>NC_083430.1:54317641-55007131 GCF_020745735.1 Hemiscyllium ocellatum | reverse complement strand
ACCTTGACCAGGCAGAGCGAGTTTGTGGGGATTGAAATAAACCAAATGTTTAACTCAAAATCTGTGAGCAGAGGAAGACATTTTTACTTACAAGCCTTCCCACACTGCCGGAAAGCAGTTTCAAACTTTCTGATATTCTTGTGTGACTGCGGCCACACCCTCTCCTGCCCCTGAGCACCGTCTAATAAAATGGCAATGGAATACAGTGAACAAAACATCTAGCTTTTTATAGAATGACTCTGCTTTGCACTTACTATCACTGATCCTCCTGCTGTCCACCTCTCCCCCCTGGCACTCTGCCCTCCTGAACACACACACTCACAGTAAGAGGCAAGAGCTGATCTTGGACAGGCAGTGAAAAAGAGACTTAGGGAGTGACCAGTTGACTCATGTGGCCCCTCCATCAGAACCGGCACCAAGTCTGTGTCCACGTGTGCATGTGAATGTGCTAATTAGGAGCAGAAGTAGACCATTCAGCCCCTCGAGCATACTCTGCCAGTCCATGAGATCAGGTCTGACCAGTTTGTTTCTTGAACTCCACATTATCACCACTTCCTGATTACTGTAGATCCACACCTAACAAGGATAGAAATACCTCCCCTTCAAAACAATTCAGCGACTCAACCTCCACTGCCCTCTGAGGCAGAATGGTTCAAAATTGAACAACCATCTGAGATAGAGTAAACAAATTCTCTTTATAAAAGGGCATCCTTTCCATGTCCACCTTATAAAGGCCATTCTGGATTCAAAGAAGAGTCATCGTGAACTTGAAACATTAACTCTGTTTCTCTCTCTTTTGTCAAACCTGCTGTACAGAGTGCTGGTGAGGTCACACCTGGAGTACTGTGTGCAGTTTTGGTCTCCTTACTTGAGAAAGAATGTACTGTCACTGGAGGGGGTGCAGAGGGGGTTCACTGGGTTGATTCTTGAGTTGAGGGGGTTGGTTTATGAGGAGAGACTGAGTAGACCGGGATTATATTCATTAGAATTGAGAAGAATAAGGTGGGGATCTTACAGAAATATATAAAATAGTGAAGGGAATAGATAAGATAGAAGTAGAGGATGTTTCCACTGGCAGGTGAGACTAGTACAAGAGGGCATAGCCTCAAGATTAGGGGGAGCAGATTTAGGTCTGAATAGAGAAGGAACTTCTTCACCCAGTGGGTTGTGAATCTATGCCCAGGGAAGTAGTTGAGGTTTCCTCAGTAAATGTTTTTAAAGCTAAGGAAGATCATTTTTGAACATTAAAGAAACTAAGGGGTACGGTGAAAGCGTTGGTAAGTGGAGCTGAGTCCACGAGAAGATCAGTCATGATCTTATTGAATGGCGGAGCAGGCTCAAAGGGCCGGGCGGCCTACTCCCGCTTCTAGTTCTGATGTTCTTTGGAATTCCTCCACCACTCCCTGCTTTTATTTCTGATTTTCAGCATCTGCAGTATTTTATTTTTATTATTGTTTTCCAGCTGTTGTCTCACCACTGCTCTTCAGTATAACTGAAGCATTACCTCATTACCTTTATACTCTGTTCCTCTTTTTTTATAAAGAGTAAATGCATTATCCACCTTGATCAGGGCAGGGACAGTGGCTCAGTGGTGAGCACTGCTGCCTCACAGCATCAGGGACCTGGGTTTGATTCCAGCCTTGGTGACTGTGAAGCGTTTGCACATTCTCCCTGTATCTACGTGGGTTTTCTCCAGGTGCTCCAGTTCCTCCCATAATCCAAAGATGTGCAGGTTAGATGGAATGACCATGCTAGAATTGCCCATAGTGTTCAAGAATGTGTAGGTTAGGTGCATTAGTCAGGGGTAAATGTTGAGTGGTGAGAGAATAGGTCTGAGTGGGTCGGTGTAGACTTGTTGGGCTAAATGGCCTGTTTCCACACTGTAGGGACTCTTAAGTTATTCCTAATCACTCTGTACTTTGCTACTAACATGTTGTGATTCATGCTCAGGATGCCCAAGTCCCCCTACACCTTGGAATTCTGCATTCTTTGCCGCTTATTTAATGCTCTCTGCCTTTTACCTGCCAAAGTGAACAAATTTAAATCTTCCCATATCATAGTTCCTCTGCCAGATTTTTATCCACTCTCACTCAACCTATTCATCTGTCACCTCATCATGCCATCATCAAACATACTTTCCAACCTGTCTCAGTGAGGTCTGCAGATTTAGCCATCACACCTTTGATCTCCTTGTTTAAATTCTGACATTGATATAAATTATGAAACACAGACCCCTCCAGCATTCCATTCATCACATCCTGCCAATCAGACATAAACCCGTGTGTGCATACTCTGTTTTCTACCAGCCAGCCAATATTCTCCCCATGCTGATATGTTGCTGCTACAGCATAAACTTCTACTTTACACATTAACCTTTCATGTGGCACCTTCTCAAATATCTTGTGGAAATTGATATCCAGTACCTCTACAGCTTCTCCTTTATGCACAACACATGTTACTACACTATAAGATTGTTAAACATGATTTCCCTTTCGCAAGTAATGCTGATTTGTCCTGATTACCTGGAGTTTTTCAAAGTGCCCAGCTACAAATTCCTTAATGATTGATTTGAGTAAGTTCCCTAGTGGCACAGACATCTAGCTAACTGGCCTGGAGTTTCTTGGAATTTTTTTTCTCTGTCTCCCTCTCTCCTTGAATCTATGAACTATTAAATCAGGAGAATATCAGGATCTAGGTGAACCAATCAACTCTATTTCCTCTACTGGATTAAACAGGGTATTGAAAAGTCTCAAGAGCCTTCAATATTTAGTGTTTTGAAACTAACCCTAACACATAATCTTCTGAGGGTTTATTTCCAGCTTCAAGGGAGCAGTTGGTTGGTGCAGGCAATGTGTTGTGTGTAACCAAAATTTTGAGGTAGTGCAATTGTCACCATTGTCAGATATTTCCATTAGGCCATTGGTGTGGAAATGTTGATGAGGATGCAAATATTCTTCAGTGGGATTTGAAGAAGTTAAGAGTAGGCAAAGATTTGGCAGATGGAAAACAGCATGGAGAAATGTGAGGTTACTCACTATGGTAGGCAAAATCAGAAATATAGAAATTAAACATTGCTAAAAGACAAGGAATGAATGTTTTCTATTATGCACTCAGAAATAGAAGAAAGAAACAGACTTGGAAAAAGAGACACCATTTTATACAGAATGAGAAAGGGTCCTGATTAATTAGGCCATTGTTGATATGGAGATGCTGCAAGAACATTTAACTGTCAATCTTAATTGTAGACCCAGGCAGAGAGACTCTGGTCATGATGCTGCTATAGGAATGCAGCAGGGATTGCCAAATACACAAATCTCACAATCTTAAATTGGTTTTTGGTGTAATTCTTGGCACTGATTGATATACTCGGTATAACGTTGTCCAGTAGCAGAATCATATCTAATGTTGGACAGTGGTTCCTGAGGCTTGAAGGTATGGGCTAGTTCAGCACGAATGGTCTGCTTTCCACTGTCGATGGTTAGCAGGGAGGTGCTGTTTGACATGGTCCACCAGTCATATGGATGTTCAGCTACAGCATATCACTGGCACCAGAGCTCGGCTCATGTTACTCTTGTATATGGTAGGAAAAACACCCTGAGAGCTTGAAGCAGAATCCTGTAAGTGGAGAAGACCATTCATGGGTTTATTGCAAAGTTACAGTATGAGGTAGCTAACTTTACCTATTGCTTGCATTTTTTGGAATAATCATACCCCTCCCCCTGGGGTCATTTGGAGTAATCTGTTCCCTGGGTAATCTGAAATGGATTGAACTCCACTCAAAGCCAAAGGGCCACTTAATTAAATAATCTGAATAGCATTGAGAACCCAATATTATGTTGTCATTTGGATGCTTTGTGTGATGTATTTGAATGAATGCGTACGGCAGCACGGTGGCTCAGTGGTTAGCACTGCTGTCTCACCTGGGTTCGATTCCCACCTCGGGCGAGTGTCTGTGTCGAGTTTGCACATTCTCCCCATGTCTGCTTGGGTTTCTTCCGGGTGCTCCGGTTTCCTCCCACAATCCCAAAAATTTGTGGTTCAAGTGAATTGGTCAGGGGTAAATATAGAACAGAGGAATGGGTCTGGGTGGTTTACTCTTTGGAGGGTTGGTGTTTTCATACTGTAGAGTAAAAAATGAGGTCTGCAGATGCTGGAGATCACAGCTGCAAAAGTGTTGCTGGTCAAAGCACAGCAGGCCAGGCAGCATCTCAGGAACAGAGAATTCGACGTTTCGAGCATGAGCCCTTCATCAGGTTTTCATACTGTAGGTAATCTAATCTAATCTGTAAGCTACGTAAATTAATGCATAGGGCCCTGTTTTATTTGGGCAGAAGAATTTGTACTTACTTTTCACAATGAAAAAGGGTGCAAAGTAAGGGTCACAGAGACTTCCAACATCATCTGCATTCCCATGGCAACACCCTGACCAATCAATCAACCTGCCTAGTCTGACAGTGTAGATTGACAATTAACCATTCCTGCTGCACCTCAGTGTTGTTGATAGCGCAGCCAATCAGCACTCACTTTCTCATGCTCTGTAAAATATTGTTTTTTAATACAGTCAGTTTCTTGCACCCAAATCTAGATGAGTTCAAATGAAAAACTTCAACTCTTTGTCCCCTTTTAGCAATTTGAAACAGAAATGAAGTATTTCTGAAATGCTGAGAGGTTAGGAAGAGTTGAACATCAAACGACTTGGCTATCATTATTCATGAATCACTGAAAGTTAACAAGAAGGTAGGGAGTAATTAACAAGCCAAGAGGAATGTTGGTCTTTATTACAAGAAGGTTTGAGTACCCAAGTAAAGATATCTTACTGTAATTATATAGGGCCTTGGTGAGACCATATTTGGAGCGTTCTGTGCAATTTTGCTCGCCTTACTGATGCAGTTTGTGCTGACTTGGTTATTATTGGTGTTTGCTCAGCTGGAAATAGACCGAAAGCAATTTAAATACAGGTCAGACATTTTATTTTTGAGAAACTTTCTCCTTGGATTATGCAGAGATCAGCATTTTTTTTTGAAAAAGTTTATTTTGTTTTAAAACTTTGTTTTGAATTTCTGTGATAATCTCAATGAAGTTTTTCTAAATTAAACCCTGGATGATTTGAAATCATGTCTAAGAAATATGGTTTTAAAAAAAAGTGTTTTAATTTTAAATCATGGTTTTTATGAATATGGTCCTTTAAAAGTAAAACAAAGCAGTTTTTATTTAATATTGGGATATTTCTATATAGAGAAATCCTTACTGTCCATAAAATGTCTGCAATTTGATGGCTTGCTCAGAAATAAACTTTAAAAATATGGTTTCCAAGTAGATATTGTTTCAGTTCCCTGTGCTGGTTTTATATTTTAGTTGAAATAATAAATGTCTGATTAAAATATGTTTGAAAAGTTGGTGACTTTGCTCCAGACTAGGGGATTCTCTCACAATGCAGTCTGCACACAACCTGCTGTAATGCTAACAGACCAGATCCTGATCACTATATTTGATCATTAAAATGTGATATCCTTTTACAACTAATATTACATTGTGTAAACAATATATTTACTTGGAAATCAACTACCTTCCATGACACACACTTGGAGAGATGCATTGTGTTGCTCATTTTATTGCGGCCACTATTGAGTATAAATAATGGGAAAGTGTCAGTTGCCATGACCTAAACAGTTAATGGTTGAAGGACGCTACTCCTCCGTGTGTGCTGTGTACAACAGGACGGAATCTCCAGCCTGGAATCCCCATGCAGATGACGGTAGAAGTTCAGAACTCCTTTCTGCATATGACGATTGGGTTGTTAACTTTCCATGTTGGATGTTAGGTAGATAGTAGAGAACCAGGTTAAATAAGGAAGGTGTGGAGAGGAAGTGAAAAGCAAAACATGAGCATAAGAAGAGCCTGCAGCTGTCGTGAAAAGAAATCCCAATGCCGCCTTCTCTGAGGATCATTTGAATGAATTCTCTTTTGTAGAAGGTAGTGGAACCGAGGCATTTTAGTTTGTCCAGGACAAAGTTGGCTAGGTTTTGATGGACAAGGGAGTCAAAGGTTATTGGTGCAGTTAGGGAAGTGGAACTGAGTGCAGAACTAGGTTAACCATGATATTGAAAGCAGGATCAAAGGGCCTAATCCTGTTCCTGAGTTCTATGTTCCTTAAAAGGTGGTAAAAGTAGAAGCCAAAAGGGCTTTTATGCATGGAGATAGGGTGCATGGTGCAGGTATTGACTGAACATTTTGTATCTGTCTTTGCCTCAGTAGCATCTGTCCTCTTGGTAATGATGACATGGCAACACTTGGTGTTGAGAGTTTTCAGAGTTGTGGAGTGTCTTCGATGCTTAAAATTAAATGGGTGCTGAATCTGGAGGTCCCACCCCAATTTCTAACTGATCCTATTTTTGACAGTCAGGGAAAGGGGTGGGATCTAACTCTTGAGCAGAAACCTAAACTCCATGACTGAGTTCAAACAAATTGCATTCTGGCTTGTTCCTGCAGTATGGGTGCCCCACATTTCTGGAGGACTTATGTAAATACTCATGAAGGATCAAAAAGTTCTGGAGAACTGTCAAATTGTCGAGTTATTTATATTCCCAACCATTTTTAAAAAACCAAGACCTATCTGTGTCAGAGATTTGGAGAAAGTTCTGTTCTTATAGTTACAGTAGCTGTTGATTGTTATTACCCTAAATATTCTCATTATAAATGCTGACTGGTATGTGAAGTAATGGTTCTGAGGAGATTAATATTCATTGGCTTCACCTGTTCTACTGATGTTTGTAGGTGAAAAGGAAGAGGTTCTGCTCTAGAGTCTGTACTTTAAGGTTCTAGTAATCATACCTGATCAAATGTACTTATAGCTATCATCAATAACCCTGTAATTTAAGAACCATGCCTCTCCTGTAGATACTTTACATTGTCATATATGCCATCAATTATCATTCAATAGGCCTAAGACAAAACAAATACAACAGAGATTTGGAGGTAGTAAATTATCTCAACCAGCCCTCACCCAGTAGCATATTGTGAAAGTAAATATCACAAGGTGCCAGAAGTGGTCATCTGGGAAAATATCACATTTTCAACAACCTACAGTTATCCCAGCAAGGGAGCTGTAAGTTAATGGTCTAAGTGACAGATCAGAAGTTTTTAAAGAATTAACTGTCATTGATGTGGTCTTACGAGTGGATGTGGGTGGGATGGTGAGGGGAATGCCATGAGTGAGAGCTGGAAGGCATGATATATATCAAAACAACTTGGACAGAATCTCCATGAGCTGGGTGGTTTCTTAGCCAGTTCTCACCACAACACAGAGCATTTCCGATCAGTATCTGGATCAATCCATCTGACTCCATCCCACAATACATTCCCATCCTCCAAATGAAAATCACAGCATTAGAGGCTGTTTCTCCCCTGAGGCTAGTGCAGTGAGATGAGAAAGATTCTGAATTTGAGCTGTTAACTTTGAGGAGCAATATCAGCCATTTTGTAGCACCGGTGACTGACTACAGCCATGACACTTCTGTTTGTAGTTCTGCTGTCAGTCCTTGACTTGTTCTGAAGTCTGTAGTGAATGATTCTATGTCAAAGAAACTTGGAAATAAATTGCAGCCTCTGGTGATGATTTTGAGAATCTGTGGTTTTCTTAATTTTGTGATGTTTTGTCTGTTTCTGTTTCAGGAAATCTAGCTGGATGTTCCCAGCAGCAGATTGGAAATGGCTGTGGTTATGCAGAAGACACCAGTCAGCATGTAAGTCATGGGGATTGATGATTAATTGTATGAATAATCAAAAGTTTGCCATTCAATCTTCCAGGAGAATTAATGGAAGGAAAAGGATCATTTTATTTTAAACAAATTAGGTCTGTTTTTTTTTCCTCCATTTACATATTCCAACATTCTTACAGAAAATGAGAAGACTGCTATCACAGAAATACTATAAAACAATATTTAATAACTTGAACTTCAGCTTTTTAATAGTGAGTTTAATCAATTTGAATTCTAAAACAATGCCATGCAGAATATCTACTTCACAATGCTTAGTAATTGCATCTCTGGCAAACCTGTTTGCTCAGCTAGTTATATTAGTGACCAGTGGGTGTTGGTGTTGGAGGGCAGATGAGCCATCGGGTAAGGAGGCTTCTGCTCTGACCTGAGGGCATGTAAATCAGGATAAAGGGAGATTTGTTTGAGCTCCTCCGATGGTGATGCTCCCTGTTATTGGATGAGGTCAGAGTGGAAATAAAGCCTGCACACAGGCTCAAGACTCATACAAATTATGGAGAAGAAGATGGTTATTGGAGCAGTGAAAGAAGGGAATAAAGGAGACTCCTTTATCAGTAAGGAAAATGCTGACTTGGATGGAATAATGAGAAGGCGATGTGAAGGGTGAGAGGAGGGTCTGGGACGTGAAGTCTGGGGTTTGATTGCAGAACTATTGCAACATTTCTTGTCAAAACCTTCTCCATGTGTTTATTTAAGACAAACTTTGCTCCGGTTTTATGAATATGCTGATCCCCAAATACCTTTTAAACCGGAATCTGTAAAAATAACAACTATGAAATTGTCTGTGCTGGATTGAAATCTTATAATTATTCAGTAAAATTAGTTGCCTTCTTTGGGTGTGGCCAACTTTGCTTCACAAATATTCCATTTCCATGGAGCCAGTTTAAATACCATGGAATATGGCTTGTCTATTAGCTCAGAGTTGCAGTCACATAATTATCCCTGATGAAAAGTTTACTTTTATGTTGTACAATTGGTCTGAAGTAACTAATTGCAACAAACATACAGCCTGAAACAGGTGAGAATTTCTGAGGATTCGCTGCAGCAGGTCTGATTTTATCCTTGTAAGAGGATTCGCAGTAGGTTAAAATCTTCGAGTAAAAAATGAGGTCTGCAGATGCTGGAGATCACAGCTGCAAATGTGTTGCTGGTCAAAGCACAGCAGGCCAGGCAGCATCTCAGGAATAGAGAATTTGACGTTTCGAGCATAAGCCCTTCATCAGGAATAAGAGAGAGAGCCAAGCAGGCTAAGATAAAAGGTAGGGAGGAGGGACTAGGGGGAGGGGCGATGGAGGTGGGATAGGTGGAAGGAGGTCAAGGTGAGGGTGATAGGCCGGAGTGGGGTGGGGGCGGAGAGGTCAGGAAGAGGATTGCAGGTTAGGAGGGCATGATCTGTACTGTTAAGGGTAGATGGTATGGCTTCACATGAATGGGTCAAATATTTACCTCCTTGTTTTGTGAGTGTATCCTCTGCTTAAAGAGAATTCAAACCAACAGCTTGCTAGATACTGAGGCTCTGTATAGTTTTGAGGGGATGGTTTGAAGGATTTCTATCAATAATTTATTTTTCTCTCCACTTTGCAGTTTGTTTTGGGGAATTATTCAGATCCAGAAATCAGCGAACCCAGAAATGTCCAGAGTGTCAGGACTTCAATTTTGAATTTTGGGCTGATTTTTTTTTTACAAAGAGAATTCAGAATGTTGTTCTAAGAGGAGTTTAATCTTAAATGTTTTGTCTTCAATGTACAGATTTATAAATGGAAATGGTTTGTTGTTTTTAATATTGATGATTTTAAGAGTGATGGCTTACTTGTCATTGGCACAGGATGGTGATGATGTGTCCCATGGTGAGAAGTCTGGATCATGTGCACCCAATGACGAGGTTTGGGCCAAAACCAGGTCACTTCCACCACCAACCCCTGATGAGATCCGAAAGGATTCGCTGTCGCCTCGGTCAGGAGTCATCCCAACTGGTAACTGTCTAGTGATCAGGTTGTGCTGGGAGAATACAACGTTGATGTGGGTACTTTCTCTTCCTGAATGTAGGAGGAAATTGGGTTTCAACACTGGACTAATTAACCTTGCTTTAACGTGAAATTGGATTGTAGATTTCAAAATTAATTCCTCGTGTAGCAAAGGTACTAGTTTTGCTGAATGGGAAAATGATCATTAGCTTAAAAGACTCCAATCTAACAAGAGAAGATTGTGTATAAATAGAGGTATCTTGATTTCCTGAACCATTTATGCAGTCTAGGTTTTTTCCATGTACGTTGTAATTTACAATATGATTCTATACATTAAATTCTAGTACTAACACCCTGGGAGAGGGTGTAACATTCCTGAACAGTTCACCAAAGTGTGGCTCGCCATCTACTGGTGAAGCTCTGAGTTCCTTGAAATTACTCAAATGACTTTGAACATCACCAGCTGCTTTTGGGGCTTTGATTCTGTACCAAACAAAGTGAGCTGGGATCATTAATGTTAGTGAGCTTTATAATGATGGAATGTCAGAGCGCCAGCTTAAGGCTATCATGTACCTGCATAAAAGTACAACAGCTACCTGAATTCTCTAGCATCCTTTATGTAATAAAGCACCCCAAGGTCCTTTACAGGAATCTTTATAAAATAAGACATGATGCAGAGTCACATAGGAGATTAGTTTGAGGGATATAAAGCTTGATCAGAAAGAGGGTTTTAAGGAATGACTTGACAGAGAAAAGTAATATAGAGGTGGATTCTAGAGCTTGGGTAAACAGCGACTGAAGACAAACCACCAATGGACTAAAGACTATTGACAGCCCGAGGGGGATCAGGAGGGAATGCTTTATGTTTTGTCATGGAGCAGGTCTATAGTAATTAGGTAAATTTTTCTAGTCCCACAAATTCAGGAAGCAATATATATTCGGATTAGGTTGAAGAAGAACTTGAATAAATTAAAAATGAATATTCATGTCATTACAAATTCATTGTAAGTACGTAACATCCTAACTTTTTATAACAAACAGGAACAACATTTAAACCTCCACAGAAGCTTCAGTCATCTTTTAAAGGCCCCAAGCTGAAAGAGAAGAGAATTCGAAGAACCACAATCATGGGACTCCCACAGCATGTTCAACAGGAACTAGGTCTGCGTATCGTTCACTTACCAATTACAAACTGCTGGCCTATCAGACTCTTGTATTTCTTGGCATATCTGTGAAGGAGTTGGATGTAACCGGGATAGAAAATGTAGCAGATGTGGGCATTAGGTTGACTCTCACCGAAATGAAAAAGAATGATAATTTCCCATATGCTCTATAGGAGCCTGGAGTGCAGAGAGCATTTTGTGGCTGAAGACAGGGTCCATTTTGTTGTTTAGTTTGTGCTGCATTTGCTCGCTTCTACAGTGGGTTATATCTGGACATAGCCCCATGGCATTGGACAGATAAAGGCACAGTGAGGTTTGGGAGTGGTGAGGATTCTTGCTTCTGACCCCTTTCTCTAGTGTACATCATGAAGAGTGATTGTATTGTTACAATATGCTGTGCCTGAGGAGTTCTCCATTCACTGGCTGTTGTGAGGGGTTCAGTGTAACAGCAGCTCCTCTATTGTTCCCTCACCCTGACCTCAAACTGTTAGAGAGCACTATTCAACCAAGGTTGAAGTTTGAGACTCTACGCTGAAGGTTGGCTGATTAAAATTTTAATTAGGGAACAAACCTAACATCTGAAGGTCACTGAGGATTCTGGGGAAGAATCTGATAGAGTGACATTCAAGTTCAGGAAGAAATATCACAATAAGACTTAGAATCGCTCTTTATGAATGATTTTTAGTACTAATTACTTTAGAAAATGTTTAACTACAGTTTGAAAGCCTGGACCTATATTCATTCATGGGACGAGGGAGTCACTGGCTAGGCTGTATTTATTGCCCATCCCTAATTGCCCACAGGACAGTTAAGAGCCAACCACATTGCTGTGGGTCTGGAGGTATATGTAGGCCAGACCAGGTGAGGATGGCAGATTCAAGATTAGAGTGGTGCTGGAAAAGCACAGCGGGTCAGGCAGCATCTGAGGAGCAGCAAAATCGATGTTTTGGGCAAAAGCCCTTCATCAGGAAACTGACGGCAGGTTGGAGGATGGTAGATTTCCTTCCTTGAAGGACATTAATGAACCCAAATGGGCTTTGTTTTTCCTGACAAGTGGTATTGGTTTGATGGGTATCATTAGACTCTTAATTCCAGCTTTTTATTGCATTCAAATGTTCGTTGTTTAAGCTCAATGTTGTATTTTTCCTCTTCAGTGCCTCACTGTAGTATAACACCACCACTCACTGAAAGATCCAGATTAATTGCCTCATGTTTAGTGGGGCAGGGGAATAGAGCAGATTGAGCTGACTCTTTACTCTCCCTCCCCAGTTAGAATTCCTCTCCATTTTTAATAAAGTCTATTCAGTTCAATAGCTCTTTTTGAATTGTCTAACACCTACATCTTATTTTAGTTAAAGGGCCAGTGCAGGTTGATCATAGATATGGTACTGAGGTGGTATAGTAGCATGTGGTAAGGTTCAGGGGAATACTCCCACCTCAGAGGCTGCAGTCACACTCTCCAAGTTGTCTTTTTGTGCAACATTTTGTGCTCATTCTGTTGAAGAAGCCTCACCCCGTTGCTGCAGCAAATCCTCATCGTGTATTTCTACCTTAAGTAAGCCTTACTTATTGCAGCAGTTGAATAATTTAAGTTCAAAAATTCAGATAAATAACTTTTTGGTAAATGTTATTTCCCACATTCTCTTGGACAGGATTGAATAGAACACAGAAAAGTACAGCACAGAACAGGCCCTTCAGCCTACAATATTGTGCTGAGGATTAATCCTAATGGGTGGCACGGTGGCACAGTGGTTAGCACTGCTGCCTCACAGTGCCAGAGACCCGGGTTCAATTCCTGCCTCAGGCGACTGACTGTGTGTGGAGTTTGCACATTCTCCCCGTGTCTGCATGGGTTTCCTCTGGGTCCAAAAATGTGCAGGTTGGCTGAATTGGCCATGTTAAATTGCTCGTAGTGTTCGGTGCAGGGGTAAATATAGGGGAATGGGCCTGTGTGGGTGCACTCTGGCAGGTCGGTGTGGACTTGTTGGGCCAAAGGGCCTGTTTCCACACTAAGTAATCTAATCTAATGCAAAATAAAATAACCTAACCTATGCACCCCTCAATTCACTGCTATCCATGTGCATGTCCAGCAGTTGCTTAAATGTCCCTAATGACTCTGCTTCCACCACCACCGCTGGCAATGCATTCACAACTCTCTGCATAAAGAACCTACCTCTGATATCTCCTCTATACCTTGCTCCTGATATCTTCAAACTATGACCCCTCATCCCAGTCAATCTTGCTCTGGGGAAAAGTCTCTGGCTATTGACTCTATCCATGCATCTCATTACCTTGTATATCTCGATCAGGTCACCTATCTTCCTCCTTCTTCTCTCCAGAGAATGTCTGCATTTTATTGACAAAGTGTGAGGAGATAACTTCGCCTTTCTTCAGTTGAGCATTAACTTTTGGTTGTCAACAAATTGAGTTCTAAGCCATTTTTGGGTTTTCATATTGTTCTTTCTGTTTTGAAACAGGGTTTGGAAAGGGATCCCATGTCTCCATCCGTGCTGTGAAGGTGCCTGGTGATGACAGTGCTGGCATTGTCTCAGAATCCAGGGGAGAGGGAAATCATTGCTTCAATATAGTCCCACACTCGAGAGCAAGGGGCTCTTTGCGGTCTGTAACCTTTACAGATTCATCACAGGGAGCTACTGAATCAATAAGCACTTTAGAAATTCATGACCAACAGAACTGGGGACTGATAGATTTTTCCCAAAGACCAAAGTCATTAGCCGTTCCAAAATCAACCCCATCAAGTGAACTTCAAAACCCAGTTATGTCCATGTCACCTCAGGCAACGTACTTATCCAAGATAATTCCCAATGCAATACTGCCTTCTGCGGTGGATGTTGTGATGATCAACACCAGTCAGAATTGCCTGCGCACTGTCAGCAGGGACAGCTTAATATTCGCCCCATCTCCTGCCTGTTCCCGATCCATCTCCCTGCAGAATTATGATGGCAGGGATTATGCTTCGAGTGATGCGTGGAGCCAATCTCAATCTTCAGAAACCATAGTGTCAAACAATTCCACTATCTCGTCACAGGGAAATGTCCGGAATCATTCTGCGGAAAAGGTCAGAGAGAAATCGAGCGATGAACACAATCTAACTAATTCTGTTCCAGATTTCCGTGCAGATACCAGTAGGTGGGTTAATGCATGTTCTGCACAGAATGTTTCCGAAACCACTGAGGATGCCCCTGCACACAATACCTCGAACTATCAAACTGATGAACTGAAAAGTAATGGTTTTGACAACCAACCACTATCTCCTGCAGAAAGCACCAGTAGTATTGTTGATGCTTCGGACACACAGAGTGTAACAAGTGAGCGATCGATCTCAAGAAGCCTGTCTGTTAGGAAAATGAAAAAGGCACCAGTTCCTCCGAGAAGAATCCATTCCTTACAGCAGAAGGAGGAGGAGCTGAACTCCAAACTTAAAGGTGAAAGTTGTGCGTCACCTGAGGAAGATGATGTGTTTTCACCAGCACTCAGTGAAATCAATCGCATCAAACCTGAACACTGTGTGGATTCTCCCTTCGCTGCTGCTAACACTCCAGCTCATCATACCTCAGTGACAGCTGAAAGCCAGATAGAAGAAATGTCAAAAGGAAAGAGTAGCATTCCTCCGGGAAGTATAAACTCGCCCAACAAATCTGAGCGAACCATGTCACCATCGAGTGGATACTCCAGTCAGAGCGGGACTCCCACTATGGGCAAGGATTCCACATCTCCCTCCCTTCCTGCAGGAATATCCAAACCTGAGAGATCCAATTCTCTGCTTTCTCCAGAAGAGTCACTCTCCTCCTCTTCAGCATCGATACCATCCTCCATTTCTGAACGGGTTGACCTCTTTTCAATCCCTCCTCCACCATCGTCACCTGCTCCACCCCCACCCACTGTAAAAATTGCAAAATTGGCACCATCTCTGTTATACTCCTGGGGACCTGCATCGATCCCTCCACCTCCAGCAGGACCAGCACCATCACCTCCCACACGGAAACCTTCCTTCCTCTTCCCTGCAGCTGCCCGTGCTCCACCTCTTACCAAGACAACATCCAATCAGGCTCCGCTGGTCACCACGACAACATCCAATCAGGCTCCGCCGGTCACCACGACAACATCCAATCAGGCTCCACACGTCACCGTGGTAACATCTAATCAGGCTTCACCTGGCACCGTGGCAGCATCCACTCAGGCTCCGCCGGTCACCACGGCAACACCTAATCAGGCTTCACCGGTCACCACGCCAATGTCCACTCAGGCTTCACCGGTCACCACGGCAATATCCACTCAGGCTTCACCAGTCACCACGGCAATGTCTACTCAGGCTTCACCGGTCACCACGGCAGTGTCCAATCAGGCTGTGCTGATCACTGCAACCATGCCCTCATTGATTACGACATCGGTATCCAATCAAGCCCCACCGGTCACTGTGGCCACAGCTGCTCAGGCCCCTCCAGTCACTGGGATGTTTCCTGTGGCTGTCCTTCCTTCAGCCTCTGAAGCTGTGCATGCTTCATCTAACCCTGTGGACACATCCATCTCATCAGCACCTCCTACTGGACAACAGAAAATCATTCCAGTCGCAACAGAGCGCCTTTCACCCCCACCGTCACCCCCGCCATCCCATCACCCTCCACCACCACCAAAGAAAGGAACAACAACTGGGACATCCTCACCCCCATCTTCCTCCTCTATTTTAGAGCCCAAAAGGCTGTCAGGATTTGATTGGCCTCCTCCTCCTCCTCCTTTGACCCTGTCTGCCTTTCCACCCTCAACCGAGCCATTGTCAACGCCTGAGAATGCTAATGTTACCCATCAGGATGGGCAGGAGGCTGACTTCCTGTTTCCACCCCCCCCGCCTCCTTCCCTCCTGACAATCTCCGTGCAAGAGAAGAGAATTTCTGCGCAAGATTTACAGTCAGTGTCTCCAACCCCTCCCCCTCCAATACCCCTTGACAAATCTTTGGAGAACACGATCCCGGGGCCTGCAACTTTAGAACCTTCATCGCAACCTCCTCCACCTCCACCTCCACTTCCTACAGAAACCAACCAGACATCTGGGCCAAAGCCCTCTGCTTCACCTGCAGCCGTATCAATGTCAAACCAGCTTCAGCAGAAGCCCCTTGTTCTCCCAGGAACCCCGCCTGCAGATTCTCACTTTTCAAAAGTAATAACTCCGAAACCAAAGATGTCCAGTCAGGATACTGAAAATAAATTGAATGTTCAGTCTTCACCTAATCAAAATGGCAGCGATCAAGGTGGGAAACCAGTTGTCACACCATCTCTCTTACAGATGGTACGGTTACGCTCTGTGCAGATGAACACGTACATGCCTGGAGGGCTGGACAGTCAGCATCCAGTAACCAAAATCCAACCTGATTTGAAACCACCTGCCAAAACTAACGTGACTGCACCAAGCAAGCCTGCTCGCAGGTCTCTAACACACCGCTTATCATCCTCGTCCGATTCGGAATCTTCAATCAAACCTAACAGTTCTCACTCTGGAAAGAAACCGACAGCTGGTGAAGTTCACGGACAGAGTACATTTAAACCCCCTGATGATGGGGCTCCGCAGAAATCACCTGCCTCAACGGCGAGCTTCATTCTTTCTAAAAATGTAAGTCCCAAGAAGCTGATCTTTGAAAGTCCTCGCTCCCCAGAGGCAGAAGCTGAAGTGAAGAGGAACTTTGTGGCTGAGCTCAACTCTGTCTCTGAACGAATAGCCTCAAAGAGCGAATCCAAAGGTTCGACAGATGCACAGAGTAAAGCATTCTCAGAAACCATTTCTGCACCAAAAAAACCCAGCAGAATTCCCCCACCTGTTGCCAAAAAGCCTTTGTTTTTACCAAATGCGCACAGACCCCACATCGCATCATCTAATGCAACAGAAACTCCACCAGCGCAGGAAATGTCTGGTGCCCATGAAACTACAAGTGACACCAAGGACGAGAAAGGTAACTCTTCATGTGAGAATTGAACGATGTCAGACAGCTTGAACAAATGATTATAATTTGGGTCTGGGTGTTTAGTCGAAGACATTGGCTCCACAAATTGATATTGTGTAAATGTGACATGGAAAGAACATTTTAGGGTCTAGTGGTTGCTTTACAGTGTTGTAAGTCTGATCATGTCTAGTTTTCAAAAAAAATTTTGTTATGAAGATAACATCAAACTGGTTGCAGTTGCTACTTCTCCAGTTTTCTCAGCATCCAGAAAGAAAGTGTAGTGATGTGAAAAGATCAACTTTAGGTTCTTAGGGGATATTGGTGAGTTTTGAGAAGAAATATAGTTCAGGTTGAGGTCCTGCATGTAGGTTTGCTCGCTGAGCTGGAAGCTTAGGGAATATCCATGACTTCAGTTACAGACTGTCCAGTGTTAAAAATCACACAACACCAGGTTATAGTCCAACAGGTAACCTCCTGATGAAGGAGCGTCGCTCCGAAAGCTAGTGTGCTTCCAATTAAACCTGTTGGACTATAACCTGGTGTTGTGTGATTCTGAACTTTGTACAACCCAGTCCAAATCAAGGCTGTCCAGTGTAACTGTGGACCCATTTGTTTCTTAGAATCCGTTTTATTGTTGTCAATCGTGCTGACAGCTGTGCAATATTTGAAATAAAAGGAGTCTTTTGGTCTATAGTGAGGTGGTTTAAGAAATAATGGTCATAAAAATATTAGGTTAAAGTGTTCAAAGTGTTTGAGAATATACAACCATCCAAATGTGGAGCCAGAGGAGTTTACTCAGCTGCTTGAGCCTGCACTGTCATGGCTGATCTGATTGCTGCCTACCCCTGATAACCTTTCACCTCTTGTTTGACAAGAATCTTCTCCCTTGGTTTTTCACAATATTTGAGGACTCTGCTTTCACCACCTGTGTAGGAAGAGAGAACTAAAGGCACTCAACCCTCCATGTGTTTGGCTGTTGTCTGACTTTTTTTTAAAACAGTGGCCTCTTGTTCTAGATTCTTCCAGAAGAAGAAACAGCTTCTCCACATTTGCTTTGTCAATGCCCTATAGCATCTTGTATACCTCCGTTAGATCTCCTCCTATTCTTCTAAACTCCAAAGAATATAAACTGAAACTGCGCAATAATAAGACAAACTCCTCCTCTCTGGAATCAAATCTAGTGAACCTCCTTTGAGCTGACTCCAATACAACTACATTCCTCCTTCAGTAAGGGGATCAAATCTGTGTGGCTCACAGCTCCAACTATTTACTCACTCCCACTTTCCTGGTGATTATGCATTTCCTGAATTCCTCCCTCCTTCCATTACTTGATTTGTAGCAATTTTAGGAATGTTCCTTGTATGGTTTTGCCGTAAAGACCAATACCAAAATACCTGTTCAAATCATCTGCCATCTCCTTATTTCCTACTATTTATTCCTCAAACTCCCTCTCTATGGAACTAACACTCTCTTCAACACTTCTTTTTCAGATACTTGTAGAAACTGTTACAACTTGTTTTGATATTTCTTGCCAGCTCTCTATCGCACTCTAAATTGTCTCTCCATCTCAGACATTCATTGTATTCTCTGACCTGCCACTTATCTTTCACCATTATAAGCTTTTTCTTTAACTCTATCTTTACATTTTTGGTTAACTATGCATGGTGGATCCACCCCTTGGAAATTTTCTTTCTGGTCAGAATCTACCTAATACTGTATTCTGCTTCATGCCCTCATCATTCTCCTTTTGTTTAAAATACTAGAGTCATAGAGATGTACAGCATGGAAACAGACCCTTTGATCCAACCTGTCCATGCCGACCAGATATCCCAACCCAATCAAGTCCCTCTGCCAGCACCCGGCCCATATCCCTCCAAACCCTTCCTATTCATATATCCATCCAAATGCCTTTTAAATGTTGCAATTGTACCAGCCTCCACCACTTCCTCTGGCAGCTCATTCCATACACGTACCACCCTCTGTGTGAAATCGTTGCCCTTAGATCTCTTTTATATCTTTCACCTCTCACCTAAACCTATGCCCTCTAGTTCTGGACTCCCTGACCCAGGGAAAAGACTTTGTCTACTTACCCTATCCATGCCCCTCATAATTTTGTAAACCTCTATAATGTCACCCCTCAGCCTCTGACGCTCCAAGGAAAACAGCCCCAGCCTGTTCAACCTCTCCCAATCACTCAATTTCTCCAACCCTGGCAACATCCTTGTAAATCTTTTCTGAACCCTTTCAAGTCTTCAACCTATTCTTTCCTCCCTCAGATTCAGTCTGGAGCTTCTTTTGCAGTGAGGGCTATTTCTGATTTGGCACCAGTAATAGCTGAGAGAAAGTATATCAGCAAATGTCTTTTGCAGGATATTGGTTTAGGATCACGTTGCTTAGTGTTCTTGGTTTAGGATTTGATGACCATCTTGTCATAATAGTTAGCATCACGGATATCAGGAACCTAGCAACACCGGAAACTTCATACACTTGGTCCTATTTTCTGAATATATGTTCCTCCACCGAAAACAGTGACAGGAAAAAAAAATACTGACCATAACCTTTGGCCATCCCCACCATCAGCTGTTTTGTACTAATGAGCGAGGGAAATGATTCTATCACTCCAGTCTACAATTCCCTTTGGTCCAAGTTTTTAAAACTTTAATGTTGCAGTGTCCCTATCTCTGAGCCAGGGGGTCTAGGTTCAGGTTAAGAGTGTGTACTAATATCTGTGCACAGCTTGATTATAAATATCTAAGGTTCCCTTTGCTCTCCATTCAGTGAGTTGGTCATTATGTTAAAAGGAAAACAGAAAGAACTGCAGATGTTGAAAATCAGAAACAAAAACAGAAATTGCTGGAAAAGCTCATCAGGTCTGGCAGCATCTGTGGAGAGGCATCATGCTTACTGTTTAATGTCACATGACTCTTCCTGAGAACTAGGGTTCTGAACCTCGGGTTACTTGACCTGAAACATTAAGTATGATTTCTCTCTACAGATGCTGCTAGACCTGATGAGCTTTTCCAGTAATTTCTGCTTTTTTCACTATTTCAAAATAAATCAATTGACCAGCATCAGTAAGTTTATGGAGTGGGATAAGAGGAATAGATATTGAAAGATGCAGAAATGTTACTTCCAAACAGACATTTCTTTATCACAGAATTGTAGAGTCCCTACACTGTGGAAGCTGGCCAATAGGCCCATTGAGGCCATACCGACCTTCCAAAGTACATATCACCCAGACCGAGCCCCCTATTTTATAACCCCGCATTTCCAATGGCCAATCCACCTAACCTGCATATCTTTGGACTGCGGGAGGAAACCGGAGCACCCGGAGGAAATCCACACAGACATGGGGAGAACGTGCAACCTCTACATAGACAGTCGCCTGAGGGTGGAATTGAACCTGGGTCCATGGCGCTGCGAAACAACAGTGCTAACCATTGAGCCATCATGTTGCAGGGAACGAGAGACAGTTAAGGAATGAATAGGTTCACTCAAGGACAAAGAAAGGAATTTGTGTGTGGAGCTGGAGGAAATAAGTGAGGTCTTTAAGGAATACTTTGCATTGGCATTCACAAAGGAGAATGACATTGTACATGGTGATTCTCGAGAGCAGTTTGTTGATATTCTGGGGCACATCGGTTTAGAAAAGAAAGTGTTCTAAGTATATACTCTCGCCCATATAGCCCTGCACCAATAAGTGCCCTGCCCTTAAATGAATCTGAATCTCTGATCTCATGCCAGATGTATATCTGCAATAGTCCCTTGTTCACAAATGTGTTTGTGATTTTAGCATTGTCTTCAGGTGTGGACCTTAGTTAATTAGTTGAGGGCTAGAATGTTCTCAAATTTAGAGTAAATGGTGCTGTTCAAGTATTAGAACACAAATCGGCACAATATGTCCAGGAACAGTGTATACAATAGCACATGGTAACTATAGCACTGTTGTTTATTTAAAAATACATTTGTTGCTGTCAAAGTTACCATGAACTAGTAACCATTATTTCAGCAAAAGTGCAAATATAAACAGAAAAATACATTTTTCCGAGCCACTATATTCCTTTCTTAGGAAACCATGCTCTCTCAAAACTGCTGCTCCCATTGACAGTTATCTATAAATAATTGCACAAGAGTTAAGAAGTTAAAGCAAATACCAAAGAGGAATTCTTGGGCGGATCCAATAGAATAAAGATAGGAAACGATAATGTGAAGTGAAAAGCAAGAACAAATTATTCATAACTAGTCACAAGTTTACTTAACAGAATATTAAATCGCAAGATAAAATTTAATTCAGTTAATGTTTTAACTGTTAATACTGACATTTACCAAATAGTCATGAAGCTTTTGAATTTTTCAATTGTCTAATCCATACAGTGGGACTAATGTTCTGTTCAGCTTACTCTGAGAAAATTTAGCGCCGGGAGCATTGAGAGTTAAACAGTTGAAATTATTTGTTAGGTTATATTCTTGAGTGGGTGTCGGATCTTACATGGTGCAGACCATGAATCTTAAAGCCCTCGTTGGTGGATCATTGTATTTTATTTTCTTACTCCATATCATTATGTTACTTGTAGAACTCTGTTGATTTCAGCTTGAATCAACGTTGCCCTGGATCAAACTGATACGATCCCAAATAAATGAAACTTTTCCATCTCCTGATCCAGTCCCTGGGAAGTATGATCAAATCATTTTCCTTAAAAGAGAGCTGGATAAATATTTGAAAGTGATGAAGTTAGAGGGCTATGGGAATGAGGCTGGAGAATGCGATGAGCTGGATAGAGACACAATGGGTTGAATGGCCACCTCTGTCCTGTAAGATTCTATGATTCTGTAAATCCCAGAATCTTTATGCTCTCAGTTGCAGCTTCTCTCACCCATCCTCCCCATCTAGCATTTTCTCTATCCTCACCACAGGCCCAGTGTCCAGTGAAGGACTACACTCCAATGCTCTGCAGTTGGATCAATGTGATCATATTAAAGGTGCTATCTTTTCTGCCCCTGGTGGTGAGCCGAGGTGGGGATGGGGTGGGGGTGGGGGGGGGTAGTTCTGGGTGGTTGGGGGGAGTGTTCGGTGGGTATTTCTGAGGGTTTGACGGAATTTTGGTTCCAGGAGCAAATGAGGGATTTTGCAGAAAGTAAAAGGAAAACTCATTTGTATGGATTGTAGATTGGTCAGCTGGAAGAATGTTGAGTATACATCAAGAAACTTTGTTTGATTGGTTGGATATGACAGTAGAGTCCCAGAGGGGTCTGAGAGGAACCTTTAGCATCAATGATTTCAATATCAGGAGTGAAGCCACAATGGCTCAATTTACAGACTACACAAAGATAGGTAAGAAAGTATTTGTGAAGAAGACATAAGCAGCATATTGGTAGAATCAAAGTGTTACAGCACAGAGGAGGCCATTCAGATCATCATGTTTGTACCAGTTCTTCAAAATGAGCATCATAGCTTAATCTTCTGCCTAATCTCTGCATCACTGCACCTTGTTTCTGATTCAGTAATTGCCCAATGCCCCCCTTGAATGCCTCAATTGAATCTCCCTCCACCACATTTCCAGGCAATGCATTCCAGGCCTAAATTACAGTGTGTGAAGGTTGTTTTTCTTTTCTTGTATTACATGTTTTACAAATCACTTAATACCTATGTCCTTTTCTTCTTAGTTCTTTTTACAAGTGGGAAAAGCTTCTCTCTATCTACTCTACCCAGTCCCTTCATGATTTGAAAACCTTTATCATATCTCTTGTTAACCTTCTCTTGAAGGGAAACAGTCCCAACTTCTTCAATCTATCCTCATGACTGAATTTTCACTTTCCTGGAACAGTTCTTGTAAACTGTTCCTGGACCCTCTCCAGTGCATTCACATCCTTCCTATAATGTGGTGCCCACAACTGTACACAGTACTCCAGGTGTGGTCTAATGAGTGTCTTAGAACATGGACCATAGAACCATAAAGCACAGGATCGGGCCCTTAGGCCCATGATTTTGTGCTGAACATGACACTAAACTTCTGCTTGCCTTTGAACCATATCCCTCTGATTCTTGCATATTCATGTGCTTATCTAAAAGTCTCCCAAAGGCCTCTATCATATCTATCTCCTTGTTTCAGATATTTCAACTCTGGGGAAAAGATTCTGACCAATGACCATATCTATGCATCTCCTAATTTTATAGACTTCTATCAAGTCTCCCCCCGGCTTCTGCTGCTCCAGAGAAAACAACCTGAGTTTTTCTAGCCTCTCCTTATAGCCTAGGGCGGCACGGTGGCACAGTGGTTAGCACTGCTGCCTCACAGCACCTGAGACCTGGGTTCAATTCCTGACTCAGGCGACAGACTGTGTGGAGTTTGCACGTTCTCCCCGTGTCTGCGTGGGTTTCCTCCGGGTGCTCCGGTTTCCTCCCACAGTCCAAAGATGTGCGGGTCAGGTGAATTGGCCATGCTAAATTGCCCGTAGTGTTAGGTAAGGGGTAAATGTAGGGGTATGGGTGGGTTGTGCTTCGGCAGGTCGGTGTGGACTTGTTGGGCCGAAGGGCCTGTTTCCACACTGTAAGTCTAATCTAAAATCTAATCTAGCTCATGCCCTCTAAATCAGGCAGCATCCTGGTAAACCTCTTCTGCACCCGCTCCATAGCCTCCCATCCTTCCTGTAATGTGGTGACCAGAATTGGACACCATGCTCTTAACCAAAGTCTTATACAGCTGCAGTGTGACATCCTGACTCTTCTACTCAATTCCCTGACCAATAAAGGCAAGGATGCCATATGCCTTCTTCACAATCCTACCTACTTGTGTGGCCACTTCCAGGGAGCTAGACATTTGAACCCCAAGATCTCGCTACATCAATGTTGCTCAGGGTCCTGCCATTAACTGTATACTTTTCCTTAACACTCGATCTCCAAAGGTGCAGCACCTCACACAGATACGATTAAACTCCACCTGCCACTTCTCCCCTCATTTTAAAATTGATTTATATCTCACTGTATCCTTTGACACCCACCTACACTATCCACAACTTACACTTCAAGCTTTAGGTGTAGGTTTGCTCACTGAGCTGTAGGTTTGATATCCAGATGTTTCATTACCTGGCTAGGTATCATCATCAGTGGTGACCTCCAAGTGAAGCGAAGCTGTTGTCTCCTGCTTTCTACAGCTCAGTGAGCAAACCTACACCCTAAACCTCAACCTGAGCTACAAACTTACACAAACCTTGCAACTACAAGCTTACTAGCCCAGCCATCTGTGTTTATATATGTCACAAACTGCAGAGGTCCCATATGGATTCCTGCGGAACACCGCAAGTCACAGATCTCCAGCCTGAAAAGTACCCTTCCACCACTACCCTCTGCTTTCTGTGGACAAGTTAATTCTGAATCCAAGTGGCTGAGTCACCGCGGATCCCATGCACTCTTGTACAAGCTCAACATCACCACCTCCCTGCTCTTGTAATATATGCCCAGTTAATAAAACCAAAAACACAATATACTTTAACTGATCTCTGCACCTGTCCTGCCACTGTAGTGACCTGTGCATGTATGCACCCAGGTACCTCTGCTCCTGTACCCCCTATTTTGTATTTCTTTCAATTTTGTTCCTAACAAAATGTATCATCTCACATGTCTGTGTATTGAATCTCATCTGTCACCTACCTGGCCACTCCATCAACTTGTCAATGTCCTTTTGAGTTCCCCACTGTCCATTTCATAGTTTACAAGTCTTCCAAGTTTTATACTATCCGCAAACTTTGAAATTGTTCTCTGTACAAAAAGATCCAAATCGTTAATATAAATTAGGAAAAGAAGGGGTCCCGATCCCAACATTTGGGGGACCCCACAACAAACCTTTCTCTAGTCCAAAAGATTGACCTTCTCTGTTTCCCCTCAGTCAGCCAGTTCTGTGCCAAGTTGCCACTGTCCATTTTGTTTCATGACTCACATCTTGTCCTCTCAAGTTTGTTGTGTGGCACTGTATCAAACACCTTCTACATCAAATAGCATTTTTTTCATCAACCCTTTCTGTTATCTCTTCAAAAAAAACTCCAGAAAATTAGTTAAACACTATTTCCCTCTTAGAAGTTGCACTGAATTTTCCTAATCAACCTAACTTTCCCTTTATGACTATTAATCTTATCCAGAGTAATTACTTCTAGAAGTTTCTCCACTACCCATATTAAGCCAACCGGCTTCTAATTGTTGGGATCATCCTTACATCCTTTCTTGAACAAAACTGTATGTTTGCAATTCTCCAGTTTTCTGGCACCTCAAGTCTAGGGAAGACTGAGATCATGCCAGTGCCTCTGAAATTTCTACCCTTATTTCCTTCACAATCCTTGGATGCATCTCATCTGGTTTTGGTGCCTTGTCAAGTTGAAGTGACTACTTGTTATTAATGTGGCAGTTCCCTCCTCTCAAAAGCAGTATCCTCATCTTTGATAAAGACAGATGCAAAGTATTTGTTTTGAAATTGAAAGCAATGGATCTGTTGTTGTGGTTCTGCTCGCTGAGCTGGAAGTTTTTGCTGCAAACGTTTCGTTCCCTGGCTAGGGAACATCATCAGTGCTGTTGGAGCCTCGTGTGAAGCGCTGCTTTGATGTTTCTTCCGGTATTTATATTGGTTTGTTCTTGCCGCTTCCGGGTGTCAGTTTCAGCTGCAGTGATTTGTATGTGGGGTCCAGGTCGATGTCTGTTGATGGATGTTCTTGCCGTTTCCGGGTGTCAGTTTCAGCTGTAGTGGTTTGTATATGGTGTCCAGGTCAATGTGTCTGTTGATGGAGTTTGGGGATGAATGCCATGCTTCTAGGAATTCTCTGGCTGTTCTCTGTCTGGCTTGTCCTATGATAGTGGTGTTTTCCCAGTCAAATTCATGTTGCTGGTAGTCTGAGTGTATGGCTACTAGAGATAGCTGGTCGTGTCGTTTCGTGGCTAGCTGATGTTCATGGATGCGGATTGTTAGCTGTCTTCCTGTTTGTCCTATATAGTGTTTTGTGCAGTCCTTGCATGGTATTTTGTAAACTACGTTAGTTTGGCTCATGCTGGGTATTGGGTCCTTTGTTCTAGTGAGTTGTTGTCTGAGCGTGGATGTTGGCTTGTGTGCTGTTATGAGTCCTAAGGGTCGCAGTAGTCTGGCTGTCAGTTCTGAGACGCTCCTGACGTATGGTAGAGTGGCTAGTCCTTTTGGTTGTGGCATGTCCTCGTTCCTCGGTCTATCTCTTAGGCATCTGGTGATAAAGTTGCGTGGGTATCCGTTTTTGGCGAATACCTTGTATAGATGTTCCTCTTCCTCTTTTCGCAGTTCTGGTGTACTGCAGTGTGTTGTGGCCCTTTTGAATAGTGTCCTGATGCAGCTTCGTTTGTGTGTGTTGGGGTGGTTACTTTCATAGTTTAAGACTTGGTCTGTGTGTGTTGGTTTCCTGTGTACCCTTGTGGTGAATTCTCCGTTGGGTGTTCTCTCTACTAACACGTCTAGGAATGGGAGTTGGCTATCCTTTTCTTCTTCTCGTGTGAATCGGATTCCTGTGAGTGTGGCGTTGATGATTCGGTGTGATTCACCGAATCATCAACGCCACACTCACAGGAATCCGATTCACACGAGAAGAAGAAAAGGATAGCCAACTCCCATTCCTAGACGTGTTAGTAGAGAGAACACCCAACGGAGAATTCACCACAAGGGTACACAGGAAACCAACACACACAGACCAAGTCTTAAACTATGAAAGTAACCACCCCAACACACACAAACGAAGCTGCATCAGGACACTATTCAAAAGGGCCACAACACACTGCAGTACACCAGAACTGCGAAAAGAGGAAGAGGAACATCTATACAAGGTATTCGCCAAAAACGGATACCCACGCAACTTTATCACCAGATGCCTAAGAGATAGACCGAGGAACGAGGACATGCCACAACCAAAAGGACTAGCCACTCTACCATACGTCAGGAGCGTCTCAGAACTGACAGCCAGACTACTGCGACCCTTAGGACTCATAACAGCACACAAGCCAACATCCACGCTCAGACAACAACTCACTAGAACAAAGGACCCAATACCCAGCATGAGCCAAACTAACGTAGTTTACAAAATACCATGCAAGGACTGCACAAAACACTATATAGGACAAACAGGAAGACAGCTAACAATCCGCATCCATGAACATCAGCTAGCCACAAAACGACACGACCAGCTATCTCTAGTAGCCATACACTCAGACAACCAGCAACATGAATTTGACTGGGAAAACACCACTATCATAGGACAAGCCAGACAGAGAACAGCCAGAGAATTCCTAGAAGCATGGCATTCATCCCCAAACTCCATCAACAGACACATTGACCTGGACACCATATACAAACCACTACAGCTGAAACTGACACCCGGAAACGGCAAGAACATCCATCAACAGACACATCGACCTGGACCCCACATACAAATCACTGCAGCTGAAACTGACACCCGGAAGCGGCAAGAACAAACCAATATAAATACCGGAAGAAACATCAAAGCAGCGCTTCACACGAGGCTCCAACAGCACTGATGATGTTCCCTAGCCAGGGAACGAAACGTTTGCAGCAAAAACTTCCAGCTCGGCGAGCAGAACCACAACAACGGATACCCGAGCTACAAATCTTCAATCAGATTTTAAGCAATGGATCTGCTTTGTGAGGAGATTCTATTGCAGTGGAATCAGTCAGTGCAGGAGGAGACCATTTGGTCTTCATGTTTTGCTTCCCTAATGTAATCTCTACAGATTCCAGCATTTCAACTTCATAGCCATGCTATCTTTCAGTGAGTTTGGTTTTCTGCCTAAATCCCTTTTTCAGGTAGCAGTCTCCTGATCCCCATTCCCCTTAAACTAATACAGAGCTAAGGAACAGCTACATTGTCAGAGGTTTGAATGAGGTGTCAAATCAGGGTTTAGAAAAGGAACTGTTGAACATACTGCACTGTTCTGGTATCAGTTATAAAGAGAAATGAGTTAAAGTCTTTATTCTGCTAAGAGGTCATTGACCTGAAATGTTAACTCTATTTTTTGACTCAGACACTGCCAGAGTTGTGATTTTATTTTCCATTTCAAGTACCTGCAGTATTTTGCTTTTGGTTGTTTATCTGAGGCTCCTGCTATTCCTGATTAAAACAAGATATCCCACAGCACGACTCTGTGAGAGAGAGAGGAATGAAACATGGTGTTCTGCCAATCATCAACACACACAGATGATCTGATCATGAATTATCACATTACTGTATGACATCATAGATTGGGATTCCAATGTTGCAACAATGGCTACCCTTTAAAAACATCCATTCGCTGTAAAGCATTTTGGAATATTCTAAACCCATGTAAGAAGTCTTCAAATACTCTCTAATCCTTCCATCAATTACTTCAAAGTTCTACCCTTGATTATTAGTCTTGATGCTAATTGAAATAGTTCCTTCTTATATTTCATCCTAATAAGTCCATTCACCTCGACAAATCTCTCTCAGCCACCTTGGTCCAAAGGCACAACAAAGCTGCACTGAGGGAGGATGTTCCTGGAAATACATCCAGGGAAGTTATTTGGGTGGAACTGAGAAATAAGAAAGGGATGATCATCTTATTGGGATTGTGTTACAGACCCCCCAATAGTCAGAAGGAAATTGAGAAACAAACTTGTAAGGAGATTGTTTCCGTTAGGCGAGGAGACTAGGACCTGTGGACACAGCCTTAGAGTTAGAGGGGGTCAATTCAGAACAGAAATGCGGAGGCATTTCTTCAGCCAGAGAGTGGTGGGCCTGTGGAATTCATTGCCGCAGAGTGCAGTGGAGCCCGGGACGCTAAATGTCTTCAAGGCAGAGATTGATAAAATTTTGATGTCACGAGGAATTAAGGGCTACGGGGAGAATGCTGGTCAGTGGAGTTGAAATGCCCATCAGCCATGATTGAATGGCAGAGTGGACTCGATGGGCCGAATGGCCTTACTTCCACTCCTATGTCTTATGGAGATCTCAGCTATCTGTAAGAATAATAGGGTAGTTATGGTTGGGAATTTTAACTTTGCAAACATAGACTGGGACTGCCATAGTGTTAAAGGTTTAGATGGAGAGGAATTTCTTAAGTGCATATAAGACAATTTTCTGATTCAGTAATGTGGATGTACCTACTAGAGAAGGTGCTAAACTTGACCTACTCTTGGGAAATAAGGGAGGGCAGGTGACTGAGGTGTCAGTGGGGGAGCACTTTGGGACCAGCGACCATAATTCTATTTGTTTTAAAATAGTGATGGAAAAGGATAGACCAGATCCGAAAGTTGAAGTTCTAAATAGGAAAAAGGCCAATTTTGATAGTATTTGGCAAGAACTTTTGAAAGCTGATTGGAGGCAGATGTTCGCAGGTAAAGGGACGGCTGGAAAATGGGAAGCCTTCAGAAATAAGAGAACAAGAATCCAGAGACAGTATATTCCTGTCAGAGTGAAAGGGAAGGCTGGTAGGTATAGGGAATGCTGGATGACCAAAGAAATTGAGGATTTGGTTAAGAAAAAGAAGGAAGCATGTGTCAGGTATAGACAGGATAGATTGAATGAATCCTTCGAGTATAAAGAAAGTAGGAGTATACTTAAGAGGGAAATCAGGAGGGCAAAACGGGGGCATGAGATAGCTTTTGCAAATAGAATTAAGGAGAATCCAAAGGGTTTTTACAAATATATTAAGGACAAAAGGGTAATTAGGGAGAGAATAGGGCCCCTCAAAGATCAGCTGAGCGGCCTTTGTGTGGAGCCACAGAAAATGGGGGAGATACTAAATTAATATTTTGCGCCAGTATTTACTTTGGAAAAGGATATGGAAGATATAGACTGTAGGGAAATAGATGGTGACATCTTGCAAAATGTCCAGATTACAGAGGAGGAAGTGCTGGATGTCTTGGAATGGTTAAAAGTGGATAAATCCCCAGGACCTGATCAGGTGTACCCGAGAACTCAGTGTGAAGCTAGAGAAGTGATTGCTGGGCCTCTTGCTGAGATATTTGTATCATCGATAGTCACAGGTGAGGTGCCGGAAGACTGGAGGTTGGCAAACGTGGTGCCACTGTTTAAGAAGGGCGGTAAAGGCAAGCAAGGGAACTATAGACCGGTGAGCCTGACCTCGGTGGTGGGCAAGATGCTGGAGGGAATCCTGAGGGACAGGATGTACATGTATTTGGAAAGGCAAGGACTGATTAGGGATAGTCAACATGGCTTTGTGCGTGGGAAATCATGTCTCACAAACTTGATTGAGTTTTTTTGAAGAAGTAACAAAGAAGATTGATAGGGCAGAGCAGTAGATGTGATCTACATGGACTTCAGTAAGGCGTTCGACAAGGTTCCCCATGGGAGACTGATTAGCAAGGTTAGATCTCATGGAGTACAGGGAGACCTAGCCATTTGGATACAGAATTGGCTCAAAGGTAGAAGACAGAGGGTGGTGGAGGAGGGTTATTTTTCAGACTGGAGGCCTGCGACCAGTGGAGTGCCACAAGGATCGGTGCTGGGCCCTCTACTTTTTGTCATTTATGTAAATGAGTGGGATGCGAGCATAAGAGGTAGAATTAGTAACAGATGACACCAAAATTGGAGGTGTAGTGGACAGCGAAGAGGGTTACCTCAGATTACAGCAGGATCTGGACCAGATAGGCCAGTGGGCTGAGAAGTGGCAGATGGAGTTTAATTCAGATAAATGCGAGGTGCTGCATTTTGGGAAAGCAAATCTTAGCAGGACTTATACACTTAATGGTAAGGTCCTAGGGAGTGTTGCTGAACAAAGAGACCTTGGCGTACAGGTTCATAGCTCCTTGAAAGTGGAGTTGCAGGTAGATAGGATAGTGAAGAAGGTGTTTGTTGTGCTTTCCTTTATTGGTCAGAGTATTGAGTACAGGAGTTGGGAAGTCATGTTGCGGCTGTACAGGACATTGGTTAGGCCACTATTGGAATATCGCGTGCAATTCTGGTCTCCTTCCTATCGGAAAGATGTTGAGAAACTTGAAAGGGTTCAGAAAATATTTACAAGGATGTTGCCAGGGTTGGAGGATTTGAGCTACAGGGAGTGGCTGAACAGGCTGGGGCTGTTTTCCCTGGAGTGTCGGAGGCTGAGGGGTGATCTTACAAAATTATGAGGGGCATGAATAGGATAAATAGGCAAAGTCTTTTCCATGGGGTCGGGGAGTCCAGAACTAGAGGGCATAGGTTTAGGGTGAGAGGGGAAAAATATAAAAGAGACCTAAGGGGCAACTCTTTCATGCAGAGCGTGATATGTGTATGGAATGAGCTGCCAGAGGATGTGGTGGAGGCTGGTACAATTGCAACATTTAAGAGGCATTTGGGTGGGTATATGAACAGGAAGAGTTTGGAGGGATATGGACCGGGTGCTGACAGGTGGGACTAGATTGGATTGGGATATCTGGTCGGCATGGACGGGTTAGACCAAAGGGTCTGTTTCCATGCTGTACATCTCTATGATTCTATCCCCATGCCCCTAAACAAATCTCTCCTTCAGTTCAGTTTCTGGTCAGTGGTAGCCCCCAGGATTCGATAGTGGACATTCAGTGAAGGTAATGTCTTTGAATGTCAAGGGGCGATGGTCAGATTCACTCCGTGAGACTGTTGTTTCACTCCTCCTTCAACTCTTCTGTGCTTTTTAAGTTCAGTTTTGAATGTTAAACAGCTTATATTTTTGGCATTGCATTCTGAAACCAACCCAATCTAGTCCCACCTGTCAGCACCCGGCCCATATTAATGTGATTTTGAAGCTACATGTTTTGCAATGAATCAACATTTTGAATAAAGTTAAAAGACGTGATAATTTTGTCAATCACTCCTTCATCTCTTTCCTACTCCTCCCTGGCTGTTTACTTCCATTTTATAGAAGTTGTGATTTAGCACCAAACTGGCAACCCAACATGTTATTTTTGGGAAGTTTCTGGAATTGACCATTGTGTACAAGGCCTTTGAAGTTTTAAAAACACTTTCCTAACCCCCATAATTTGTGTGTGATTTATTGTATTAACATACCTTCTCATTTCTACTTGTTGGAATAACAGCTGTAATTTGCTCAGGGGGCTTTGCAAGATGAGCAGCAATAATATTTTATTCCAACAGTAACATACCTGTATTTTAGGAAAATTTTTCATGTTGCTTCACAATATTTACTGAAGCATAAACATTGCAGGATATTAGGATGGGTAACCTGAGGCTTATCCAGGGTATGTTTGAAAGAAAATTTAAGGGAATAGATAGGGAATTTCTGAGCATTGGTACATTGACAGTAAAGATGCTGCAGCAGGGAGTGAAGGGAGATGTGGGACTGCACAGTGTGGACTGCAGTGGGATCAATGGACCTAGGAAAGAATTCACACTCAGCTTTGCCTGCTGGGTGTGGAGGTAAATGCTCTCTTTTTACAAGGCACAGCTTAATGCTGCGGGATTTCATCCGGTTATAACCAAAAGAAGAAAACCCACTAGCCCTCCCCTCAAACTTCATGCGCACATTTCCCTGCCTTGATCAGCCACCTCCATGGTATCATACGCCAAACAGCCACCCATCCTCCTCTTGCACCCTCTATGTTAATTAATAAAGTTAATTCACATACCACACTCCTTATAGAAGCAATTAGTTCCATAGTAACAATGAAATAGATGCTTTTAATTTTTTTTTAATGAAGCCATTCATTGATAACTTTAAGGATCTTGTCAATGTCAGAGGGAGTTTGGAATCAGGTCCTGATCATCATCATCATCATCATCATCATCATTTAGTTCTCTACTGTATGTAAATCCAAGCAATAACAGCAGAATCTGATAACAATTAACAGCAGTTGCAAGGTCAGCTGGGTGTGTATCAGAGTAGTTAACTCTGAAGGTGAAATCAATGATTTCAAAAGAAGATTTTCAGATGTTAGAATAGTTTAAAACTGAGTTGAGATTTTTTCTGAATGTGTTTATGTAGCTGTGTTCTTAGTGCCATTTTAGCTATGTGTACGTTACGAGGTAACTGCAAGGTTAAAAATAATAACTGCAGATGCTGGAAACCAGATTCTGGATTAGTGGTGCTGGAAAAGCACAGCAGTTCAGGCAGCATCCGAGGAGCAGTAAAATCGATGTTTCAGGCAAAAACCCTTCATCAGGAATAAAGTCAGAGAGCCTGAAGCGTGGAGAGATAAGCTAGAGGAGGGTGGGGATGGGGAGAAAGTAGCATAGAGTACAATAGGTGAGTGGGGGAGGGGATGAAGGTGATAGGTCAGGGAGGAGAGGGTGGAGTGGATAGGTGGAAAAAGAGATAGACAGGTAGGACAAGTCCGGACAAGTCATGGGGACAGTGCTGAGCTGGAAGTTTGGAACTGGGGTGAGGTGGGGGAAGGGGAAATGAGGAAACTGTTGAAGTCCACATTGATGCCCTGGGGTTGACGTGTTCCAAGGCAGAAGATGAGGCGTTCTTCCTCCAGGCGTCTGGTGGTGAGGGAGCGATGGTGAAGGAGACCCAGGACCTCCATGTCCTCGGCAGAGTGGGAGGGGGAGTTGAAATGTTGGGCCACGGGGTGGTGTGGTTGATTGGTGTGGGTGTCCCGGAGATGTTCCCTAAAGCGCTCTGCTAGGAGGCGCCCAGTCTCCCCAAGGTAGAGGCGACCGCATCGGGAGCAACGGATACAATAAATGATATTAGTGGATGTGCAGGTAAAACTTTGGATGTGGAAGGCTCCTTTAGGGCCTTGGACAGAGGTGAGGGAGGGGGTGTGGGTGCAGGATTTGCAGTTCCTGCGGTGGCAGGGGAAGGTGCCAGGATGGGAGGGTGGGTTGTAGGGGGACGTGGACCTGACGACGTAGTCACGGAGGGAACGGTCTTTGTGGAAGGTGGAAAGGGGCGGGGAGGAAAATATATCCCTGGTGGTGGAGTCTTTTTGGAGGAAAGAGGCGGAAATGTTGGCGGATGATTTGGTTTATGCGAAGGTTGGTGGGGTGGAAGGTAAGCACCAGGTAACTACAAAGATGAACAGGAAGACAACTGATATAAACCAGATCCTGGAATAAAGATAACCGTGCATACTTTGGGTGCAGGACCAATCAAATACAAAACTTCTCAAATGAACATTAATCAGACAGTTACTGTACATTGGGCCATAGCTGAATGGGTGTTTGAATAATTTAGAAAATATTTGAAGTTTGAATTGTTTGGCTACAGCACAAAGTTAGTAATGAAACTGAAGAGCAAATTTCTACAGTTATTGTTGTGTTTGTAATGTAGTTACAGAAATCTACAAATTTTGTAACAGTTATTTGTCTGCTCAGGTATTGTTCACTTATTTGCCAAATTACTGATGTTTCATGGGAGAGTGGTCGAGCTGACGTTGTACAATTGTTCATTCACATCTGAAAAGGGAAAGGATGCGTTTACGATTAGGTTTAGGGGACCAATCCGATCAAGATTTTAACCTGAAATACAAATCTGGATTTTATATATATAAGAAATGGGTTGAGCTGCGCCAAGCCATTCCCAATTTCACTGCCATACTGGGAATGTGCAAGCTCCAGCTGATTTCTTTTTCCTAACTTGGCATTCCCAGTAAATGCTGGCAGATAAGTTCTCTGACTGTGGGGATGAGGTGGGGTGCCTCTCAGTTCTGTAGTTTGAAATCCTTCACCATCTCCCAGAGCAGGCTTGCCTCTGCAGACAGTTTGTAATGCAAACCTTCCTGAATGGGAGTAGAGCCTTTCACAACTTACAGTGGGTTTGGCCTCATTGTATTTTTTAGATTAGATTCCCTACAGTGTGGAAACAGGTCCTTTGGCCCAACAAGTCCACACCGACCCTCTGAAGAGTGACCCACCCAGACCCATTTCCCTCTGATTAATGCACCTAACACTACAGGCAATTTAGCACGAACAATTCACCTAACATGCACATCTTTGGACTGTGGGAAGAAACCAGAGCACCCAGAGGAAACCCACACAGACACTGGGAGAATGTGTAAATTCCACACACACAGTCACCCGAGACTGGAATCAAATCTGGGACCCTGGTGCTGTGAGGCAGCAGTGCTAACCACTGAGCCACCGTGCCGCCCTTTTGGAAAGGGACAGGGGAGTAAATCATCACGGAAAACAACAAGGTTTTGAAAAATGCTGCTTTCAGTCTCTTTTCTCTTCGAGTATTTGCAGGGATGTGGGTAAAAATGTCTTTCCCACACAACTTTCTTAAAAATTATAGAATGTAAAAATATATGGAATATGAGCAGGAGTAGGTCATTTGGCCCCTCAAACCTGCCCTGCAATTCTATAAGATTATGTCTGATCTGCTTTAGTTTCAACTCCTCAACCATATTTTTGCATTGGTCTTCAAGGTGGTAGACACAATTAACATTAAAAAGAAATCCGATAAACAAGGTGGCAAGGGGAGGTAAGGTCTTGTGACATGAGAACAAAGTATATGACAAATGAATGGGACTGACGGCAGATAATTCACCAAATCCTGATGGCCCACCATTTTAAAAGGGAGAAAATTGATTTTGAAAGTAAACTGACAAAAAATATTAAATGAAACAGCAAATGGTTCTGCAGGTATGTAAAAGATGTGGGTGGGATCCATGGAGGATATGACTGGGGAATTAATAAAAAGGAAGAGGGAAATTAAAAGGTTTTAATTTTTAAAAGGAAGTAACTGCAGGGACATAGGAGGCATTAGCTGAAATGTTCCTGAAGTTGCTGGATTCTGAGAGGGTTCCAGGTTGGTTGCAAAGTTTAATAATGTTCCTGCTCAAGAAATGTGGGTGACTAAGAGCAGCAAACTATAGACCAGTTGGTTTCGCTGCTCCTTGGATGCTGCCTGAACTGCTGTGCTCTTCCAGCACCACTAATCCAGAATCTGGTTTCCAGCATCTGCAGTCATTGTTTTTACCTTATAGACCAGTTGATCTAACATTTCATTGGAAAAATGCTACAGTCCATTATTAAGGAAGAAATAGCAGGTCATTAAGAAAAGCTTAATGCATTCAAACAGAATCAATATGATTTTGTTAAAGGGAAATGGTATTTCTTAAGTTTCTGGATTAGTGGTGCTGGAAAAGCACAGCTGTTCAGGCAGCATCCGAGAAGCAGGGAAATCGACGTTTCAGGCAAAAGCCCTTCATCAGGAATACATCTGTTCCTGATGAAGGGCTTTTGCCCGAAACGTCGATTTCCCTGCTCCTCAGATGCTGCCTGAACTGCTGTGCTTTTCCAGCACCACTAATCCAGAATCTGGTTTCCAGCATCTACAGTCATTGTTTTTATCTATTTCTCAAGTTTGTCAGTCTTTAAAGTTCTAACAAGTGGAGTTTATCAAAAGGAAACCTGTAGATGTGGTCTACTTGGACCTCCAGAAGAGGGATACCTACCAAAACTAAGAGACAGCAGAGACAAGAACAAGGGCAGAATCAAAAATAAGAAAAGTGATAGAGAGTTCCAACTACATCGGGTCAGCACAGTGGCTCACAACACCAGGGACCTAAGTTCATTTCAGCCTCAGGCGACTGTCTGGGTGGAATGCACTTTGGAGGGTCAGTTTGGAACCAATGGGCTGAATTCTATGATTCTAATATTGTGAATAGGACTAAAAATGATAAGACTTAAGGCTGTGTATCTAAATGATATCTGTGGAATGTTTATGGTGTCTACTACCTTGAAGCCAGATGCAAAATATTGGTTTAAAGTATCTGCCATTTCCCTCTTACTTTTTATAAATTCCCTGTCACATCCTCAAAGAGTCCTATATGACTATTCTCTTTTTATTTACCTGCAGAAGCACTTGCTCTGTGTTTTTATATTGCTTGCCAGTTTACTTTCAGAATTAATTTTCTTCCTTTCTATTAACCTTTGAGTCATCTGCCTCTGATTCTTCAAAAGAAATTCCTCTGGTTTTTAGCATTTTGTTTGTTTTAGTTTTTGATGGCCTTTGTTAACTGAGTGCTTCATCCTTCACACACAGTCCTTCTTCTTGATTGGAATAAATTTTGAGAATTATGAAATATCTGTTTAAATATCTGCCACTGACCTTCCCCTTTGTCTATTTCCCAGCCCTCTCTTGCACCACTCCTCTGTTCTAATGAACGGATTGTAATTTGGTCAGACAGGAAATGAAGGAAATCTGTTTAATCCTGACCTGTTCAGAGGCCTGTTTGAAAATTTTCATTAAAATGACTTTGTGCTGTAATAGGAAAGAGTTAAAAGTTCAGCAATAAATTCCTCTAAACCTGGCTGATATAAAATTGTATCTGTAAATTGCAAATGATTTTGCATGAAATGGAAGGTTCTGTTTGAGAGATTTATCCACATCAGTTAAACAACTGTGAGTTAAAACATTTTTCTTCCTAAATGTAGGGAAGCTGGAAGCTGGAAATGGACAGCTGGCCCTACAAGAGTAACTGAAGAATTTGGGCGTCAAACCTCAGAGTTCACTGCGCTCAAAGTCAATCTCCCTGCCTTGGAAGACAGAAACAATCCAAAATGAGCAATTCTTCAGAAAAGCTTTTCTGCTGAAACGTAATGGCCTTGTTTATGCAAAACTAAGAAAACATTTGCCTGGAGTGCTGCACCTTTTACTTTATACTGTAACTGAATTCCATGAAAGCAGAAGACAGAAAAGTGTCGCTGTGCTAATTACAGTCAGAGATCAGAGGGATCTCAGACGAGCGAGGATAATTTTTGTCAGTCATTCTGGATTGTGCAATTGTAACACCACCACCTGGCACTCAATGCTGTGGTTTCTATGGCAACAAGATGCATGTTAAGGGAGGTGGTTTAAGACTTTTTAAATTTGTCAATGAGGATATAATGTTTCCCTGTCTAAATAACTACATTTTAAAAAGAATCAGTAGGAAGCACACTTATCTTATAAAATGAGGGGATTTGGGGTTACTTTATCTGTGAATCAAAACCAGCAATTACTTAGAAATTTATTCTTTTTTGTTAACTTATAAGGCAGAATGACTATTAATAACTTGAAGCCAAAAAAAGTCCTCTATCAAAAATCAGAGACTGTCTTTCCAGTGATCTCCCTAAAGAAGTCACTTGCTGTGGTTCAGCTTGTGGTTTTGAAATTGTAAATAAATTATAATACCACTATCCTGCTAATGACAGCAGCTACATACAGGCCATAATGTGACTTTCACAAGTTGCCTATCCTTTTGATATTTTGTCCCCGCCCTCATTCTTTTGTTATTATGAAGGTGATGTTAGATTTCTAACCTGAGTCTCTTCAGTGTGCAAAGACAGGGGTTGATTTTGGGCACTGATTTCCTTTTATCTTAGAATGTGGCATTATCTGGAACCAATGGTAGAAAGCTGCAACTTCCTGGTTACAAAATGCCTCATTCTCCAGCTCCCAACCTAACCTGAGTCCAGTCTTATTGGAGCACTGCAATACTGTCAGTTCATTGGGTAATGATGCTATATTCTCTGAAGCCAACTGAGGTCTGGTTCAAGGACAGTCACTGAATTGAAGGTTCTTTGTAACTGTCACTGGATTATAACACCTCATGCGTTCTGTATTTGAGAAACAATAGAAAGGCTAAGATGAAGATTTGGACCCAAGGCTAGATTGCTGGTAGCTGAGAAAAGAGCTTTGATATATATTTATAAAGTGCAAGTTCTTTTTTTTTGAAAAACCTTGAATTGTCTGATTCTTGAGAGTTAATTAGTAAATCCAAATCAATCAATATCAGGGGCTCTAAATTCTTGAAATTGGTACACTTATCACAAGTAAATGAATATGATGAATAAAAGAAGCTAATTTCTCCAGTCTCTAGTGAAGAGACTGTCATTCCACTTTCACTGATTTTTTTGTACAACATTCTATTTTCACTGGATGTAGGGTTTATTTAAGTTTTGTTGAAATAAATGTTGGCACTAATTTTATTTCTGTAGTCTCATGAGAGCACTGAATTACCTTCAATCTATTCAAATACAAATGGACAATGTGGTATTTTTTTCAGTCATTCCGAAGCTTTCTGTAAACTCTGCAGTTAATGTGTCTTCTGTGTAATCAATTTTTCTTAAATCTTGTTTCTAGCAAGTGAATACATAATGATACAATATCATCAACAGTCGTCTTCCTGTGGAGTGAAATGTTTAATTCTGTTCACCCTCATTTAAGTGAAGCAGCTAGTATTTGAGGACGCTCCTGTTATAACATCTGCACTGGCTTTGTGAGCTCTGTTTCAATATAGGAGGGTTCTTCCTCAGAGCCAAGGGGAGAAGGGAAAACATTAATCAAAGATGTTGCTTTACACTTCCCTGTTTTCCCTTTACAAACATGCATTGGCCAGCTTTGGAACAGAAGCTTTGTATTCAGTCTTTAAATGAGCTGTCTGGAAACTTTGCACATTTCAAATATTGCACTCCTCTCTTGATTGCAGTTTCCCTCCTCCACTTGTTTGTTGGAGAAACCCACCTATATACCATTATCTACAAGTGTAAAACAGGCAACTAAGGACTTGGTCATGACTTGTCTTTCATGAATCTTTGAGTTTAATTTTGAGGATGGTCACTTGCTGGATTTTCATGATGACCATCCCCTCTAAAAGCAGAGGCTTGTGGTGCTGCCTGAGAGCTGCATGATTAAAATGATTTGTTTTCTAGATGTTGGTAGTTCGATTGGTAAGTGAACAGCTTATATTATACACTGAAAAATTAATAACAATAATCTTTTATTATTATTAATAATTAAACCAGAATTTCAATGGGCATTTATAACAACTACCCTGTTGGATTTCAGAAAAATAAATTGCACCAGCCCTCCTTTAACAATAATGGCACCATTCTGTTGATTATCCCACATCCAAATCCTTTCATTTGGCATTCATATCCTTATCTTAGATTAATGTGCAGCTACTTAACGGGCAGCACGGTGGCACAGTGGTTAGCACTGCTTCCTCACAGCGCCTGAGACCCGGGTTCAATTCCCGACTCAGGCGACTGACTGTGTGGAGTTTGCACGTTCTCCCCGTGTCTGCGTGGGTTTCTTCCGGGTGCTCCGGTTTCCTCCCACAGTCCAAAGATGCGTGGGTCAGGTGAATTGGCCATGCTAAATTGCCCGTAGTGTTAGGTAAGGGGTAAATGTAGGGGTATGGGTGGGTCAGTGTGGACTTGTTGGGCCAAAGGGCCTGTTTCCACACAGTAAGTAATCTAATCTACTTTGTCACCCCAGTGGGACATATAACTGTGTGCTTCTCAGTTCCAGAGAACTGTTTGGAAACAAAGTATTCATCATTATTTAAACATTAACACTCAATGGACCAGAATCCACTCACTGCCAAATTTCACCTGGAAATATAATTGTTTTTCTGTACAAGTTGTTAATAGTTGTCATATTCAGCAATTGATCATTTTAAATGGATATGGCCACAGGGAAAATTCTGAACTTGGCAGGTTTCAGTTCTATTAAATGATGGCTATGTCTGTGAAATTATTTGATCATTGAGGATGATTGTTCTTGCAGAGAAATGCTAAGGGTATTTTAGAATTAGCCCAACTTTTTATCTTTGAGCTAGACATAATCAAAGGCCAATAATAAAAATCAGGTTCTTTAATAGGCCTCTCACTTGCTGGAAGCATCAGTTATTTGAAAATAAATCTTTAAAAAGCACACTTGGAAACAAGTATATTCTAAAGAGACAATATTTGGCTTGCACAAATTAATTTAAAATTGTGATCATGTTCTTCAATATAAATGTACATTTTATAAAACAGATGGAGTGGGGTCAAATAGCTGAAGCCAAATTATTTGTATGTTTATTCCCAAGCTGTTTACAGGCCAAATGGTCATTTGAAGTTCTGGGGAAGAGGATGGGGGTGGCAATGACAGCATCTACTTTTTGTCCATATTACTATGCTCTCTATTTGCTGTTTAATTCCGCAATTTCTCAGGGTGCACTTAGATGTTCAAACTCACTTCCACAATCCTAAATCTATGCTGCATTAAATCTCTTCAAAGATATTGCATCGCTTTCCAGAATTGTTAATTCATTGTGAACCATTTGTTTCCTGCACAAGCATCCAATCCCTTTTCACTGGATATCTTCCTCGGACCTTGCCACATGCTTCATATGATACAGGATTCACTGTGGCTGTGGAAGTTCTACTGAGTTCTGAAAAGTTCCAAAGTTCCCAGCACCCTAAGTGCCAGTATATGATGACACTGCTTCACAATGAACAAACAGTCAGTATTCATCAGGTTTCTAAATTTTGAATCTTTGTACTAGTGGGGCTTCCCAATTTTCTGCTGTAACCTGGCACATAGGAAGGGTTCCATGGGTGTATATAACAATGTAAATGTTAAAAGTTGTTTGTTCTTTGTTTTACTTTCTGCACTGGCCAGGAATTGCAATTGTAGTTTTAATCTTAAATTCAATTTCTCAGAAAAAAAAGGGATGAGTGAGCTGATAGATGAATTAAAAACCAAATTGTAAAGCCTCATAGGTGGCTTTAAGCAGCAGGGTGAGCTGTGTCCCACCAGCCAAAGACCTAGTAAAGGAAACCCTGAGGTTGTGACATTCATGAAGCCAAACCAAAAGAATTGTATCTTTTAAACAGGAGGTTGTCATGAATACCATAATTGGAATGTTCAGGACCCTTTGAACTGTAAGTCTCAAGCTCCTATTGATTGGACCACTTCAAAGTATCTTGATTATTTGTTGCATAACTGATCAGGAATAAGCTGAATGTTTGTTCTTTTTGTCGATAACCATGTTATCATAATGATTTGATTCAAACAGAGACCCTGTGGCCCAGCTCCTTCATTCCTTCTTCTGACATGTGTATCTGTACTGCCAATTTTCTGAATCCTCACTGCAGTGTGAATGCAAAGGAATGAGAATTTACTGCACAATGTATGTTTGACATTACATTTATATTGCAGCGTAGTTGGTCATTAACATGGGCTATGGCCTTAATTAATATGAATTTAATCACTTAAGGGTATAAACTATGATTTTCAAAGTTTTTAGGAAAATATTACTAGTGCAATGATATATATATATATATATATATTTCTTTACTGTTAATAAATTAGCAAATGAATTTCCAACTTGTCTCACTTTTGTGTTTCTATCTGGAGTAATTTTAAGATGAAAAATGGGACTGTGTTTGTCCTGACCATGTACAGGATTAGAACTGAGTAAAATCTCTTTAGTTAAATGCCATGCCATCCTGAACTGTTTAACGACCTCGTCAGCTCATCTTTTGAATTAAGTAGAAGAAATTGTCACTTGATTCAAAAAATTACAATTAGGCCTTCATAATTGATGAAAACCTTAAAAGAATTACAGATTGTACATACCTTTTAGAGAAATTATATGTATTGATTATGATTGTATCCAGGTCAAATGGTGCCTGAGTTCAGAAAGACCGTGAGAAATAGGAATAGGCCAATTGATTCCTCAAACCTAATTCCACCAGGCCTGCTGAGTTTCTCCAATTTATGGTTTTGTTTCTGATTTCCAGCATCTGCAGTTATTTTGATTCTTTCCCATCCTCCAACCCCAATTGCTGTTTCCTGTCTATGAGCCAATTCTTCATCTATCTTCAATATACTACCTCCAATATTGTGGGCTGTTATGACTTAGCCTTTTGTGAGAGAAATGTCAAATATCTTCTGGAAGTCCAAATTCAACACATTTACTGGTTTCCTTCTATCCACTCCAGTTGAGACCTCCTCAAAAGCTTAAATTAGTCAGGCACAATTTCCCTTTCATTAAGTCATGCTGACTCTGCTTGATAAAACAATGAATTTCCAAATGTTTTGCTATTACTTCCTTAATATTTGATTCCAAAACTTTTTCAACAATAGATGTCAGGTGAACAGGCCTATAGTTACCTGTTTTTCTCCACCCATTCTTTTTTGAATAGGGATGTCACAATCCTCTGATACTTCTCCAGAATCTAAGAATTTGTGCTAAATTACAACCAATTCTTCCAGTATCTCTACAGCTATCTCTTTTAGGATCCTAAGATGCAAGCCGTAAGGGCCAGGGGACTTATCTGCCTTTAGCCCCATTATTTTGTCTAATATTGTTTCTCTTGTGATGGAGATGGTATTTAATTTCTCCCCCTGTATTCTTTAGTATAAATGGGATGTTGGAAGTATCTTGCACTTAAAGACTAATTGAAAATATCTGTTAAACTCCTCCACTATCTCCCCAGATTCGTTTTCTAAAGGTCCATGCTCACTTTGAGTTCTCGCTTTCTTTAAAGAAGCTCTTATTGTCAGTTTTTAAGTTTCTTCCTGGGTTGCCACCATAGTTTATTTTCTCTGTCCTTATTATCTTTTTAGTTGTCCTTTGCTGGATTCTGAGTTAATCCCAGACTTTGCAGCTATCACTGACCTTTGCCTCCTTTTATGCTTTTCTTTCAGTTTATACTCTCCTTAACCTCTTTGGTTAACTGTGATTGATTTATCCCTCTCTTAGAATCTTCCCTCCTTACTGGGATATATTTTGCTGACAGTCATGAATTTCCTTCTTAATTATCTGCTGTTGCTTGCTTACAGATTAGCAAGAACAATAATATCTGGTGATTATTACCTTTTTGGTTCTGCTTTTTAATTTAGCCCTTTAGCTGCTCATATGCCCTCAGCAGAATCTCTTTCGATCAGGTCTCTTGTCTGTTTGTATATGCCATCAACTTCTCTACAACAGAAGCTGAGATTATAGTGGTCAAATTACATTCATTACACAACTGATGATTTTTTAATGAATTGCCTATTAGTTCCAAGGATGGACAAGGTACATCTATGACATAATTGTGATTGCTCCCTGACAAACCTTCTCAGACCAGACAGTAAGGCCTTATCTTGGGCACAAAATAATGACCTGGGGTTGAGTTATTGAAGAGATCACTCTTAAGGCTGATAATATAATTTTTTTTTGATGAACTTGTTTGAAATGCACTGTCAATTATTAGCAACAATTATAGAGGAAATTGGTTTGGGAGCAGGAGGCAGAAAACAAGGATGAAGTGCTACTTATCACAATCTGATTGACAGGTTGTGATAAGTATCTCTTCCCAGAGATCAGTCCTGGGATTTCATTTTTCACAAAATCATACTCATGTCTGGGATGAAGAAACAGAGAACTGAGAATCTAGATTTGAAGATGATACTCAGAAGGAATCTTAAGTAGATCAGAACCAGAATTTGTAAAGTGTTTTAGATGTAAAAGGTCAGTCAGCAATGTTGTAAATAAAGTTTACAATGTGAGCACCCCCACCCCCCAACCTCAGACCCAACAATCAGTTGAAAAGTTTTAATACAATCAAAAACTTTTCCATCTGATTCTAGTGCTGGCCCACAATTTATAAATTCAGTAGAATTCAATTTCACAGCCTGTGTTAGGGTTTGAGCTCTTGAATTCTGACTTGCTAATCTAGCATTGAGCTTTTAACGTGCTGGTTGCAAGATGTATCAAGAAAAACCAAAAATCGTTTCATAGTTTGTTGCTGGGAAAAGGGAATGGAAAGCTGGTCACAGCTATGATTTTTATTTCAGCAATAACTAGTCATAGTCATAGTCATGGAGATCAGCATCACTGAAAAAAGCCCTTTGACCCATTGAGTCTGTGCCAATTGAAAAACACCCTCCTAACTATTTCTAATCCCATTTTCCAGCACTTGGCCCATAATCTTGTGTACCTTGGCATTGCAAGTGCACATTCCTCAATATTCTGAGGGTTTCTGTGTCTACCACCCTGAGAGGCAATGAATTCCTGATTCCCACCACCCTCTGGGTGAAAAAGCTTCCCTCTGCTCTAAACGTCCTACTCCTTCCTTTAAATTCATGCCCCGATCATGATCCCTACATCAAGGGAAAAAGTTTCTTCCTGTCTACACATCACATAATTTTTTAAACATCTCAATCTTATCCACCCTCATCTGTTCTGTTCCAAGGAAAACAACCCCAGTGTGTCCAACCTCTCTTCATAACAGAAATGCTGAAGCCCAGGCAAATAAAAGCTCTAGGTTTGATTTTTCCGTTGAGATCGTTCCTCAACAAATAATATATTTTTAAAACAAAATCTCATTATAATGGGCCAAGCTTTCAGGGCAGAATTACAAAAAAAGGTTTTGAAACAGTCAATGGGGAGATGGATTAAAGCACATTGACTTTCTCAGAATGGCTGTCCTGACCCAATGATAAAGACGGGACTGCATCATTCATATATAAAGAGCATTCCACATGATTTAAATTGTGAACGAACATTTACTCATTGATCTACTTGGAAAGCAAAGGGCTCACTGGTAACCTGGTGGAGATTATATGAGGTTGTAATCAGATACTCGCAAAGATGTCGTTTCAACTTGTGGAGATATTATAAACTAAAGACCAAGATGCAATCATTAATGAGTCACCAATAAATCAGCAGTAATGTTTTTACCCAGAAATTGATGAGAATGTGGACCCTGTGGTCACAAGGTGTAGTTTAAAGAGAAGTTAAGAAAAACTGCATGCAAGAGAAAGGATGTGGGTAAGGAAGGGGCTCATGCCAGTATCGACCAGTAGGACTGAATGGCCTTGCTTCCATGATATCCATTTGAACTCAGACTTGCTGAGAAAAAAAATTAACATCAACTGAGTTGAGGGGGTTATTTCATTTTATTATAAGAGACGTTGTCATTGCTTGCTTTCAAATTGCTGGGTTTTATGCTCCATTTCAATTTCTTGATACTTTGTGTCCCAGAAATGGCAAATGTATCATTTCAACCTATTTGCATAAATTAAGGTAGGCTTTCCAATGGTGAATGAATGAGATTAATGTGTGTGTATTTCATATTCACCAAAACATTTTTTATGTGCTTGTAAATCGAGAAGGGTGAATCACTTTGAGATCAACATAGGAACAGGAGTAGGCCATTCTTCCCATCAGGTCTGTTTCACCATGATTGATTTTCTAACTCAATGCCATTTCCCCACATTATCTCCATATATCTTGTTGTTAGTTTCTAGAAACTATCAATTTCTGTCCCGAACCTGCTGAATCATTGAGCTTCCACCACCCTGTGGGGTGGAGATTTTCAAACATTCACCATCCCTGAGTAAGGAAGTTGCCCCTCTTCACAGTCCTAACTGACCTGGAGTTACAAGCCTGGGGAAACATCCTGTCACACCCTGGAAGAATTGTATATGCTTCAATGAGATCACCTCTCATTCTTCAAACCTCTCAAGAATGCAGGCCCAGTCCTAATCCATCCTCATAGGATAATCCTGTCTTCAGGGATTAATCTGGTCAGCATCCATAGTAAGTACATTTCTCCATAAGTAAAGAGACTAGAACTGTACATAAAAGTCTGTGCAAGGTCTCACCAAAGCTCCATACAACTGCAGCAAGACATTTTGACTCCTGTATTCAAATCCTCTTGTGATTTTGGCTGATATACCATTAGCCTTTCTAATTCATGGATACACCTACATACTAAGTTCAAGTGACTAATTAACAGGGACAACAAGATTCCTTTGGACATGGACACCTCCCAAACACTCTCAATTTGAGCTTTCTGTTGCTTTTCTATTAAACTAAATAACTTCATATTAAACTTTGTCAAGCCCATTCCAGCACAGTTTGGTGTCATCAGCAAATTTGGCAATATGGCAATTGGTTCTCACATCCAAATCATTTGTACAGATTATAAGCAGTTGTAGACCCAGTAATAACATTTGTGGAACCTCACTAGTAACATGTTGCCATCTGAGAATTATACAATTATCCCTATACTCTGTTTTTTGTCTATTAACCAAATCTCAATCTATGCCAGTATGTCCCCCAGTCCCATGCCCTGTAATCTCCAGTGTGGAACATTATCAAATTCTGTTCTTTAATGTTCTTATGAAAAGGATAAGTTCTAATTCATGTCATTTCCTCAAGGGGGCAATGTTGCTAATGTTACGAATGATCCTCTAAATGGCAAACTGTTGGAACTATGAGGTTAACCTGATAAAGAGAATTAATTTGAATGCCATCAATTAAAGGTTAGTAATAATACTATAAATATACAAACTGAGAGCAGGAGGAGGCCCTTCTGCCCCACATGACTTCTCTGCCATGAAATAAGGTCACGGCTGATTCAATTGCTCTACATTTCCATCTGGCTCATACCTTTTGACTGTCCCTGTTGGTTAATTACCCCATGTCCACCGCGTTCTGTGGAAGAGAGAGCTGAAGACTTAACAATTCTCTGAGTGAACAAGTTCTTTTATCTCAATTTTAAATTGAAGATCCCTTATTTTTAACCTGTGACCTCAGTTGTAGTCTCTCCTACAGGGAACACGTCCCTCCAGCATTAGTCCTGTCAAAACTCCTCAGGAGGAGGAGTCAGTATGTGTTTCAATAAAATCATTCCTCATTTTTTTAAACCCTTATTGATACAAGGCAAACCTGTACAACCCATGCTCATAAGAAGCCTGCCCATCCCAGGAATGAATCAATTAAATGTCAGAATGCTTCTAATGCATTAAAGTCCTTTCTTAAATGAGGAGACCTAACAGCACACAGTATTCAGGTCAGAAGTAAGGATGTTCGCCAATGATTGTGCAATGTTCAGCACCATTCGCAACTCCTCAGACACTGAAGTAGTCCATGTTCAAATGCAGCAAGATCTGGACAATATCTCAGCTTGGGCTGACAAGTGATAGTCACACCATGCAAAGGCTAGGCAATGACCATCTCCAACAGGAGAGAACCTAACCATCACCCCTTGATATTTATCACTGAATCCCCCACTATCTCCATCCTGGAGGTAATGTTCTCTCTCTGCCATAAGGGCAGCTGCTCTGATCATCTACCTGTGTATCTCCATCTTGACTGGCAGCATCAGAAGACAAGCCAGGATCCCATCGGTCAATATCTAGAGTCAGGGGAGGCTACAGGATCCGTACAGCGTCAGTGTCTCCAGACATGGAAGCAATGGTGCCAATGGGAAAGGAGCACATTGTCAGGGACCCGGGACAATGTTAGATAGCAGTGACTGAAAGGGCAGAGGGGATGAAGTGTATGGAGAGAGTGAGATGAACTTTTAAAGCTGTTTCAGCCTCAGTAATATTAATTTGGTATTAATTATTCAGGTTTTTTTTTGCCATTTATACAATTTATTCTGTAATTTATTTTGTAAACCAAGATGGTGCTGGAATGTGGTGACACTATCCACTTTCACTGTACCGAGGTACAAGTGACAATACTAAATAAATCTATTTAAATGCATTCAAAGATTTAATTACTGCGACAAAGCTCTATGTGCTGTTAACTGCTGGATCCTGCAAGTAAAATACAACCTGGAAGTTTGGGGTGAGTTTTGAGAACAGTGTCACTGATGGGATGTAGACAGTTAGTAAAGCGAACATTCGCCTTTGTATTTTCCTCAATGACTGCACAAGATGCAATCGCTGCTGTTTTTGGCATCTATTGTTATTACGAGCATTGGACTCTTGTGGTGCGGTGGTAGTGACCCTATCTTATGGTGCGGTGGTAGTGACCCTATCTTGAACCAAGAGGTCTGGGCTCAAGTTTCACTTGCTCCAGAGGTGTGTAATACCATCTCTGAACAGGTTGGTATTTAAAAAGTTCACTAGTATTTACTGTTCTTCCTTATTGTGTCCTTAAAAGTAAAGCCATCACTATATTGAATCCTTGTAGCTCCTCATTGGTATTAACTTTGACCCAGAGAATCAGGTTTTGAGGAATTTAAATTCATTTCAATGTTGAACTTAAGTACTATATGAAAATATCATGAAATAATTGGAACAACACTTCCAAAAACCTACCTCTGACAGTATACATATTGAAAACCTCTGAAAAGGTGTGAAACCACGTAATTTAGTTAATACTATGATATTGATTGAAAGCAAAGTCCTGTCGATACTGGAAATCTGAAACAAAGACAATAAGTGTTTGAAGAAATCAATGATCTGGCAGCACCTGTGATTCTAGTTTGGCTTTTCTGCTCAGTATTTGTTTCTGAGCTTCACAAAATCCATAGAGCATGGCTGCAGGCCATTCAGCCCATCAAGTCTTAGAACATTGAGCATTACAGCGCAGTACAGGCCTTTTGGCCCTTGATGTTGCGCCAACCTGTGAAGCCAATCTGAAGTCCATCTATCCTAAAAATTACCATTATCATCCATATATTTCTCCAATGTCTATTTAAATGCCCTTAATGTTGATGAGTCTACTACTGTTGCAGACAGCACCCCTCCTAGTAAAGGACCTCTGACATCTGTCCTATATCTATCACCCTTCAATTTAAAGCTATGCCCCCTTGTGCTAGCCATCACCATCTGAGGAAAACTGCTCTCACTGTCCACCCTATCTAACTCTCTGATCAATTTGTATGTCTCAGTTAAGTCACCTCTCAACCTTCTTTTCTCTAACAAAAGAGCCTTAAGTGCCTCAGCCTTTCCTCATAAGATCTTCCAACCATACCAGGCAACAGCCTAGTAAATCTCCTCTGAAACCTTTCCAAAGCTTCCACATCCTTCCTATAATGCGGTGACCAAAACTGTATGCAATACTCCAAGGGAGGCCACACCAGAGTTTTGATCCTTTCAAAACCAGATGTAGGAAAACCGGACAAGCCAGTGGATCTTGTTGGACTAGTAACAAAAAACACAAGGGAAGTTAGCCAACTGCCTCAGAGTGTGCAAGATGATCAGAGGTTGATTAGGGAAGAAGTGCCAGATCTGCTTAAAAATATAAATGTGAGGGTAAAGTTTATTCACATGGGCCAGGAGTAGCAGGGAAAGAGGTTACAATATTAAGGGATTCAGGATCCTCTCAGCCTGTAATGCTGAAGGATGAGGAGAAATGTACTCCTGAAGGACTATTGCCAGAAAAGCTACTGGTAACAGGAATCCATGGTGAGACAAAAAGTGCTTGATTATGTAAAGTGAGGCTAGAGAGTCCAGAGAAGAATGGAGAATTGTGGTAGGAGTACTGGACAAACTCTCAGGTCCAGGAATGCAAATTTACCTTGCAAATCATATAGCTCATTCATTGGTAAGTGTGCTGCCTACTCTAGTTGAAAAGCCCGTGGAGATGCAGGCAACTGAAGAGGTGAAGGATCTTTATTCAAGAATTGTCCCTGATTGCGTGGTCACAAGATCACAGAGGTACAAGTTGAAGCAAGAGATTCAAAAGGCACAGAGATGGAAGCTGACATAGCTTTATGTGAGGCTTTTGTTTGATCAGGTAAGTGGGACAGAGCAGGAGCATCTCGGTAAACATGCAAATATCTTGAGCTCTTCTACGCTTATTGAGTTACAGAAGAAAGTTGAGAATTTAAAACTGTTATGTCAAAAGGTATATACAGAGAAGGAGAGTGAATATCTTCCTGTGTGTGTTATGGCCTAGTCCATAACATACTGTTTGCCTTCTTAACAGCCCTATCAACCTGGGTGGCAACTTAAATGGATCTATGTGCACAGACACCAAGATCTCTCTACTTATCTACACTACCAAGAATCTTACCATTAGCCGAGTGCTCTTTATTTCAGTTGCTCATTTCAAAGTGAATCGTCTCACACTCTTCTGCATTAAACTTCATTTGCCACCTCTCAGCCCAGCTCTGCAGCTTATCTATGTCCCTCTGTAACCTGCAACATTCTTTAGCACTACCCACAACTCTACAGACCTTAGTGTCATCCGTAAATTTACTAACCCATTCTCTACACCCTGAGCTAGGTCATTTATCAAAATGACAAACAGCAGTAACCCAAAACAGATCCTTGCAGTACACCACTAGTAATTGAACTCCAGGATGAACATTTCCCATCAACCACCACCCTCTGTCTTCTTACAGCTAGCCAATTTCTGATCCAAACCACTAAATCACCCTCAATCCCATGCTTCCATATTTTCTGCAATAGCCTACCATGGGGAACCTTAATAAACACCTTCATGACATCCATATACAGCACATCAATCGCTTTACCCTCATCTGCCTGTTTGGTCACCACCTCAAAGAACTCAATAAGGTTTGTGAGACATGACCTAATCTTCACAAAACCCTGTTCATTATCCTTAATCGGCTTATTCCTCTCTAGATGATTATAAATCCTATCTCCTGTAACCTTTTCCAACAGTTTACCCACAATCAAAATGAGGCTCACTGGTCTATAATTACTAGGGCTGTCTCTAATCCCATCTTGAACAAGGGGACAATATTTGCTATCCTCCAGTCTTCTGGCACTATTGCTGTAGACGATGACGACATAAAGATCAAAGCCAAAGGCTCTGCAATCACTTCCCTGGCTTCCCAGAGAATCCTAGGATAAATCCCATCCAAGGCAGGGAACTTATTTATTTTCATACTTTCCAGAATTGCTAACACCCTCTCCATGTGTTCCTCAATCCCATCTAGTCTGGTAGCCTGTATCTCAGTATTCTCCTTGATAACATTGTCTTTTTCTAATGTGAATACTGACAAAAAGTATTCATTTTGCGCTTCCCCTATCTCCCATGACTCCACGCAAAACTTTCCACTACTATCCTTGATTGGCCCTAATCTTTCTCTAGTCATTCTTTTATTTCTGATATACTTATAGAAAACCTTAGGGTTTTCCTTGATCCTATCTGCCAATGGCTTCTCATGTCCCCTTCTGGCTCTTGTTAGCTCTCTCTTTAGGTCTTTCCTGGCTAACTTATAACTCTCAAGCGCCCTAACTGAGCCTTCATGTCTCATTTTAACGTAAGCCTTCTTCTTTCTCTTGACAAGAGATTCAACTTCTTTAGTAACCACAGCTTCCTCATTTGACCACTTCCTCCCTGCCTGACAGGTACATGCTGATCAAGGACACGTAGTAGCTGTTCCTTGAACAAGCTCCACATTTCAATTGTGCTCATCCCCTGCAGTTTCCCTCCCCATCCAATGCATCCTAAATCTTGCCTAATCACATCATCATTGCCTTTCCCCCAGCAATAACTCTTGTGCTGCCTTATATACCTATCCCTTTCCATCGCTAGAGTAAACATAACTGAATTATGGTCACTATCACCAAAGTGCTCACCCACCTCAAAGCTAAAAAGTAAAAAGTGAGGTCTGCAGATGCTGGAGATCAGAGCTGAAAATGTGTTGCTGGTTAAAGCGCAGCAGGTCAGGCAGCATCCAAGGAGCAGGAAATTCGACGTTTCGGGCCAAAGCCCTTCATCAAATCTAACACTATGTCAGGAAGCACTCCTGCACACATTGGACAAAAACTGACCCATCTAAAGTACTTGAACTATAGTATTCCCAGTCAGTATTTGGAAAGTTAAAGTTCCTCATAATAACTACCCTGTTACTCTCGCTCCTATCCAGAATCTTCTTTGCTGTCTTTTCCTCTACATCTCTGGAACTATTTGGAGGCCTGTAGAAAACTCCCCACAGCCAGCATGGATTTGTGAGGGGTTGGTCTTGCCTTACAAGTCTTATTGAATTCTTTGAGGAGGTGACCAAGCATGTGGATGAGGGTAGAGCAGTGGATGTAGTGTACATGGATTTTAGTAAGGCATTTGATAAGGTTCCCCATGGTAAGCTTATGTGGAAAGTCAGGAGGCACGGGATATTGGGAAATTTGGCCAGTTGGATAGAGAATTGGCTAACCAGTCAAAGTCAGAGAGTGGTGGTAGATGGTAAATATTCAGCCTGGAGCTCAGTTACAAGTGGAGTTCCGCAGGGATCAGTTCTGGGACCTGTGCTGTTTGTAATTTTTATTAATGACTTGGAAGAGGGAGTCGAAGGGTGGGTCACTAAATTTGCAGACGATACGAAGATTGATGGAGTTGTGGATAGTGAGGAGGGCTGTTGTCAGCTGCAAAGAGTCTTAGATATGATGCAGAGCTGGGCTGAGGAGTGGCAGATGGAGTTCAACCCTGTCAAGTGTGAGGTTGTCCATTTTGGAAGGACAAATAAGAGTGCGGAATACAGGGTTAATGGTAGGGTTCTTAGTAAGGTGGAGGGACAGAGGGATCTTGGGGTCTATGTTCATAGGTCTTTGAAAGTTGCCACTCAGGTGGATAGAACTTGTAAGAAGGCCTATGGTATATTAGCGTTCATTAGCAGAGGGATTGAATTCAAGAGTCGTGAGGTGATGTTGCAGCTGTATACGACCTTGGTAAGGCCACATTTGGAGTACTGTGTGCAGTTCTGGTTGCCTCACTTTAGGAAAGATGTGGAAGCTTTGGAGAGGGGGCAGAGGAGATTTACCAGGATGTTGCCTGGAATGGAGAATAGGTCGTATGAGGATAGGTTGAGAGTTCTCGGCCTTTTCTCATTGGAACGCCGAAGGATGAGGGGTGACTTGATAGAGGTTTATAAGATGATCAGGGAATAGATAGAGTAGACAGTCAGAGACTTTTCCCCAGGTACAACAGAGTGTTACAAGGGGACATAAATTTAAGGTGAAGGGTAGAAGGTATGGGGGGATGTCAGGGGTAGATTCTTTACCCGGAGAGTGATGGGGGCATGGAATGTGCTGCCTGTGGGAGTGGCAGAGTCAGAATCATTGGTGACCTTTAAGTGGCAATTGGATAGGTACATGGATAGGTGCTTAAGCTAGGACAAATGTTCGGCACAACATCGTGGGCTGAAGGGCCTGTTCTGTGCTGTATTGTTCTATGTTCCAGGGTAACCTCTCCTTTCTGTTTCTAACTGCAACCCATACTACCTCAGTAGTTGAGTCCTCAAAGGTCCTTTCTGCCACCGTAATACTATCCTTGACTAACAATGCCACACCTCCCCCTCTTTTACCATCTTCTCTGTTACTGAAACATCTAAATCCCAGAACCTGCAACAACCATTCCTGTCCCTGCTTTATCCATGTCTCTGAAATGGCCACAGTATCGCCTTCCCAGGTACCAACCCATGCTGCATGTTCAACCCCCCCCCTATTCCAGATGCTCCTGGTGTTGAAGTAGATACTTCAAACCACCTTCCTGCTTGTCCTGAACTCTTGTGACCTTGAAACCTCATTTCTGACCTCACTGCACTCAACCACCTGTACACTGGAACTACAATTCAGGATCCCATTCCCCTGCTGAATTAGTTTAAACCCTCCCGAAGAGCATTAGCAAACACTCCCCCCTTGTTGGTATCCCTCTGGTTCAGGTGTAGATCATCCTGCTTCTACCCCAAAATGAGCCTCAATTATCCAAGTATCCAAAACTCTCCATCCTGCACTATCCCTGTAGTGTGTGTGTTCAACTCCTCTCTCTCCCTACTCCTTGCCTTGCTAGCATGTGACACGGGCAACAAACCAGAGATAGCAACTTTGTCTGTTCTACCACTAAGTTTCCACCCTAACTCTCTGAAATTCTGCCTTAAATCCCCACCCCTTTTCCTACTTATGTCCTTAGTGCCTGCGTGGATCATGACTTGGGGCTGTTCCCCCTCCCCTCCCCCTCAAGGATCCCAAAAGCATGATCAGAAACATCACAAATCCTGGCACCTGAGAAGTAACACACTAACTATGAGATTCTCTTGTTCCCACAAACCTCCTTTCTCTGGATGTAGATGCTCGCTGAGCTGGAAAGTTATGTATTTAGGTTTCCTTGGGTTGGTGATGTTATTTCCTGTGGGCGATGTCATTTCCTGTTCTTTTTCTCAGGAGGTGCTAATTGAAATCCAAGTCAATGTGTTTGTTGATAGAGTTCTGTTTGGAATGCTATGCTTCTTGGAATTCTTGTGCATGTCTTTGTTTGGCTTATCCTCGGATGGATGTGCTGTCTAAGTCAAAGTGGTGTCCTTCCTCATCTGTATGTAAGGATACTAGTGAGAGAGGGTCATGTCGTTTTGTGGCTAGTTGATGTTCATGTATCCTGGTGGCTGGCTAGTCTTCTGTCTGTTTGTCCAATGTAGTTGTCCAATGTTTGTTACAGTTCTTGCAAGGTATTTTGTAAATGATATTAGTTTTGCTTGTTGTCTGTATAGGGTCTTTCAAGTTCATTAGCTGCTGTTTTACTGTGTTGGTGGGTTTGTGGGTTACCATGATGTCAAGGGGTCTGAGTAGTCTGGCAGTCATTTCTGAGATGTGTCACATAAATATAAAGTGGGCCATGCCACCAGTGCTTCATCCAGAGACTCACTGATGATGTTACCTCGTCTGGTGGCGAAACGTCTGAAAATGAATGTTCCAGCCTAGTGAGCAAACCTACATCCAGAACCTCAACCTGAACTACAAATCTTCTCAAACCTCCTATCTCTCCCCCTAACAATGGAGTCCTCAATGATGAATACTCTGCTCATCTCCCCCCTTCCCTTCTGAGCAACAGGGACAGACTCTGTGCCAGAAACCTGCTTACCCCATTGCTTACCCTGATAAGTTATCCCCCCCAACAGTATCCAAAACAGTATATCTGTTATTGAGGGGCACAGCCACAAGGAATCCCTGCACTGCCTGCTGGTTCCCTTCTCCATTCCCTGACAATAACCCATCTGCCTTTTTCTTGTACCTGAGGTGTGATTACCTCCCTGTAACTCTTCTCAATAAACCCCTCCACCTTCTGAATGATCCGAAGTTCATCCAGCTCCAGTTTCCTAACCTAGTTTTTGAGGAGCTGGAGTTGGACGTACTTCCCACAGATACAACCAGCAGGGACACGCGTGGTGACCCTTACCTCCCACATTCTGCAGGAGGAACATTCAACTGCCCTAATCACCATTCCCACTATTCTAAATTCCCAAGGAGACTGCACAAAAATGAAGAATTTTTAAAAACTGGTTACCTTACCAATCTGGCACAGAGAACCTTGGCTTTTGGTTAGGGGAGAAGGATGGGTGGGAGACACTGCCTAAGTAGTGCTTCAGGTAATACAACAACCCAAATATATTATTGTACTTCACTTAATCAGCAGTCTTGTGTCTGCTCCTGCTCTGTGTGCACTCTGCCTATTCAGGAGGTAAGTTTTTAAACCAGTGGTTCACCTTCCCATCAGCCTCCTGTTCACACTCCCACACTTCCTGCTGCTGAAACACCAACCTTCCAAAGTGCATCCTACCCAGCCACGCTATCCCTCTAATCCTGCATTTCCCATGGCTAATCCCCTAACCTGCACGTCTTTGGACTGTGAGAGGAAACTGGAGCACCTAGAGAATACCGATGCAGATATAGGGAGAATGTAACCTGAGGCTGGAATTGAATCTGAGTCCCTGGCGCTGTGAAGCAGCTGTGCTAACCACCGAGCCACCGTGCTGTGCAGTATGGCTGGACTTTTAAGTATAAACAAAGGAAATTAGTTTTGTTGAAAATATGTTGCTAGAAAAGCACAGCAGGTCAGGCAGCATCCAAGGAATAGGAGAATCGACGTTTCGGGCATAAGCCTTCTAATTCCTGAAGAAGGGCTTATGCCCGAAACGTCGAATCTCCTGCTCCTTGGATGCTGCCTGACCTGCTGCGCTTTTCCAGCAACACATTTTCAGCTCTGATCTCCAGCATCTGCAGACCTCACTTTCTCCTCCTAAATGAGTTTTGTTTCAAAGATACATTTAGCTTCATCTGGCAAACTGGCAACAGATTGTCCTGAACTTACTTTGAGTTTTGAGATAATGTTTCAATTAAATCTTCCAAGTTCTGTTGTTCTGAATTCATATTGAACTGGAGTTTGTTCATTGCAAAATAACAACTTGCACTTGTGTGCTGTTTTTAACATAAAAGTTGATCAGTGACTCTCCAGCCACTGGGAAAAGGCTAATTGCTCAACTCTCTGTTCAAACCATCAGTTACGAGTAATACTTTCAACTGTCAGGGCATTGACTCAGTTTGAGAAATTAATCCTTGTTGCAAACATAAATTGTGTTGTTAAAAAAAGCCATATTGTCAGGGGGTAATTTATTCTCTTTACAAGATTAGAAAACAGCCACAGCACGGGGATTTCACTTACTTTCAATAAATAGACTTTCATTTGTCCAATTATGTATTTTTAACACGCCACTTAAAATTATAATCATCTCTTGCCCTCTCTTATTCTTCTGGGAGAGAAAGGCAGACCAGTGATAAGTTGTTCTTGGCAGCTATATTTGATCACTCTAACAGCCTCCTTCTACACAACGTGGTCTTTCTGTCACAAAGACAAAGGTTTGGAAGCACTCATCTCATCCATGGTACATTTCATACCAGCATTGACAAGACTGAATTGTTTCAATTGGTAGACAAACCAGAACAGGAGGATGTGGTGTGTGTGGTAATGGAAAAAAAACAATGTAATGGTTGAAAGATGGTGGGGAACTCCTAATATTCACAAAGGTGTAAATTTAATGCATTGACTATACGCCCACATCTCAGTGAGTATTGAAGTCAGTCAAAAATAAGAGAACTGCAACCTTTTCAGATTGGAATAATTTTCTTGATGGGGTTATACACATATCCTATATCATGATTCAGCAGTTAATTTTAACCCTTTAGGGAAACCTTTGACACAGAGAGAGGTGACAGCCTAGCAGTACTGATTGATTGCTTGCCTAGTGTACTGAGGTACAGTGAAAAGATTTTTTTACGAGCAGTACAAGCAGATCATAGTAAGCAAGGACTAATTGATCAGAAAGACCTATACAGAGGCATATAGGCGAGATCGACGTTAGCAAGATCAGTAATATTTGAGGCTAGAGAGTCCATTCATCAGTCCAATAAGCTGTTCCTGAAACAGCTGGTGTGTGTGTGTTCAAGCTTCTGTAACTTCTGCCTGATTGAAGAGGTTGTAGGAGAGCAGTACCTGTGTCTTTGATGAAGTTGGCAGTGTTTCTGCATCAGTGAGCCATGTAAATAATGTTGTGCCTTCTTGACCGTCGCAATTACGTGGTGTGTCCAGGACAGGTTGTCGATTATCGTCACTCCAAAGAACTTGACGCTTTCCAACCTCTCAATCTTAGTTCCATTGATGTAGATGGGGTGTGTTCTTCTCCTTTCTTTCTGAAGTTAATTATCAGTTCTTTAGTTTTGGCGACATTGTTCTCATTTCATCATGTAACCAAGCCTTTTATCTCCCTTCTGTATTTTGACTCATCATTGTAAGATATCCGTCCCATCATAGAGGTATCACCAATGACCTTGTAGATGGTGTTCATTTGGAATTTAGCAACACAGTTGTGGACGGACATGGAGTACTGTAGGGGGCTGAGGATGCTTCTTTGTGGGTCTCCAGTGTTGAGTGTGATTTGGGGGAGGTGCAGTTGTCTCTCTTCACTGCAGTCTGTGGGTCAGGAACTGATGATCTGGTTACAGAGGGTGGAGCCAGGACCAAGGTCTCAGAGGTTTGAGATCAGTCTGGGCAGGATAATGGTGTTGAAGGTGGAGCTGTAGTCCATGAACAGGAGTCTGATGTAGGTGTCTTTGTTGTCCAAATGTGCCAGGGATGAGTGCAGGGCTAGGGATATGGCACCTACTGTGGACTTGTTACACCAGTTTGTAGGGGATCGAGGTAGGCTGGGAGACTAGGTTTGAAGTGAACCATGGCCAGCTCCCAAAGCACTTGATGCTTATGGAGATAGGAGGCTATTGGCAGGAGTTATTAGGATATGTTGTATGTGCTCTCGTAGGTACTGGGATGATGGTGGTCATCTTGAAGCAGGTGGGAACTTTGGCTTTTGGGAAGGAGAGGTTGAAGACGTTAGTGAATATTTCTGCCAGCTGCTCCACATAGAATCTAAGTGCTTGGCCAGGGGCTCCATTTGAGCCCATTGCTTTCCTTAGATTGACTCCCAGGAAGACTGATTTGATGTCTACAGTGGTGACTGAGGGAACAGATGTGTCTGGGGCTGGCGGGGGTTGGGGGGGGCGGTGACACTGCGCTGCTGGTGATCTGCTCAAATCAAACCAAGCATAGAAAGCATTGAGCGCATCAAAGAAGGATGTGTCTTTGTCCATTATCTTTCCCTGCTTCATTTTATATCCCATTGGGTTGTTTCAGCCTGATCATAGGTGGTGGGAGACTGTTTGGTAGGTTTGGACCTCTAACTTGGTCTGGTACTGCCTCTTGGCATCTCTGGCTATGCAGAGATCATGTCTGGATTTTCTGTATAGGTCTGGGTCATCAGACTTGAATGCTGCCCATCTGGGCTTCAGTAGGGAGTGGATATTTTGGTTCATACAAGGTTTATTGTTGGGGAACACCTGAATTGACTTCTTTATGACTGGACTATTAATCTAGAGACCCAGGTAATGTTCTGGGGACCCGGGTTTCAAGCCATGTAGTGAAACTTGAATTCAGTGACAACCTGGAATTCAGAATTTAATGATGACCATGAATCCATTGTCAATTGCCAGAAAACCCTATCTGGTTCACTGATGCCTTTCGGGAAGAAAAATCCATCCTTTCCTGGTCTAGCCGACATGTGACTCTAGACCTGTAGCAATGTGGTTGACTCTTAACTGCCCTCTGGTTCTTAGATTCATAGAGATGTACAGCATGGAAACAGACTCTTCGGTCCAACCTGTCCATGCCGACCAGATATCCCAACTCAATCTACCCCACCTGCCAGCACCCGGCCCACATCCTTCCAAACCCTTCCTATTCATATATCCATCCAAATGTCTTTTAAGTGCTGCAACTGTACCAGCCTCCACCACTTCCTCTGGCAGCTCATTCCATACACACACCAACCCCTGCATGAAAATGTTGCACCTTTTATATCTTTCCCCTTTCACCCTCAACCACTAGTTCTGGAATCCCCTACCCTGGGGAAAAGGTGTTGCCTATTTACCCTATCCGTGCCCCCCATGATGTTATAAACCTCTATAAGGTCACCCCTCAGCCTCTGATGCTCCAGGGAAAGCAGCACCAGCCTACTCAGCCTCTCACTATAACTCAATCCCTCCAACCCTGGCAACATTCTTGTAAATCTTTTCTGAACCCTTTCAAGTTTCACAACATCTTTCCGATAGGAAGGAGACCAGAATTTCAAGCAATATTCCAAAAGTGGCATCCCTATATCTATCACTCCCCAATTTAAAGCTGTGTCTCCTTATGCTAGCCATTACCATCCAAGAAAAAGGCTCTCCCTGTCCACCCTATCTAACCGGAGGAGAAAGTGAGGTCTGCAGATGCTGGAGATCAGAGCTGAAAATGTGTTGCTGGAAAAGTGCAGCAGGTTAGGCAGCATCCAAGGAACAGGAGGTTCGACGTTTCGGGCATAAGCCCTTCTTCAGGAATCACCCTATCTAACCCTCTGATTATCTTATATGTCTCAATTAAGTCACTTCTCAACCTTCTTCTCTCGACCGAAAACAGCCTCAAGTCCCTCAGCCTTTCCTTCCCCCCACACTTGGCAACATCCTAGTAAATCTCCTCTGCACCCTTTCCAAAGCTCCTATACCTTTTCTATAATGCGGTGACCAGAACTGTACGCAATACTCCAACTGTGGCTGCATCAAAATTTTGTACAGCTGCAGTATGAGCTCATGGCTCCAAACACAATCCCTCTACCAATAAAAGGTAACACAGCGTATACCTTCTTAACAACCCTATCAACCTTGGTGGCAACTTTAGGGATCTATGTACATGGACACCAAGATCTCTCTGCTCATCTTAACTACCAAGAATCTTACCATTAGCCCAGTACTCTGTATTCCTGTTGCTCCTTCTAAAGTGAATTACCTCATACTTTTCCCCATTAAACTCCATTTGCCACCTCTCAGTCCAGCTCTGCAGCTTATCTATGTCACTCTGTAACCTGCAACATCCTTCAGCACTTCCCACAACTCCATCGACCTTAATGCCATCGGCAAATTTACTGGTCCATCCTTCTACGCACTCATCTCAGTCATTTATATAAATGACAAACAGCAGTGACCCAAAACAGATCCATGCAGTACACCACTAGTAACTGAACACTAGGATGAACATTTCCCATCAACCACCACCCTCTGTCTTCTTACAGCTAGCCAATTTCTGATCCAAACCACTAAATCACCCTCAATCCCATGCCTCCATATTTTGTGCAATAGTTTACCATATAGAACCTTATCAAACACCTTACTGAAATCCATATACACCACATCAACCACTTTACCTGGAGGAGGTTAATGAATCAAAACAGAACTTGCTGATGAAGCTGATTAAGAGTCACCAGACTCGAAAGTTAACTTTGTTTTCTCTGCTACCAGACCTGCTGAGTTTCTCCAGCAATTTCTGCTTTCGTTTCAGATTTCCAGCATCTGCATTCCTTTGTTTTATCTTGCAGAACCAGGTGTTATGTCAAAATATGACAGTTCTATGGATACTCAAGCCAACTTTTCATTAACTTAATTTCTGGAGAAGAAAAACAGCTCAAGTAGGATTTGTACTCACACCCCCAGAGAATTAGCCTCAGGGTTATTTATTTAGTAACTTCACCACTACCTCACCTTTAACATCCTTACTGCAGGATGGGGCAAAATAATGTAGTGTAAGCTAAATAACACTTGATCTTGTTCCTTAGATAGGATAAACAATTAGTTCATACTGCACTACTGGGACCTCAATAGCAGCTGGGAGCAGTTTGCAAGAGTTTTTTTTGGTCATGACGCTGTTTATTTTTGATACCAATTGGAGAGAAGATTTTGAGTTGATGTCAATTGGCCTGATTTTGAGGTGTTTTCGATCTGTGTTTGTTCTGTTTGATCAGAGTAATTAATTTCAAATTTGAATGCCCACCTTTGCTGTATACAGCTTACTACCCATCATCCCTTTCAATCCCAAAAGGCCCAAGTCTTGGGTAATTGGCTAGTGAGTGGCAAATCTTGTAAGGCAGGTAGCTGTGAACAGAATGTTGCTGCCTTTCAATATGTCCTTGATGGAGATGGTGCCGGTGAGTGGCAATGTGGGAATAACACCTCCAGTTTATTGAGAATTTGTTGGAGATGCAGCAACAGAGGATGATACTCTTTGCTAGCCTGTCTTAAAACCTCAGGTCCCTGTTGATTGAAAGGCAAAGTCATAAAAAGACTCGGTGAGATCTAACAGCAAATGAAAAAGACGTTTTGTGGTATCAGAATTGACAAGGGAAATCTTCTGACCTTTGCCCACATTACACCCACAGGAGATGAACTACCCACTATCAATGAGGTCACATTCCAAACAAGGACAACATTATTTCCTCTTTTACATTCAACTTGTTGCTGCAGCTACAACAATTTTCAAAGCAGTTCAAAAAAACACAAAGTACAAACTAAACACACGCTTCGTTCATGGATGATAGGAAGGGGGTCTCTCAGGTATGGTCCAGTTTCTGATCCATTTCATCGATCTCTATGTGCTTTTCCAGGAGCAAGGAGATCACAGAGAGTGAGGAGCAGTCAGTATAGCAGGGAGATTGTAGCTACTCTTGACAACAAGTCATTGGAAATATTGGAGGGTTTGGTTTCCACAGGATATTGCCTTGTATTCTTATTGCCCTAATATGGAAATATTTTCAGGGATTGCAAAGTAATCTTTAATTTTTATTCAAGCTATAGCATTTCTTGTTAATTTTCTTTATTAAATCAAATCTCTGAGGCAATAAAACACAAACATTAAATCTAACAGAAAGGACATGCAGGTATCATTTACAGCCAATGATAACGTTCAAGGTGAATCAAATACTAATTTGCAGTCTGATGTGCTGAATGCAATTTCTGGTGGAGATGGGCTGTTTGTACTAAGTGTCTATTATGAAAGAATATGCATTAGTCACCGCTAAGCCGTTCTGAGGAAGGGTCACTTGACCTGAAAAGTTAACTTTGATTTCTCTCCACAGATGCTGCCAGATCTGCTGAGCCTTTCCAGTAATTTCTGTTTTCCGATTTCCAGCATCCATTGTTCTTTTGGTTTTTACTAAGCTATATTACTTTCAGTTCAATAGGTTTGTCGAAGACACCGGTCTTTTATCCATTTACAAATCATTTTCGTCTTTCAAAATAAATTTTATCTGACTTAAGATCAATCTTTCAGATGTTTCAAGGCCCAGCTTGTTAGGAGGAGCTCACCGATGGAACTGAATAGACTGAAGAGGTTAGAAATAAACTAACTTTTTAAATGAAGGAAAATCCCACTTGCTTCTCAAACTTTACAAAATGTTCACAGGAAACTTTAAAGATTTCAAGGGTCTCATAAATCTTTGAACTTTCCCCTGCTAGATAGGAAAGTTTTAAGAATATTTTTTCAGTAACCTTAACAGAAAATGCACAGTAACAGAATGAGAAACAGAACTCACATTTCACCAGTTCATGAAAATTTACTGAACTCAAATACAAAGACTCAAATGCTATTGAGAGGTTTAAATTTAAATGTAATACGAAACAATGTAATTTTTTGTATAATTTACACCACTTTTATTAAAAATTGAAGTTTGAAAAATAAATATCAGCAACACAAGACTAAGTGTTTTAGAAAAGATGATATTTTGTTTGGGTGTGCAAGTGAATAGGAAGAAAACACTTATTCCTGTTATCAACACAAAACACACTCAACTCACCAGCTTTTGTAAATTTATATTTTCATTATCTATTAGTCCATATGTTGATACTATGATAGAAAATGGACAGAAGTTTTCATTGCTACCCCTTGATACAAAACAAATCCACCAAAAGTTTTGAACCAGTACAGGGCGTGCAAACAGAAAGGAAATCATTAAAAGCCCCTTCAGTTCTTCCTCCATTCGAAGAGATCACAGCTGAACTGTGCTTTAATTCCCATACAGCGACCATCATCTCCTACTCCTTACACCCTCTGTCAAGAATCTATTAATCACAACATTAAAATCAATAATAGATCTAGCCAGAAATAGTGGATCTATTTCCTGTGAGAGAATGGAGATGAAATGTATGTAATTTAAATCAGTATAGAAGAAGGGGGCCATTGTGCCATCTCTTCAATATATTTCATTTTTCTCCAAAGAAACTGACCAACTTTCCTTCACATACCAGGACAATCTTTGTACAACTCTCCATCAGCAGCTCACTCTTCCCTGTCTCAAACCAATTAATGCAGAAATCTTTGGTCATGCCTTGTGTTATCTCTAGATCAGACACTTTCAATTCACACTGAGCAAGATCCAAAGTTCTATTCTCAGAAAACTTGAAGGCATCCAAAATTCTGCTGCTGTTATCTTAATTCACACCAAGTCCATTCACCATTGTCCCTGTGCTCACTGGTCTGCATTGGCTCCTAACTAAGTAATGTCTTGATTTTAAAATTATCATCCTTTTCTTCAAATTTCTCAACGGTCTCACCCTTCCTTGTCCTTGTTCTCCTCTGCCTACAATTTTGAGGTATTTCAAATTCTGATTTCTTTGGAATATCCAGTTAAACACTCCATTATTGGTGACTGTGCCTTCAGTTGCCTGGACCCCAAACTCTACTTCCACCTATCCCACCTCCATCGCCCCTCCCCCAAGTCCCTCCTCCCTACCTTTTATCTTAGCCTGCTTGGCTACTCTCTCTCATTCCTGATGAAGGGCTTGTGCTCGAAACGTTGAATTCCCTATTCCTGAGATGCTGCCTGACCTGCTGTGCTTTGACCAGCAATACATTTTCAGCCCCAAACTCTAGCGCCTTCCTTCCCTAAACCTCATCATCACTCTTCTCTGCTTCAAGAGGCTGCTTGAACTCAAAATTGTTCACTACATATTTGGTCATCTGCACTAATATCCCTGTATGTCTTGGTGTGAAATTGATTTATAACGCCCTGGGAACTGCTTTGGGAAAAAAAAGGTAAAAACAAGGACTGCAGATGCTGGAAATCGACATTTCGGGAAAAACCCTTCATCAAGAATAGAGGCAAAGTGCCTGCAGTGGAGAGATAAAAAACTGCTCTGGGATGTTTTGTCAAGTCATAAAATAAAGGTGACATATAAAAAAACAGGCCTTTATTATGAAAGATACCACCTGTTTGCCTCCCCCAAAGTGATCATTCCTCAATGCAGATGGATACCAGCTGATTTCCAGGATCAGGCACAGAGTGATCAACGGAATCTATTTTTTTCCCCTCCTCTCTGGATTGAAGGGACCAAGATCCAACACGTCACCATCATACGGTGAGATGATCTCAATCAGTACAGAGCTTGGGATTTCCCACCTCCTTCTGTAGCTAGTGATGCTTCACTGGGCAGTCCCTGATACTAACACAGTCATCAGGGGAAGTGAAACCACTGAATGAAGTTTACTCACAGCCTGTAATAGCATAGAATTTGACAACTTATTTTGATAAACATTTTTCTTGACTGTTGAATATTTCAAATAGGAGCCTGAAAAGTTGAGACGTCAAGTAAGTGATATCCACTGCAGTGATCATTAGCTGGCAACTGCATTAAACAAACAAATTGGACCAAGATCCATGCTGAAAATATTAAAAACAGCATTTCAGAAATGTTAAATAGCGTACACAATCCATGAAAATGATGCTCTGTTTAAAGAATGTCCATTTCCTCCATGCCCATTTTGATGAGTACTGCCACCCAGTAATTTTTAACATTGCCTTCAGGATTCAAACTGCAAAGTAACGTAATAACACACACCATAATTTAACGTCATTTTCTAAAGAATAATGACATGTAAACATATTCCTGAACTGATGGATCCAGTTTCAGGAATCTCAGTAACTGGGAAGAATAAGCGAGAGCACTCTGTCTTCAGACCTTTATTGGGTGATGAAGATGATGGTCACTGATGAATGTTATGGATAATTGATAGCTTTCATTGCTGGTCTCCCTTTACTCTCTGCTATCAGAGAGAGAAGAAGGGGAGTGATTTGATTACAGTCCAGACCTAGTGAGTCATAAGTAATCATCATGAGTGAAGGTATGATGGTGGAAACACTTTGATTTGAAGACAGTTTGAAGAGGTTTGTGCCTTGCAAATTATTGAATAGATTTGGTTTTTTGTTGTCCCACGAATAAAAATTATGAATTTCAGCTTGACAATGAAAGGAAGACATGCATATGAGGCATAAAGCATTTGCTACAAAGGTCAAAGGATTTCAAATTGCAAATTAGTGTCAGAAACTTTTACAGAGAGGCCAACTATAGAAAGTTCATTATTCAGCTCTTGAGCTGCAGGTTTACAAAGGGAGGACGGTATTAAATATTGAAAGGATTTTGTAAAGAAAAAGAGTTATCCATTGAAATATTGTTTCTTGGAAATACATGAATGGTTAAATGATTGTAAATTACCCCAAGTCTAGGATCTTTAAAAAAAATGAACTGCTAAAACAATGTATACATAATACAAACAATACATAATATAATCAAGTAACGTTTGAGGCGTTTGGTTAAACAAAACAAATTACCAGTTATAAAATAGCTACTGCATCACTGTGACCTTCCCATGTGTACCTAAGTCCAAATTCTATCCATTCAATAAAAGGTTTCATTCTGAAGTGGAATTTTGCCAAAAATGCCGCAGCCCAACTTTTACATGAGTACACCCAGAGCAGTTTTCTACTCATCAACCATTCATCATTCAAGACAAATTGGAAATCTCACAAGAACATGAGAACTAGGACAGGCCAGTTGACCTGCTTGGTCAGTCTAGAAGACCATTGTTTATCTGATCGTAGCCTCAACTTCACTTTCCCTCCTGTCTCCAATAACTCTGACTCCCTAATCAATCAAAAATCTGTCCACTCAGTCTTCAATGTATTCATTAACTCTGTGACCACTGCTCTTGAGATAGAATTCCAAAGATTAATGACCCTCAGGGAATAAATTTTCTCCCCACCAAACACTTAAATGGAAGAATGCCTTATTCTGAAACTATACCCCCAAATTCTAGACACCCCTCCAAAGGAAAATAGTCTTGCAGCAACTACCCCATCAAAGTCCCCTCAGATTCTTACATAATCAATAAGCTCATCTCTCATTTCTCTTAACTGCAATGAGAACAAGCCCAACTTACTCAACCTTGCCTCAAAAGACAAATGCTTCGTTCCAGGAGTCAACCAAATGAGCCTCATCTGAACTTGCAAGTGTATCCCCTCTTTAAGTAAGAGCAAAACTGCACAATACTGCAGATCAAATCTCACCATTTTGGCTGCAAAAAGACTTCCCTACTTTAAAATTTACTCTCCTTGCCAAGCACCACAATCAGTTTGTCTCTCTAATTACTTTTTGAGACTGAATGCTAACTTTTAGTGATTCATGTCCAATGACACCCAGGTCCCACTGTATTACAGCACTCTGCAGCTTCCCTCCACTCAAATAAATTGCTGCTTTTCTGCTCTTCCCAGCAAACTTGACAAGCTCAGATTTTTCCATGTTATTGTTCTTTCCATTCACTTGCCTGATTCATACACCTTTGAACTGGACGCTTCAGTGTGACACCTACACCTGACAGTGAGAATAAAATTCCCGACACAAGTCAATAATTCTCAACTTCAATTTTCTATTTTATTCACACTACATTGGTTACAATTTCTGAAAAAGATTACAATATATATTGAGGCACTTGTCAATCTTAAAAAACATTCTCTATTTAATATATTCCATGAGGATTTCGTGCCTATAATGTATATATTTGCAAACAATTTGCTATGTTTTAGTTAAGAGAGCATAGTATCCTCATTGTTAATCGGTCAGAACACAGAGATGCAGGGGATTACAGTGGTGAGTTCTCTCCGATAATAGAAACAGGTTTCACTCAATGAGTCATCACATCATCAGGTCCTACTCACTGCTATGCTGCCTGGAAATGACTGTCTGGGGTCAGATGACTTCCTATAGGGGATGACAGTAAAAACCAGAGAGTGAGATAACCTCTAATGTTATATCTCACACCTAGTTACCACTTTCAAAGGGAAGAAATCTACAGCATGAAAGTTATGCTTTACTGTGTCAAGACAAATCAAATCCCTAAACTTGTTGTTTGCTATGAATGTAATAATCACCTAATAAACAAAAGGAAGATCATAAGACATTTAAACAAATACCCTAAAAAAAAGACCAGAATCTAGTTTTATGTAATATTTATCCATACTTGCAAATATCATGAAACCTTTTCACATTCATTCACAGGATGAGAGTATTGCTGGCTAAGCAAGCACTTATTGTCCGTCCCTAATTGCCTAGAGAACAGTTAAGAGTTAATCACATTGCTGTGGGTGTGGAGTCACATATGGACCAGACCAGGTAAGGACGGCAGTTTCCTTCCCTAAAGGGCATGAGTGAACTAGATGGGTTTTCCTGACAATTGACAATTGTCAATTGAAGGCCAACAAACCATGTGTCTTCTTTTATACCGACTGCACTTGCATGCTTACCTTCAGCGACTGGCACTAAAGGACATTTGGGTCACATTGACCCTCCCCCTTTCCCAATCTATTAGCATTCAGATTATAATCTGCTTTCCTGTTTTTATGACTAAGTAGATAACCTTACATTCATCTGCATTATATTTAATCTGTTACATATTTACCCAACTCACAACTTGTCCAAATCAAACTGAAGCATCTTTGCATCCTTCTCACAATACACCCGTCCACCCAGCTGTGTGTTGTCTGCAAACTTTGAGATGTAACATTTAACTCTCTCATCAAAATAATTAATATATAGTTTGTGAATAGCTGGGTTCAAGCACCGATCCCTGCGGTAGAACAAAGATCAAAGAAAATTACAGCTCAGGAACAGGCCCTTTGGCCCTTCAAGCCTGCACCAATCCAGAACCTCTGCATAAACCTGTAGCCTATTTTCAAAGGATCTGTATTCTTCTGTTCCATGTATCTGTCTAGATACATCTTAAATGACGATATCATGGCCGCCTCTACCACTGCAGCTGGCAATGCATTCCAGGCACTCACCACCCAGTGTGTGAAGAACTATCCACGCATATCTCCCCTAAACTTTTTTCTCTCACTTTGAACTCATGACCCCTAGTAATTGAATCCCCCATTCTGGGAAAAAGTTTCTTGTTATCCACCCTGTATACACCTCTCATGATTTTGTTGACCTCAATCGGGTCCGCCCTCCACCTTCATCTTTCTAAAGAAAATAATCCTAATCTACTCAACATCTCTACATAGCTAGCATCCTCCATACCAGACAACATCCTGGTGAACCTCTGCACTCTCTTCAAAGCATCTACATCCTTTTGGTAATGTGATGACCAGAACTGTACACAGTATTCCAAATGTGGCCGAACCAAAGTCCTATATAACTGTAGCATGACCTGCCAACTCTTGTCCTCAATACCCTGTCCGTATGAACTCCAATAGTCACTGGCTGCCACTCAGAAAAATGACCCGTTTATTCCTACTCTTTGCTTCCTGTCTGCCAACGAGCTCCCTATCCATGTCAGTACACTGCCCTCAGTCCCATGTGCTTTAATTTTAACTAAATTACAAATTATTTTTCCAACTTTGTTTTTGCTGAAAAAAAATTAGTCTTTTGCTCGATACTCAAATGTGACTGAACTGCATTACAAGTTGGTAATGAACAACTGGGGAGAGGGTGAAATCGACTGGTGCCCCCTGTCTGTTGCCCCAGAATATCTACTTTCTGTGCATCTGTAAGGTGGTGAAACAAGCATTACAGTAGCCATCACATTTTGCATTCCCGAAGTTCTCACAGTCTTGAGTTCTACAAAGCTTTCTCCTTGTCTCCAAGTTCTGTTGATCTGATGATGAGAAAGTACGAATCTGTGAAGATTGCAAATGACCACTGCTGCTGTTGCTGCTTGTCACTAACTCCACCTCAAAGAGTTCATTGGTCGTTCTGTCAGACAATCCCTGATCATTTGATGCATTATAATTGTGACATCTTGGCAGCACAGGACTCTGAAATGACAATATTTTATTTAGCCAACTTCATTTAAAAGTCAGTTAACAGTTTTGCACATTTTGTTGTTAACTTCATTGTTTTCACTGATTGTAATCAGCACAGGGTACATTACAACTTGGCTTATACATTTTCGATTTGCTAGTTTGGCTGAAATTTCAGAGCCAGCCTTTTGTCAGTCATAACAACATAATGTTCTGTTTCAATATTTTACTGTTATTACTGTTTGGTTGATATTCCAATATCTCAGATAAACTTTCATTATGTTCTTTTTATTTACTATTTTTGGAATGTGTAGCTAAGGAGGTGGAGATGTTATGCAGTAAACTCACTGTCAAAGTTACTTGTTAAAATGATCTATGGGATGTCAATCCCATTGGCTAGTCCATTATTTATTGCCCATTCCTAGTTACTATTGAGAAGGCGATAGTGAGTTGCCTCTTGAACAGCATCAGAGCTTGGTACGTCGAGCACCCACAGAATTGGCAGAAGGGTATTTGCAAATATCTTCCCTTATACTGGGAATAGCAACATTCCAGTTTAGTTTAGGTGGCATGGTGGCTCAGTGGTTAACACTGCTGCCTCACAGCACCAGGGTCCTAGGTTCCATTCCAACCTCGGCCAACTGTCTGTATGGAGTTTGCACATTCTCCCCGCGAATGCGTGGGTTTCCTCTGGGTGCTCCAGTTTCCTCCCATGGTTCAAAGATGTGGAGATCAGGTGAATTGGCTATGCTAAATTGCTGATAGTGTTAGGTGCATTAGTCAGAAGGAAATGAGTCTGGGTGGGTTCCTCTTCGGAGGGTCAGTGTGAACTGGTTGGGCTGAAGGGCCTGTTTCCATACTGTACGGAATCTAATCTAATCAGTTTATAACCGCAAAAAGGGTTTCTCTAAAGCCTAAGCAGTGGAGAATTCAAACCTCATCTTGAGTTAAAAACAATCTGGAAATTAAAAGCTAGCATCAAAAATTCAGTGACAAAGAAGCCTCAGGTTATCTTAAATATAGTATCTGGCTCACTAACGTTTTTTTGAGAGGGTACCATTATCTGGTTTATATGAGTCCAGTTTCATACTGTATGACTGATCCCTAACTGCCCTTTGCAGTAGTCTAAGGATCACAGTGATATCTCTGACAGGAGAGAAGATGTATCTCTCTTCTCCTGTAGGGGCAATGCCTTCAGGGTGACAACCCGCAGCTCTTCAGCACCTCACACGATGTTTACATCATCAGAATCTAATGAGTCAGGATTTGCTGAGGTCATCTGAGATTCTGATCCAGTTTTATCCATTGTCATTACTGTCACCTTCAGCAGATTAGCTTGAAGACTATTCAGGAGTTTCTTAATGCTTTATCTTTCTTAATGATAAAGCATCTCACTCCCAGCCTGTTATACAAGATGATGGTCCTGAAGGGGTTAGTGTTCATACAGCTGTGGTTCCACCCATTCTACTGATGCTACAGATGGTCAGTGGGTGGAGACAGAAATTCTCCTCTGGCTTTCAGAGGGAGCAGATGGATCTGCACCCACTCTGTATGGTCCAGTCATTACACCTAACTAAATGGAATTGTATTTATTGCCATCATTGAACAAACCTTCTCTCGATCCAAGAACAGTGTCTCTCCTGTAAATACACTATAGGGACTGATATCCTGGACCAAGAATCACTAGAGATGCCAAAGACTAAGCAAATATAGAGGAGTACTGGGGGCAACAAAGCACCTCAACAGCTCATACCCAGTAGCACACACTGGCAAAGGTGGTAAATACCACAGTGCACCACGAGTGGTCATTTGGAAAAATACCACAGCAGTAACCCATCATCAGTTTTCCAGCACCCACCCCCAACACACTCTGGAATACCGCCCCCCCATTCCCCCCTCCCATAATCTCCTGCAACCAAACCTCCACCACCCCCCCCCCTTCCCAACACACTCCATCACCCATTCCCACAATATCCCAGAGTGTGCAATAAGAAAGCTGGAAATTAATGACACAAGGATTGCCTTGTGGTTACACCCATTTGGATATTTGGGGTAAAAATTGTAGAGTTTCAGGTAATATCTCTAAATTAACTTTATATCACCCATTCTGCCTCTATACTCCGAAATGAAGCATATTTAAAAACTAGTGAACCGCAGAAAGAAGCAGATAACGGTCACAATTCCTAGTTATGGTTTTTCACTAGAACAGGCTGTGAAGTGTTCCTGTTTTTTTGTTGTGAAGTGTTCCTCTTTGATCCGGTACAGGAGAGGGTTTCTTCAGAAAATGTTTTCAGAATATGCAAATGGAATTGAGGTAAACTTGGTGAGATGGATCAGAAACTGGTTTAGTAATAGGACACAAAGAGAAATGGTAGGAGGCTGTTTGCGTGACTGGAGGCTAGTGTTTCGCAGTGTACCACGAGAACCCTCTGTTATATAAAAGGAAATGTTGGGGGACTGTTATCAAATATGAAGATGACAGCAAAATTGGTAGAGTGGTGAATAACAAAGAAGATGGTCGTAGGTTACAGAAGATATAGATGGGTTGGTCAGATGGACAGAGCAATAGCAGATGGTACTTTATTTAATCCTTGATAAGTGTGATATGATGTACTTCGGAAGAAAAAAACAAGACGAATGGGAGGACACTGAGTAGCTTAGAGGAACATAGGGATCTTGTGGTAATTGTTGACAGATCCCTGAAGTTGGCAGAACACCTAAAAAGGATAGTTAAGCAGGCATATGGGATACTTGTTTTCATCAGCCATGACATAGGGTATAAGAGCAAAGAGGTAATGTTGTAGCTGTGCAGAGCATTGGTCAGGCCATAGCTGGAATACTGTGTGCAGTTCTGGTCACCTCCCCACAGAAAGGATATGATAGCAGCAGAGGGGATAGAGAGGAAGTTCACCAGGATGTGCCTGGGATGGAGAGACTCGATAGGTTTGGATTGTTTTCTTTAGAGCAGAAAAACCTGAGTGGGGACATATTTGAGGTGTATACGATTATGATGGGCATGGACAAGGTGAATAGAGGAGAATTGTTTCCCTTGGTTGGAGGGCTAATCACGAGGGGTCAGGCAGCTTTAGGGTAAGAGGCAGTGAGATTCAGAGGGGATTTGGGAAAAAAATGTTTTCACTCAGCAGGTGGTGGGAATCTGGAATGCACTGCCTGGGAAAGTAGTGGAGACTGAAAACCTTACAACCTTTAAAAAATATAACAATGAGCATACAGTCATAGAGTCATAGAGATGTACAGCATGGAAACAGACCTTCAGTCCATTCCGTCCATATTGACCAGATATCCCAACCTAATCTTGTCCCATTTGCCAGCACTAGGCTCATATCCCTCCAAACCCTTCCTATTCATATACCCATCTAGATGCCTCTTAAATGTTGCAATTGTACCAGCCTCCACCACTCCCTCTGGAGCTCATTCCATTAATGTACTACCCTCTATGTGAAAAAGTTACCCCTTAGGTCTCTTTTATATCTTTTCCCTCTCACCCTAAACCTATGCCCTCTAGTTCTGGACTCCCCCACCCCAGAGAAAAGACTTTGTCTATTTAACCTATCCATGCCCTTCATGATTTTAAAAACCTCTATGAGGTCACCCCTCAGCCTCCGATGCCCCTGGGAAAACAGCCCCAGCCTGTTCAGTCTCTCCCTGTAGCTCAAATCCTCCAACCCTGACAACATCCTTATAAAGGAGGAGAAGGTGAGGACTGCAGATGCTGGAGATCAGAGCTGAAAAATGTGTTGCCAGAAAAGCGCAGCAGGTCAGACAGCATTCAAGGAGCAGGAGAATCGACATTTCAGGCATAAGCCCTTCTTCAGGAATCAAGGGCTGAAGAAGGGCTTATGCCCGAAACATCGATTCTCCTGCTCCTTGGATGCTGCCTGACCTGCTGCGCTTTTCCAGCAACACATTTTTCAGCATCCTTATAAATCCTTTCTGAGCCCTTTCAAGTTTCACAACATCCTTGCATGCAATATTCCAAAAGTGCAACAGGTCAGGCAGCATCTGAAGAGCAGGAAAATCGACGTTTCAGGCAGGAGCCCTTCATCAAACGTCAATTTTCCTGCTCCTCGGATGCTGCCTGACCTGCTGTGCATTTCCAGCACCACTCTAATCTAGACTCTAAGCTCCAGCATCTACAGTCCTCACTTTCGCCTGTATTCCAAAAGTGGTCTAACCAATGTCCTGTACAGCCGCAACATGACCACCCAACTCCTGCACTCAATACTCTGACCAATAAAGGAAAGCATACCAAACGCCTTCTTCACTATCCTATCTACCTGCAACTCTACTTTCAAGGAGCACTTCAAATATCATAGCATTCAAGGATATGGGACAAGTGCAGGAAATTTGGATTAGCATACTTTTAGGGGCAGTTGCAGCAGTACAGGCTTGATAGGTTGAAGGGCCTTTTCTGCACTGTATGAATGTATGAATAAACTCCCGTTTCTTGCATCATGAATTATGCTTCTGTGAAAAGTTGCGAACAACCAATGCAATATTTCTGTGCTTCAGTTTACCCAGATCAAGAGCGGTTTGGCTGTGCTCACGTCTGAGACCAATTCTTCTTACATTTACTTTCAAAAAAACCCAGGATCCACAGAATGGTTACAGCCCAGAAAGGGCCGATTTGGCCCCCTCAGTCTGTACAAGCTCCCTGCAAGAGGAATTCTCCTAATTCCTCTCACCACCCCACACCCCCCCCCCCCCCCCCCCCCCCCCCCCCCCCTTCACGGTAGTCCTGAAATTGTTTGCTCTTCAAATAATTTTTAATTTACTTTTAATGGCCTTGACTGAACCTGCCTCCCCCAAACTCTCAGGCAGTACATTTCAGACCCTAAACCCTCAGGTAAACCAATTTATTGCAACTTATTTTCCCACTTATTTGAGTGTCATCTGCAAATTTGACTATAGTACTTTCTAAACCCTCATCCAAGTCATTAAAGAAGTTTGTAAACAATTTGTAAACAGGTCCAATTGAACCCTGTGGCACTCCACTTGTTACTTTTTGCTGACCAGAAAAAGAACAATTTATCCCAATGCTCTGCTTTCTGTTGGTTAGCCAATCATCTATCCAAGTTAATAAATTACCCCAACCCCATGTGATCTTATCTTGTCCATTCACCTTTCATTTGGCACCATATCAAATGCCTTCTGGAAGTCAAGATATCCTGCATCTACAAGATCCCCAGTATCCACTTTGCATCCGTATTCACCAAGGAGAAGAATATGAATGATGGTAAAATTGGGGAGGAATAAATTGATATACTGGGGCATGTCGAAGTTAGGAAGGTAAAAATTACACAACACCAGGTTATAGTCCAACAGGTTTATTTGGAAGTACAAGCTTTTGGATTGCTGCTCCATTGTCAGGTAGCGAGTGACGTTTAAGAAGGACAACAGGAATAAAATAGGAAATTATAGGCTGGTGAGCCTGACATCAGAGGTAGGGAAATTATTGGAGAAGGTTCTGAGGGACAGGATTTTCTTGCATTTGGAAAAGAATGGACTTATTAGAGATGGTCTTCGTGGCTGTGTGCAGGAAGGGTCTTATCTCACAAATTTGACTGGGTTTTTGAGGAAGTGATGAAGGTGTTTGATGAAAGTCGGGTTGTGGATGTTGTCTACATGGACTTTATTTGGTCCCTTATGGGAGTTTGGTTAGAAGATTAAGTGATATGGAATCCATGGTGAATTGCTAAGTTGGATACAAAATTGGCTTGGCTATAGAAGACAGTGGGTAGTTGTGGAAAGGTGCTTTTCTGGTAAGCTTTTCTGGCTGGAGATCTGTTCCACAAGGATCAGTGCTGGGACCACTGTTGTTTGTAATATGTAAATAGTTTAGATGATACCGTGGGTGGTCTGATTACTAATTTTTCACTTGGCATGAAATTGATGGAATGGTGGATAGTGAGGACAGTTATCAAAGTACACAGCAGGATGAAAATCAATTGAAAAGTTGGACAGAGAAATGGCAGATAGAGTTTTATCCGGTCAACTGTGAGGTGATGCATTTTGTGAGGTCAAATGCAACAGGGAAGCATATAGTTAATAGCAGGACCCCGAGGAGCAAGGATGTACAGAGGGATCTTGGGGTGCAAGTCCATAGCTTCTGAAAGTGTCAACACAACTGGAGAAGGTGGTAAAGAAGGTGCATGGTATGTTTGCCTTTATTAGTTTGGGCATTGAGGATAAGAATTGGCAAGTCATGTTGCAGCTATATAAACCTTTAGTTAGGCCACATTTGGAATATTGTGTGTATTTCTGGTCGCCACAATACCAGAAGGACATGAATGCTTTGGAGAAGGTACAAAGGAGGTTTACCAAGATGTTGCTTGGATTGGAGGGTAGTAGTTGTAAGAAGAGGTTGAACAAACTTAGATTGTTTTCATTAGAGTCTCTGAGGTGAGGGACACCCTAACAGAAGTGTATAAAATTATGAGAGGCATGGGATAGGGCAGGTAGTCAGAAAACCTGGAATATATTGCCATTAGCCAGATGCATGAACAAATGGGGAATAAAGGTGCAGGCAGATGGGATTAGGTTAGAAGGGCATCATAAACAGTCCAGACATGATGGGCCAAAGGGCCTGTTCTTGTTTGTACTATTCTATGTTCTAAGGGAGAGACTAGAACCAGTAGACACAGTTTAAAAAATAACTGGTCATCTATTTAACACAGAGATGAGGAGCATCTTTTTCTCTGGGAGGTTGTGAGAACTTGAAACTCCTCCCAAAGGAGGCAAGGTCACTGAATATTTTTAAGGCAGAAGCAGATCAATTGTGGACTGACAAAGGATTCACTGGTTGGTGGGAGGAGGTGGAGATGTAGTGGCGAGTCCAGAATCAGATCAGCAATGACCTGATTGAATGGCTGAGTTGGCTTGGGGGTCTGAACGGCCACCTGCTGCTGGTAGTTTGTCTGCTTGTACTGGAGCCATGTTGTTTCTGACCAGAAACATCACTTATGGTAAAGCAGCCAGTGTGGAAACAGAAACAGTATCGATGCTCCATCTGTCACTAGCCTGAACCATTAACTCTGTTTCTTTTCCTTTACAGATGCTACTGAGTATTTTCTGATTTTATTGTAAGTTGCCAGAAACCTGTATCAAAATAGAGTCATAGAGATGTACATGGAAACAGACCCTTTGGTCCAACTTGTCCTAGTGGCTAATATGCTCATTTGATTTATGTTGATATCATTTATTTTAAGGCAATAAAGGGAATACATCAGAAAAAGTAAAATACAAAATTAGCAACTAAATGAAATTTAGAAATAACTGAAGTAACACATGAACACAAGAAATGCTAATTATTCCTGGTCAGATAGAAGATTCACTGGGAAAACTGCAACATTCCTAATTCAATAGAGACTGTATGATATATTCTATAAATTTATACTATTTTAAATTATAAATATTTTTTAAAATTATGCAATACGGACCTTCCCTTGATATTAAAGAAAGAATTAACTCACCCAAATGTGTTGATCTGCAGGAATATCCCTGCCAGATTTGATTCTTTGTGCATGTTTACTCTGAGCATAAACATAGCATTTTTCACAATATCCGCTATACACTGGATTGGCAAGCATGCTACACTCAGCTTTACAACAAACTGACATGTTTTTAAGGTGGGATGAAATCTGAGCAAGGTTCCCATTAGGAGCAGTTGGAGAATGATTAACGTGCTGGTTTGGATCCTGCTGAGCAGATGCTTCTAGGAAGAAAAACGTTATTGTAAGTCTGATTGTTAATTCTACTGCCCCACAAAACATGTCAGTAAAGGCACTGGATACATGTCTTTTATGAAATCAGTATTTCTGTGCAAAACAGAATTGAGTTTGGACACTGACAGAACTTATCCGGATACACAATAGGATTTTAAAAACGGTGTGGTCTCCAGTGCTGGTGATTTCTGGGATATCATGGCAGTGGTGAGCTGTTCTGGGAACAGCAGGTTGTAACATGGAGCTAGAATGAGGTGATGGGTTCACTGTAGGGGCAGGGTCGGATAGTTAATGAGGTGGGTTTGATGAGATGCAGTGACAGACCTCACTTGACCTCACAGAAAAAGACCCTCCATAAAACTTGACCCAACTGACACTCTGTCAAAAAGATAAGATTCAGTTGTGTTGAGCACAGCAACACACACACACACACACACACACACACACACACACACACACACACACACACACAGATTTCAGTCAAATTCTCACTCAATAAAAGCTCTCTTCCCACCTCTAATCCATCAACAATACCGCACAGCAACTGGAAATCATGAATCAGAAACACTGGCTTTGTTCAAACTGTATTTCATAACAAAATGTTTCTATTTTTAAGGGAAGGGTTATGTTCCCTTTTCTGTGTCCTTTGTACATTTCAATATCCCTATGCCCCAAGTCAGTACAATTTACACACTGGTATTGCTACCAGAAAGCTAACTTGCATTCTTGTATTTTTATCATATTTACAGAATTGTTTTTTTCTCAGTTTATTTTTTATTGGTCAGTGCATAGAGTATAGGAGCTGGGAGGTCATGTTGTGGCTGTACAGGACATTGGTGAGGCCACTTTTGGAATATTGTATGCAATTCTGATCTTCCTATTGGAAGGATTTTGTGAAATTTGAAAGGGTCCAGAAAATAGTTACAAGGATGTTGCTAGGGTTGGAGGATTTGAGCTACAGGGAGAGACTAAGTAGGCTGGCACTGTCTTCCCTAGAGCATTGGAGGCTGAGGGGTGACCTCATAGAGGTTTATAAAATCATGAGGGACGTGAATAGGATAAATCGATAAGGTCTTTTTCCTGGGGTAGGGGAGTCCAGAAATGGAGAACATAGGTTTAGAGTGAGAGGGAAAGATTTAAAAGGGACCTAAGTGGCAACTTTTCACGTAGACGGTGGTGAGTGTATTGAATGAGCTGCCAAAGGAGTGGTGGAGGCTGGTATAATTACAACATTTAAAAGGCATCTGGATGGGTATATGAGTAGGAAGGGTTTAGACGGATATTGGCCAAGTGCTGGCAAATGGGACTAGATTAATTTAGGATATCTGGTTGGCATGGACGAGTTGGGCTGAAGGGTCTGTTTCAGTGCTGGACATCGCTATGACTCTAAGAATCTGCCTGAATATTGTTTCACATTCTACGAAAATGGAAAAAATCTGAATCTCCTGTTGTCCTATTCTGTGAAAGGAACAAAACATCCCAAGATAATCTATTCCTCAAGGGAACTTCTGTAACCAAGAAGTGCCTGTAATTATAATTTATTATTTTGACATAACTGTTTTGTGCTCGTATATGTATTTTTCTCTTTACATATATCATTTCTATCTCCCTTATACCCGAGGTCAGTTTCTGCTTTAAAAATCTTCTGTTAACATGATTAATTTATATTTTGTAAGTTGTGAATTTCCCTTTAGAATCTTCTACTTTTTCATCCTTGGACTGTTTCCTTCTACATCAGTTGCAATAATTTTGAAAAAGCTGGGCAGGCCTTCACTGCAGAGGCCTGGAGTTCAGTTGATTGTGTCTCCTCCTGATGATGGTGAGCTAACAGGCCAAGATATAGACACACTGGGTGAGCTAAACTGGTGTGGGCAGAGGGGAACCCTGTGCCCCTCAGTGATGAGAATCCTACCCTCTGGAACTACTGCAGACCTCAAGGATCTTGATGTTGGGGGCTGTGGGTAAGGTGGCTTTGTCTACCTTCGGAAGGGGTGGTGTTGGTGAGCGATGACTTTTATATTCAGGTAAGAAAGAAGTCAGTGCATCATCGTCTCAGAGAGTGTCCCAAGGGGCAAAGATTTATGCCTCCTGCATTACTAAAATCTTTGTCAAAAAGAAGGGAGGCAATGGCCTAGTGGTATTACCATTGGACTGTTAATCCAGTGACCCAGGAATGTTCAGGGGATCCAGGTTCAAATCCTGCTATGGCAGATGATTGAAATTTGAATACAATAAAAATCTGGAATTAAGAGTCTGATGATGAGCATTATTGTCAAAAAATTTCATCTGGTTCACTAATGTCTGTTATGGAAGGAAGCAGGCAACCTGCTGACTCCATACCCACAGCAATGGGATAGATTCTTAACTGTCCTCTAAGTATTTAGGGATGGCCTAGGCAGTGACGCCCTCATTCTGTGAATAAATAAAAGGATTGAGCTGCCGTTCCCCCATCACCAACTGCTTTATGGCAATGGGCATGTGATACTGGGGTGTTTTAGCTCAGCCTAACCCTGACACAGCTTCTAACAAGATCAGTTGGCCATGAGTTATTTTTCTACATGTGGTGGTAGAGCTGCTTGGTGTGGTACTCTCTCACGCTCTACCAGATGAACTCGATGGAGGGTGCCGGGGCACTCACCTTACCTCATGTCCCCCTCCCTGCTACAACTCGCACTCAAGTGGAAGGGCCGTGTCATATCTGCCTCGTGCTCCCACGAGGAGGTTGAACAGTTCATCAACTTTACTAACACCTTCCATCCCGACCTGAAATTCACCTGGACTGTCTCAGACTCCTCCCTCCCCTTCCTAGACCTTTCCATTTCTATCTCGGGCGACCGACTCAACACAGACATCTATTATAAACCGACTGACTCCCACAGCTACCTGGACTACACCTGCTCCCACCCTGCCCCCTGTAAAAACGCCATCCCATATTCCCAATTCCTTCGTCTCCGCCGCATCTGCTCCCAGGAGGACCAATTCCAACACCGCACAGCCCAGATGGCCTCCTTCTTCAAGGACCGCAGATTCCCCCCAGACGTGATCGACGATGCCCTCCACCGCATCTCCTCCACTTCCCGCTCCTCCGCCCTTGAGCCCCGCTCCTCCAACCGCCACCAAGACAGAACCCCACTGGTTCTCATCTACCACCCCACCAACCTCCGCATACAACGTATCATTCGCCGCCATTTCCGCCACCTCCAAACGGACCCCACCACCAAGGATATATTTCCCTCCCCTCCCCTATCAGCCTTCCGCAAGGACCACTCCCTTCGTGACTCCCTCGTCAGATCCACACCCCCCACCAACCCAACCTCCACCCCCGGCACCTTCCCCTGCAACCGCAGGAAATGTAAAACTTGCGCCCACACCTCCACACTCACTTCCCTCCAAGGCCCCAAGGGATCCTTCCATATCCGCCACAAGTTCACCTGTACCTCCACACACATCATCTATTGCATCCGCTGCACCCGATGTGGCCTCCTCTATATTGGTGAGACAGGCCGCTTACTTGCGGAACGCTTCAGAGAACACCTCCGGGCCGCCCGAACCAACCAACCCAATCACCCCGTGGCTCAACACTTTAACTCCCCCTCCCACTCCACCGAGGACATGCAGGTCCTTGGACTCCTCCACCGGCAGAACACAACTACACGACGGCTGGAGGAGGAGCGCCTCATCTTCCGCCTGGGAACCCTCCAACCACAAGGTATGAATTCAGATTTCTCCAGTTTCCTCATTTCCCCTCCCCCCACCTTGTCTCAGTCGGTTCCCTCAACTCAGCACCGCCCTCCTAACCTGCAATCCTCTTCCTGACCTCTCCGCCCCCACCCCACTCCGGCCTATCACCCTCACCTTGACCTCCTTCCACCTATCCCACCTCCATCGCCCCTCCCCCTAGTCCCTCCTCCCTACCTTTTATCTTAGCCTGCTTGGCTCTCTCTCTCTTATTCCTGATGAAGGGCTTATGCTCGAAACGTCGAATTCTCTATTCCTGAGATGCTGCCTGGCCTGCTGTGCTTTGACCAGCAACACATTTGCAGCTGTGATCTCCAGCATCTGCAGACCTCATTTTTTACCCGTGTCATATCAGGTCCACACTCTCTTTGTAAATTCTCTCTTTGTAGTGACTGAAGTTTCTTTCCACAAGTGAACATTAGTTTTACTGAAATCCCTGAACATGAGTACTGACCTCTTGCTCCCCATATTCCCAATGGATTGGAATAGTGTTCCAGTATGGATTTGCTGAGGATTAAACCATCAAACATCCCAATGTAGGACATGTCATGAATGTTAAATAACTAGGGTAGCAGGAAGGTGCAATGTGTTTCCCAATATTTCCTTGGGAATTTGTGGATGTTATAGAAACAACTAACTTGGAAGCAGAGACTTCCTGCTGCGAGCAAAGGGATGTTTGAGGGGAAATATTTACAAAGGAAACTCCTGACCATCAGAGCTCTTTCCAGGTAAGTTAGTCTTGGTTATTATTTGCATTAATAAAAAAGATTGCACTGTGTGAGGAAGATATTTCTGGAAGGCTGTATCTAGTGAAATATTGCCAGTTACATGTAGAGCTGGTGGATGAAGCTGCTCCTGTGTAAGACCGTGTGGGTAAGTCAAACTGGAGGAACCAGGCAGCATCTCACACAATACTGAAACATTCAAAAAGGGCAGCAACAATTTTGAGTTCATTTTAAATGGTCTCAGGAGAAAATGTAAATAATACTAAAAGGAGACAAGATTCTGAAGGTTTTCATTTTGCACTCATCAGAACCAGGAGCAAGAAACAAACTTGAAAAAAAAAACCACAAATTTATACAAAATGAAAAGAGTGTATGAATTGGTTGGAGATTTAGTAAATGCAATTAACCCTCTTCATTTTAACCCTCTGATTTGTCATGGTGTTGCCATGGGGATGGAACAGCGTTTGGCTTTCTCTATGATCCCATTTATTGAGAAAGATTCAATTTGGATATCTGTGCAACCTCCTTTTGTCTATATAGTTCAGGGTCTGGTGGTTTTTTTAAGTAGCTTCTAGCATGCACAAGTACACTTAAGGCCTGGCTACTGATCTTCAGTTAATATTTGGTGTAACTTGGCACTAAGCGGTTTCCAATTGCAGATAAACTCAAACTGGTGAACATACTTTCCTGGGGCTTGCAAGCACAGACTGGATTGGCACAAATGGCTTGCTGCCCATCGTGAATGGTCAACTGTACGTGTTATTTGATATGATCTGCCAGTCAATATGATGTACAACCTTCAGACCTCGCATCACACTGGCACTGAAATTCACATCATGTTACTAATTTATGTAGTAGGCAAAATGTCTGTTTGATTTGATGGCAACATCATGTTAGAGCAGACAACCACTCATGGGTTTACTATATAGTAACAGCACAGAACATCTGGCTTCATCTGTTTTCTTTAGTTTTATTGAGTCATGAGATGTGGGTTTCACTGGCTTGGCAGTATATATTGCCCATCCCTAGTTGTCCTTGAGAAGGTGGTGGTGAGCTGCCTTCTTAAATTGCTGCAGTCCATCTACTATAAGTAGACCTACAATTTTGTTAGGGAGAGAATTCCAAGATTTTGACCCAGCAACACTCAAGAAATGGCAATACGTTTCCAAGTCAGGATGGAGAGTGGCTTGGAGGGCAATGGTGTTCCCATATATCTGCTGTCTTTGCCCTTCTAGATGGAAGTGATCATGGGTTTGGAAGGTACTGCCCGGGGAAATAGTTCAAGTTTTTGAGATGCCTTCCCAATTCAGGGTAATCTACGGTAGACCGGACATTGCTCAAGGCCAAAGTGATGGATGTAACTCTTTCATGAGTTTTCACAATATATAGTGAGGGGTGATTCACTCAGGCTATCCATTATTATAAAGAATAGTTTCTATATGTCCTATTGCATGTCAAGCTAACACGGTAATCAGATGGCTAGTGCTCTACACAAAAGGCTGACCTTGTAGTGCATGTGACTTTAGGAATCTCAATGTGTATATTGACCAGTAAATGTAGATAATAATTAAGAATATATTTTCTGACTTCTGACTTTTTGATGTCAGAGATGTACAGGCTAGATGGATTGCCCATGGTAAATGGGGGGGGGCGGGGTTACAGGTATTGGGTGGGGGAGCTGCATCTGGGTGGGCTGCACTTCAGAGGGTCAGTGCAGACTGGATGGGCTGAAAGGCCTCTTCCCACTCCGTTGGAATTCTATGATTCTCAATTAATGCATCGAAAAAGGAAGCTCATTTGATTGCTTCCTTTCAATAGTAAATTCAAGTACAAGCTAGAGTTTATTAAGCTGCATAAAGAAAGGGTTAGGATTAAGCTCCAACTTTAAGTTCCTTTTAGTAATCTTTATGTTCTTTTTCATTTTGAGTTTACTTCTAAGGAGAAAACTGGACTTTACTGTCTTTAAGGCAAGTGTAACAGAATTGTATAGTGGATCTCCCCATGTTAATGGACACTGTGTTTCCTGATGGAGATTAACTCCTTGTTCAGTGGAGAAGAGGTGGCACAAGATAAGGCGTCAGTCAGGGCAGAGATGGAGGGCTGAAGTCTGAAGACTAACAAAGATATGAGTGGGGGTTTCAGCAACTGTTGAGCTGAGAGTGGCTCGGATGCAGGTGAAGAGTGGAATTAGGCAATTTAAGAAGGTTACAAAGAATTGTCCTCTCAAATTTAATGTTCATCTGTCTACCTGCACCTTCTCTGTGGCTGCAACACTATATTCTGCACTCTGTCATGCTACCCTGGTACGATCTGTCTGTATAGCATGAAAAACAACATTTTTCATTGTCTCTGGGTACATGTGACAACAATAAATCAAACTTAAATTCAAATGATTATCTAAAAAACTGTAGACAGATTTCTGCACAGTGTGATCCCAGAGCCTCAGCTGCTGGGTGTATCACAGTTAAAATTGAACTGTTGATCTCCAGTACCAAACAGCCTGGTTTCCTTGTATTGGCAGATACTTGGAAGAAATCAGGTCATGGTGTTTATGATTTTTGGAAGCATGCTTTACAAAAAGCAAACTACTTACCAATTTCTTCCACGTATCTAAAGAAACACGTGGTACAGAATCCATTCTGCTCTTCAGTCCCAAAGTACTGGCAGTTTTGATTTTTGCACTTTGCTGATTCACCCAGCTGACTAAACAGCTGTCTCTGCCCCTGGGGAACAAGTGGTCCATAGTTACCAATCTTGGCCATGGCAGCTTGCAGTGACCCCGAAGGTGTTTGCTTGGTTCTGCTCTGTGATTTTGAGAGTGAATCCCTCATCTCTGAGCAAGAGAAACATAAACCATTGAATGTTCTTATCACTTGCTTGCAACTGTTGCATCTTTCTCCCCACAAATCCATCTCCTCCTCCACAAATTCACCTGCAGCTTTTGGAGAAGAATTACTGCCTTCCTCTGGAATGTGGCCACTTCTTTCTTGGAAGCAACTTGGACAAAGTCCATTCATTGTCACATTCCCAGTGAATGGACAATGAGATGTTTTGCACTTGAGGGCATTGTTCTCACTGCAGAAAGAACTGTGCGCTGACAATGGTGGTGCTGGTTGGGGGGGAGTTGATGGGGTTTTCCTGATGTCTTTCAATCCATGGAGTGTTGTACCTTTGGACTCTAACTCCTTCACATTGTCTCCTTGGCCATCACTTTGTTTACAATTGTTGGCCCCTGAAGGCACATCTGTTTTTCGGAAGGCATCACGACATGTGTGACAGAATGGCTTTGTGAATTTTGAGCAAAAGTACGTGCATCCAGGAGTCAAACATTTGTCTCCTACAATAGACAGATTAGCTAGGAAAGCAAGCCCATCTTCATTTCTCCCACTCCTTTCTTTGTCTGTATTTTGCTGCCAGAATTTGTATTGGTGATTAACCAGCTGGAAATAATCTTGAACCAAGTTAAGATCGTCAGGCAAAGGATTTATATACAACCTGCAAATAGAACAAAGCTGCATTTATTTAAAAGCCAATTTTACTGCTTTGAAAGATTTAATTTTTATGAACTGTTTATCAATAGAAGACAAGACAATTTAATTTAGCTTACTTTATAGAGCAAGGAACCTGAACTGAAAAGGCCAGGGTGTGCTAGATCATTGACACAACAATATCCCAATTAATCTCTCAGGAATTTCAAAACACATTGTGTTAGTTGCAGCATGAGCTTTGAGAGAAATTTATTGGTATTTCTTGGTGCAGAGATGTAAAGTTAAAAAAAATTAGCAAATCGGTACTTAAATTGCATCCGATGTGCAGGAAAATCTCTGTTGGATGTGGAAGTATCCTTTGGGGCTTTGGATGGAAGTGAGGGGGGGGGGGGGAGGTGTGGGCACAGGTCTTACACCTCTTGAGGTGGCAAGAGAAGGTGCCGGCGGGGGGTGAAGGGTGGGTTGGTGGGGGGCGTGGACATAACGAGGGAGTCACGGAGGGAATGGTCTCTGCGGAATGCAGACAGGGGTGGGGAGGGAAATATATCCCTGGTGGTGGGGTCTGTTTGTAGGTGGCAGAAATGGTGGAGGATAATGCATTGTATCTGGAGATTGGTGGGGTGGAAGGTGAGGACCAGAGGAGTTCTATCTGTGTTGTGGTTGGAGGAATGGAGTCCAAGGGCAGAGGTGTGGGAAGTGGAGGAGATGTGCTGGACGGTATTGTTGAACATGTGGGAGGGGAAATTGCGGTCCTGTAAATAGGAGCCTTCTGTGATGACCTGGAGTGGAATTGCTCCTCCTGGGTGCAGATGCAGAGGAATTGGGAGTAAAGGATAATGTTTTTATGGGGGGGGGGAGCAGAGGGGAGAAGAGCTAGTGTAGACCAGGTAGCTGTGGGATTCGGTGGGTTTGAAGTCAATGTCCGTGTTGAGTTGTGGCTGGAGATGGAGACAGAGAGGTCCAGGAAGGGGAGGAACATGGCCAAAATGGTCTCAGTGAATTTGAGGTCAGGGTGGAAGATGTTCATGAAGTTGAAGAACCTTTTTGTGGGAGGACAAGGTGGCGCCGATACAGTCATCGATGTAGTGGAGGAAAAGGTGGTGAATGGTGTCAGTGTAACGGCAGAAGATGGACTGCTCCACATACCTGATGAAGAGGTAGGCATATCTGGAGCCCATGAAGGTGCCCATGGCTACCCCTTTGGTCTGAAGGAAGTAGAAGGATCCAAAGGAGAGATTGTTGAGGGTGAGGACCAGTTCAGCCAACAGAATGAATGTGTCAGTGGAAGGGTGGTGGTTGGGTTGGCGGGAGACAAAGAGACGGAGGGCTTGGAAGCCTTTGTTATGGTGGATGGACGTGTACAGAGACCAGATGTGCATCGTGAAGATGAGACACCGGGGGCCAGGGAACTGAAAGTCATGGAGGAGGTGGAGGGTGTGGGTGGGGATGGGCATCCCTGTAAACAGCAGGCAGCAAACAGGACCAAGTGCTTCCTCAACCAGTGGATCCAATCAAAACTCTGAGCATCAGGCTTGCCCCATCCCTTATTTCTGGAAGGATATTGTTTTATTTGGAGTGTTCGCATCCTGAGGGATGGACTTAGTGGCTTTGTTTTTCTGGTAGCAAGGATTCATGGTGGAGGTGGGAGAGTGATCTGGACATTTCCTTTTCTTTTGGCTGTTTCTTTTATTTCTGCTTCTATTTTTAATCCTGTTTCTTGTACACTAACATGGTGCTGGAGAATGGTAGAATACCTGTACTCCTGTACTCAAATACATCTGACAATAAAATCTACAATCTAAACAAAAAAAAATCATTGGAGGTAGCTCAGAGAAGGTTCATTTGATGATCTCCAGAATAGAGGGTTTGTCTTGTGAGCAAAACTAAACAGGTTTGGACACTATTGTCTAGGGTTTAGAAGAATGGGAGGTGATCTCATTGAAACATATTGGATTGTTAAGGGGCTTGACCGGGTCAATGCTGAGAGGATGTTTCCCCTCATGGGAGCATCTATGAGCAGAAGGCAGCATCTCAAAATAAAGGGACACCAATTTAAGACTGAGATTAGGAAGAATTTCTTGTCTCAGAAGATTGAGTGTCTTTGGAATTCCTTGCCCCAGCCAGCTGTGGGGCCAGAGTCCCTGTGTAGATTGAGGACTGAGATTGATTCTTGATCATTGGGGAATCAAGGCTTGTGGGGAAAGAGCAGGAAAGTGGATGCGAGGAGTCCCGATCAGTCATGCTTCCATTGAATGGTGGAGCAGGGTTGAGGGGGCCGAATGGTCTACATCTGTTCCTATTTCTTATGGAGAAGCTTCACAAATATTCCCATCCTGAATGATGGGTGAGCCCAGCACATCAGTACAAACTATAAGGCTGAAATACTGGATTTGCCATCAGTCGGAATAATAGCAAATCAAAGCAATTCAACCAAGGTAATATGTAAGAATCCCACTGGTATTTGCTGCCTGTTCTTGTTTAAGGTTTGAAAAATGGTGCACTATATAAAAAAGGATTAGAAACATACAGACCATATCCATCCTTCGGGAACGTTTATAAATATTTCGTCGGAATGTGAGCCCCCACTGCAGTGAAAAAGAGCCCAAGGAACCCTGACAGCGCTGGGATTCAGCGCTGAGTCCATTTGGTTGTGTGGAGTTTCTTCCTGTGATAGAACTCCAGCCTCGTTCGCCTGTTGGATTTAGGAGAGCTGGAGTAGCGCCTTCACATCCAGCTGTTGTTAGCTCAAAAAACCCAGAGCTCTCTCTGTGGATTGACTCTGTCAATGTCTCACCCACAGAGTTCGCTTGTGTTTTGATTCAATGAGAATATTTAAAATCTTTTGCTAACCCAAAGTTGCCAGCGAATCGAATCAAGCCACAAGTTTCACAATCACGAAATATAAAACCGAAAGAACTGCGGATGTTTAAATGAGAAACAAAAACAGAAGTTTCTGGGAAAGCTCAGCAGATCTGGCAACATCTGTTCAGAACGGAAGGGTCACCGGACCCGAAACATTAACTCTGATTTCTCTCCACAGATGCCGCCAGACCTGCTGAGCTTTTCCAGCAACGTCTGGCTTTCTCTCGCAATCACGAACTCTCTTCCTTCACGACAGCGTACTAAGAATTAATTGCGATTTGAAAAGGCTGCGGAAAGTGTGGACGGTCTGTAATGATCCCCTTCCATCACACTCACGCCTCACACCCTGGCCACCCACCTCCGCTCCAATGCTGAACAAACATTGCCTTCAGATGTATTATCTCTCCATGTGCATTCCTGAATCCAATTAATTTGGTCTTGGGAGAGTCAGGAATGTGGAGATCGACCTAATCATAAATTCGGTATTTTTCAGGAAGTTACTGAGAGACTGGACTCACCGAACTGCATCTACAAATGTCCCACCGTGACAATCTGGGAGAGGAACCACAAGCAGATAACTGCTCAGTACTTGCTTCCGGTCACATTTTTCAGCATCAAGTAGAAAGCGAATCGGTAACTCCACACTCCCCTGCTCACTCGGAACGGCCAGGGGAAAAGCATTGATTTCTGAAAGGGGTAGACATTTGAAACTTTTATTTCAAGTATCTGCAGTATTCCTGAGGCAGCAGAATAGATTATGTCAGCTTCCATCATCCCCTTTATTTTCCCACACTTGAGTTGAAACTTTCCAAGGAGTAATGGGTTAACCTGACAAACCTTAACAACGATGTTCCTAATAGTGATGTCAGAGAGATCGGGAAGGAGTCACAAACTGTAATCTGTGGTTAGGTCCTTGGCTCCAGATGTTTGTGAGAAGACCATGAAGCCAGGTTCTATGCTTTTGGAAGATTGGAGAATCCTGAATAATTCTCTAAACGCTGACCACACAGGAAAGCACTTCCATCTCCCCCGAACTGACTGAGTTAAGTCTCTACAAAGACACAGGTGCTGCTTGACCAAGATCAATAAAAACCGAAAAACCGTAAATCAGAAACAAAAACAGAAATTGCTGGAAAAGCTCAGCGGGTCTGGCAGCACCTGTGGAGAGAAATCCGAGTTCACATTTCGGCCCTGTTCTGAGGGAGGGTCACTGGACCCGAAACATTCACTCTGATTTCTCTGCACAGATGCTGCCAGACCTGCCGAGCTTTTCCAGCATTTGTTGCTTGTGTTTTTCTCTGTTAGCAACAGCTGTGAGGGGCTGAGGAGACCCATTCAATTATAATTTCTCTGAAGTTTCTGAATTTGGAGGTCCGGTGTTGGACTGGGGTGGACCAAGTTAATTTGGAAGCACTAGCTTTCGGAGCGCTGCTCCTCGATGATGAGTGCTTCCCCAGTGTTTCCAGATAACGCCGCTGTTGTGTGATTTTTAACCCCGAAGTTTCTGGTTTCCTTATCAGCTGTACAGAGGAACCCTCAGGCTCCCCCGTCACCTCCAAAACAATTTGTCACGTTCCCAGTCCAGGGTTAACACTGAGCTGGGTCTCTGCCGAGACGCGGCTTCGGACAACAAATACAACACAACAGAAGACAGGGTTAAACAGGCCATTGTGACCCACAGCGCTAGGGGTTTCCTAAGCTGCTTAATTCTGGTGAGGAGCTTCCTCAAGGTGGAGTGAGCGATAACACTGAGTTCAAAACCCCAACTAAAGGATTATTTTTAAAAATTAGCCTTAAGACAGGACACTGTAGTTTCCCCCGCCCCCACCCCCCGGGGGCGACCTGCACTGGATGGTGATGATGTGGATTTGGAGTTTCTGGCAAGTTTACGATATTGGTTTAATTACTTGGACTGTGGCCCAGGTGGATACTTCTTCTGCTAATGTGTATGAATACTTCCCCTCAAGGCTGGAGAGTTTATTTGTTCCCTGTTCTGAACAATAGGTGCTCAGGTTAGCAGTAGATCACACTGTTAATCTGAATTTATGGTTTGTTTCTGGGAAAGTTAATTCATAACAACCATCATTTTGGCCTCAGGTGTGATGCAGATCCTTGTATGAATTGGACAAGTTCACCAGCTTACCTGGTCCTACGTCATTGACACTGATGAGTGGTGTGAAATATTGGTGTGCATAGCTGAGCAAAATGGGGTAAGAGTAGCAGAGATGAGGAGGCCAGTGCAAAGGCAGATAAATCCCAGCTGGACTCGATGTCATCCTCTCTGAAACACTTTTGGAACTTCCTTTTGAGTTTCCTGTTTTTCAAAAAAAAGCAAATGAAAGATCACTGGATCCTACAATGTTGCATTTACCTCCACAGTGACCAATAGTATTGCCCCCAGAGGAAAACTAAGGTACTTCAGTTGCAATGCAAACTCATTATAAATATGATCTCAAAAATCGGTAATAAATATGATTTGGCTGGAGAATGCGAGGTATTGGATAAATAATGTTTCAATTAAAACCAGGGGAAGAAGGTCTTTGCATAAAATGGATGCATTGACATAAATGAGGTGGAATATATGTTTCTTCACCAACGACATGCATTGTTTCAGATTCCTTTCTGCTGTGAAATATCCCAAATCATTTCCATCCAATGACAACACGCTTCTGCTGCTATTTCCTGCCCTCAAATTATTTTTCAGGAAGATTTTGTTCCTTTATTCCATAATATTTACATTTAATGATTCCATTTAGCTTTCCAATAATATTTGAGATAGGTATGTGTATTTATTTCCTCACAGGCTTTGAGAATCTTTGGAAATCTCTTCTTGAAAACATAAAGTCATAGAATTATACAGCTTAGAAACCCCACTCCCTCTGGAAGTTCATTCCACATACTCGCTGTGTTTAAAAAAAATGTCCCTTGTGTTTTTTTAAATGCCTCACCTTAAAACTATGTCCTCTAGTCTTGAAATCCATCTCCTATACTTCAGTGAAAAATGTCCCAACTCCTCCCCATAATTCAAACCCTCTATTCCTGGCAACATCCTGGTAAATCTCTTCTGAACACTCTCCAAGTTCCTGTATCCTTCCTGTAACATGATGGAAGCAGAGCCTTCAAATAGTTTTAAGGCAGAGTTGGAGGCATTCTTGAGAAGAGAAAGGGGTGTTGAAAGGTTACCAGGAGTAGGCAGGAGTGTGTGGTAATCAGGTCAGCATTGATCGTATTGAATGGCACAGCAGATTCTAGTGCTGAATGATCTGCTCCTGTGCCTAAGCTATATGTTTATATGTTTTTTTTATTTATTCCCTCCTTTGACGTGGATATCACTGGCTGGGACAGCAGTTATTGCCCAGTTGCCCTTGAGTTGCCCCAATGAATTCTATTTCAAGTGCAAGACAGTTCTGTCAGTGCACATTGTACTCATGGTGTGCCTGTAATAAGTCATAAACAGCAAAAAAACCCACCAAGACATCAGTCCGATGTTTCTTAAAACAGCACGTCTGACAAAGCAGCACCTTTTCAATATCGCACAGTCCATCCACGGGATTTCATACTGTCTCCAGAGTTAACTGAAATGTTTCAATACAGTGAAATACTTTTTCTAAATGTAGTCACTGTATTAATGCAGGAAACACTGCAATCACTTTGTATTTCATTTATTTGCTGAAGGATAAATAATGGCAGGGCCCTGGGGAATAACTGCTGCTTGTTTTCTGAACAGTTGAGAAGAGACATGAGAGGCAGGTTTTTTTTACGTAGAGGGTGGTAAGCATCTGGAATGTGCTGCCAGAGGTGGTGATGGAGACTCATACAATAGAAACATTGAAGAAGAATCTTGACAAACATCTAAATAAGCAGCAAATACAAGAATGGGGACTATGCGGAGGCGAGGTACTGTTAGTTTAGAAAGGCATCGTGTGTGTGTACATCGTGTGTGTGTACAGTTTAGAAAGACATCGTGTGTGTGTACATCGTGTGTGTGTACAGTCTTGGTGGATCAAATGATTTGTTCCTATGCTGAAATGCTCTTTGTTTTTAGTTCTAACTTCACTTCAGAGAGCAGCTGGGACCTCCATTTAACATCTGATTAAGATTGATTTCCATCAAGGTGTGTGCTTTGGGAATTAAGGTTGAGGTGAACATCAGGTAAAGGGGAGTTTGGGGTCAGCGCACGCTTATGTTTCTATTTTAAATGAAGTATTCAATCCTGTGTATATATATTTGGGAGATATCTCACCATCCACAAGGAAACTATCAATGAAAGTTTGCACCCATGGCCTCCCACTAATGGTGATGCTGCAAAGCCTTCATCACTACAGAGGTGGTGGTGGAGGCTCATACAATAGAAACATTGAAGAAGAATCTTGACAAACATCTGAATAAGCAGCAAATAGAAGAATGGGAACTATGCGGAGGCAAGACACTGTTAGTTTACTCTGTGATTAATTTACACAGATTGACTGACAGAAAATATCACATTGGAATTGATCATTTGCATCATTTTAAACATGGAACAGTTGGTCATAATTTGGCCTGAGTCAGCAGTTCATGGGTTCAAGTCCTACTGAAGTGATTGCAACAATCTAGGCTAAAGTCAATGCAGTACTGAGGGAGTGCCGCACTGTCAGAGGGTCTATACTCACAGATTGCCCTGAGAACAGTTAAGAATCAAATGCATTGCTACGGGTCTGGAATCATACGCATGCTTGATTAGGTAAGGACAACAGATTTCTTTCCTGAAGGACATCATTGAACCAGGAGGGTTTTATTTTCAACAGTTGACAATGGTTTCACTATCATCATTAAACTCTTAACTCATACATTTTTAAAATCAAATGCAAATTCCACTCTCTGTCATGGTAGGATTTTTACCAAGGTCCCCAAATCATTACCTGAGTCTCTAGATTAATAGTCTCACCATAATACTAGTCATCATCTTCCCTCTGCTGGTATTGCCTGAAGGATGAAGATTGGTTGAACATTGGCAAAACTTCATGTTCGTCTTCAGAGAGAATTGAGGATCTTAAAAACCAGTTGATGTGGACCACAGGGCAGCAATGTGTCATCTCACTCAGAGATGACACCTTCTGACACTCAGCACTCCTTGAACCATGGATTAAAGTGTCAGCTTGATTGTATACTCAGCTTTCCAAGTAGGATTTGAACTCATGACTTTAGGACTGACGTGAGAGATGATTAGAGGAGAAAGTGAGGACTGCAGATGCTGGAGATCAGAGCTGTAAATGTATTGCTGGAAAAGCGCAGCAGGTCAGGCAGCATCCAAAGAGCAGGAGAGTCGACGTTTCAGGCATGACCCCTTCTTCAGGAAGCCCGTCCTCATTCCTGAAGAAGGGCTCATGCCCGTAACGTTGATTCTCCTGTTCTATGGATGCTGCCTGACCTGCTACGCTTTTCCAGCAACACATTTTCAGTGAGAGATGATTATCCAGCTAAGCTGATGGTTGCATGGGGTGAATATTTGGAATGTTCTGTGATGCTATCTAAGCTCCAGGACATAAGCACCACTCTTGCATTTGGTGCCGAGTGCAATGGTCCTTGAGAGACATTGTTAACCATTGACCCTGGATAATGCTTCATTGAAGATGAGATTAGATTAGATTTCCTACAGTATGGAAACAGGCCCTTCGTCCCAACAAGTCCCTCCAAAGAGTAACCCACCTAGACCCATTCTTCTACATTTACCCCTGACTAGTGCACCCAACACTACGGGCAATTTAGCATGGCTAATTCATCTGACCTGCACATCTTTGGATTGTGGGAGGAAACCAGAGCATCCGGAAGGAACTGCGTTTTTAATGGGGTAGTAATTGAAGGCAAGAATATGTCATACTTTAAAAATGTAATACATCCAGCCAGATGGACCACACAACACTTGGAGGGAACCCACACAGACACGGGGAGAATGTGCTAATTCCACACAGGCAGTCACACGGAGATGGGAATTGAATCCAGGTCCCTGGCACTGTAAGGCAGCAGTGCTAACCACTGAGCCACCATGCCACCCCTTGTGGTGAGGCTGTAAACCATCCTCATGGTTAAATACTTGACAAAAGGGCACTTGAGTGAGATAATATTTGGGTATATGTAGAAACTTTTGGCAGAATATCCACACCTTCAGGAAAGAAGGAATTGATAAACCTGCAGCAAGGAAGTCACCTGGATTTCATTAAGATAACAAAATGAGCTGAGATTGTGGTTATTTGAAGACACCATATTACAAACCATCTAACTGGTCTTGTTCCACATTTTAAACTCACCTACAACAACAACTATAGGTCTCCTGACAATGTTGGCTAACACAAAGATGTGGACATCCTGATAAATGTTTGCCAAAGGATGGCCTGCAGGAGACCCAGGATTGGAAGATTCAATCACATTCTGCCATTCTTGATCCCAGATCTGCAACAGAAAAGCCATAAGGAGAATGAGAACATATCATTTAGAAATATGAAGTAAATTAACTTCATAAAGATACTGGCATCAAGCAGTTAAACAGGGCAACTGCGTGAGTTAAGTTCCCCACAGTCATCCCTCCAAAGAAAAACCTAATCAAGAATTGATCAAATTAGGAATTTGACCTTTATCATGCTCCTATCGACTCACCAAATACTTACTGCTCCAAACCATTGGGTGTGAGAAACTGCACCAAATTTACTCCTCACAAAGGAAACAGTGGGGCAGTGAGGTGAAGCTCGATATTCACGAAGGGACTTGAATTAATTTGGGGAAGTTCCTGTGACCTTTCTCATTAGATGTAGCAGTGATTTCCAGTATGCTCGATAATGAAAAACGAATAGGACACAGGCTGATTGAGTTCCAGAACATCAGGATCAGTGATTAACAGCTACATTACAGATTTACTGATATTAAAATGATGAAAAGGCAGTATGTCAGATGCTAAATACCTTAGGTATCTTAAAACAAAGTAAAGGCTGTTCTGATGAAAAGGTTATTGATCCAAAACACAACCTCAGTTCCCCACTCCAGACATCATACCTAATGCAGTGTTTCCAGCTTTTCTGAAATTTAGAACAGCGCTGATCAAAACCAGTCATTTTACTCAAATTTTAAGAGTGTGAAATTACATGAATAATGCAGAATGTATTTCACTTTGAAGCAGAGTGTAGAGAGAAGCTGGAAAGCATTTTGCAAAGTTAACACTGAGGGGCAGATAAAAAAAAAGTATCATGTTAGAGAGACTCATCAGCTTAGAGAGTGTGTGTAAAAGGTGAAGCAGGGGTGAAGGAGTCGAACTGAACAGAAACACCAGGATCCAACTTCTGGAGAGATAGCGACAGGCTCTGTACACCTCCCTCGAGGAAGGGGCAGTATCTCTCCCCCAGGATCGAGAAGACCAGGACCAGGTTTTCCAGCCACAGAGCTGCAGGCCATTCACCATCTACAAGGTACTAGCTGCTATGGGTATGAACCTCATGTGGTGCCCAGGATTATTGCTGGACCCTGACCATGGGTGAATTATTGTAATGGTAGTGGTGGGGAAGGGTAAGTGGGTTCATAGGGCAGGATGTCAAGGGGGACAGCAATGGCAGGGGTTGGGGCAGTCAGCAGGAAGGGTAGGGGTGAATGCCAGCACATTCTCCTATTTATGATGCCAAGCCCTTGATCAGGCACTGTTGCTTTTGAACAAGGAGACCCCTGGTACCAACACACAGAGCCCCTGCCCACCTCTGGATAATACTAATGATGGCAGCAGAGGATTAATTACCCACTGAACGGCCTCAATTTCCAGTTGACAGGAAGATTGGCCCTGGATCTTCCCTTCATGGATCCAATCATGGTGGAGGCATGAATTTGATGGGGTCCCTACTTGTCAGAACTCAGCCTCCTTAAATGCCTCTACCACCAAACATGCCTCAAGGGCGGGTATTAAATTCTGCCCAGTGTTTCAGAGCTGAAAATGTGTTGCTGGAAAAGCGCAGCAGGTCAGGCAGCACCCAAAGAGCAGGAGAATTGATGTTTCGGATACGAGCCCTTCTTCAGGAATGATGAGAGTTTGCCAAGCAGGCTAAGATAAAAGGTAGGGAGGAGGGACTTGGAGGGGGGATGATGGAAGTTTCAGGTCAGGGTAAGGATGCCAGAATTGAAAATGTTAGAAATCTGACAGGGAAGGGAACAGAACAAAGAGGAAGATCTGTGATTGGATCTGTGATTGGATGTAGGACAATGGAGGTTACATTTAAATCTTTGGTGCGATGGTTAATCATCACAATATCAAATGATTCACTGGGTGCAAACCCATTGAAAGGAAATGAGAAATCTGCCTCAAAAACCCCTTTGGGCTTTTACTTTAGAAACAAATACTGAACTAAAACACCAGAAAAACCCACTGTTATACAGACATTGAGGTTTGAGTCAATAATGGACATCTTTCTAATATTTTATTCACCTTCTCTCAAACAGTTCGCAAACGTTGCACAAAACATTTTCAAAATCTCTATGTGTGATGTGAGGGAGGGACTACCACCATCTCAGTGTCAGCATCAAACACTCAGACCACAGTTTTTATTTATTCATTCATGGGATGAGGGAGTCACTGCTGAGTCAGCATTTATTGCCTATCCCTAATTGTCCAGAGGGCAGTTTGGAGTCAACCACATTGCTGTGGGTCTGGAGTCACATGTAGGCCAGACCAGGTAAGGTTGGCAGTTTCCTTCCCGAACCAGATGTGTTGTTCCAACAATCGACTATGGATTCATGATTATCACTAGAATCTTAATTCCAAATTTTTATTGATTTCAAATTTCACTATCTGCTGTGGCAGGATTTGAACTCATGTCCCCAAACCGTTATTTTGGACTCTGGATTAACAGGCTAGTGATGATACCGCTAGGCCTTTGCCTGCATAGTTAAATCAAATTCAAAGAACGCTGTCACTACTCAGCACCATGAGGAGAGCACTGAGTGATTTTTCCTGTTATAGGTGTTGACTGAATGACTACGTATTTTCTGTGCTTTCATTTTTTAGTTCAGATGTTGAACATTTTCAGTTTTTAAATGCAAATATCTCTCACCAAAGCAGCAAAGAATCTGTAGAAACGTTTTAGGGATAATTGGAACTTTGTACACTGGGTAAAATGGGTGATCGAACAATTATCAGCTGAATTTCCATCCAATCTTCCCGTAACTTCTACTGAGTTCATGAAATAAAAATGACTGAAGAATTTCTAATCCTACCTTAGGCTGATGCAGCAGAGCTGGGTCGAGAAATCCCTGGTCTGTTCTGTATTCTGTCTGAAATCTTAATTTGAAATTTGCATCATGTGCTTTCACCAATGCCTCATGGAAGGTTTTCTGCAGGACAAGGTCTGTGTCTTGAACACCCCACATGTACAGTGAGATAGAGTGTAGGAGACTATTCCCTTCTCCTGCCCAAGAAGAAATATATTTATGAACATTATACAAATACAATTAGTCAATGATACATTTATGATTATTTCCTGATGCTTCAATTTATTGTTCTAACTCTGTGACTAGTTCATACCCACCATTCCCTGTTGATAATGATAACTCCTGACTAACAGACTACAAAGCATCCGGAAATAATTATGAGAATTCATGTGACTGCTCCCAAAGACTCCTCTTCTGCGATGTAAACCCTCTGATCCAAGATTAACTGCATGTGTCTCCAATCTGTCAATCTATTCAGAAATTTATGATAATCCTTGTGTTTATTACATTTACAGTCTAGTCACAGAAATCACACAATGCTGATTTTTGATCCTTCATTTTTGGAATTAGCTGATCACCTGAACACCCAAACTAGTTAATAAGATGTAAGAAGCTGATTTAAAGTTCCACATAAACCAAACTTAGCGCATTCACGAAAAAGAACATTGAATCCACGCGAGCACACAAGGAGCTGGAACTGTTCCAGCTGCAATTCTCATCAATCCAGAGCAGGGTCGAGAGAGATAAACGGAACTCCTGTCAGTAATAAGGAAAGGTGAGCACGCAAACTGAAAAAGCCACATGGCATTGGTTATTAATAAGAAAAGAGACACCATCTGGGAAGATTACAAACGCACAGTTGTGATCTGCAAAACGCTGCTGCACGGAATAGCAAGCGAGAACTTCAGCAAAAGGAAAACATCACCAACCAACTTCAGTTCCCCTTTGAATTCTTCTGGTTATTAAGCTACTGAAATTCCATGAGATTGGGAACTGGCCCACACCACCACAAGAACTCAAAATTAGTAAGTTCTCAGACTCCAGTTAAGTCATTCTTCACTTCTAAAGATGTTTATGTTTTCAACCTCTGTGATTGTGGGCGGCTGCATTTCACGCTCAAGGCCCGGAAATTGGGATCTATTTTAACAAAACTCATTAATCTGGTTATTTTAAACCTTTTAGTTTGTAATGTTATGTTGATAAAACAATAAACTGACGCACATGAACAATTTGTGGACTTGGCCTTTAATGTCGCATTGCACATTTACATTCACAAGTGAAGGAAGTCTGATGTTCAGTGATCTTGTGTCACTCATTATCCTAAAATACCCACCCGACACTCACATATAGGCAGAAATACACCGTAACCGGTGGCCCTGCCTTTGAGCTAGGAGGCCCGGGTTCAAGTCCCACCTGCTCTCGAGGGGTGTAATAACATCTCTGAAACGGGTGATTACAAAATCTCTGCACTGTACTGGGTTATAAATGGGGATTATTACCTTGCCCATGAATTGTTGAATCTGCTGTTAAGAGTACGCGAGGGTTTTGTTTTCCAGTGAATAAACTGTTACTCCGGGGACCTTCTAGAAACAGAAAGCACCGAAACTGAAAGGAGCTATTGTAACTTGGAGGGATTAACTATTGAGAGAAGAGAGAAGACAGATAGGAGAGGGAGAAAGATAGGATGGAGGGAAGTAACTAACTATCTGCAAAAGGGACAGGGTAAGCACCGTCAGATTCAAAAGATAAATTGCTCCAGTGCTTTCGGAAACAACTCCTTGTTGCAACTCCCTGCTTTAAAAAAAACAAACCTTCACAATATGCATTGCCAAACAGAAACCAGGTGCCAATGCATATCTTTATTTTACTGGGCAAATGTATTCAGAACAGCTCGGAACATCGAACATTACAGCGCAGTACAGGCCCTTCGGCCCTCAATGTTGCGCCACCCTGTGGAACCAATCTGAAGCCCATCTACCCTATACTATTCCATTATCATCCATATGTTTATCCAATGACCATTTAAATGCCCTTAATGTTGGCGAGGCTACAACTGTTACAGGCAGGGCATTCCATGCCCCTACTATTCTCGGAGTAAAGAAACTATTTCTGACATATGTCCAATATACATCATCCCTCAATTTAAAACCATGTCCCCTCATGCTAGCCATCACCACCCAAGGAAAAAGGCTCTCACTGTCCACACTATCTAACCCTCTGATTATCTTGTATGTCTCAATTAAGTCACTTCTCAACCTTCTTCTCTCTAACGAAAACAGCCTCAAGTACCTCAGCCTTTTGTCATAATACGTCCGTCCATACTAAGCAACATCCTGGTAAATCTCCTCTGAACTCTTTCAAAGATTCCACATCTTTCCTATAATGCGGTGACCAGAAGTGTATGCAATACTCCAAGTGCAGCTGCACGAGAGCTTTGTATAGCTGCAACATAATCTCATGGCTCTGAAACTCAATCCCTCTACCAATAAAAGCTAACACATCATATGCCTCGTTAACATCCCTATCAACCTGGGTGGCATGTAGGGATCTATGTACATGGACACCGAGATTTCTCTTCTCATCTGCACAGCCAAGAATCTTATCATTAGCCCAGCACTCTGTGATCCTGTTGCTCGTTCCAAAGTGAATCAACTCATACGTTTCCACATTAAACTCCATTTGCCACCCCTCAGCCCAGTTTTGCAGCCAATATATGTCCCTTTGTAACCTACAACATCCTTCAGCACTATCCACAACTCCACTGACCTTAATGTCAACTGCAAATTTGCAAACCCATCCTTCTGCACCCTCATCCAGGTCATTTATAAAAATGACAAACAGCAATAGCCCCAAAACAGATCCTTGCAGTACACCATTAGTAACTGAACTCCAGAATGAACATTTCCCATCATTCACTACCCTCTGTCATCTTTCAGCTAGCCAATTTTTGATCTGAACCATGAAATCACTCTCAATCCCAATCCTCCATATTTTGTGCAATAGCCTGCCTTATCAAATTCCTTATTGAAATCCATATAAACCACATCAACCACTTTATCCTCATCCACCTGTTTGGTTACCTTCTCAAAGAACTGAATAAGATTTGTGAGGCACAACCTACTCTTCACAAAGGCATGCTGACTATCTCTAATCAATTTACTCCTTTCTAGATGATTATAAATCTTATCTCTTATTACCTTTTCCAATACTTTATCCACAGCCGAAGTAAGGCTCACTGGTCTATAATTACGAGGGTTGTCTCTATTCCCCTTCTTGTACAAAGGGACAGCATTTGCTATCCTCCAGCCTTCTGGCAATATTCTTACAGACAATGACAACATAAAGATCAAAGCCAAAGGCTGTGCAATCTCCTCCTTGGCTTCCCAGAGGAAGGTTTAGAGGGGCTTATCTATTTTTACACTTTCTAGGATTGTTAACACCTCTGCCTTGTGAACCCCAATCCCGTGTAGTCTCATCCTAACATAAAGCCCTTTTCTCTTGACAGGAGGTTCCCCTTTGTCCTCAGATTCCGTACACAACTGTCCCTGATTGGCCCTAATCTTTCTCTAGGAGAAAGTGAAGACTGCAGATGCTGGAGATCAGAGCTGAAAATGTGTTGCTGGAAAAGCGCAGCAGGTCAGGCAGCATCCAAGGAGCAGGAGAATCGACGTTTCGGGCATGAGCCCTTCTTGGACACACTTTCCTCATTCCTGATGAAGGGCTCATGCCCGAAACATCGACTCTCCTGCTCCTTGGATGCTGCCTGACCTGCTGCGCTTTTCCAGCAACACATTTTCAACTCTGATCTCCAGCATCTGCAGTCCTCACTTTCTCCTCGAACATTTTAGATCTGCCCATATTGAAACTGTGTCACCGTTCTGAACAGTTCCTAAGTTTAAACATTTATATCTAAGGAACCGTTCCAACATTCATTTCTAAACAGGAAGGCTCGTTGGATCCGCAACGTTAACTCTGCTTTCTCTGCACAGACACTACCCAGACCTGCTGTGTTTTTTCCAGCAATTTCTGTTTTTGTTTCCGATTTCCAGCTTCCTCAGTTCCTTGTTTATTTTGACTGTAACCATCTTATGACACGGTGAGGTTTACTGTAACAATTACTGTTGCATTCCGGCTCAGAACATGGCCCTACGGTTTTTAAAACCTCAGTAATATTTTTAAAACACTGAACTTGTTTTACCGACATTATTTCTACCAAACAAAATGTGAAACGCATTTTGAAGTTAATCTGTAGATCGCAAGAAAAGCACCATTGACTCCTGCTGCCTGGGCTCCCGTTGTGTGTGTAACAAGCTTCACTGATAATATATCTCTCTTACCAGGAACCTTGAGTGGAAATTGCTTTCTGACCTCCCTGCACCAGTTCAGGACTCGGGCTTCTTGGAGGGTCTTATAGATCTCCTCATCAAACAGCGCCTGCTCCACCATCCTGCGGAATTTCCGCTGGTATCCTCTGGTGCTACATAACTGCAGCGTGTACTCATGCAGTTTGTTCAAATGATGGATGAAGGGTTTGGCGCTGGTCGGTCTCACTATGTCCTCACTGATCACAGCCCGCAGTTCAACCGCTTTCATTACATTGCTGTCTGACAGTATGTCCGGCAGTGTGCCGGTCTCCTCCATCACAGCCCAGGCAGAGATACAGGGGGAGAGAGGGGGGGTGGGGGGTGGGGAGAGAGGGGTGGGGGGAGAGAGAGAGGGGGGAACAGAGAGAGAGAGGGAGGGGGAAGGGGAGGGGGGGACAGAGAGAAAGAGGGAGAGGGAGGGGGAGAGGGAGGGGGAGAGGGAGGGGGAGAGGGAGGGGGGAGAGAGAGGGGGAGGGGGAGAGAGAGGGGGAGGGGGAGAAAGAGGGGAAAGGGGAGAGAGAGGGAGGGAGAGAGAGGGAGGGAGGGAGGGGGAGAGAGAGGGAGGGAGGGAGGGAGAGAGAGAGGGAGGGAGAGGGAGGGAGAGGGAGGGGGAGAGAGGGAGGGAGGGAGAGGGAGAGAGGGAGGGAGGGAGAGGGAGAGAGAGAGGGAGGGAGAGGGAGAGAGAGGGAGGGAGAGAGAGGGAGGGAGAGGGAGGGAGAGAGGGAGGGAGGGAGAGGGAGAGAGAGAGGGAGGGAGAGGGAGAGAGAGGGAGGGAGAGAGAGGGAGGGAGAGGGAGGGGGAGGGAGGGAGGGAGAGGGAGAGAGGGAGGGAGGGAGAGGGAGAGGGAGAGGGAAGGAGAGAGAGAGGGAGGGGGAGAGGAGGAGAGAGAAAAAGAGTGAGAGTGAGAAAGAGGGAGTGAGAGAGACAGACAGAGTGTGGGAGAGAGAGAGGGAGGGAGAGCGACAGAGTGTGGGAGAGAGAGAGGGAGGGAGAGCGACAGAGTGTGGGAGAGAGAGAGGGAGCTGCCGCTGTCTGTCGGAGCCAAGCCCCCACTAGAAAGGAAGCTTTTATCTCAGCCCCAGCCTCTCCTTCGGCAAACACCCTGCCCCTTTCCCAGGCTCCAGCTGGTGAGCTCCAGTAACAGCTGCCCCCACCCCCGGGCTGGGCTCCATCTAGAAGCACAGTCCCCCCACCCCCTCACCTTCCGCTCCCCCTCACCCTCACCCTCCGCTCCCACACCCCCCTCACCCTCCGCTCCCCACCCCCTCACCCTCCGCTCCCACACCCCCCTCACCCTCCGCTCCCCACCCCCCACCCCAGGCTCGGGCTCAGAGACAGGAGTAGGGACTTTCCGCTCAGAACCTAGCAGCTCCCCTTAACCCCTTGTTCACCACAACCTTGCCCCTCCCGGAGGCGGGAGCCTGCTCCCCTCTGAGCCCCACCCTCTCACTATCCCAGAAGGTCAGTCCCCCCCCCCCCCCCCCCGGGTGAGCTGGGGTGAACTGAGATTTCTCACAGATTCCCCTGTAAATGAGCGAGCTCTCGGTCATTTCCCGGAGTGTCCTGTTTACCTGGATTTGGAAAGTTGGTGCTTCCAAATAAACCTATTGGACTGTAATCTGGTGTTGTGTGATTTTTAGCTTTGTACACCCCAGTCCAACTCCAGCATCTCCACATCATGACTGCACCAAAATTGTCAGTCTCAGCTGTTGGGTTGGTACCTGCTCATCACCGACAGCTATTCCAGGAAAACGCTGCTGGAAATTGTCTTCAACTGAAGAATGTTGTTTGAGTCTGTTTTTATGATCGTGAAACTGGACAGAGATTGGGCTAAAGTTAGAATGTTGGGGAGGAGCTGGTTTAATTCCTGCGGGATTTCAGATCCAACAGGCTCGGAGTGAATTTCCCAAACGTGTTCACTGCCTGTCAGTATATTTATCAGATGCTGCTTCTGTAAATTTGGAAGTTCAGGGGTCAATTTACCAATCAGGGTCACAGCGTGAACAGTAAATGATCTAACATCATATCGAAAGGAAACATGGTTTCAAATTGTTAACGGCATTTCTTGGCAACATTTCCCCGTTAGGGCACACTAGGGTTTAATCTCTGTGTCATAAGAGTTTAAATTCATGAAATTAAATAACACCAGGAGCCAAATAAAAGCAAATTACTGCAGATGCTGAAATCTGAAACCAAAAGAGAAAATGCTGGAAAATCTCAGCAGCTCTGGCAGCATCTGTAAGGAGAGAAAAGAGCTGACGTTTCGAGTCTAACTGACCCTTTGTCAAAGCTAAAAAAAAGGGAGAAATAGGAAGGTATTTATGTGGGGCTGAGAGAAGGGGAGTCATGGCTTCAGGAGCTGGAAAAATGTGTTGCTGGAAAAGTGCAGCAGGTCAGGCAGCATCCAAGGAGCAGGAGAGTCGACGATTCGGGCATAAGCCCTTCCCCAGGAATGAGGAGAGTGTGCCCAGCAGGCTAAGATAAAAGGTAGGGAGGAGGGACTTGGAGGAGGGGCGTTGGAAATGCATTAGGTGGAAGGAGGTTAAGGTGAGGGTGATAGGCCGGAGTGGGGGTGGGGACAGAGAGGTCAAGAAGAAGATTGCAGGTCAAGAAGGCGGTGCTGAGTTCGAGGGTTGGGACTGAGATAAGGTGGGGGGAGGGGAAATGAGGAAGCTGGAGAAATCTGCATTCATCTCTTGTGGTTGGAGGGTTCCTAGGCAGAAGATGAGGCGCTCTTCCTCCAGGCGTCGTGTTGCCATGGTCTGCCATGGTCTGACACCTTCCTTCGATCCAGTACCCTTCCACTGACCCCTCCTTCAACCCAGTACCCTTCCACTGATACCCTCCTTTGACTGACTGAACTGGTCCTCACTCTTAACAACTTCTCTTTCCAATCCTCCCACTTCCTCCAAACCAAAGGAGTTGCCATGGGCACCTGAATGGGCTCCAGCTATGCCTGCCTCTTCGTAGGATATGTGGAATAGTCCATCTTCTGCAGCTACACTGGCACCACCCCCCACCTTTTCCTCCGGTACATCAATGACTGTATCGGTGCTGCCTCGTGCTCCCACGAGGAGGTTGAACAGTTCATCCAATTTACTAACACCTTCCACCCCGACCTCAAATTTACCTGGACCGTCTCAGACTCCTTCCTCCCCTTCCTAGACCTCTCTATTTCTATCTTGAGCGACTGACTCAACACGGACATTTACTATAAACCGACCGACTCCCACAGCTACCTAGATTACATTTCCTCCCACCCTACCCCTGTAAAAACGCCATCCCATATTCCCAATTACTTCACCTCTGCCGCATCTGCTCCCAGGAGGATCAATTCCAATACCGAACAACCCAGATGGCCTCCTTCTTCAAAGACCACAATTTCCCCTCAAACGTGGTTGACGATGCTCTCCACCGCATCTCCTCCACTTCCCGCTCCTCTGCCCTTGAACCCCGCCCCTAAAATCGCCACCAGGACAGAACCCCACTGGTCCTCACCAACCACCCCACCAACCTCCAGATACATCATATCATCCTTTGTCATTACCGCCACCTTGAAACAGACCCCACCACCAGGAATATATATTTCCCTCCCCTCCCCTATCAATGTTCCAGAAAGACCACTCCCTCCATGACTCCCTCATCAGGTCCACATCCCCCACCAACCCAACCTCCACTCCCGGCACCTTCCCCTGCAACCGCAGGAAATGCAAAACTTGCGCCCACACCTCCTCCCTCACTTCCCTCCAAGGCCCCAAGGGATCCTTCCATATCCGCCACAAATTCACCTACACCTCCACACACATCATCTATTGCATCCGCTGTACCCGATGTGGCCTCCTCTACATTGGGGAGACAGGCTGCCTACTTGCGGAACATTTCAGAGAACACCTCTGGGACACCCGCACCAACCAACCCAACCGCCCTGTGGCTGAACACTTTAACTCCCCCTCTCACTCCACCAAGGACATGCAGGTCCTTGGACTCCTCCATCGCCAGCTCCTCAGATGCTGCCTGACCTGCTGTGTTTTTGCAGCAACACATTTTTCAACTCCCCTTCTCTCAGTCTAGTATAAATACCTTCCTATTTCTCCTTTTTTTTAAGCTTTGACAAAGGGTCAGTTAGACTCGAAACGTCAGCTCTTTTCTCTCCTTACAGATGCTGCCAGACCTGCTGAGATTTTCCAGCATTTTCTCTTTTGGTAACACCAGGAGCCAGTTTTATTTCATGACTGTGATTGGCAGCGAGGAGCAGAACAAGGTGAGAGTCTAATTTTACAGCTTTTTCACAGCCTGTTTCCAAACTCAGGCAACCAGGAAATCACAGCAGCTTTCGTGATGATTCAGTGTTTGTCCTAACACAATAAATATCAGTTTTCAGCCAATTTGATTCACTCCATGTGATATCAAGAAAAGGTTTGAGGCACTGGATACTGCAAAGGCTATGGGTCCTGACAACATTCAGACAATGGTACTGAAGACTTGTGCTCCAGAACTTGCTGCTCCCCTAGCCAACCTCTTCCAGTACAGTTACAGCACTGGCATTTACCCAACAATGTGAAAAACTGCCCAGGTATGTCCTGTACACAAAAAGCTTGACAAATGCATAAATGTTGATCCAGCCAACCCCATGAATGAATGAAAAAAAAGACGCCTTCAGGAATATTGTGGGGAATACTGTGAGGATGCCTGAACACAGGAACCTGCTGTCTATACAGGAATGCTCACATTCAAAAGAAAACGGCACATTTACTAGAAACATTTTCTAAACTGAGTAAATGTATCAGGCGCCTCTCGGTATTGACTGACAACAACAAATATTGGGGATCCCAGCGGGTCAGACAGCATCGTGGGGGGAGAGAGCGAGCTAACCCTATCGAGTCTCGATGATTCTCCATCAGAGCTGATGTGGAATGTCCCCCTCACTATTTCAGATCCACACCACATCAGCTCTGATGGAGAGTCATCGAGACTCGATAGGGTTAGTTCGCTCTCTCTCCCCACGATGCTGTCTGACCCGCTGGGATCCCCAACATTTGCTGTGTCCAGTCGGGATTCCAACATCTGCAGTAGTTTGCTCCTCGCTCTCAATAGTGAACTAGTTCAAGGGACTGGTTTTAGAAAGAAAAAATGGCGATATGTTCATTCACCATGTTAAATACAAACTGCTAACAGAATCCGTCAGTTCTCCTGCTCCTCGGATGCTGCCTGACCTGCTGTGCTTTTCCAGCACCACTCTGATCTAAACTCTGGGTTCCAGCATCTGCAGTCCTCACTTTTGCCTGCATGAGGGGTCAGTCGGGGGTGAGGAGGGCGGCGGGGGCGGTGGGAATAAGACAACACTTGCTGCACAGCTGATTCAGGAAGGTCACCATCCATTTGTGGACAGTCCATTCCATGGAAAAGCAACTGGAGAATATTGATCAGAGCGTCTGATCAGCTGCCTCTCTGCTCTGTGTGTCCGGCAGACAGAAGGGGGACACTGTGGAAACAGCAGCAAGCGAATTGTCAGCTGCTTTGGTTACACTGAATTGTATTCAGCGCCTGGAGCTGAAACCAGCCGGTTCGACCCCCCACCCTCACCCTCGCCCCGCCTGAAATCCTCAGCTGGATCCAGGGATTCACCTCGAGGAGAAACTCATCATCCCCCTGGGACTCCTGGAGTTTCCGCCTCTTCATCCATCCTTCTTGCTGTTTCTCAGTTTTCCTTACACCTCCGTCCCGCAAGCCCCCAACCCTGGTCTTCCCACCCATTGCTCCACACTTTCCCCCCTCCCTGTCCTTCCTTCGCCCCTCCCTCAGAGGAGTAGCACACTACTGGTCCCACTGAAGCTTTATTGTGGAACACTAGTCAGGCCACTCGGTCACATTCACCAGTTTTCCTTTTTCCATATATCCCCCTCTCCACCTGCTCCCCCCACCCCCCACTCTTCCTGTGTACCTGGGCAGACCCGGGGCTGTGAACGGGTTGCATTCTCGAGTCCATGAGTATACAAGTTGGAACACAATGTAGGTTAATGTAAGGCAGCTGTTTGTGATTCAGAAAATGTTCATATGTTGGGTCTTAACATTTTAAAACCATGTGTAGGATTGGGCGTTCATAAATGGAGTACCCCCTGTATTTTGTTCTCTCTCTTTTTACCCCTTTTTGCTATCTCCCTCTGACGGAGTTGGAAATCCCCAAGTCTGTGTTTCACGGATTGATCTGTAACATCCGAGCTCACTCACCGCTGGGGTTTCCGTCCAAAGAGAATTTAAAACAAAAACTTCATTAACCAACAAACAGTCGTCTTCACTTCCTAATATGTCAGGTGTGTTATTGATTTATGAGTTAGTTCAAGATGAACAACACAAACATAAAGCTTATTTCCTAATTTTGCTCATTAACCTGTGGGGTAAAACAGAAAAACAGTGTTGGGACAATTCCTATTTCCCCTCAGTACCGAGGTTGTGAACCAATCGGACTGATATGATTTGCTCATGGGTTTGTGTCACATCCACCAAATCATTTCCTGAAAGTATGAAGCAATCGAGGGGTGATCGGAGTTAGTTTCAATGAGAATCTCTCACTTCAAACAACACAAGCTCTTCCTTGGCTTGAGAGGGATTTCAGATCAAGGCAGGAGAACACAAGTCTCTGGTCACTCCTCACCAGAAAGTTACCTGTTTTTTCTTCCCTTGGGCTAATTGTAGCATCTCCGGTTCCACTTTCCCCAGTGTTAACCCATCTCTGGTTCCACTTTCCCCCGTGTTAACCCATCTCTGGTTCCACTTGCCCCAGTGTTAACCCATCTCCAGATCCACTTTCCCCCGTGTTAACCCATCTCTGGTTCCACTTGCCCCAGTGTTAACCCATCTCTGGTTCCACTTTCCCCAGTGTTAACCCATCTCCAGATCCACTTTCCCCAGTGTTAACCCATCTCAGGTTCCACTCCCCCCCCCCCCCCCACCCCGTGTTCACCCATCTCCAGTTCCACTTACATCAGTGTTAACCCATCTCTGGTTCCAGTTTCCCCAGTGATATCCCATCTCTGCTTCCACTTTCTCCAGTGTTAACTCATCTCCAATTTTAACCTTCTTCGATGTGATGGTGGGTATGATTGTCTGGTCACCATTTATTGTCCATCCCTGAAAGGTGGTGGTGAACTCCTTTCTTAAACTGCTGCAGTCCATCTGCTGTGGGTTGACCAAAAATGCTGTGGGGGAGGCAATTCCAGAACTTTGATTAAACCATAGTAAAGGAACAGCGATGTATTTCCAAGTCAGGATGGGGAGTGTCTGGGAGGGGATCTCACAACGGGTGGTACCTCCCTGCATCTGATGCCTGTGTTCTCCTGGGTGGTAGATGTGATCAGTTAGAAGGTGCAGTCAAAGTAGACTTGACAAGTTACTGCAGAACACCTTGTAGATTATATACCCTGATGTCAATGTGGATTTGTGGTGGGGGAAGTGAATATTGGAGGTGGTTGATGCAGTACCAGTCAAGTTAGCTGCTTTGTCCTGGGTAGTGTCAAGCTTCTTGAGTGTTGTTGGAGCTGCATCCAATCAGGCAAATGGGGACTTGTGACTTGATTAGATTACCTACAGTGTGGTAATCTAGGCTCCTCGGCCCAACAAGTCCACACCTACCCTCCGAAGAGCAACCCACCCAGATCCACCTCGCCCTGACTGATGCACTGAACACTATGGACAATTTAGCATGGCCAATTCACGCGACCTGCACACCTTTGGACTGTGGGAGGAAACCCACGCAGACATGGGGAGAATATGCAAGCTCCACACAGACAGTCATCCAAGGCTGGAATTGAACCTGGGACCCTGGTGCTGTGAGGCAACGGTGCTAACCACTGAGCCACCGTGCCATCTCCAGTGTTAAGCCACCTCCAGTTCCACTGGCACACAACCAATCAGTGACCTTGGCCCCATTGCAGTTGATGGTGTTGATGGTAGACAGGTTTTGGAGAGTCAGGAGGTGAATTTCTCCTTCAAGCTGCCATTCATTAGGATAAAGGCTGATCTGGTTGCGGTGACAGCTCTAATTTCCTGTCTGACTCTCATAATCTTTGACACTCTTGTCAAATATCTATTTGGCTCAGCTTGGAATACAATAAAAGTCCCAGACTCCTTTGCTATCTGGAAAAGGGAATTGTCAACTAATAAACTTCTGAGGAATGATTTTTTTTGACATTTGCCAACCCATTAACAGCTAGTCAAGGTGGTTAGGCAGGTTAATGTAGTGAACCTCTGTAACTAAGAGCACAAGAGCAAAGTTTGTGAAACCAAGACAGGTACAAACTGAGATTAACTTTGAATCAAAAATCGATGTCAATTTGTTATGCTCTTTCCCTCAATTAAAAACAATACTGGGTTGTATTAGGAAGATGAGAAAAAAGGCAATATTGATTATAAATTGATATAAGACCATAAGACATAGGAGTGAAAGTAAGGCCATTCGGCCCATTGAGTCCACTCCGCCATTCAATCATGGCTGATGGGCATTTCAACTCCACCTACCCACATTCTCCCCGTAGCCCTTGGCTATTTAAGAACATAAAACAGTTCTGGAACATCTGTGAGTGAAACAAGAAATAAATAGTGAGGAAAACTAGACACAGAAGAAGAATAAATGAGTATAAAATACTGCGCGTGCTGGAAATCAGAATCAAACAGAGAATGCTGGAGAAACTCAGCAGATCTGACAGTACCTGTGCAGAGAGAAACAGAGCTAAAGTTTCAAATCCACTGTAACTCTTCTTCAGAAGACAAAAGAAGGAAAATTGAGAAAACATACTTGGTGGAGGGGTGAGGGGAGACTCATATTTTAAAAAATATGAAATGAAAACATTTAAAATAAGACCGAATGAAAAAGTGAAGTGAAAAATGCAAAGCAATAAATGGAGGCAAAAGACAAGTGGGTTGCAAAACAAATCTGGAGAATACTTAAAATATACAGAAAATTAAAAATGAAGGAAATAGTGGAGAGAGGGTGGTGCGTGTATGGAACAAGCTGCCAGAGGAAGTGGTGGAGGCTGGTACAATTACGACATTTAAAAGGCATCTGGATGGGTATATGAATAGGAAGGGTTTGGAGGGATATGGGCCAAATGCTGGCAAACGGGATTAGATTAATTTAGGATATCTGGTCAGCATGGATGAGTTGGACTGAAGGGTTTGTTTCCATCCTGTATATTTCTATGACTCCGCATTTTCTTCTGCAGCTGTACAGGGCCCTGGTGAGACCACACCTGGAGTACTGTGTGCAGTTCTGGTCTCCAAATTTGAGAAAAGACATTCTGGCTATTGAGGGAGTGCAGCGTAGGTTCATGAGGTCAATTCCTGGAATGGCAGGATTACCTTACACTGAAAGACTGGAGCGACTGGGCTTGTGTACCCTTGAGTTTAGAAGACTGAGAGGGGATCTGATTGAGACATATACGATTATTAAAGGATTGGACACTTTGGAGGCAGGAAACATGGTTCCACTGATGGGTGAATCCCGAACCAGAGGACACAGCTTAAAAATACGGAGTAGACCATTTAGGACAGAGATGAGGAGAAACTTCTTCACCCAGAGAGTGGTGGCTGTGTGGAATGCTCTGCCCCAGAGGGCAGTGGAGGCCCAGTCTCTGGATTCATTTAAGAAAGAGTTGGTTAGAGCTCTCATGGATTGTGGGGATTACAAGGGTTATGGAGATAAGGCAGGAACAGGATACCGATTAAGGATGATCAGCCATGATCATAATGAATGGTGGTGCAGGCTCGAAGGGCAGAATGGCCTAATCCTGCACCTATTGTCTACTGTCTATTGACTCTATATGAAGTAAACTCCATGCTGTATCAGTGGACGATGTGATGTAAAGCAGCAAACGATAAAAACAAATTGATTCAGAATATGAATCTTAACATAATATCATGAATACTTATATGCCATTGTATTAAATGCAATAAAATATGAATAAGCTGGGCCTCTTCAACATTTAGGTAATTAAAGTAACATTGCTCGGTCGAAGATTACAAGATATTACAAACGATAATTTTAAAGGAAGAGACACTAACACATTCATTGAGCCATGTGTAAGAGGTTGCAATTCCTCAGAGCAAACTACTGCACATAGAGTCATAGCACGGAATCAGACCTTTTAGTCTAGCTCATCCGTGCCGACCAGATATTCTAACCCAATCTAGTCCCATTTGCCAGCATTTGGTCCATATCCCTCCAAACCCTTCCTAATCATATACCCATCCAGATGCTTTTTAAATGTTGTAACTGTACCGGCCTCCACCATTTCCTCTGGCAGCTCATTCCACACATACACCATGCTCTGCGTGAAAATGTTACACCTGAGATCCCTTTTAAACCTTTCTCCTCTCACTCTAAACCTATGCCATCTAGTTCTGGACTCCCCACTGCAGGGAAAAGATCTTGGCTATTCACCCTATCCATGCCCATCATGATTTTATAAATCTCTATAAGGTCACCCCTCAGCCTCCAACGCTCCAGGGAAAACAGCCCTAGCCTATTCAGCTTCTTCCTATAGCTCAAACCCTCTAACCTTGGCAATACCCTTGTAAATCTTTTCTGAACACTTTCAGAAGCTGGAATCACTGAAAACAAAAAAATGCTGGAGATCACAGTGGGTCAGGCAGGATCCATGGAGAGAGAGCAAGCAAACGTTTCAAATCTGGATGACTCTCCATAGCTGACATGAAGTATGGAGGGGACAGCATTTATACAAAAGTGAGTGGGGGACGGAGAGGATGGAATGCTGGGGCAGAAAGGATCTTGATAGGTCAGATTAAGTGATCAGAATGTGAGAATGGTTGAATAATGGTGTGTCTAACTGCCAGATGAGGAAGAATAGACAATCCCACTGGGGTGGGGAGGAGGGGAGAGAGGACATGGTGACAGAGAGTACAACAAGTAAAGCGAAAAGGAAAGGAAAGGAATGGGAGTAGGTTCACAACTGGAAGATGTTGAACACCATATGAGGTTCAGGAGGCTGTGAAGTATCTTGCAGGCTGGACACTTGTTGCATCATACTTTTCCACTTGAGCCAGTAGGTGGCACCTCAATTATTGGTTCCTTTTATTGCTCCTTGATGTTGTTTTAAATTTCAGGAATTTGAAAAATAAATTAATCTAATCTCTACTTTTAGGAAATTAATTTATCTCCACTTTTAAGAATTAGAAATATTCAGCCACAGAAAACACTTGTTCAATATTGACGCCAACACCTACAAAATTTTTTAAATTTCAAAAATATGCTTTATTCATAGAAAATAAATCTTTGGTGCATGGATGGTTAATGAACCCACTCAGATCTATACTCTTGTTGCTTACAGACAAAAAATTAAGTCTTTGATGTCTACGATATTCTATATTTACCTCTTGGCTGATAGCTGAGGCAACAACGGGATCCAATTACTGTATGGGCCCCCTCTTATTCCTCAGCAGAGGGACCTCACGCGGTGGTGTTTCCCCACTGCGCCTTGGTAGCAGCTGCCCCAAGCTTCAGTGAGTCTGTCAGCACATAGTCCTGGACCTTGGAATGTGCCAGTCTGCAACACTCAGTCGGGGTCAACTCCTTCAGCTGGAAAATCAACAGGTTTCGGACCACCCAGAGAGCGTCCTTCACCGAGTTGATGATCGTCCAGGCACAGTTGATGTTTGTCTCGGTGTGCGTCCCAGGGAACAGGCCGTAGAGCACAGAGTCCCGCATCACGGCGCTGCTCGGGACGAACCTTGACAAACACCACTGCATTCCTCTCCAGACTTCCTCTGCAATGGCACATTCCAGAAGGAGGTGTGTGACAGTCTCGTCCCCCCCGCAGCCGCTTCGAGGGCAGCGTGCGGTGCGGCTGAGAGTCCGGGCGTGCATAAAGGATCTCACAGGCAGAGCCCTTCTCACCACCAGCCAAGCCATGTCTTGGTGCTTGTTGGAAATTTCTGGCGATGAGGCATTCTGCTAAATGGCTTTGACAGTCTGCTCAGGGAAACGCTCGATAGGATCCGCCCTCTCCTTTTCCTGAAGGTCTCGAGGACACTACGTGCTGACCACTTCCTGATGGATTTGTGGTCAAAGGTGTTTTTCTTCATAAACTTCTCCACGAAGGACAGATGAAACGGAACGGTCCAACTACTCGGAGCGTTCCGCGGCAGCGAGGCCAGGCCCATCCTTCACAACACCGGGGACAGGTAGAACCTCAGTATGTAGTGACACTTGGTGTTTGCGTACCGGGGATCCACGCACAGCTTGATGCAGCCACACACAAAGGTGGCCATCAGGGTGAGGGTGACATTTGATGTGTTTTTTTTGCCTGTCGCCCAGAGTTTTGTACATTCTGTCCCTTTGGACCCGGTCCATCTTTGATCTCCATATAAATTGGAAGATGGCCCAGGTGAATGCAGCGGCGCAGGTTCAGAGAATTGGCCAGACCTGTGCCATGTACAACAGCAATGACAGTGCCTCACACCTGATGGCCAGGTTTTTACCCACGATGGAGAGCAACCATTGCTCCCATCTGTCCAGTTTCTGCCTTGCTTTGGTGACATGCTCCTCCCAAGTCTTGGCACATGCCCCAGCCCCCCCGAACCACATACCCAGCACCTTCAGGTGGTCAGTCCTGATGGTGAAGGGGATACAGGATTGGCCAGCCCAGTTCCCAAAGAACATGGCCTCGCTCTTGCCTCTGTTTACTTTGGCCCCAAGGCCCATTTGAACTGGTCAAACGTGCGCATGAGTCTGTGCACGGACAGCGGATCCGAGCAGAAAATGGCGACATCACCTATGTACAGGGAAGCCTGAACCTGCAGGTCCCCGCTGCCAGGAATAGTCACTCCTCTCAGGTTCGCATCCTTCCTGATGGACTTGGCAAGTGGCTCTATGCAGCATACAAACAAGGCAGGAGCGAGAGGGCAGCCCTGCCTGACTCCAGATCTGACTGGGAAGCTATCTGATTGCCACCCATTGATTGAGACTGCACTGACAATGTTGGTGTAGAGCAGTCTGATCCAATTGCAGATTCCCTCCCCAAAGTCCATTTTGGAGAGAACATCTCTCATGTAGGTATGCGATATCCTGTCAAAGGCTTTCTCCTGGTCCAGGCTGATGAGGCAAGTGTCCGCCCAACTGTCCTGCACGTAAGCGATCATATCCCTGCAAACACTCACATAATCTATGTGGCAAAGTAAGTTAGCTCAGTTAGCTGGATAGCTGGTTTGTAACACAGAGTGACACCAACAACGTGGCTTCGAATCCCAAACTGGTTGACGTTATTGTGAAGGTCCCATTTCTCAACCTCACCCCTCGCCTGAGGGAGTGGTGACCCCCCCTCAGGTAAACCACCGCCAGCAGTTGTCTCTCTATTGAGGTGCTGGTTCAGTGGAACTATGGTGCCTTTACCTTGATGTGAGAAGCGCTAATGAATTGTATTATAATCCAGTGCAGAAGCCTTTTTATTGGCTCATGTGTTGTAGGCACTGTTGGCTGTGCCAGTATTTATTGCTTGTCTCTAGTTGCCCCTTGAGAAGGTGAGAGTGAGCTGCCTTCTTGAACCAGTGCAGTCCATGTGCTGTGGGTAGACCCACAATGCTCTTAGGGAGGGAATTCATAAATTGGAGAAGGTTATCTCAGATTATAACAGATGAGCCAATGGGCTGAGAAGAGGCAGATGGAGTTTAATTCAGATAAATGTGAGGTGCTGCATTTTAGGAAAGCAAATCTTAGCAGGACTTATACATTTAATGGTAAGGTCCTAGAGAGTGTTGCTGAACAAAGAGACCTTGGAGTGCAGGTTCATAGCTCCTTGAAAGTGGAGTCACAGGTAGATAGGATAGTGAAGAAGGTGTTTGGTATGCTTTCCTTTATTGGTCAGAGTACTGAGTACAGGAGTTGGGAGGTCATGTTGTGGCTGTATGGGACATTGGTTAGGTCACTTTTGGAATATTGTGAAAAATTCTGATCTCCTTCTTATCGGAAGGAGGTTGTTAAACTTGAAAATGTTCAGAAAAGATTTACAAGGATGTTGCCAGGGTTGGAGGATTTGAGCTATAGGGAGAGGCTGAATAGGCTGGGCTGTTTTCCCTGGAGCGTCGGAAGCTGAGGGGTGACCTTATAGAGGTTTATAAAATCATGAGGAGCATGAATAGGATAAATAGACAAAGTCTCTTCCCTGGGGTCGGGGAGTCCAGAAGTAGAGGGCATAGGTTTAGGGTGAGAGGGACATAAAACTGACCTAAGGGACAACTTTTTCCACACAGAGGGTGTTACGTGTATGGAATGAGCTGCCAGAGGAAGTGATGAAGGTTGCTACAATTACAATGTTTAAAAAGGTATTTGGATGGGTATATAAATAGGAAGGGTTTGGAGGGATATAGGCGGGTGCTGGCAGGTGGGACTAGATTAAGTTATGATATCTGGTTGTCATGGATGAAGTTGGATGAAGAATCTGTTTCTGTGCTATACATCTCTATGACTCTATGACCATGGATTGTCAGAAAAGAAAAACATCTTAATGTCCTTCAGGGAAGGAAATCTGCCATTCTCACTGTTATGTATGAGACAAAATCCTCCCAAAATATTTGAAGGAGATAGCCGAGTTCTCAGCTTTTTATTTTATTTAAAGGCAAGTGTAAGGTGCTCTGTTCAAGATGTGATTTGATTGGTCCAACACTTGGCTTTAAGCAAAGCACACTCTATTCTTCCATCACAGTTAAAATACAAACAAAAAAAAATGAATTGGCATAACTTGCACTCTGTTGAAATGCTTAAACAAAATAATACCTTATTTAACCATGAATCAACAACTGTTCCATTTTAGCAGCATCCCATAAATATATCCTTGGCAAGGGCAACCCCAGCAAAACAGATTTTCCTCACAAGTTATCTCCCTGTCCAGGAGAAAGGAACACTGAAAGAAACAATTTAGCAGCAGAGAGTGAACTCCAGGCTTTTAGCTGCAGCAGAGAGAAAGCTGTATCTATCTAGAACATAGAACATAGAAAACTACAGCACAGAACAGGCCCTACGGCCCAGGAAGTTGTGCTGAGGATTAATCCTAATCTAAAATACAATAACCTAACCTACACACCCCTCAACTCACTGCTATCCATGTGCATGTTCAGCAGTCACTTAAATGTCCCCAATGACTCTGCTTCCACCACCACAGCTGGCAACACATTCCATGCATTCACAACTCTCTCCATAAAGAACCTACCTCTGACTTCTCCTCTATACCTTCCTCCTAATATCTTAAAACAATGACTCCTCGTATCAGTCAATCCTGACTTGGAGAAAAGTCTCTGGCTATTGACTCTATCTATGCCTCTCATTATCTTGTACACCTCGATCAGGTCTCCTCTCTTCCTCCTTCTCTCCAGAGAGAAAAGTCTGAGCTTAGTCAACCTTTCTTCAAATGACAAGCCCTCCAGTCCAGGCAGCATCCTGGTAAACCTTCTTTGCACCCTCTCCAAACCTCTGTATCTTTCCTATAGTAGGGCAACCAGAACTGGACACAATATTGCAAGTGTGGTCTCACCAGGGACTTGTAGAGCTGCAGCAAAACCTTTACGGCTCTTAAACTCCATCCCCCTGTTAATGAAAGCCAAAACACCATATGCTTTCTTAACAACCCTATCCACTTGGGTGGCCACTTTGAGGGATCTATGTACTTGCACACCCAGATCCCTCTGTTCCTCCACACTGCCAAGAATTCTGTCTTTAATCCTCTATTCAGCATTCAAGTTTGACCTTCCAAAATGCATCACTTCGCATTTATCCAGGTTGAACACCATCTGCAATTTCTCAGCCCAGCTCTGCATCCTGTCTATGTCGTGCTGCAGCCTGCAGTGGCCCTTTATTCTATTGACAACACCTCCAACCTTTGTGTCATCTGCAAATTTACTAACCTACCCCTCATCCTCCTCCAAGCCATTTATAAAAACTGCAAAGAGCAGAGGCCCAAGAACAGAGCCCTGCGGGACCCCACTCAACACTGACCTCTAGGCAGAACACTTTCCATCCACAACCACTCTCTGCCTTCTGTCAGCCAGCCAATTCTGAATCCAGATAGCCAAATCTCCCTGTATCCCATACTTCCAGACTTTATGAATGAGCCTACCATGGGGAACCTTATCAAATGCCTTGCTGAAGTCCATATACACCACATCCACTGCTTGATCTTTGTTGACCTGTCTTGTCACCTCCTCAAAGAACTCAATAAGATTTGTGAGGCATGACCTGCCCCTCATAAAGTCATGCTGACTGCTTTTAATCACGTTATGCTTTTTCCAAATACTCATTAATCCTATCCCTCAGAATTCTTTCCAAAATCTTGCTGACCACAGACGTAAGACTGACTGGTCTGTAATTGCTAGGGATTTCCCTATTACCCTTCTTGAAAAGAGGAACTACATTCACCTCCATCCAATCCTCTGGCACAACTCCCGTGGAGAGTGAGGAGGCAAATATCCTCACCAGTGGCTTAGCAACCTCCTTTCTCGCTTCCCGGAGCAGCCTGGGATAAATCTGGTCTGGCCCTGGGGACTTATCAATCTGAATGTTTGCCAAAATTTCCAGCACATCAACTTCTTCACCCTTCATCTGTTCAAGCCTGTTTCCCAGCTCCTCAAAGTTCTATTCACAACAAATTCCTTTTTGTTAGTGAAAACCAAAGCAAAAAACTCATTTAGGGCTTCCCTTATCTGCTCAGACTCCACACACAAGTTCCCTCCGCTATCCTTGACTGGCCCTACCTTCTCCCTGATCATTCTCTAATTCCTCACATATGAGTAAAATGCCTTTGGGTTCTATCTAATCCTTCTTGCCAAACCTGTTTCATGTCCCCTCCTGCCTCTCCTCAGTCAATTTCTGAGCTCCTTTCTAGCAAGCCTGTAATCCTCTAAAGCTGTGCTAGATTCTTGCTTCCTCCACCTTATGTGAGCTGCCTTCTTCCTTTTGACAAGAAGTTCCTCTGTTCTCGTCATCCAAGGTTCCTTAATCTTACCCCTTCTTGTCTGTCTCAGAGGAACAAATTCATGCATCACTCGCAACAACTGCTACTTAAACAGTCTCCACATGTCTGCTATGCCCTTTCTGTGGAACAATTGCTCCCAATCTGTACTTCCCAACTCCTGTCTGTTCAACAGACAGCTTCAAACCCCCAACTGAAAGCAAAACTTAAGCTGTAGGACTGTGTCAACCTGACTCCACCCACTCATGTTCCTTTTATCTCATTTAAATAAAAACACTCAGGGATAACTCAAAGATGTTGAAGCAGACGGCCCATCACCACTGTGGCAACATCTCTCTGTAAGAGAAACAGCACAGAACAAATCTCTCTTAAAGTTACCATCACTGAAATAACTCCACAGAGGCTGGTATCCCATCGCCAAATCACCCTTTATTTACATGTGGGGAGTCCTTGACACTGACGTAGCCACCTGAAGTCAGCTCCCAGAGTGATCAGAACCTGTGACTCTCCAGTTTTTTTTTATTAAACAAATTACAAAAACAGTTTACAACAAACAGTTACATTTACAACTGCATACAAGAGACAGCAATTTTACAAGGAGAGGAGCAACAAAGCCAGGCCCCAAACCCTACCGTTCAAACAGTTTACAGGGACATGAGGACAAACCTCAAATCCCAGTTTCACATAAAAACATAAAGAGACATCAATGACATTTGTACATTAGACAATATTGTTACATACAAAAGTGCAGACTCTCCAATTTATATCTGCCAGCCAGGGCTCTCTGATTGGGCTAGATCAAGAAACTCATATTGTATGAGGTCCACCTGGCTGACGTCATGACAATCGCTATAGTCATGTCACCTGGTCTGGCCTACATGTGACTCCAGACCCACAGCTCTGGGGTTGATTCTCCATTACCCTATGAAATGGCCCAGCAAGCAATCACTACTATGTCTCAAAGGAATGAAACCAGACAGGTCACTTGGCACTGACCTAGGCACCAGAAAAGACAATGACAGAAGCAGCCCTGTCGATCCTGCAAAGTCCTGTGATTCCTCAACATTGACTCCAGACCCCATGAAGTCTCAAGGCATCAGGTTAAATATGGGCAAGAAAGCCTCCTGCTGATTACCATGTAACATTCTCCTTTGGCTAATGAATCTGTACTCCAGGTGAAGGGAATAAGCAGGACTAATTGCATGTCAAACTGCATAAGCAGCAAGTGATAGATACAACTAATGGATCAGATCTGAGCTCTGGAGTCCTGCCACATCCAGTCAGGAATGGTGGTGGACAATTAACTCACTGGAGGAAGAGGCAGCACACATATCCCCATCCTCAATGATGGAAGAGCCCAATTCATCAGTGCAAAAGATAAGGCTGGAGCATTTGCCATTTCAGCCTCCTCCAGTGGCCCCCAGCACTACAGGTAACAGTCATCAAGCAATTTGATTCACTCTACCTGGAGACAGTGCATACTGCAAAAGGCATGGGTCCTGACAATATTCCTCTATAGTACTAACGACTTGTGCTCCAGCACTTGCTGCTCCTCCATCCAAGCTCTTCCATTAGAGTTACAATGCTAGCATTTACTTGACAATGTGGAAAATTGCCCACATCTGTCCTGCACATACAAATCCAATCCAGCTAATTGTTGTCCCATCAGTCTACTCTCAATAGTCAGTAAAGTGATGGAAGGTGTCATCAACAGTAGATTAGATTACTTACAGGACCTTCAGCCCAACTAATCCACACTGACCCTCTGAAGAGCACCCCACCCAGACCGATTCCCCTATATTTACCCCTTCACCTAACACTACGGGCAATTTAGATTAGATTACTTACTTGATTAGATTACTTAGATTACTTACCTACAGTGTGGAAACAGGCCCTTCGGCCAAAAATTCCAGACCAACCCGCCACCCACCCAGACCCGTTTCTCTACATTTACCATGGCCAATTCACCTAACCTGCACATTTTTGGACTGTGGGAGGAAACTGGAGCAGCCAGAGGAAACCCACGCAGATACGGGGAGAATGTGCAAACTCCACACAGAGAGAGTCGCCTGAGGCAGGAATTGAACCCTTGTCTCTGGTGCTGTAAGGCAGCAGTGCTAACCACTGAGCCACCATGCCACCCAGTACTACCAAGTATCATCTGCTCAGCAGTAACCTGCTCAGTGACACCCAGTTTGAGTTCCTGCCATTCAGCTCCTGACCTCATTACAGCTTTGGTTCAAACATGGACATACAAGTGAATTCCCGAGGGGAGGGGAGAGTGACAGCCCTTGACATCAAGGCTGCATTCGACCAGGTGTGACACCAAGAAGCACTCACAAACTGGGATCAGTGGGTATCAGGGAAAACTCTCTGGTGGTTGGAGTCATACCTGGCACATAGGAAGATGGTTGTGGCTGGTAGAGGTCAGTCATCTCAGCTCCAGGACATCTCTGCAGGAGTTTCTCAGGGTAGTGTCTCAGGCAGTAAAATGTCAATGTGTGTGACACTTAACTGCCCTCAAATGGGGGGGATTTTCTCTGATGATTGCACAATGTTCAGCACCATTCATGACTCCTTATATACTGAAGCAGTCCATGTTCAAATGTAGTAAGATCTGGACAATATCCAGACTTAGGCTGACAAGTGGCAAGTAACATTTATGCCACAAAAATGCCAAGCCAAGACTATTACCAATAAGAAGCAATCTAACCACCAGCCCTTCACATTCAGTGGTGTTACTATCACTGAATCCTCCATTATTAGCATCCTTGGGGTGACCATTGACCAGAAACTCAACTGGATTCACAACATAAACACAGTGCCAAAAGAGCAGACCAGAGACTAGTAAATCACCTCCTGATTCCCCAAAGCCTAACCACCATCTCCATTGCATAAGTCAGGAGTGTGATGGAATACTCCCCATCTGCCTGGATGGATGAAGCTCCAACAACATTCAAGAAGCTCAATACCAAACAAGACAAAGCAGCCCACTTGATTGACAACACATCAACAAACATCCATTTCCTCCCCCACCGATGCTCAGTAGCAGCAGTATGTACTATCTAAAAAGTACACTGCAGAAATTCACCAGAGATCCTCAGACAGCACCTTCCAAACCCACAACCACTTCCATCTAGAAACACAGGGACAGCAGGTACGTGGGAACACCACCACATGCTAGTTCCCCTCCAAGCCACTCGCCATCCTGACTTGGTTTTACTGGGCCAAGATCCTGGAATTCTCTCCCTAATGGCATCGTGTGTCAAGTTACACTATGTGGACTGCAGTAGTTCAAGAAGGCAGCTCACCATCACATTCTCAAGGGCAACTAGGGATGGGCAATAAATGCTGACCAGTCAGTCAGAGACTAGGAATTCTGCACCTAATAACTCATTTTCTGACTCCACCTACAAGGCACAAGTCAGGTGTATGATGGAATACTCCCCACTAGTCTGAATGAGTGCAACTCCAACAACACTCAAGAAGCTTGACAACATCCAGGATGGTTTTGTGAAGGGTAGGTCATACCTCACAAACATTATTGAGTTCTTTCAGATGGTGACCAAACAGGTGGGTGAGGGTAAAGTGGTTGATGTGGTGTATATGGATTGCAGTAAGGTGTTTGATAAGGTTCCCCACGATAGGCTATTGCACAAAATATGGAGGCATGGGGTTGAGGGTGATTTCGTGGTTTGGATCAGAAATTAGCTAGCTTAAAGAAGACAGAGGGTGGTGGTTAATGGGAAATATTCATCTTGGAGTTCAGTTACTCGTGGTGAAGTGCAAGGATATGTTCTGGGGCCACTGCTGTTTGTCATTTTGATAAATGACCTGGTTGAGGGCGTAGAAGGGTGGATTAGTAAATTTGCGGATGGCATTGAGGTTGGTGGAGTTGTGAATAGTGTTGAAGGATGTTGCAGGTTACAGAGGGACATAGATAAGCTGCAGAGTTGGGCTGAGAGGTGGAAAATGGAGTTTAATTTGGAAGAGTGTGAGTTGATACACTTTGGAAGAAACAACAGGAATAAAGAGTACTGGGCTAATGGTAAGATTCTTGGTAGTGTAGATGAGCGGAGAGATCTCGGTGTCCAGGTACATAGAGCCCTGAAAGTTGCCACCCAGGTTGATAGCGCTGTTAAGAAGGCATGTGGTGTGTTAGCTTTTATTAGTAGAGGAATTGAGTTTCGGAGCCACAAGGTCATGCTGCAGCTGTACAAAACTTTGGTGCGGCTACACTTGAAGTATTGCATACAATTCCAGTCACCACATTATAGGAAGGATGTAGAAGCTTTGAAAAGGGTTCAGAGATTTACTAGGATGTGCCTGGTATGGAGGGAAGGTCATATGAGGAAAGGCTGAGGGACTTGAGGCTGCTTTTGTTAGAGAGAAGAAGGTTGAGAGGTAACTTAATTGAGACATTTAAGGTAATCAGAAGATTAGATCAAGTGGACAATGTGAACCTTTTTCCTTGGATGGTGATGGCTAGCATGAGGGGACATAGCTTTAAATTGAGGGATGATGGATATAGGACAGATGTCAGAGATAGTTTCTTTCCTCAGAGTAGTAGGGGCATGGAATACACTGTCTGCAATTGTACTAGATAATAGTCGCCAAGTTTAAGGGTATTAAATGGTCATTGGATAAACATATGGATGAAAGTGGTATAGTGTGGAATAGATGAGCTTCATATTGGTTCCACAGGTCGGCGCAACATCAAGGGCCAAAGGGCCTGTACTGCGCTGTAATGTTCTATGTTCTACAGAGTAACCTGTTTGATTGGCACCACTATCAGCACTTTCAATATTCTCTCTCTCCATCATTAATACACTGTGGTGGCAGTATGGACCTTCTACATAATACACCACCACATCCTACGAATGAATATTTTAAATATTGTGTCACATATCGCTAGGCAGATGTGACTTGAACCCAGATCTTCTGGCCCAGAGTTAGAGACATGACCATTGTACCACAGAGACTTGTGTTTAACTCTGTAATCATCTACAATGGCACTCAGTTGGATCTCTTATCTCAATGGAATTGCTGGAAATTATTTGACTGGACTGTAACTGATTCAGGATGATAAGTCTGACTCAGAAAAATTGGATGCAGAGATGATTTAGAAGTGGTAGGCATTTATAGCAGAGCTGGTATTTTGTGTTTATTTCAATCTGAGCACAGAATAATTTTGATGGATAAGTGTCATTGAGAATTGAGTAAGGCCATTGAGAGTGACTGAATCAAAGGGAAATGGACTGCTGGTACTGAACATGGAAGAGGATGTGCTTGCTAACTTGGAAGAGCAGAGTGTAAAAGAACAGCATAATATTTACAGCAAGAACGATAGAGCTGGACAGCAGAGATGAGAATCACTGGAACAGATGGAATTAAATGGTCTGAGAAAAAATGCTGTAGCTGTACAAATACAGGAGACTATGATGTACTGGGAATGTTGCTGGACTAGGAGTACCAGGTAATGTTTCGGGATCCGGTGTTCAAATCCCACTATGGCAGATAGTGAAATTTGAGTTCAGTAAAAAATAAAAAGCTAACCTAATGACAACCATGTAACAACTGTTATAAAAACTAATCTGGTTCATAAGTGTTCTTCATGGAAGGAAATCAGTTATCCTTACTTGGTCTGGTCTATTCCAGACTCACAGTAATGTGGGTGAATCTTAACTGCCCATTGGGATGGTGTGACAAGCCGGTCAGTTCAACTGGAGTTGGGCATTAAATGCTGATTTAGGGAGTGACACCCACACCTCATGAATGAATTTTAAAAAGTGAAGTTAGAACGCAGAAAGTTCTCTGTCCGACTGGGTGCTACTTTTGTTGGTTATAAAGTAAGAAGGAGCATGAAACATGTTTTGTCTTTAATTCATAATATATTGTTCAAATGATCACATTTCCAATTCCAAATGGTTTAGCTGAATTCCTGTTCAGCCGTAACATTCTGCTGCAGACATTTTGTTTGGATTAGAGGAAATACAGAACAGTGTACAATTCTCCAGTTCTGAGGAAGGTCACTCGACCCTAAATGTCAACTTTGACTTCTCTCCACAGATGCTGCCAAACCTGCTGAGCTTTTCCAGCAATTTCTGGTTTTGTTTCTGATTTCTAGCATCAGCAGCTGTTTCAGTTTTTAGTATGCAATTGTGTCTTGATGACTGAAATAATACAATACAACCCCCCCCCCCCCCCACCTTGCAAGAACAAAGTTTTAACCACCGCAATGCTCAGGAGGTTCCTAAACTGGTCAATAGACGTTTCCTTTATGAGCCAGGATCATTCCAAGATTCTGAAGGAATGTACTTTATAGTTAATTTGTGAATGTTTTCAAAATCCACAATATTGTTTTTAACAGATTTAATCAGCTATTTCACTCATGTTTTACTCAGTCCAATTCATAATGAACAGGACAAGTGAGATGGACAGTATGTTCTCACCATAAATTATTCTGCTTTTGGAGATCTTATTGACAGCAATACTGAAACTGTTGCCAACAATGGTCAGCCAAATATATGCAAAACAGCTGAAGCAGCACTGCCAGGGCAGTAGAGCCTTCTGACTGCTTCAAACTGAAAGAATTCATCCCTGAACTGCAGGAATGATTAATGGATTACTCATCTATCTCCATTTATTCAGTCACAACTGATGAATGATGCTCAGGGAGACAAAGCTTAACTGCCTTTTTATTCAACCTAACCCAAAACCAACTAGTTCAAAACCAAAAGAGAAAATGCTGGAAAATCTCAGCAGGTCTGGCAGCATCTGTAAGGAGAGAAAAGAGCTGATGTTTCGAGTCTAACTGACCCTTTGTCAAAGCTTTGTTTTCTCTTTTGGTTTCAGATTCCAGCATCTGCATTAATTTGCTTTTTGACCAACTAGTTCAATCTCTACAAGTATAATTTAAGACAGTACAACTGAGATAGTAAACAATACAAAAGCATGTGAGGTCATGAGCTCTTTGTCCCTTATACAAAACAGTTCAAGAGAACTTTGCTGAATTTTTTTGTTAAATATTTCCCTCAGAAAACTGCCCATCCTCAATGAGGAGCTTGGTTCCATTGTCCTGTTGGGTAATTTGACAGTTTCATGATTTCAAGGATTTTCTTCCCATGGTCCTTCTTGGCTTTAGTGACATCACCGACATGATATTAAAATCATTGTACCACTTCCAACTCAATTCTTTATAATACAAGATATCTTTTGACATTTACTTCTTATTTATTCTTGGCTTTTCTCATATTCTGTCCAACCAGTTGGTACCCTTCTACTCAGACTTTAGTCTATGACCAATTTCCCCAATTTTAGACAATGATATATCAGTGACATTTTCAGTTTTATTCAGATTTGTCAAATACTTGAATTGCTGTTTATCTTTAAGATGAAAAGAAGTTCCTTCAGCACACATATCTCCCAAAGTTTAGATTTTTCCATACGTCAGCACAAACTTGTTTTGAATATTTCGATTCCATGGTTCCATGTGTAAATGATACTATGTTCCAATCACTCCATCAAATACTAGTCAGCATGAGAGTTATTCTAAAATTAAATAAACTCTTCATGATCAATTAAGTTACCATGCAGACATCACCAACAACAATCACTGCGGTTGAACCTGTTCTTGAGTCTTTCAGAATGTCTAAATTTAATAAAAACAACAACAGCCCTTTTATGTTCAATTAATATCTGCATCACTGGTTTAAATTACCTCAACTCAAAAGCAGCATTGGAAGGGGAGTGGATTGTGGGGTAGCTCAAGGGATGGGTGGATGCAACAGTATTGAAGTTTGTCCAATCACCTTTGCAGACTGGAACATCAATCACACAATCTCAAGTAATTTTACCAAACGATTTTAAAACAAACATTTCGCTGTGACTTACAGTACTGTTGTGAGATTATCAGCTAACAATAATTTATTGAAGTCTTATCCTTTTACTACTCGATAATTAATGTATTTGTATCAAATCATCTGTTGGTCGAGAATGATCAATATTCATTCAGGAGTGTGTGTAAAGAAGCTGCTGTTTGAACTTTAGTTGAAAGTTTACTGCTCACAGGAAGAATAGTCTGTTTGAAACTGAGTTTGTGCTTTGGCCCTACTTTTAATGTTCTTAAACACTGTGGTATTGTATCTGTGAAAAATTATTGTTGCTGACACTGTTTTAGGGTATTTCCACAGGCAGTGCAGGAAATATAAGTCATGGGAAGCAGCTTATCATACACTTCCCTTAAACTAACACGGGTTTGAATTGCTCGCAAGTTCTATCTTACTGCAGGATCGAATAAATTAAAATATATTTGCTGAATGAAAACTATGGGAACAGCCAATACGTTGTCTTCCTGCCTTGGAACCAACCCTTTCAATCCCATTGTCTGAATTGGCTGTTCATGCCCTTGACCAGCACTATCAACATTAAGTCATGAACTTCCACAATCCTTTCATTAAAGTGAGTTAACTGGCAGTGTCAGATACATAACTGAATTAATTCAAGGCCAAGGATATCACAGGATAGAATTGTTACAAACAGGATAGTCTTGTCGGCGATAACTAAATGTTTTGCTGACAGATGGAGCAGGACAGAATTGCACAACCTCAAATCCAGTTACTGCCTTTGGTACTTGCCTTCAGGCAATAGTGTTTAAAGAATAATGATCCTTTCTCGGTTTTTGTTATTTGTTCACGAAGTAGAATCATAGAATCCTTACAGTACAGAAATGAGCCATTCAGCGCATTGCATCTGCACCAATCCTGCAAAGAGCATCACAATCAGCAGCCTTCCAATCCAGTATCCCTGCATTTTACCCTTAAATTCACCTCATGTGTGGGCATTGCTGGCTAGCCAGCATTTATTACCTGTCCATAGTTGAGAAGGTGATGGGGAGCTGCTTCTTGAACTGCTGCAGTCCATGTGCTGTAGGTTAACTCACAATGCCCTTAGGGAGGGAATTCCAGGTTTTAGACCCAGCAGTAATGAAGAAACAGTGAAATATCTCCAAGTCAGGATGGTGAGTTGTTTGAAGGGGAACATGTTGGAGGTCCCATGTATCTGCTGCCCTTGTCCTGTTTTTGGTCTTGCTGTGGGATGCATTGTCCTGAGTGGTATCAAACATTTTGAGAGGTGAATCCAATATACTGCTCTTTGCAAAAAATCTGCAGAGTTTAGATCGAGATTTTAGTTAAAAAACATTCATGAAGTGAACAATTCATTACAATATTACATTTAGATCAAAATGATGCACGTGATACAATTACTGTGGTAAGAATCATATACATTTCAATTTAAAATAAGATTATTTATCTCTTAATTCTGAATGTCAGATACTGTTCCCAGGTGCTGACATTCACTTCCCTCAGCAACCCTTACCGTCGATCTGAACTCCAACTGCTCTCACTGAAGAGCAACTCAGTCGAGATGTATGGACAGTGCTCTGATTGGAGAGACATGTGACTCTGTCAACACCCTTTCCCCATCCTGAACGATACATGCAACAGCTTTCAATGTGCACCTGACCATATCTCCACCACCAAAACTCCTCACTACATCTTCCCCTCCTTCACAATGCCTCCTCTTCGCTTAACACACTTCCCTCTTCCTTATACCTTCCCCTCCACCCTAACTCCCCCCTCTCCACCTCTCCTCTCCCCTCCCCACACATCCCTCTCCCTCCCACCTCTCCCATTTTTCTTTTTGGAGCTTGAAACCCAAAATAGTGTTAAACCTGTGGATCAGTCGCGGTCTTGAGAGAAAGATGGGGCATAGGGAGATGGAGAATAGAGTATCGTCCAATAACTGGTTGCTTCAAGCCCTGCCTTGTCAGAGGAAGCCTACATAGGCTGCTGCCTGCTGGATTTGTGATGTTAATGTCAATAGGAAATTGTTATTTTGTTCTGCAGTTGAGAATTGCTGCCATCAAATTCCAAACTGCTTCATTGCTGTACCCTAAACTGAGCAGATCTGTGATATTGGATTTTATTGCTGCATAGCACCTGCTGGTGGAAGGTTGGAAGGGTAAGGGTCACTGTTGGTGTAATTACATCTAAAGTAATGGAATTTAATTACCCCCTACCTGCATCCTATAATTCAGAATTCTAATCTGAAGTAATGGAATACAAATTGAATAGAGTAGGATAGATAGGCTTCAGATTGGTTCCACGGGTCAGCGCAACATCAAGGGCCGAAGGGTCTGTACTGTGTTATAATGTTCTGTGTTCTACGTTCTAATGAGTGGTTATGATTCAGGTTGGTTAGTCTGGCCAAGTAGGTGGAGACTCCTGACCTTAATAAATCCATTGCACATCAGGAAATATTGTCAGAGCTATGACACTATTAGCACTGTGGTGACAGTATTAGGACAATATCACTACTGAACATCTCAAAACACATTTCCACACTTATTTTAGTACAAAAATGAACTAACATTATTGTAATTTTAGATCAGGAAAGATCATTTAATTTATAACAAACAATACCATTGAAACAATTAAATTAATATAACGATTACTGTTTATTGCAAAGAAAAAATATTCAATTAGATTCACCTGAAACATTCTAACCCAAACGAATACTGAACCGTTGGATAGGGTGAGTAGCCAAGGTCTTTTCTGTGGGGTGAAAGTGAGGACTGCAGGTGCTGGAGCGTCAGAGTCGAAAAGTGTAGTGCTGGAAAAGCACAGCAGGACAGGCAGCATCCGAGGAGCAGGAGAATCGGTATTTTGTGCATAAGCCCTTCATCAGGAATGTAGGGGGTGGGTGGGGAATGGGTCTGAGAGTTAAATAGAGTGGTTGGGACGCGGCTATGGCAAGGTAGATGGGAAGAGGATAGGTGGATTGGATGGGGGGTAATTGGGGAGGGCCAGTGGGGAGGGTGGAGTGGATGGGTGGGAGGGAAGATGCACAGATAGGATAGGTCAGGTCAAGACAGCCCCTACCCCCTCCACATTCCTGATGAAAGCCTTATGCCTGAAACATTGACTCTCCTGCTCTTCGGTTGCTGCCTGACATGTTGTGCTTTTCCAGTGCAACACTTTTCAATCCTTTTCTCTGGGCTGGGGGAGTCCAGAACTAGAGGACATAGTTTAAGTGAGGGGGGAAAATTTAAAAGGAGTCTAAGGGGCAACATTTTCACGCAGATGGTGGTGTGTGGATTGAGCTGCCAGAGGAAGTGGTGGAGGCTGGTACAATTACAACATTTAAAAGAGGGAAGAACAAAGAACAATGCAGCACAGGTTCAGGGCCTTCAGCCCTCCCAGCCTGCACCAACAGATCTTGCCCTTCCATATTAAAGCCGTCTTCACTGACAGGATCTGTATCCCTCTATTCCCTTCCTATTCATGTCATTGTCCAGGTGTTTCTCAAATGCTGATATTGTGTCTGCTTCCCCCACCTCCACTGGCAGCATGTTCCAGGCACTAACCACACTTTGTACGAAAAACTTGCCTCACCCATCTTTTTTAAACTACCCCACCCCTGAAGTTGAACCTGTGTTCCCTAGTAACCGATCCCTTCACCATGGGAAAAAGCCTCATCCTTTCCACTCTATCCATGCCATTCACAATCTTATGAACTTCTACCCGGTCACCTCTCAACCTCCTGCATTCCAGTGAAAACAAACCCAGTCTATCCAATCTTCTTCATGGCTATAATCCCCCAGACCATGCAACGTCCTGGTAAACCTTTTCTGTACCCTCTCCAAAGCATCCATATCTTTCTGGTAGTGTTGTGATCAGAATTGTACACAATATTCTAATTGTGGCCGAACTAAAGTTCTATAAAGCTGTAGCATAACTTGTCTATCCTGATACTCAATGTCCCTTCCAATGAAGGTAAGCATGCCGTAGGCCTGTTTTACCAACTTATCTACCTGCGCTGCCACCTTCAGTGATCTGTGGACCTGTACACCCAGATCCCTCTGCATATCAATATTCAAGGAGTTCTGGTATCCACTGTATAATTTCCACATGTACCTGACCTTCCAAAGTGCACCACCTCACATTTGTCTGGATTAAACTCCACCTGCTATTTTCCTGCCCTAGCCTCCAACTGATCTATATCCTGCTGTATTCTTTGACAATCCTCCTCACTATCTGCAACTCCACCAATCTTTGTATCATCTGCAAACTTATTAATCAGACCAGCTACACTTTCCTCCAAATCAGTTTTGTAGATCACGAACAGCAAAGGTCCCAGTATGTCCCTGTGGAACACCACTAGTCACGGTCCTCCTTTCTGAAAAGCATCCTTCCACCACTACCCTCTGTCTCCTATGACTATGCCAGTTCTGTATCCATCTTGCCAACTCACCCCGATGTCATGTGACTTCACCTCTTGTCTGCCATGAGGGACCTTGTCAAAGGCTCTACTGAAGTCCATGTGGACATCAATCGCTTTTCCATCATCAATCATCTTTGACACCTCCTCAGAAAACTTGCTCATGTTAGTGAGGCACCATCTCCTCTGCACAAAACCATGCTGTCTATTGTTAATCAGTCCACTTGGTTCTAAATGCATATAGATCTCGCCCCTGAGAAGCTTTTCCAATAAATTCACCACCGAGAGGATTATCCCTGCTACCTTTCGTAAACAGTGGGACAACATTGGCTATTCTCCAGTTCTCTGGGACCATACCTGTGGCCAAACAGGATAAAGGGATGTCTATCAATGCTCCAGCAATTTATTCTCTTACTTCCCTCGATATTCTGGGATCAATCCCATCAGGACCCAGGGACTTATCTACCTTGATACTTTTTAAGACTGACAACATCTCTTTCTTTTTAATAGCAACTTGGTTTAGAAACTCGACACTCCCTTCCCTGAGGTCATCCTCCACCAATTTCTTCTCTTTGGTGAAGACACAAAGTATTCCCTTAAGACTTCACCGACCTCTTCTGGCTCCATACACAGATTCCTGCCTTTGTCCTTGACTGGGCCAACCCTTCTCCTGGCTACCCTCTTGCTTTTTATATTTGTATAAAAACATTGGGACTTTCCTTAATCCTGTTTTCTAGTCCACTTTTCATGACCCATTTTAGCCCTTCTAATTCCTTGTTTATGTTCTTTCCTATTTTCCGTATGTGCTTCAAGAGCTTTTTCAGTTCGCATCCTCCTAGACCTTATGTATGCTTCCTTTTACTTTCTGACCAAGGTCATATCATCCCTGGTCATCCAAGGTTCACATAATTTGCCATACCTATCCTTCACTCTCACAGAAACACGCTGCTCCTGAACTCTTAGCAACTGCCATTTGAAATACTCCGACACGTCTGATGTAGATTTACTCTCAAGTAGCCACCTCCAATCAAAATTCTCCAGTTTCTGCCTAAAACTGTCATCGTTTGCCTTCCCCTAATTTAACACCTTCACCTGAGGATTGCTGTTATCCCAATCCATGAGAATTTTAAAACTCATGGTATGATGGTCACTCCTCCTGCAATGCTCCCCCACTGAAACTTCACTCACCTGGCCAGGCTCATTTCCCAACACCAGGTCCAGCATAACATCTTCGCTGGTTGGGCTGTTCACATGCTGTGTCTAGAATCCCTCCTGAATGATTCTTACAAATTCTGCCCCATCCAAGCCCTTAGTATGAAGTGAATCCCAGTCCATACAGGGGGAGTTAAAATCACGGATCACAACAATCCTGGTGTTTTTACATCTTTCCAAAATCTGTCTACATATTGTCTCCCCTACTCTCTGCTGGCTGTTTGGTGGCCTGTAGTTTACCCCCAGCATTGTGATTTCACCTTTCCTATTCCTGAGTTCTATCCATATTGCCTCACTGCACAAGTACTCTGATGTATCCGCCCTCAGTACAGCGGTGAAACACTCCTTTATCAGTAATACAACTCCCCCACCCCTTTTTTGATCCCTTTCTATCAAACCTGAATCAACTAAATCCTGGGCTATTCAGCTTCCAGTCCATACCTCTTTCAGTCAAGTCTATGTAATTGCAAGAATGTCATAGTTCCAAGTGGGAATAAATTCCCCCACTTCGGAGAAAAGACTTGGTCTATTCACCTTATACATGCCCCTCATGATTTTATAAATATCTATAATGACCCCCTCAATCTCTGACATTCCAGGGAAAACAGCCCCAGCCTATTCAGCCTCTCCCTATTAGTCAAATCCTCCAAATCTGGCAACATACATTGCTCCCAATGGCTTTTGAGGAAGACAGTTGGAAAGAATCCCCACCCTCTGATGGACAGTATTGTTTTATCACTGTCTTAAATAAGAAACACCCCTTTTTAAACAGACGGCTCTAGGTTTAGATTCCCTCACAAGAACAATCATTCTTTCCACATCCAACCTGTCAAGATCCTCAAGATCTGATATGTTTCAAACATGTTGTTTCTTACTCTTCTGCAATCCAGAGGATGAAATTTTAACTTTTCTTTCAACTCATTAATGGAATGTGGACATCACTGATTATGCCAGCATTTATTGCCCATCCCTAATCGTCCAGAGGACGGTTATGAGTCAACCACATTGTTGTGGATCTGGAGTCACACGTAGGCCAGATCAGGTAAGGATGGCAGTTCCCTGCCCTAAAGGACATTGGTGAACCAGGTTGTACTTTACAACAATGGAGAGTCTCTGTTAGACTTCAATTCCAGATTTTTATTGGATTTAAATTCCATCATCTGTGGTGGTGGAATTCAAATGTAGGTCCCCAGAACATTGCTTGAGTGTCTGGATTAATAACCTAGTGATAATACCACCAGGTCATTGCATCACCACTGTCCAAGGCAGCCTGTCCAATGCTTCCTCATAAAACAACCTGCTCATTGGAGGTATTAGTCTGGGACACAAAAGGTAACTAGGGAGAGAATAGGACCCCTCAAAGATCAACAAGGTAGCCTATGTGTGGAGCTACAGGGGATGGGGGAAGCTACTAAACAAATATTTTGCATCAGTTTTTACTGTGGGGAAGGACATGGAAGATATTAAATGTGGGGAAATAGATTGTGACATCCTGATGAAGGGCTTTTGCCCAAAACGTCGATTTCGCTGCTCTTTGGATGCTTCCTGAACTGCTGTGCTCTTCCAGCATCACTGATCCACATCTTGAAAAATGTCCATGTTACAGAGGAGGAGGTGCTGGATGTCTTAAAACACACAAAGGTGGATAAATCCCCAGGAGATGATGAGATTTACCCTCTACAGGAAGCAAGGAAAGTGATTGCTGGGCCACCTGCTGAGTTATTTGGATCATGAATAGTCACAGGCAATGTGCTGGAAGACTGGAGATTGGCAAATGTGGAGTGCCACTATTTTAAAAAGTGGGTAAAGAAAAGCCAGGGAACTATAGACCAGTGAGCCTGACATCGCTGGTGGGCAAGTGGTTAGAGGGAAACCTGAGGGACAGGATTTACATGTATTTGGAAAGGCAATGACTGATTAAGGATAGTCAACATGGTTTTGTGCGTGGGAAATCATGTCTCACTAACTTGATTGAGTTTTTTGAAGAAGTAGCAAAGAGGATTGATGAGGGCAAAGCAGTAGACGTGATCCATATGGACTTCAGTAAGGCGTTCGACAAGGTTCCTTGTGGTAGACTGGTTGGCAAGGTTAGATCACATAGAATACAGGGACTTCTAGCCATTTGGATACAGAACTGACTCAAAGATAGAAGACAGAGGGTGGCGGTGGAGGGATGTTTTTTCAGACTGGAGGCCTGTGACCAGTGGAGTGCCACAACGATCGGTGCTGGGTCCTCTACTTTTAGTCATTTATATAAATGATTTGGACCTGAATATAGGAGGCATAATTAGCAAGTTTGCGGATGACACCAAAATTGGAGGTGTAGTGGACAGCGAAGAAGGTTACCTCAGACTACAATGGGATCTTGATTAGATGGGCCAATGGGCTGAGAAGTAGCAGATGGAATTTAATTTAGATAAATGTGAGGTGCTGCATTTTGGAAAGGCAAATCAGGGCAGAACTTATACACTTAATGGTAAGGTCCTGGGAAGTGTTGCTGAACAAAGAGACCTTGGGGTGCAGGTTCACAGTTCCTTGAAAGTGGCGTCACAGGTAGATAGGATAGTGAAGGTGGCATTTGGTATGCTTTCCTTTACTGGATAGAGCACTGAGTATAGGAGTTGGGAGGTCATGTTGCAGTTGTATAGGACATTGGTTAGGCCACTGTTGGAATATTGTGTGCAATTCTGGTCTCCTTCCTATCGGGAGGATGTTGTGAAACTTAAAAGGGTTCAGAAAAGATTTACAAGAATGTTGCCAGAGTTAGAGGGTTTGAGCTGTAGGGAGATGCTGAATACACTGGGACTGTTTTCCCTGGAGCATCAGAGGCCGAGGGTTGACCCTATAAAAGCTTATAAAATCATGAGGGGCATGAATAGGATAAATAGACAAAGTATTTCCCTGTGGTTGGGGAGTCCAAAACTAGAGGGCACAGGTTTTGGGTGAGAGGAGAATGATTTAAAAGGGACCTAAGGGGCAACTTTTTCATGCAGAGGGTGATGCGAATATGGAATGAGCTGCCAGAGGAAATGGTGGAGGCTGGTATAATTACAACATTTAAAAGGCATCTGGATGGGTATATGAATAGGAAGGGTTTGGAGGGATATGGGCCGGGTGCTGGCAGGTGGGACTAGATTGAGTTGGGATATCTGGTCGGCATGGATGGGTTGGACCAAAGGGTCAGTTTCCATGTTGTACATCTCTATGACCTTTCTGAATCATTTTTAACATGTTTACAGAGGAACCTCGATTATCCGACTACCAGATTACCCGCAAGATCACAAAGTCATGATGTTTGGCTAAACTACATTATCTGGCATTCAAATATCCAGAACTTGATTAAACAAATGAAATACTCCCCGACCGTGTCCTTCAGATAATCGAGGTTCCTCTGTCCATCTTTCCTTAAATAAGGTGACCCATACACTGTACAGGTCTCCAGATATGGTCTCACCAGTGCCCTGTATCTATTTTTGAATTGACCTATTCAAAGATGTTATTCCATGCCCCTGGAACAGGTGGGACTTGAATTTGGGTCCTTCCTATAGAATTATAAAATCGTTCAGTTTTTTTGTATTGACTTGCCTCACAGTAAACAATAATATTTGCTTCTTAATTAACTAATTAATCCATTCACCATGGGAATGAAAGGATTTAGAAACTGTGAGGAAAAACAGAGTTCATGTAAAAGACCATCTCTGTTGTTTTTGATTGGAGGAGAAAGCTCAAGAGGCCCTTTGACCTCGGCCAGTTCTTGGCTTTTAAATCTGAATTCTGAAATCACTGCAAGACACATTTACATATAGAGCTCTGTGCGACTGTGACTGTGGCCAATCACATCTAATGCTACAAACTGATTACTTTTTGTCAAGTTTTAAAGGCACATGAATCAAAAATTGAAATTATAGTATTGCCTAGCGAGTAGGGCGCCATGCAAAAATAACTTTCTGGTAATATTAGCATTCTGTGTTTTTTGCTTTATAATTAATTACATCTCAGGAGTCAAAATTGAACTCTTCGACAGGAACCTCTAAGGACACAAATATGTAGACATGAACATAATGGTAGTAAAAGGAAGACAATGAAGCACAGTGGAAATGGTAACTCAGCTCACAGCCTCAGATTTGTATGTCTGTATTTCCGTCCACAGGTATAATGAAAAAAAACTCTCAATAACCCTTGCCAAGGTGAAACAAAATGGCTCTTATACTAAACTGTGGGTGGCTTGATCACATTCCATTTATTGTATGCATAACCTGGGGACAAAAAAGAATAAATAAGCAAATTACTGAAAATGCTGAATTTGTACTGAAAACAAAAAAATGCTGGAAATCACAGCAGGTCAGGCAACATCCATGGAGACTAATGGAAGCTAATGTTTCAGGTTTAGATGACCCTTCATCAAAAAAGAATGATTTGAATTTATGGCGCACCCTTTTACAACCAATGGATGTCCCAAAGTGACTTACAGCCAATGTAATCACTATTGTAAAGTAGGAAACATTTAGTACAAGAAAACACACAGGCTGCGAGGTTGGCAGGTTTGACAGAGTTAGCACAAAGCCAGACTGGAAATCTGAACCTTGTTTTGCCTGAGTCACTCCAAATCATCAAGTATTGCATTTCGACTTTTCATTAATGTTTCTAATATTTCTAATGGTATCAGAATCAGAATTTCATCATTCATGTTGTGTGGAAAATTATAGCTTTTAACAATTTCCTCTCTTGCCTCCTGGGAACCTTTGTCTGGCGGGGGCGGGGGGGGGGGGGGGGGGTTGGGGGGGGGGGGGGGGGGGGGGGGGGGGGGAGGGGGGAGACTTTCAGGATACTTTTAAGGACTATCCCAGCAGTTCAACTTAATTTGCCTCTGAGTACATGTTGCATTTTTGATTTTTTTGAACCAATGCCAGAGTTCAAACGTTACTATCATATTGCTGTATGGTCAGCACTCCTGGGTGACGGGTTTCAATCTTTTGGGTTCAGTTATATCAACAAGTTATGGTTCAGCAAACCCCAACGTGTGTGTTTGAATTGTGTAAATGTTGAGCTGAGTAAGCAAACTGTTCATGTTCTTTATGAAGTTGGACCCTGCTCCAAATAATCACTCCCAATTAATGTCTTGGTTAGGAATTAGAAAAATACTCCGTCTGGTGAGCAAACTGTAGTGAACACCAACCATGCAAGAGAAAAATCATGTCAAGTCGTCATAGTCTTACCAGACCATAGGTCTACTCTCTCATTAAAGAGAAATGAATGGTGTGGGTTTAATCTGAGGGTCACCATGCCCCAGGCAAAGGAAAGGTTGTAAAGGAGTGTACCCTCAGTCAGTGCAGGAAGTGAATCCACGCTGTCAGCATCACACTGCTTTGCAAACCAACCATCCAGCTAACTTAACTAAACCCCAACTCACCCCCGAAGAGAAAACACAATTGAAGAGCTAAAACTTATTTTATCTTATTTTGAGATATTCTTGGATAATGTAAAGTGAGACAGAGCATTAGATTCTCACAAAAGGTAGTGTTCACAAATCTCAGTTGGGCTTTCTCAAGAAGGAAGGGCCCACGGTTAGGCCTATTCCCACAACATTAGTGCTTCTTGACAACTCAAATAGGATGATACTGTGCTGACCTTTTGGGAGAAAGGGGAGGGAAGAATACATAACATAAAATATTTTGCACTCGCACTTTTAAAGAAAAAACAAACTAATAGTTGCTAAAAAGAGAGACATGTTGCTTTGCAGTCGTCACAGATGTCAAATTTCAAGTGGTCGCAACAATCTCTTCTATTTTTTTCTTTTTTTTCTTATTTTTTCTTTTTTTTTGGTGTGTGTGTGCAGCTGTGAGACACAGTGAGAGACACAAAGTGCACAAATCTTTATTCAATTTCCACCACCAGGAAGATGGGAAAACACCCGAGTGGCTAGTGGCAAGCAGTGCCCTTCATATCAAAGGGCAATGCTGTGTGATCAATCAGTGAAGGGGAGGGCAGGGATTAAATCAAAATAGAGTTGGAGGGGGAAGTTTCTTGTTTTTTTTAGGGGGAATCTTCTGTTTATTTTTTTTACACAAGGTGCACAAATCTTTATTCGATTTCCACCACCAGGAAGAAAGGAAAACAATCTGTTCTACAGGAAAATTAAAGTGTGCTGATTGGTTGGCCAGTGAACTCTGTTTGACTAAGATGCCTCATGAGGAAAGCAATGGCAAACTTCCTGTGTTCCTGGGTAATTCAAGAAAGATCTAAGGAGTGAACATATCCCTTCCTGCATGCAGGCAACAGGTCCCTATGTATGAATGTGTGTTCATTCCAGTAAATATAAATGAACCATATCATGAGCTCAACTGATTTCCTTAACTGGTTGTTAATGTGGCTGTCAATGCACGATAGATTGTTTAGCAGGTACTGCCCAATAACAGGATCACATCCAGCAGGAGCCTTTTTGGTTTGTGTTTTGCATATATGACCAAACTGAGTTTGAAAAACTCAAATCGATTCTATTTTTGCAATACTGTGTAAACCATTAGTGCACTCAGATGGGAAGCTGAGCACACCAAGAAAAGGAATGAAAAGTATATCAAATTAATGTAAATTTGAATGGGATTATGTAATTACAATTATATTGGCTAATTGTATGTTGCAATTGTATTTTGGGCCAATTTGGGAAAGCAGAATTGCTGCTAGGAATGATGGAATGGATCAAGTTATCATCTGAACTGTCTCAGAACTCCGTCTGCTGCCAAACAGTGTCATTTCTTTCTAGTTTAATGAAGCTTTCCTCAGACTGAACTGGATTGTCTACACATTGAAAGAGCATCTACATTGAAAGGAATGGGACTAGATTAATTTAGGATGTCTCTTCAGCATGGGCGATTTGGACCAAAGGGAGTGTTTCCGTGCTGTACATCTCTATGACCCTGACCATGTCTTTATTTTTGTGTTGGTAAAGCAGGGACTGAAATTAGGAAGGTCTGTATTAAACTTTTAACTGTTGCTTTGAAAACAAGAATCCAATTTTTAAAAATGTACTCATGGGATGTAGCTTTTGCCGTCTGGGTTAATATTTATTGCACAACTCTAATTATATTTAAGGATGATTTGGAGATGCCGGTGTTGGACTGGGATATACAAAGTTAAAAATCACACAACACCAGGTTATAGTCCAACAGGTTTAATTGGAAGCACACTAGCTTTCGGAGTGATGCTCCTTCATCAGGTGGTAGTGATGAAGGAGCCTATGAACTCAATGAAGGAGCGTCGCTCCGAAAGCTAGTATGCTATAAATTAAACCTGTTGGACTATAACCTGGTGTTGTGTGACTTTTTACATTTAAGGAAGTAGTGGTGAGTTGCCTCTTTGACCTGCTGCAGTCCATGTGCAGTAGGTTGACCCACAATGCCATCAGGGAGATCCAGGATTTTGACCCCGCCACAGTGAAGGAATGATGATATATTTCCAAGTCAGGATGGTGAGTGACTTGGAGGGGAACTTGAAGAGATCGATGACCCCTTGAATCTGCTGCCTTTGTCCTTCTATACGGAAGTGGTCGTAGGTTTGAAAGGTGCTGTCTAAGGCTCCTTGCTGAATTTCTGCAGTGCACTGCATAGATATTGCACACAGCTGCTACTGAACATCAGCAGTGGAGGGGTTGGATGCTTGTGGATGTGGTGCCAACCAAGCAGGTTGCTTTGTCCTGAATGGTGTCAAGCTCCACGAGTTTTGTTGGAGCTGCGCCCATCCAGGAGAAAGTGAGGAGTGCAGATGCTGGAGATCAGAGCTTGACAGTGTGTTGCTGGAAAAGCACAGCAGGTCAGGCAGTATCAAAGGAGCAGGAGAACTGACGTTTCTGGCATAAGCCCTTCTTCAGAAATGAGGAGGGTGTGCCAAGCGGGCTGAAAACTGCTCTGGAAAACACCTCTGGGACACCCGGACCAACCAACCTAACCACCCGTGGCTCAACACTTTAACTCCCCCTCCTACTCCGCCAAGGACACGCAGGTCCTTGGCCTCCTCCATCGCCAGACCATAGCAACACGACGCCTGGAGGAAGAGCGCCTCATCTTCCGCCTAAGAACCCTCCAACCACAAGGGATGAACTCAGATTTCTCCAGTTTCCTCATTTCCCCTCCCCTCACCTTATCTCAGTCCCAACCCTCAGACTCAGCACCGCCTTCTTGACTTGCAATCTTCTTCCCAACCTCTCCGCCCCACCCCCTCTCCGGCCTATCACCCTTCCACCTATCGCATTTCCAATGCCCCTCCCCCAAGTCCCTCCTCCCTACCTTTTATCTTAGCCTGCTTGGCATACCCTCCTCATTCCTGAAGAAGGGCTTATGTTTATGAAGAGAAGGTTTAGGGGAGATCTGATAGAAGTGTATAAGATGATTAGGGGTTTAGATAGGGTAGATACTAAGAACCTTTTACCGCTAATGGAGGCAGGTGTTACTAGGGGACATAGCTTTAAATTAAGGGGTGGTAGGTATAGGACAGATGTTAGGGGTAGATTCTTCACACAGCGGGTTGTGAGTTCATGGAATGCCCTGCCCGTATCAGTGGTGAACTCTCCTTCTTTATGGTCATTTAAGCGGGCATTGGATAGGCATTTGGAAGTTATTGGGCTAGTATAGGTTAGGTAGGATTCGGTCGGCGCAACATCGAGGGCCGAAGGGCCTGTACTGCGCTGTATCCTTCTATGTTCTATGTTCTATGTCCAAAACGTCGATTCTCCTGCTCCTTTGATGCTGCCTGACCTGCTGTGCTTTTCCAGCAACACATTTCTAAGCTCTGATCTCCAGCATCTGCAGTCCTCACTTTCTCCTTGTAGATGGTGGACAGGTTTTGGGGAGTTAGGAGGTGAGTTACTTACCGCAGTAATCTTAACCTCTGACCTGCTTCTTGTAGCCACTGTAATTATGTGGCAAGTCCATTTGAGCTTCTGGTCAATGGTAACCCCATGGATGTTGATAATGCGGGATTCAGTGAGAGGAACACTATTGAATGTCAAGGAGTAGGGTTTAGATTGTCTCTTATTGGTGACAGTCATTGCCTGGCATTTGTGTGCTGTGAATATTAGTTGCCACTTTTAACCCCAATCTGGATATTGTCCAGATCTTGTTGCATTTGAACATGGACTGCTTCCATTTCTGTGGAGTTACAAATGGTGTTGAACATTGTACAATCATTGGCAAACATCCCCACTTCTGACCTAATGATGAAGACAAGGTCATTGATGAAGACAAAGCCATGAAGCATTGGCCCAAAGACTCTACCCTGAGGGACTCCTGCAGAGATGTCCTGGAGTTGAGGTGACTGACCCTCCACAACCACAACCATCTTCCTTTGTGCCAGGTATGCCTCTAACCAGCCGAGTGTTTGCCCCCGATCCCCATTAATCCCAGTTTTTCCAGGGCTCCTTGATGCCATACTAAGTCAAATGTGGCCTTGACATCAAGGGCTGTGTGTCTCACCTCACCTCCGGAATTCAGCTCTTTTGTCCGTGTTTGAACCAAGGCTGTGATGAGGTCAGGGGCTGAGGGGCCCTGGTGGAATCCAAACTGGGTGTCACTGAGCAGGTTATTGCTGAGCAGGTGCTGCTTGGTAACACTGTTGATGACACCTTCCATCACGTTACTGAGAATAGACTGATGGGGCGAGAATTGGCTGGGTTGGACTTGTCCTGTTTTTTGTTTCAGAGAAAGACATCTGAGCAACAAGGCGTCTGAGCAGCCAAAGAAGGATCATCTCAACAACAGAACCAGAAAAAAAAAGATAACTGTGTTTGACCCATATCCCTCCAGACCTTTCCTCTTCATGTACTTACCTAAGTGTTTTTTAAATATTGTAACTATACCTTCATCCACCACTTCCTCTGGACATTTCATTCCACACACAAACCTCTCCCTGTGCAAAAGAAAAGTGCCCCTCATGTCTTTTTAAGATCTTTCTCCTCGCACCTTCAAAATCTTGCAAACCCCCCCCCACTCTAGGGAAAGGACACTTACCCAACACTTCATCATTTCATAATCCTCTGTAAGGTCACTTCTCAACCTCCTGTGCTGCAGTGAAAAAGTCCCAGCCTTTCCACCTAGATGTAGGTATATTCATATCCAGTTATGATCTGTTCAATGCTGGTGCAGGCTGGAAAGACCAAATGGCCTACTCCTGCTTCCAATTCTCACACTCTGTGTCCAGGACAGCAAGAGACCATAAGGCATAGGAGCAGAAATTAGACCATTCAGCCCAGCAGATCTGCTCCACCATTCAATCATGGCTGACATGTTTCTCAACTCCATTCTCCCGGTTTCTCTCTGTAATCCTTGACCCCTTGACATTCAAGAACCTATCTACCTGTGTCTTCAATATGCTCAGTGATATGACCTCCACAGCCTTGTGGCAATGAATTCTATCGATTCACCCCTCTCTGGCTGAAGAAGTTTCTCCTTATCTCATTCTAAAAGGACTTCCTTTTATTCGATGATAATGTTCTCGGCTCCTAGTCTCTCCTACCAATGGAAACATCTTCCCGATGTCCATTCTGTCCAGGTCCTTCAGTATTCTGTATGCTTCAATTTGAAACCCCTGAGTGTGGCCTGTTAGTCAGCATGAACCAGATCCTTCAGGGTGAGGTACAGCAGGGATTAGGTTTCAGCAAAGTGAGAATGGAGGGAGAGTGTGTGGGATGGAGATCTTCAGCTTTTAGGGAATGGGAGAGGAAAGAAAGTTTGCTATATATTAGAATTGATCGGATGGGCTGATGGGCCGAGAAGTGGCAGATGGAGTTTAATTTAGATAACTATGAGGTGTTACATTTCATCAAAGCAAATCAGGGCAGGACTTATACAGTTAATGCGGAGTGTTACAGAACAAAGAGACCTTGGAGTGCACGTTCATAGTTAATTGAAAGTGGAGTCATAGGTAGACAGGTGGTTGGAATGCTTTCTTTTATTGGTCTGTGCATTGAGTATCGGAGTTGGGAGATGATTTTGCAGCTGTACAGGACCTTGGTTAGACCATTTTTGGAACCTTCTGTGCCATTCTCACTGCTATAGGAAAGATGTTGTGAAATTTAAGAGAGTTCAGAAAGGATTTGCAAGGCTGTTGCCAGATTTGGAGGTGTTGAGTGATGGGCAGAGACTGAATAGGCTGGGGCTGTTTTCCCTGGAATGTTGGAGGCTGAGGGGTGCCCTTATACAAGTTTATAATGGGCTTGAATGGCCAGGATCTTTTCCCCAGGTTGGGAGGATCCAAAACTAGAGGGCATGGGTTTGAGGTGAGGGGAGAAAGATTTAGAGGGGAGCTGAGGGGTAACTTTTTCATGGAGAGGGTGTTGCGAGCTGCCAGACGAAATGGAGGAGACTGGTACAATTACAACATTTAGGGGACATCAGGATGGTATATGAATGTGAGGGGTTTGGAGGGATATGAGTAAAACACTGGCAACTGGGGCTAGATTAAGTTAAGATATCAGGTCAGCATGGACGAGTTGGACCGAAAGGTCTGTTTCCGTGCTGTCTGACTCTAATCAACTAATCATATGGAACTGTCTATCCAGTTTGTTTTACATCTGCCAATAATCAATTTATCCTATTTATTTGTCTGTGTGAGTTTTTAAGGTGACATTAATTGGGGATTAAAGTTCTAGTTAGTAGTGTTATAATCCAATGGTTTAATTACTTATCTTTTTACTTGTAATAACTAATAATGTTTGGTAACTTCAGAAACCTGGTCCATGCTTTCAATCAGCCTTTGTCTGAAAGTGAGGTAAATCTGGGCATTGTCACACTGTTTGGTTATAGTGGGGTTGAAATTACAGTCCACTACCCCACTGGATGGAACAATATTCACAGCTGCAAAGGTGTCCTCACAATGTGCCAAGTACGAGCTGTGAGAGCATGTTTTTCTTGTCTTTCTACTCTGTCAAGGTTATGTTGCAGCCTGCAGCTCGGATGGAAGGAGCCTACTCTGTACTGGACTTTGTTGGCCAGCAGTGTTTGTGGTTAGAGGGTCCAGACATGCAGACAGTGTCCTGCCCCGTTGCAGATTTATCCTTGTTAGATTCAACATCTACAGGGTTGGGGATCATAGTCAGGGTAGAGGTGAAGGCATCTGGCACATCTGGAGTGTCCTGAGAGTAAACATCTGAAGAGGCCGGTGGGTGGTTCCTCCTCTGTCTGGGTGCTTGCTAGCGCCATCCTTTCTCCAGGATAGAAAGGGGGCAATTGGAAGAATGTTGAGATCCGTCATGGCCCTCTCTTCTTGTGTCGATGCTGAACAAGAATAACCAGAGCGATAGAATAAATTTCTGGATGTTACTGAACATTCTGATGGAACGTGGCTCTCCATGTCAGCTGGCAACATCAAACACGTGCATTGCCAGAGTCTATACAGTAGAGGTAGTGCTAGCAAACGGGTCCAACCTTTGATCCAGTTTACTGTGCGTATACAACAAACCTGCCTGCTATTCCTGTGATGATTGCGGGGCATTTTCACAAAGTTTTTAAAAAACACTTACAAAATTATAAATGTACAAAAATATAACAATTTAAAATTGTAACAACAATTACATAGAAGTAACTACTACCCTACTCTCCAAACCAAATCAAAACTACACTCACTACAAATCTGTAAATAAATAAGTAAATAAATAAATTTCGCCACTCAGCGCAACCACTTCGAAGCTGCCAACTTTTGGGAGCATTAATTACTACACCCGTATTTATTTAGGATTCTTCCTCCCAGTGTAGAAGGCTCACTAAACCTAATCATCGTAGATAAACAAATGCCTTAATTAAAATGGCAGACAAATCTACTTCCACATAATTCAAAAAGGGCTGCCATGTCTTATAAAAAAGTTCAGTTTTATGGTGCACCCTGTTTGTGAGGAAATCCAAAGGGATATGTTCCGTAATTAATTTGTGACACTCCAATGGGCCCAGAGGGTTCTCAGACACTCAGCTCATCAAAATATTCTTCCAAGCTCAGTAAATGAGAATGTTAAATATCTTTTTCCCATGTACGTCTAAGGAAGATAAATTCGGCAAGCCCAAGAGACCGGGTCTAATTTAACTTCGGTCCCCAGGACCCTCTCTATAACTCCTACCACATTGTACCAGTACCTATGAAGCTTGTGGCATGGCCACTAACAATGAGTGAGGGTACCTATATTTACTGTGCACTTGGGGGACATTGGAGATGCTCTCTTTTAGAATTTCACAAGGTGATCTGGGGCCAAATGGACCCTATGAAGAACTTCCAACTGCCTGGCATATGTTCTGTTACAGATAGGGGTCTTTCTTGTGTTCTCCCAAATGTCCTCCCATGTCTCTGAGGGGATCTCCACTACCAACTCCTGCTCCCAAACCTCACACAGTCGCTTAAAATTGTTCGATGCACCACATCCCAGTAGGTGGTAGACCGTAGTAGCCGAGAGAGAGCTTGCAACATGAAACACTCTCTTCTCTGAATCAGACCTGTGGGGTAGATCATAAGCGTAGTCATTTTTTGTAAAAGTCCCTAACCTGAAAATAATGATAAAGATTCCTGCTGGGCAGTCCATACTTGTAGCTCATTTGGTTGAAGGACATCATGACCACCCCCTCAAACAGATCTCCCAAACAGGAAACTCCCCTCATTGCTCACAGTTTGAATCCAGGGTCCATCATCCCTGGTCGGAATCCCAGCATACCAACTACAGCGGTAAGAAAGGAGTTTTTAAATGAACTGCGCTTGCTTTGTCATTTTCTCTCAATGCTTTGACTATATTAATAATGACTGGATTCCGACAGTATTCCATGACTGTCCTCATCTTTTCCATAAACAACAGATTAGTAAAGGGAGGGCACTTTGCCTGGGGTGCCTCAATATCCAACCACACTGATCTCGGGTCCTCACAAGCCCAGTTGCTCATGAAGGACAGAAGGGAGCTCAGTTGGTATCTCTTAATTTCCGGGATGTCTACTACCCCCAACCCTTGGGGTCGCTGTAATTTGGCAAGCTTAATGAGGGGCTGCCTGTGATGCCAAATAAAAGAATGAAACCAACCAACAGAAGGAGCATTTGCATGGGACATAGCAGATGAGGAAGGACATTCATTTTGATAAGGGCTATTCGACCTAACCAGGAGATTTGAAGAGCCTTACATCTTTGAAGGTTTTGTCTAATCTTGTCAAGCAAATGAGCAAAATTATCCTTAAATAACCGAGAATGGGAGTAACAAAAATACCAAAATAAAGAAAGTGCCCCGCGACCATTTAAAGGTGAATCGTACTTCACCATCGGTATCAGATATTCCTTTAGGACTCCCCAAGGGCATTGCTTCCGACTTTGCAAAATTGATCTTATATCCCGAAAAAGAGCCAAATAAATTAATACATTGTATTAAATGTAGCAAAGAAGCTGCTGGGTTTGATAAGAAGAGGAGAACATCATCTGTGTTTAACGTAACCTCATGTGCTCTTGATCCCAGTTCCAGTGCAGCTATGTTAGAGTCATAGAGATGTACAGCATGGAAACAGACCCTTCGGGCCAACCCGTCCATGCCGACCAGATATCCCAACCCAATCTAGTCCCACCTGCCAGCACACAGCCCATATCCCTCCAAACCCTTCCTATTCATATATCCATCCAAATGCCTTTTAAATGTTGCAATTGTACCAGCCTCCACCACTTCCTCTGGCAGCTCATTCCATACACGTACCACCCTCTGTGTGAAAAAGTTGCCCCTTAGGTCTCTTTTATATCTTTCTCCTCTCACCCTAAACCTATGCCCTCTAGTTCTGGACTCCCCGACCCCAGGGAAAAGACTTTGTCTATTTATCCAATCCATGCCCCTCATAATTTTGTAAACCTCTATAAGGTCACCCCTCAGCCTCCGCCCATATGGATTGCCTCTGGCAGCAGCTCAATCACCAACATAAACAGTATAAATGATAAAGTTAGCATTAAGGCACTTGACCTGAATGCTCGTAGCATTCGTAACAAAGCAGATGAACTAATGGCACAGATCATAGTGAATGATTATGATGTGGTAGGCATCACAGAGATGTGGTTACAGGGGGGTCAGGACTGGCAGTTAAACCTCCAAGGATTTTCAACTTATCGAAAAGACAGGGAGGTGGGCAGAGGGGGTGGGGTTGCCTTGTTAGTGAAGAACAAAATTAAATCTATGGCACTGAATGACATAGCGTCGGATGATGTGGAGTCTGTGTGGGTGGAATTGAGGAACCACAAAGGCAAAAAAACCATAATGGGAGTTATGTACAGACCTCCTAACAGTGGTCAGGACCAGGGACGCAACATGTACCGGGAAATAGAGGAGGCATGTCAGAAAGGCAAGGTCACGGTGATCATGGGAGACTTCAATATGCAGGTGGACTGGGTAAATAATGTTGCCAGTGGATCCAAAGAAAGGGAATTCATGGAATGCTTACAGGATGGCTTTTTGGAACAGCTTGTCATGGAGCCCACAAGGGAGCAGGCTATTCTGGACCTAGTGCTATGTAATGAACCAGACTTTATAAAAGATCTTAAAGTAAGGGAACCCTTAGGAAGCAGCGATCATAATATGGTAGAGTTCAGTCTGCAGTTTGAAAGAGAGAAGGCAAAATCGGATGTAATGGTGTTACAGTTAAATAAAGGTAATTACAGGGGCATGAGAGAGGAACTGACAAAAATAGACTGGAAGCAGAGCCTAGCGGGGAAGACAGTAGAGCAAAAATGGCAGGAGTTTGTGGGTATAATTGAGGACACTGTACAGAGGTTCATCCCCAAGAAAAGAAAGATTATCCGGGGAGGGATTAGACAGCCATGGCTGACAAAGGAAGTCAGGAAATGCATTAAAGAAAAAGAGAGATCCTATAAAGTGGCCAAGAGCAGTGGGAAATCAGAAGATTGGGAAGGTTACAAACACAAACAGAGGATAACAAAGAGAGAAATAAGGAAGGAGAGGATCAAATATGAAGGTAGGCTAGCCAATAATATTAGAAATGATAGTAAAAGTTTCTTTCAATACATAAGAAACAAACAACAGGCAAAAGTAGACATTGGGCCACTTCAAACTGATGCTGGAAGCCGAGTGATGGGAATAAGGAAATAGCAGGAGAACTTAACAAGTACTTTGTGTCAGTCTTCACAGTGGAAGACATGAGTAATATCCCAACAATTAAAGGGAGTCAGGGGGCTGAGTTGAGTATGGTTGCCATTACAAAAGAGAAAGTGCTAGAAAAGCTAAAAGGTCTTAAAATTGATAAATCTCCTGGCCCCGATGGGATACACCCTAGAGTTCTGAGGGAGGTGGCTGAGGAAATAACGGAGGCGTTGGTTGAGATCTTTCAAAAGTCACCGGAGTCAGGGAAAGTCCCGGATGATTGGAAGATCGCTGTTGTAACCCCCTTGTTCAAGAAAGGATCAAGGCAAAAGATGGAAAATTATAGGCCAATTAGCCTAACCTTGGTTGTTGGTAAAATTCTAGAATCCATCATTAAGGATGAGGTTTCTAAATTCTTGGAAAAGCAGAGTCTGATTAGAACAACAGATTCAAAAACACCAGCAACAGTTCTCCTTCAAGATCCTCCGCTCCATGCTAGCAGCAATGCGCCGGCACCTAACCTCTCTACAGTCAGCCCTGCCTCAGCTGAGGGCCACACTCTCTCAGAATTGCAAAGGACCCACTCTGTAATACATCCTCAGGAGAATTCATACTCTCAACAAACAGTATTTCAATTCCATCTCAAACATCAAAAACTGTAAGTACAACAAACTTTTATCCACCCACCTCCATAACCAGCGCTCCTCAAACATTCCAGAAGATTCTCCTGGCCTCGGAAATGACTCAGACGCCATTAGCCAAGCGGCTGATGCAGCTCCCACCCCCATGCTGATTGATGATGTCACTTCCGCCCCCATCATTGCCACTCCCACAGCCACTTCTGCCCCTCACAATTCCTCATGCATCACACATGACATCACGTCCACCCCTCACATCATCGCTGATGCCACATGCTCAATGACTTCCGCCACCCCTACTGTCGTGGTCACCACCACTTCCACCCCCACCAACGCCACTCACCTGCATTCTGCTGACACGCCCCCCACAGACCCCACTGTCACTATTCCCACCCCCCAGAACCCTGAGGGGAACACTACCCCTGCTCATGACTCCACCCCATTCCCCCCACCATCACACCCACTCCAGTTGCTGGCTCCGACCCCACTCCCAGCTCCACACCCACACCAGATCCCAGCTCCCAGCCCTGCCGGGTTTTCACCATCCCTCCAGACCTCCCCCTCACTGAGGACAAACGATCAGTCCTCAGCAAAGGACTCACCTTCATCCCCCTCCGTCCATGCATCAATGAATTTAATACACGCCGTGACGTCGAAAAATTCTTCTGTCGCCTCCGCCTCCGAGCTTACTTTCACAATCAGGATTCCCGCCCACCTTCCGAGTACCCCTTCGCCCACCTCCAACACACTGCATCCACCTGGACTCCCCGCACTGGCCTATTACCTGCCCTCGACCTCTTCATTTCCAACTGCCGCTGGGACGTTAACCGCCTCAACCTGTCCACCGCCCTCCCCCACTCTAACCTCTCACCCTCACAACGCGCAGCCCTCCAATCCCTCTGCTCCAATCCCAACCTCACCATTAAGACAGTGGATAAAGGGGGCGCTGTGGTAGTCTGGCGCACTGACCTCTACACTGCTGAAGCCAAACGCCAACTCAAGGACACCTCTTCCTACTGCCCCCTTGACCATAACCCCACCCTCCATCACCAAACCATCATCTCCAAGACCATACAGAACCTCATCACCTCAGGAGACCTCCCACCCACAGCTTCCAACCTCATAGTCTGGGAACCCCGCACTGCCCGGTTCTACCTCCTTCCCAAGATCCACAAGCCTGACCACCCTGGCCGACCCATTGTCTCAGCATGCTCCTGCCCCACTGTACTCATCTCTACCTACCTCGACACTGTCCTATCCCCCCTAGTCCAGGAACTTCCCACATAAGTTCGAGACACCACCCACGTCCTCCACCTCCTCCGAGACTTCCGTTTCCCCGGCCCCCAACGCCTCATCTACACCATGGATATCCAACCCTCTACACCTCCATCCGCCATGACCAGGGTCTCCAAGCCCTTCATTTTTTCCTCTCCAGACGTCCCCAACAGTACCCTTCCACTGACACTCTCATTCGTTTGGCCGAACTGGTCCTCACCCTTAACAATTTCTCCTTTGAATCCTCCCACTTCCTCCAGACCAAAGGGGTAGCCATGGGCACACGTATGGGCCCCAGCTATACCTGTCTCTTTGTTGGCTACGTAGAACAGTCGATCTTCCGTAATTACACCGGCACCACTCCCCACCTCTTCCTCCGCTACATTGATGACTGCATTGGCGCCACCTCGTGCTCCCGCGAGGAGGTTGAGCAATTCATCAACTTCACCAACACATTCCACCCTGACCTTAAATTTACCTGGACCATCTCTGACACCTCCCTCCCCCTCATGGACCTCTCCATCTCCATTAATGACAACCGACTTGACACTGACATTTTTTACAAACCCACCGACTCCCACAGCTACCTGGATTGCACCTCTTCCCACCCTACCTATTGCAAAAATGCCATCCCGTATTCCCAATTCCTCCGCCTCCACCGTATCTGCTCCCAGGAGGACCAGTTCCACCATAGAACACACCAGATGGCCTCCTTCTTTAGAGACGGCAATTTCCCTTCCCACGTGGTTAAAGATGCCCTCCAACGCATCTCATCCACATCCCGCACCTCCGCCCTCAGACCCCACCTCTCCAACCGTAACAAGGACAGAACGCCTCTGGTGCTCACCTTCCACCCTACCAACCTTCGCATAAACCACATCATCCGCCAACATTTCTGCCACCTCCAAAAAGACCCCACCACCAGGGATATATTTCCCTTTCCACCCCTTTCCGCCTTCCACAAAGACCATTCCCTCCGTGACTACCTGGTCAGGTCCACGTCCCCCTACAACCCACCCTCCCATCCTGGCACTTTCCCCTGCCACCGCAGGAACTGTAAAACCTGTGCCCACACCTCCTCCCTCACCTCCATGCAAGGCTCTAAAGGAGCCTTCCACATCCATCAAAGTTTTACCTTCACATCCAGTAATATCATTTATTGAATCCGTTGCTCCCGATGCGGTTTCCTCTACATTGGGGAGACTGGGCGCCTCTTAGCAGAGCGCTTTAGGGAACATCTCCGGGGCACCCGCACCAATCAACCACACCACCCTGCGGCCCGACATTTCAACTCCCCCTCCCACTCTGCCGAGGACATGGAGGTCCTGGGCCTCCTTCACCGCCGCTCCCTCACCACCAGACGCCTGGAGGAAGAACGCCTCATCTTCTGCCTCGGAACACTTCAACCCCAGGGCATCAATGTGGACTTCAACAGTTTCCTCATTTCCCCTTCCCCCACCTCACCCTAGTTCCAAACTTCCAGCTCAGCACTGTCCCCATGACTTGTCCTACCTGCCTAGCTCCTTTTCCGCCTATCCACTCCACCCTCTCCTCCCTGACCTATCACCTTCATCCCCTCCCCCACTCACCCATTGTACTCTATGCTACTTTCTCCCCTCCACCACCCTCCTCTAGCTTATCTCCCCACGCTTCAGGCTCACTGCCTTTATTCCTGATGAAGGGCTTTTGCCTGAAACGTCGATTTCGCTGCACTTTGGATGCTGCACTGCTGTGCTCTTCCAGCACCACTGATCCAGAATCTGGTTTCCAGCATCTGCAGTCATTGTGTTTACCTGATTAGAACAAGTCAACATGGATTTCGTAAGGGGAGATCGTGTCTGACAAACCTGTTGGAATTCTTTAAAGAGGTGACAAGTAGGTTAGACCAGGGAAATCCAGTGGATGTGGTCTATCTAGACTTCCAAAAGGCCTTTGATAAGGTGCCACACGAGAGGCTGCTGAGTAAGGTGAGGGCCCATGGTGTTCGAGGTGAGCTACTGGTATGGATTGAGGATTGGCTGTCTGACAGAAGGCAGAGAGTTGGGATAAAAGGAATGGCAGCCGGTGACAAGCGGTGTCCCGCAGGGTTCAGTGTTGGGGCCGCAGCTGTTCACGTTATATATTAATGATCTGGATGAAGGAACTGGGGCATTCTAGCGAAGTTTGCCGATGATACAAAGTTAGGTGGACGGGCAGGTAGTACTGAGGAAGTGGGGAGGCTACAGAAGTTCTAGACAGTTTGGGAGAGTGGTCCAGGCAATGGCTGATGGAATTCAACGTGAGCAAATGCGAGGTCTTGCACTTTGGAAAAAAGAATAAAAGCATAGACTACTTTCTAAATGGTGAGAAAATTCATAAAGCCAAAGTGCAAAGGGATCTGGGAGTGCTAGCCAAGGATTCTCTAAAGGTAAACATGCCGGTTGAGTCCGTGATTAAGAAAGCGAATGCAATGTTGTCATTTATCTCAAGAGGGTTGGAATATAAAAGCACCGTTGTGCTACTGAGACTTTATAAAGCTCTGGTTAGGCCCCATTTGGAGTACTGTGTCCAGTTTTGGTCCCCACACCTCTGGAAGGACATACTGGCACTGGAGCATGTCCAGCGGAGATTCACACGGATGATCCCTGGAAAGGTTGGTCTAACATACGAGGAACGGCTGAGGATCCTGGGGTTGTATTCATTGGTGTTTAGAAGTTTAAGAGGAGATTTAATAGAAACGTACAAGATAATACATGGCTTGGAAAGGGTGGGCGCTAAGAAATTGTTTCCATTAGGCGAGGAGACTAGGACCCGTGGACACAGCCTTAGAATTAGAGGGGGTCAATTCAGAACAGAAATGCGGAGACATTTCTTCAGCCAGAGAGTGGTGGGCCTGTGGAATTCATTGCCGCAGAGTGCAGTGGTGGCCGGGACGCTAAATGTCTTCAAGGCAGAGATTGATAAATTCTTGATGTCACAAGGAATTAAGGGCTACGGGGAGAATGCTGGTCAGTGGAGTTGAAATGCCCATCAGCCATGATTGAATGGCGGAGTGGACTCGATGGGCTGAATGGCCTTACGTCCGCTCCTATGTCTTATGGCCTTATAGTGGTGAGAGGGAACAACCTTGCAACTGCCTCTACCAATACTGATATTCTGTTTCTTACACCATTGGTGAGAACCGCAGCCAGAGGGTCACTATACAGGACCTCCACCCATCTGACAAAGACCTCACTTAGACCAAACCATTCCGGAATATAAAAAAGATTTGGCCACTCCACTCGATCGAATGCCTTCTCTGCGTCTAAAGAGATCGCCAAAACCTGAACCAGTTGCTGATGACACACTTGGACCATATTCAGTAATCTTCTAATATTATTGGACGACCTACAGCCCTTTATAAAACCCGTCTGGTCCTCCTTAACAATATAGGGCAACACCTTCTCCAATCTCAACGCAAGTGCCTTGGATAAAATTTTAAATTCAAAATTTAACAGCGAAATGAGCCTGTATGAAGCACAGTCTTCCGGGGTCTTCCCTTTCTTGAGAATGTGAGAGATGTTAGCCTCTCTCAGGGATGGCAGGAGGCAGTCATGACTGTACGAATAGTTGTACGTATCCAGCAATGGCTCTGACAGGATATTTATAAATTATTTGTAGAATTCACTCGGGAGACCATCAGGGCCAGGTGCCTTCCCACTTTGGAGCTGTCTTACTGCCTCCTGTATCTCTTGCACTGTCAATGGGTCATTAAGAAGAGACACTTGCTCCAAGGCCACACCTGGAAGGTCCAGGTTCTTAAAGAAAGGCTCCATCTTAACCACCAATCCTCGCAGCGTTCTGACCGATATAGCTGAGAGTAAAAATTCCAAAATGCCGCATTGATCCTTTTAGAGTTATACGTAAGAATCCCAGAGCCTTTTCTAATTGATGTAATGGATTGGAGGGCACTCTTTTTCCTGGCCAACTATGCCAGGTATTTGCCTGGCCTATTGCCATGCTCAAACAGCCTTTGTTTCACGAAAGAGACTTCTCTCTTCATTGTCTGAGTGAGCGTGGAGTTCAAAGCAACCCAGAAAGTTGTGATCCGTTGCAATTTAGTCACCGATGGCCTATTAAAATATGCTGTTTCAGCTGCCTTTAATCGTGTCTCGAGCCGATGTTGCTGCTCTACCTTCTCCCTTCTGTCACTTCCAGCTCGCCGAATAAGAGATAACTAGCCTCTAAGTATAGGCCTAGGCAGGCTCACAGAGTACAGATGGGTTACAAGCCGTACCTGAATTGATAGCCAAAAGTGCTTTGAACTCACTCGAGAAGTACTTGACAAACTTACTGTCCTTGAGAATAAAAGGATTAATTTGCCAATGCTGTGAATCTGTTCCGTTGCCCGTGATCTCAACCTCTAAATACCTTGCTGCATGATCAGAAATGGCTATGTTTTCAATTTTACATGACATCACTGAGTCCAGAAAGACTGAGGAAGCTAAACAAAGGTCAATCCTGGTATGACACTTGTCTGGATTATAGAAAAAGGTGAAGTTCCTGCCCATAGGGTGGAGGCATCACCAAACATCCACCAGCCTCAATTCCACGCATAAGTCAACCAGTTGCTTGGACTGTGGAGAGACATTTGTGGGACCTTTGGGCACACTGTGGGGTCCATGAGGTGATTAAAATCTCCCCGAGTGATAATGTGTCATGTTACAAGGGCAATCAACCGAGAAAGTGCATCAATCAGGAATTTGAGGGGGTGTGCCCAGGGACAGTAAAGATTTAGGATGCCATACTCTTCACCATATATTAAAGCTTTAAGGATTACAAACCGCCCATATTCATCTTTAACTTGATCTAATAACTTAGATGAAAGACTCTTCTGGACAAGTATGGCCACTCCCCTGCTCTTAGTCTTAAAGGATGAAAAAAAACACCCAATCAAACCCAACCTGCTGTAACTTTAGGTGCTCCTTATCATCAAGATATGTTTCTTACAACAGGGCAATACCAACACTCTCCTTCCTGAGACTCGAAAATACATTTTTTCTCTTGATTGGCGAGTTACTCCCCATAATATTCCAGGTGCACCTTTTAAGGAGACACTTAGCCATATCCCTCTATAATAGCCTTGAACCCCCAAGAGGAAGAACCCTCTGAGGAAAGGAGAAGTCACCTGCTAGAAGTTTTTTATAGGCCTCCAAATAGTTCCAGAGGATAGCAAAGATGATTCTTGACAGGAGCGAGAGTGACAGGGTAAATGTTATGGGTGACTTCAACTTCCCAAATATTGACTGGGAGAACTATAGTTCAATTACTTTAGATGGGTCAGTTTTTGTCCATTGTGTGCAGGTGAGTTTTCTGTCACAGTATGTAGACAGGCCAACAAGGGGCGAGGCTACTCTACATATGGTACTGGGTAATGAACCTGGCCAGGTGTTAGATTTGGAAGTAGGTGAGCACTTTGGTGATAGTGACCATAATTCAGTTATGTTTACTTTAGCGATGGAAAGGGATAGGTATACACCAGAAGGCAAGAGGTACAGCTGGGGTAATGGCAATTATGATGCAATTAGACGAGATTTATGATGCATATGATGGGGAAGGAAACTGCAGGGGATTTACACAACAGAAATGTGGAGCTTATTCAAGGAACAGCTACTGTGTGTCCTTGATAAGTATGTACCTGTCAGACAGAAAGGAAGTTGTCGAGTGCAGGAGCCATGGTTTACTAAGGAAGTAGAATCTCATGTCAAGAGGAGGAAGAAGGCTTATGTTAGGATGAGATGTGAAGGCTCAGTTAGGGCGAGTGAGAATTACAAGGTAGCCAGAAAAGACCTAAAGAGAGAGCTTAGATGACAAGGAGTGGACATGAGAAGTTGTTGGTGGATAGGATCAAAGAAAATCCTAAAGCTTTCTATACGTATATAAGGGATAAAAGAATGACTAGCGTAAGATTAGGGCCAATCAAGGACAGGAGTGGGAAGTTGTGGGTGGAGTCAAAGGAAATAGGGAAGCGCGAAATGAATATCCACATTGGAAAAAGACAATGTTGTCGAGGACAATACTGAGAAACAGGCTACTAGGCTAGATGGGTTGATGTTCGCAAGGAGGAAGTGTTAGAAATTCTGGAAAGTTTAAAAATAGATAAATCCCCTGGGCCAGATGGGATTTATCCTAGGATTCTCTGGGATGCCAGAGAGGAGATTGCCAAGCCTTTGGCTTTTATCTTCATGTTGTCATTGTCTACAGGATTAGTACCAGAAGACTAGAGAATAGCAAATGTTGTTCCCTTGTTCAAGAAGGGGAGTAGAGACAACCCTGGTAATTATAGAGCAGTGAGCCTTACTTCAGTTGTGGGTGAACTTTTGGAAAAGGTGATGAGATAGGATTTATAATCATCTCGATAGGAATAAGTTGATTAGGGATAGTCAACATGTTTTGTGAAGAGTAGGTCGTACCTCACAAACCTTATTGAGTTCTTTGCAGATGAGGGTAAAGATGTGGTATATATGGATTTCAATAAGTTGTTCAATAAGGTTCCCCGTGGTAGGCTACTGCACAAAATATGGAGGCATGGGATTGAGGGTGATTTAGTGGTTTGGATCAGTAATTGGCTAGCTGAAAGAAGACAGAGGGTGGTGGTTGATGGGAAATGTTCATCCTGGTGTTCAGTTACTAGTGGTTTACTGCAAGGATCTGTTTTGGGTCCACTGCTGTTTGTCATTTTTATAAATAACCTGGATGAGGGCGTAGAAGGATGGGTTAGTAAATTTGCGGACGACACTAAGGTTGTTATAGTTGTAGATCTTGCTGAAGGATGTTGTAGGTTACAGAGGGATGTGGATAAACCACAGAGCTGGGTTGAAATGTGGCAAATGGAGTTTAATGCAGAAAAGTGCAAGATGATTCACTTTGGAATAAGTAACAGGAATGCAGAGTACTGGGCGAGTGATAAGATTCTTGATAGTATAGATGAGCAGAGAGATCTCAGTGTCCATGTACATAGATCCCTCAAAGTTGTCACCCAGGTTGACAGGACTGTTAAGAAGGCATACGGTGTATTAGCTTTTATTCGTAGAGGGATCGAGTTTCAGAACCATGAGGTCATGCTGCAGCTGTACAAAACTCTGGTGAGGCCTCACTTGAAGTATTGCGGTGCAGTTCTGGTCACTGCATTGTAGGAAGGATGTGGAAGCTTTGGAAAGGGTTCAGAGGAGATTTACTAGGATGTCTGGAGGAAAGATCTTATGAGGAAAGGCTGAGGGACCTGAGGCTGTTTTCGTGAGAGAGAAGATTGAGAGGTGACTTAATTAAGACATATAAGATAATCAGAGGGTTAGGTTGGGTGAACAGTGAAAGCCTTTTTCCTTGGATGGTGATGGCTAGCATGAGGGAACATAGCTTCAAATTGGGGGTTGATAGATATAGGACAAATGTCAGAAGTGGTTTCTTCACTCAGAGAATAGTAGGGGCGTGGAACGGACTGCCTGCAGTCAACAGTTGTAGACTCACCAACTTTACGGGCACTTAAATGGTTATTGGATAGGCACATGGACGAGAATGGAATAGTGTAGGTTAGATGGGCTTCAGATTGGTTTCACTGGGCGGCACAAGATTGAGGGCTGAAGGGTCTGTACTGCATTGTCATGTTCAATGTTCTACGTTCTATATTCTACTCAACACACCGAGCGTAAATAAATGGAGACTCATGGAGCCTACAAAATACACACACTAAAACTACGTTAACAAAACTTTCAAAAACTACGTCTACTGAAAACCAACAAACTAAACCAATTACAACATGCAAAAAAAAACTTGATGGGAGACTCTTTCTCCTGCCCACAGGGGATGCTTACACTACCCGCATACACCTCCATAGCTCCTTCCAGATTAAGCTGTACCCCAAACTCAGGTGAAGGATAAAAAAAGGTATGGACAAAGAAATTAAAAGTGGGCACTTCACCCATCCCCAACCCGACACTGACTTCAATTATCACTGGGAAGAAAATAAATCACTTTCTGTAACAAAATAATAAAGAAAAAGGAGAAGTACATGAGATAGAGAACAAAATATTGCTCATGTTCTACGGACCATCTCGTCTATTTCAAAGTGTCCAGAAAGTTATTTGCTTTTTCTGAGGAGTCAAATACATGCACAGACCCCTTGTGATTAAAACAGAGCCCTGCCAGGTACCTGATGGAATATTGTATATCCAGATCCCTCAGTCTCTTTGTTACCTCATCAAAGGACTTCCTCTTGTGGATCATGGTGACCAAAAGGTCCTGAAAAACACAATCTTTGATCCTTTATAAATCAGGGCCTGTGGATCCTTTCGCAGAGAGCCGGAGCTTCCATTACCTTTTGTTTGTCCCTATAGGACTGGAATTGCATTAGGACCGGGCGGGGGCACGGGTCTGACCTGGGCCTGTGCACTGTCACCCGGTGAGCTCTCTTAATCCGCACCTGGCCTGCCTCAGCATCCCAGCCCAGGAATTGCAGCAGCCATTCATCAAGAAAACTGGCCTTCCTCTCACTCCGGCACACTGGTCTCTTGGATGTTCGAGGTCACTGAGCTGTTGTATGAAGGTCTGTACCTTCTTCTCCAGACTCTGGGTCCATCTCACCGAGGACTTGGCCATGGTCTCTGATGTCACAGTCCTCTGCTTGACTGCCTCCACTCGCTTCCGGGGACTCTGCAGTTCCTGCAGCATGGCCAAGATCCTTTACAGCCTGCTGTGATTCTCTTCAGTCGATGCTTTGATCATGTCCTGGAGTTTCCCAATCTCTGCAGCCAGGTCTTGTTGGAGAGGTGAGTCCATTTGGATTTCAGGGGAGGCCACAGCTGCAGCTGAGGGAGTGTCCGATGCTGGAGGGGGGAATGTCCTGCCTGTTGAGACTTATTTGATCCTTTGCCTCTGGTCATCTTCCCTTACTAAAAAGAAGTATGGAGCAAATCTATTGATATTAAATTATCAATTTTCTTCAAAATGGCTTAAAAGCATCATTTCGCCATCATTCGAGTTATGGTGCAGAGCTCAGCAAGGCAGGCCTGTTAGATGGCTGCCATATTGGATCACCTCCATTTTCACAAAGTTATTGATTGCTGACCCCAGGGACTCCTGTCCTGGTGCCAGGTGTCCAGGACTCCTCTCAGTGTCAGCACCCTTGGGTGTTTCCTCTTCAGCTGGTGGTGGAGTGTTGCACGAATGTGCTCATAGATCATGGTCCAGAGTCCAGTGTAGATGGAACATGAGCTTAGGACAAGATTAGATTAGATTACCTACAGTGTGGAAACAGGCCTTTCGGCCCAACAAGTCCACACCGACCCGCCGAAGCGCAACCCATCCAGACCCATTCCCCCACATTTACCCCTTCAACTAACACTACGGTCAATTTAGCGTGGCCAATTCACCTGACCCGCACATCTTTGGACTGGTGGGAGGAAACCGGAGCACCCGGAGGAAACCCACGCAAACTCCACACAGTCAGTCGCCTGAGGCGGGAATTGAACCCGGGTCTCAAGCGCTGTGAGGCAGCAGTGCTAACCACTGTGCCACCGTGCCGCCCATGGTGGCATGGGCGGCAAAGAACAATACAATACAGGAAGAGGCTCTTCAGCCCTCTAAACCTGTGCCGGCACATTTTGCCCTTCCATATTAAAGCCGTCTTCACTGACAGGATCTGTATCCCTCTATTCCCTTCCTATTCATGTCATTGTCCAGGTGTTTCTCAAATGCTGATATTGTGTCTGCTTCCACCGCCTCCTCTGGCAGCATGTTCCAGGCACTAACCACACTTCATGAGAAGAATTTGCATCGCACATCTCTTTTCAACTACCCCACCCCTGCACCTTGAACTTGTGTCCCCTCCAGCCAGGGAAAAAGCCTAATAATTTCCACTCTATCCATGCCATTCATAATCTTATAAACTTCTATCGGTTGTCCCTAAACCTCCTGCATTCCAGTGAAAACAAACTCAGTCTATCCAACCTTTCTCCATGGCTAAAATCCCCCAGACCATGCAACATCCTGGTAAACCTTTTCTGTACCCTCTCCAAAGCATCCACATTTTTCTGGTAGTGTTGTGACCAGAACTGTACGACATGTTCCAGGTGTGGTCTAATTAGAGTTATATAAAGCTGCAACACAACCTGTCTATCCTTATACTCAATGCCCCTTCCAATGAAGGCAAGCCTCCTCCATTGCCACACTGAATCAGACCACAAATTGGAGGAACGACAACTCATCTTCTGCCTGGGTAGCCAACAACCGAGGACTTAACTTTGAGTTCTTGAATTTTAAATAAACTCCCACTTATCTCTGAGCTCCTTTTCCAACCCTGCCTCCTCCCTTCTATTCCACCTACTGACCCTTCCTTCCAGCTACGAACTAGATTCATCCCTCCCATCGACCAGCCAGGCCGTTCCCATTACCTGTGCTCACCTATACCTTCCTCACTGTTCCGCTAGTCTCCCCACTCCACCCCACAGCCCCTCTTTATCTGTAGCTCTCCTGACCCTCACATCTAGCCCTGAAGGACGGTTATACCTGAAATATTAGCTTCTCCACTTCCTGATGCTATGGTGGCGGGGGGGGGGGGGGGATGGTGGTCAGTGTCTGAACTGGGCGGGGAGGTCAGTGTCTGAGCTGAGGGGGGGGTCAGTGTCTGAGCTGGGGATCAGTGTCTGAGCGGATGGGTGGGGAGGTCATTGTCTGAGCAGGGGGAGTCAGTTTCTGAGCAGGGGGTGGGGAGGTCAGCGTCTGAGCAGGGGGTGAGGGAGTCGGTGTCTGAGGGGGTCAGTGTCTGAGCAGGAGATGGGGGGCAGTGTCTGAGGGGTTGGGGTTTGAGCTGGGGCGTGGGGGGGTCAGTGTCTGTGAGGGGAAGGGGGTGGTCAGTGTCTGAGCTAGGAGTCAGTGTCTGAGAGGGGTCAGTGTCTGAGCTGGGGGTGGAGGGGTCAGTGTCTGGGGGGGGGTCAAGTGTCTGAGGGGTATCTGTCTCAGGGGATCAGTGTCTGAGTGGGGGAGGTGGGGAGGTCAGTGTCTGGCGGGGGGAGTCGGGGAGTCAGTGTCGGGGGGATCAGTGTCTGAGCTGGGGGTGGGGTGGTCACTGTCTGATGGGGTGGGGTGGTCAGTGATTGAGCTCGGGATGGGGAGGTCAGTGTCTGAGGGGAGGCAATGTTTGAGTTGGGGCTTCAGTGTGTGAGGGGGATCAGTGTCTGAGAGGGGGGTCAGTGTCTGAGCGGGGGGGTGGGTCAGTATGTGAGGGGGCTTAGTGTCTGGGGGGTGTCAGTGTCTGAGCGGGGGGGTCAGTGTCAGGGGGGTCAGTGTCTGAGCGGGGGGGTCAGTGTCAGGGGGGTCAGTATGTGAGGGGGCTCAGTGTCTGGGGGGTGTCAGTGTCTGAGCGGGGGGGTCAGTGTCAGGGGGGTCAGTGTCTGAGCGGGGGGGTCAGTGTCAGGGGGGTCAGTATGTGAGGGGGCTCAGTGTCTGGGGGGGTGTCAGTGTCTGGGGGGGTCAGTGTCTGAGGGGGGTCAGTGTCTGAGGGGGAGGGGTCAGTGTCTGAGGGGGGTCAGTGTCTGAGGGGGTCAGTGTCTGAGGGGGAGGGGTCAGTGTCTGGGGGGGTCAGTGTCTGAGGGGGGTCAGTGTCTGAGGGGGAGGGGTCAGTGTCTGGGGGGGTCAGTGTCTGAGCGGGGGGGTCAGTATCTGAGGGGGGTCAGTGTCTGGGGTGTTGGGGGGCGGGGTATTTAACATAATATTGCATAGATTAGCAAAATCAGCATATATTATTATAATGCTGCGGATGACGTAATACGCACGCTCAGCGATAAACGTCAGTGACGTCAGCGCGCAGCCTCCCGCAGTTGCTGAAGGAAAACATCCTGAAAATCCGGAGAATAAAGAGCGACATCAGAGGCCCCGGAGCCTGCCCCGGCCCCGATTACCGAGTACCCAGAGCTGCGGCCTGCTCCCCCGAACACCGCCCTCACCCAGTGTCCGCTCCCGCTCCCGCTCCAACAGGCCGCGGGTACCCGGGCAGCCCCGAGGCTTCAATGACAGCGGCTCGGGGAGAATGGCGGCAGGGTGAGTGGGGGAGGGGAGAGGGAATGGGGGGAGGGGGAATGGGGAATGGGGGGGGAGGGGGAATGGGGGGAGGGGGAATGGGAATGGCGGCAGGGTGAGTGGGGGAGGGGAGAGGGAATGGGGGGAGGGGGAATGGGGAATGGGGGGGGAGGGGGAATGGGGGGAGGGGGAATGGGGGAGGGGGGGGGAGAGGAGCAGGAATGGGTGGGGGGAGGGGGGGAGAGGAGCGGGAATGGGGGGAGGGGGAATGGGGAATGGGGGGGAGTGGGAATGGGGGGGAGTGGGAATGGGGGGGAGAGGGGGAATGGGAATGGGGGGGGAGTGGGAATGGGGGGGGAGGGGGAATGGGAATGGGGGGAGGGGGAGTGGGAATGGGGGGGGAGGGGGAGTGGGAATGGGGGGGGAGTGGGGATGGGAATGGGGGAGGGGGAATGGGGGGAGGGGGAGTGGGAATGGGAATGGGAATGGGGGAGGGGGAATGGGGGGAGGGGGAATGGGGGGAGGGGGAGTGGGAATGGGAATGGGAATGGGGGAGGGGGAATGGGGGGAGGGGGAGTGGGAATGGGAATGGGAATGGGGGAGGGGGAATGGGGGAGGGGGAATGGGGGGAGGGGGAGTGGGAATGGGGAATGGGGGGAGTGGGAATGGGGGGAGGGGGAGTGGGAATGGGGGGGAGGGGGAGTGGGAATGGGGGGGGGAGGGGGAATGGGAATGGGGGAGGGTGAGTGGGGGAGGGGGAGTGGGAATGGGGGGGGAGGGGGAGTGGGAATGGGGGGGGAGGGGGAATGGGAATGGGGGGGGAGAGGGAATGGGAATGGGGGGAGGGGGAGTGGGGGAGGGGAGAGGGAATGGGAATGGGGGGAGGGGGAGTGGGGGGAGGGGGAGTGGGAATGGGGGGAGTGGGAATGGGAATGGGAATGGGGGAGGGGGAATGGGGGGAGGGGGAGTGGGGGGAGGGGGGAGTGGGAATGGGGAATGGGGGGAGGGGGAGTGGGAATGGGGGGAGGGGGAGTGCGAATGGGGAATGGGGGAGGGGGAATGGGGGGAGTGGGAATGGGAATGGGGGAGGGGGAATGGGGAATGGGGGGAGTGGGAATGGGAATGGGGGAGGGGGAATGGGGAATGGGGGGAGTGGGAATGGGGAATGGGGGGAGTGGGAATGGGAATGGGGGAGGGGGAATGGGGGGAGTGGGAATGGGAATGGGGGAGGGGGAATGGGGAATGGGGGGAGTGGGAATGGGAATGGGGGGGGAGTGGGAATGGGAATGGGGGAGGGGGAATGGGGGGAGGGGGAGTGGGAATGGGGGGAGGGGGAATGGGGGGAGGGGGAATGGGAATGGGAATGGGGGAGGGGGAATGGGGGGAGGGGGAATGGGGGAGGGGGAATGGGAATGGGAATGGGGGAGGGGGGGGAGAGGAGCAGGAATGGGGGGGTGGCGGGTGGGGAGGGGAGAGGAGCGGGAATGGGGGGGGGGGGGAGGGGAGGGGAGAGGAGCGGGAATGGGGGGGCGGGTGGGGTGGGGGAGGGGAGAGGAGCGGGAATGGGGGGGCGGGTGGGGGGAGGGGAGAGGAGCGGGAATGGGGGAGCGGGTGGGGTGGGGGGCAGGGAGAGGAGCGGGAATGGGGGGGCGGGTGGGGTGGGGGGAGGGGAGAGGAGCGGGAATGGGGGGGGGGCGGGTGGGGTGGGGGGAGGGGAGAGGAGCGGGAATGGGGGGGCGGGTGGGGTGGGGGAGGGGAGAGGAGCGGGAATGGGGGGGCGGGTGGGGTGGGTTGGGGGGAGGGGAGAGGAGCGGGAATGGCAGGGCGGGTGGGGTGGGGGGAGGGGAGAGGAGCGGGAATGGGGGGGGCGGGTGGGGTGGGGGGAGAGGAGCGGGAATGGGGGGGCGGGTGGGGTGGGGGGAGGGGAGAGGAGCGGGAATGGGGGGGCGGGTGGGGAGGGAAGAGGAGCGGGAATGGCAGGGCGGGTGGGTGGGGGGCGGGGAGAGGAGCGGGAATGGGGGACGGGGAGAGGAGCGGGAATGGGGGGGCGGGTGGGGTGGGGGGAGAGGAGCGGGAATGGGGGGGCGGGTGGGGTGGGGGGAGGGGAGAGGAGCGGGAATGGGGGGGGGGGGTGGGGTGGGGGGAGGGGAGAGGAGCGGGAATGGGGGGGCGGGTGGGGTGGGGTGGGGGGAGGGGAGAGGAGCGGGAATGGGGGCGCGGGTGGGGTGGGGTGGGGGGCGGGGAGAGGAGCGGGAATGGGGGGGCGGGTGGGGTGCGGTGCGGGGGGAGGAGCGGGAATGGGGGGGCGGGTGGGGTGTGGTGGGGGGAGGGGAGAGGAGCGGGAATGGGGGGGGCGGGGGGGTGGGGTGGGGGGAGGGGAGAGGAGCGGGAATGGGGGGGCGGGTGGGGTGGGGTGGGGGGAGGGGAGAGGAGCGGGAATGGGGGGGCGGGTGGGGTGGGGTGGGGGGAGGGGAGAGGAGCGGGAATGGGGGGGCGGGTGGGGTGGGGTGGGGGGAGGGGAGAGGAGCGGGAATGGGGGGGCGGGTGGGGTGGGGTGGGGGGAGGGGAGAGGAGCGGGAATGGGGGGGCGGGTGGGGGGGGGTGGGGGGAGGGGAGAGGAGCGGGAATGGGGGGGCGGGTGGGGTGGGGGGAGGGGAGAGGAGCGGGAATGGGGGGGCGGGTGGGGTGGGGGGAGGGGAGAGGAGCGGGAATGGGGGGGCGGGTGGGGTGGGCAAGGGGGAGGGGAGAGGAGCGGGAATGGGGGGGCGGGTGGGGTGGGGGAGGGGAGAGGAGCGGGAATGGGGGGGGGGGTGGGGTGGGGTGGGGGGAGGGGAGAGGAGCGGGAATGGGGGACGGGGAGAGGAGCGGGAATGGGGGGGCGGGTGGGGTGGGTTGGGGGGAGGGGAGAGGAGCGGGAATGGGGGGGCGGGTGGGGTGGGTTGGGGGGAGGGGAGAGGAGCGGGTGGGGAGGGAAGAGGAGCGGGAATGGGGGGGCGGGTGGGGTGGGCAAGGGGAGGGGAGAGGAGCGGGAATGGGGGGGCGGGTGGGGGGTGGGGGAGGGGAGAGGAGCGGGAATGGGGGGGGGGGTGGGGTGGGGTGGGGGGAGGGGAGAGGAGCGGGAATGGGGGACGGGGAGAGGAGCGGGAATGGGGGGGCGGGTGGGGTGGGTTGGGGGGAGGGGAGAGGAGCGGGAATGGGGGGGCGGGTGGGGTGGGTTGGGGGGAGGGGAGAGGAGCGGGTGGGGAGGGAAGAGGAGCGGGAATGGGGGGGCGGGGTGGGGTGGGGTGGGGGGCAGGGAGAGGAGCGGGAATGGGGGGGCGGGTGGGGTGGGGGGAGGGGAGAGGAGCGGGAATGGGGGGGGGCGGGTGGGGTGGGGGGAGGGGAGAGGAGCGGGAATGGGGGGGCGGGTGGGGTGGGGGGAGGGGAGAGGAGCGGGAATGGGGGGGGGGGGTGGGGTGGGGGGAGGGGAGAGGAGCGGGAATGGGGGGTGGGGGGAGGGGAGGGGAGAGGAGCGGGAATGGGGGGGCGGGGGGGGGAGGGGGGGGAGAGGAGCGGGAATGGGGGGGGCGGGGGGAGGGGAGGGGAGAGGAGCGGGAATGGGGGGGCGGGGGGAGGGGAGGGGAGAGGAGCGGGAATGGGGGGTGGCGGGAGGGGAGAGGAGCGGGAATGGGGGGGCGGGGGGTGGGGTGGGGGGAGGGGAGAGGGGAGAGGAGCGGGAATGGGGGTGCGGGTGGGGTGGGGTGCGGGGAGGGGAGAGGAGCGGGAATGGGGGGGCGGGTGGGGTGGGGTGGGGGGAGGGGAGAGGAGCGGGAATGGGAGGGCGGGGTGGGGTGGGGTGGGGGGAGGGGAGAGGAGCGGGAATGGGGGGGCGGGTGGGGTGGGGTGGGGGGAGGGGAGAGGAGCGGGAATGGGAGGGCGGGTGGGGTGGGGGGAGGGGGAGAGGAGTGGGAATGGGGGGGCGGGCGGGGAGGGGAGAGGAGCGGGAATGGGGGCGGGGTGGGTTGGGGGGAGGGGAGAGGAGCGGGAATGGCGGGCGGGGAGAGGAGCGGGAATGGGGGCGCGGGTGGGGTGGGGGGAGGGGAGATGAGCGGGAATGGGGGGCGGCTGGGGTGGGGGGAGGGGAGAGGAGCGGGAATGGGGGGAGGGAGAGGAGCGGGTGTGGTGGGGGTAGGGGTGCGGGAATGGGGGGGAGAGGGGAGTGGCTGTGGGTGGAGGGGAGGGGAGTGGGAATGGAATGGGGGAGGAGTGGGGGTATGGGAGGGGAGTGTGAATGGGAGGGGGACAAGGGGAATGGGGGGGAGGGGAGTGGGGCGGAGCGGAAGGGGAGCAGGGGTGTAGAGGGAGAGGGGGAACTTGGGTGGAGGGGGGCAGGGGGAGGGTGGAGGGGAGTGAGTGGGGGAGGGGAGGGTGAGTTGGCGGTGGGGGTGGAGGAGATGGGTGAATGGGGGGAGTGGGGCAGAGGGGGAGTCGGCAGTGGGGGGTGAGGAGGAGGGGATGTCGGGGGAGTGGGATGCGTGGGGGTGGCGGGGGAGGGGGAGTTGGGGGGGTAGATTTTCGATTAACTATATAATCATTTTATAGGGAGGAGCATCCAGATAAGGCAACATACATATTAATTGGGTGACCATCAGCCAGCACCTACAGTAAAGATTAAGCCATCTGCTGTACAATACATGTTCCTAACCTGGTGAACTGGCTTCTGATAATGAATACTTCTCACCTTGTTAACTTATAAAAAAGGACACCGAAGGAAAGCATAAAAGAACCCAAAGAATGTTAGAAACAAGCAAAAGGAAAAAAAAATTAAGATAACTTTGTTGGGAAAAGCAGGAAGTCCAGCTCTGTACAAGAACAAATTTAGGCAGCTATGAAACTCAACAATTAGTCATTAAGGAGGAACAAAAGCCTTTGACAGGTCACTTCAAGTACCTACGAGGAAAGACCATTGGGCTTTGAGTAGAGAGTTTACTGACGAAGCATGTGAGGTGGAAAGCAATGAGGAATAGGTTTAAGACAGGAAAAAAGTCAGTAATCAGGTTTAAACAAGGACATGAGGTAAAGAGTATGTGACCAAACTTTAGAGGATATCAACACTTAATGTCATCACCCCGAGTCAGTATAAGGTCAGTTTCATCATCGTTATTCGAGTAATTTGATCAAAAGACTAACAAGTTCATAAGCACAGCCGGAATTTGGGGAGGACATCATGTTCATCAGCATGAGTTTGATTGACGTGTTTAGTGGGCAAAACTTGTGTAAATACTAAAGATTGAGTTCCATTTTTGGAATAGTCTGAGAGAGCATGAGGTTGATATGTGCTTGTACTGCTACGCTGCTTAGGTTTTAAATCCTCTACTTAGACTAGGGCTTGGTGTCTTGTTACTCTGCAACTGTGATACTTTAGTAAATGTTTAGTAAATCAATGTGCTAAACCTTTAATGGACAGCTTGTAAGAATTTTATTCCAGGCAATTGAACAATCTCAGGGAAAGAGCCAGGGAAGGTTGAGTAGGTTCCAGTAGGGAGTCCTCCCTTACCCGCTGAAGCTCTCGGAGAGGCTTCGACAGTTACGTACTGAATGCTACCTCGTCATGTTAAATGGCTCTGCGTAATGACTGCTTTTCCACCTTGTTAACCCAGTATCCTTGCCTTCAGCACCCCATTGTTAACCATAAGTTCTTACCTAATCTGAGTCATGCTCAGCGGAACCTCTTTCACAAAATTCAGAATTTGACGCTTTCCCTGCCTGTTTATACCCTATACACATTTTCAGTGAATCTTTATACCCCTTAAATGATCGAAAAACGAGGTAAAGCTCACGTAGTTTAATATCCATAGGAAGGCCACTGATAAAAAGCATGCCGACCTCCTCTTCACTGTTGTTAATTTCTTCACTTTTTGTGCTCATGACTGGGAAGCTGATTGAATCAGGTTGTGGAGGGGTGGGTGAGTGGGTGGAGGTCTGAATGTGAATGGATGATCTCTAGATGTTAGCTGCTGGAAATATCTTTGCATTTCCCCTCTCATTCCTTCCTTGCCAAGGTGGAGGAAGACAGTCAGTGTGAAGACAGTCACGCATTTAACTATACTAAATCGTGTCTGCCTATTTCAACATTTTGAATTTGCGATATGAAGGGGGCCAATGAAGTCTTAACAGTAATTAACGGAACTGAAAGAGCTCAGCCTCAAGTTCTAATTTTCTCTAAAGTCCTAACAAAACATCAAACTCAAAATGCAGTTTTTGTGAACTCTGCGTTAAAAATGCAAAGATTTTAATACAATATGCTCATGTGGCTAAAGCATGACCACTGACCCAACTGTTTTTCTTTAAACAGGCATTGTAGAATTGCAAACCAATCATGGCTCAAGGCACTCAATTTGTTTCAAGGTTGCAAGTTTGATAATTTTAAAAGAATGTAATATTGTACAATTTCAATTTCAAAATCTGCCCCTTTACATAGCCCATAAAGCACATTGAATTGAGATCCTGATTCAAACAAGGCAGAGCAGTTACTTAAAAGAATTTTTTGAACCGGTATTTTAACAAACCAAAATTTTTAAACATCAAACACTTTACATGACACAATCTACCTTGAAGCTTTCCTTTTTCAACCCAAATATTAGTACAATCGTCATTTCAGTGTATGTATCCTCTCACTGAAATTATAAAAAGAGAAAGCTCTTGCAGCGGACTACATGGTGCTGCAATCCAAACCAAACTCTTCCCCCAGAACAAAGACACTCAGCCTCAAATTTCACCACTAGGGGACTTTAACCCCTTTCTCACTGAGCTCGAGCCCCATGTGAATGCAGAGGACCCCAAATCCCATTTAAATGCAGAGGGCTCAGTGCGAAGTACTTGAACCTTCAATCAACCCATCCAGGAGACTCTAACCTCAACCAAACCCACCTCAGTACCATGCAGAGGACTCATTCCCCCCTCCGCCTCTTTCCCCCCCCCCCCCCCCCCCCCCCCCCCCCAAATGCAGTGCAGAACACTGGAACCTCTTCCTGCCAGTGTGCTTGCGAAATTAAATGTTGTTCGAGGGTTGGATTCTGGGTAATCCAAGATGGAGGGCAAGAAAACTTTCTGGCTGTAAGAGCTGTTTATTTTGAGGTATTTTAGGTGTTGGAGGTGATTTCCTCGAATTGCAGGAGCAGCAATTAGTTTTAATGCTGTTGCATTGTTTTGGAACTTTGGGAAAAAAAAAGTCAAAACAGTTTTTAATAGGGAGAAGAGCAGACAAAGGAAGCACATGGTGAGGACAGTGCAAGAGAGAGAGAGAGCCTGCACAGTTACTGCCTTTGCTGTTTGAATTTGTATATCCCTGGAGATCAGAGTGCATCTGGGAAAATTAACAAACAGTGAAATTCACAACTAATCCTGGAGGAACTGTTGGGCGAAGTTCACAACACAGAATCAGATAAGTTAATTGTTGTTTTAAGTCTGTCCAAGAGAGAGGCTGCAGTAGTGAGGACAGTGGATTCTTTCTTGATTATATATTTTTGGAGATAAATCTCTTGATTAAACTTAAAATATAAGCCATAGCTATTAATTTAACCTGGGGCAGTGTTTATAGAGGAATAAGATGGTGTTATTTTCTGGGTCTGTAGATTGTGAAGACGTAAAAATGGCCTTTGCAGTGATATGTACTACTTGTCAGATGTGGGAGTTTAAAGAGAGTTTAAAGGTTACTGCAGATTATATCTGCCAGAAATGCTGTAGGATGTGAATCTTATCAGATCGAGTGGATCGGTTGGAGAGACAGATAGAAGCGATGAGGAATTTGCAACAGTATTTGATGGATGGCAGTTATAGGAAGGGGGGGAAAGTCTCAGATATAGTCACATAGCTGGGTTAACTCCAGGAAGGGTAAGAGAGGTAGGCAGCTAGTGCAGGAGTCTTTTGTGGATATACCCATTTCAAACAGGTATACTGTTTTGGAAAATGTAGGGGGTGATAGATTCTCAGGGGAACGTAGCACGAACAGCCAAGTTGCTGGTATTGAGACTGGCTCTAATGCAAGGCGGGGTACGTCGGCTTCCAAGAGATCAATTGTGTTAGGGGATTCTGTAGTCCGAGGTACAGACAGACGTTTCTGTGGCCAGCAGAGAAAAAGCAGAATGGTGTGTTGTTTCCCTGGTGCCAGGATCAAGGATATCTTAGAGAGGGTCCAGAATGTTCTCAAGGGGGAGTGGGCCCAGCAGGAGGTCATTGTTCACATTGGAACCAATGACATTGGAAGGGAAAAAGTTGAGAATCTGAAGGGAGATTACAGAGAGTTAGGCAGAAATTTAAAAAGGACGTCCTCGAGGGTAGTAATATCTGGATTACTCCTAGTGAGGGCAGGAATAGGAAGATAGAGCAGATGAGTGCTTGGCTGAGGAGTTGGTGTATGGGAGAAGGATTTGCATTTTTGGATCATTGGAATCATCTTTGGGGTAGAAGTGACCTGTACAAGAAGGACGGCTTGCACCTAAATTAGAAGGGAACTAATATACTAATTTGCTAGAACTGCTTGGGAGGATTTAAACTAGTAAGGTGTGTGTGTGTGTGTGGCGGGGGGTACCCAGGGAGATAGTGAGGAAAGAGATCGATCTGAGACGGGTACAGTTGAGAACAGAAGTGAGTCAAACAGTCAGGTCAGGCAGGGACAAGGTAGGACTTATAAATTAAACTGCATTTATTTCAATGTAAGGGGCCTAACAGGGAAGGCAGATGAACTCAGCATGGTTAGGAACATGGGGCTGAACCTGTGGAATTCTCTGCCACAGAAAGCAACTGAAGCCAAGACATTGAACGTTTTGAAGAACAATACAGTTCTAAAGGTTAAAGGGATCAACTGATATTGTAGTCTGTGATGCTGAGGACATCTGGAGGAAGCTGAAATGGATGATTCCCTTTTCATTTTTGGTGCTGTTTGTAAAATAACTTTTTGGATAATAGTGGCTGTAGTTTGATAGCATACTTTATTAAGTGCGGAAAAGATACCGTTCAATCTGAAATTAGGATCTTGAATCTAATTAACGGCAATCAAGCATATATGGGTCAAGGAGTTGCAGATGGAATTTAGTTTTGGTAAATGTGAGGTCCTGCATTTTGGAAAGGCAAATCAGGGCTGGACTTGTTCAGTTTATGGCAAGGAGCTGGGGAATTTTTCTGAACAAAGATCTTGGGATGCAAATTCACTGTTGCTTGAAAGTGGTGTATTTCCCCCATCTCTTGTGGTTCCACACTTTAGGCAGCCTTGCTGCTGTTTAATGGGCCTTATTCTAGGATTATAAGAAAGGGATTTACAATCATCTAGAAAAGAACAGGTTGATTGGGGATAGTCAACGTGGTGTTTTGCCTCACAAACCTTTTTGAGTTCTTTGAGAAAGTGACCAAACAGGTGGGTGAGGGTAAAGTGGTTGATGTGGTGTATATGGATTTCAGTAAGGCATTTGATAAGGTTCCCCATGGTAGGCTATTGCACAAAATATGGAGGCATGGGATTGAGAGTGATTTAGCGGTTTGGATCAGATATTGGCTAGCTGAAAGAAGACAGGGTATTGGTTGATGAGAAATGTTTATCCTGGAGTTCAGATGCTCATGGTGTACAGCAAGGATCTGTTTTGGATCCACTACTGTTTGTCATTTTTATAAATGACCTGGGTGAGAATGTAGAAGGATGGGTTAGTAAATTTGTAGACAGCAGTAAGGTTTATTATAGTTTTGGATAGTGCCAAAGGATGTTGTAGGTTACAGAGGAACATAGATAAGCTGCAGAGCTGGGCTGAGAGGTGGCAAGTAGAGTTTAATATGGAAAAGCGTGAGGTGATTCACTTTAGAAAGAGTAACACGAATAGAGTATTGGGTGATGATAAGATTCTTGGTAGATTGAATGAGCAGAGAGATCTCAGTGTCTGTATGCATAGATCCCTGAAAGTTGCCACCCAAGTTGATAGGATTGTTAAGAAAGTGTACACTGTGTTAGCTTTTATTGGTATATGGATTGTTTTGGAGCCACGAGGTCATGTTGCAGTTGTACAAAACTCTGGTGTGGCTGCACTTGAAGTATTGTGTCCAGTTCTGGTCACCGCATTACAGTAAGGATGTGGAATCATTGGAAAGAGTTCAGAGGATATTTACCAAGATGCTGTGAGGTATGGAGAGAAGGTCTTACGAGGACAGGCTTAGAGACTTGGAGCTGTCTTTGTTAGAGAGAAAAGGTTGAGACGTGACTTGATAGAGACACAAGTTGATTGGAGTATTAGATAAGGTGAACGGTGAGAGCCTTTTTCCTCGAATAGCTAGCACAAAGGGATGTAGCTTTAAAATGAGGGATGATAGATGTAGGACAGATGTCAGAGGTAGGTTCTTTACTCAGTAGTAAGGATGTGGAACGTCCTGCCTGCAACAGTAATAGACTTTCCAACTTAAAGGGCATTAAAATTGTGATTGGATAAACATGGATGATAATGGAGTAGCGTAGGTTAGATGGGTTTCAGATTGGCTTCACGGGTCAGCGTAACATTGAGGGGCGAAGGGCCTGTACTGCCCTGTAATGTTTTGCTCTCTCCCTGTTACCCTTTTGTCCTTAATGTGTTTGTAGAATCCTTTTAGATCTATTTAACCCTGTTTGCCAAAGCTATCTCATGCTCCCTTTCTGCCCTCCTGTTTTCCCACTTAAGTGTACTTCTGATGCCTTTATAGGCTTCTAAGCATTCACTTGATTTCTGCTGTCTATGCTTGACATATACATACTTATTCTTAACTGAAACCTCAATTTCTCTCGTCATCCAACATTCCCTGTACCTTCCGGCCTTGCCTTTTGCCCGGACAGGAACATACTGTCTCTGGACTCTCATTATCTCATTTTCCGTTTGAAGGTTTCCCATTTTCCAGCCATCCCTTTACCTGCAAGCATCTTCTCCCATCACCTTTTTGAAAGTTCTTGCCTAATAACCGTCAAAATTGGCCTCCTTCCAAATTGGAGCTCGGTCTATCCTTTTCCATTAGTATTTTAAAATAGAATTATAGTCTCTGGTCTGAAAGTGTTTCCCCCGTAGTCACCTGCCCTGCCTTATTTCCCAAGAGTAGGTCACGTTTTACACCTTCTCTCGGAGGTGCATTCACATACTGAATCAGAAAGGTTTCTTGTACAGGTCATTCTGCTATAATGCATATTGATGAATGGTTTCTAAAGCATAAGCTTTTAAAATGTGTGTTGGCTGTAACATGATTACATCGCCATCATTTTAGGCGTGATTTTTCTATAACGCAACCATTGCGTTACAGAAGAACTACCTATACATAACAAATTCCTCTCCATTTGACCGTTTAACACTACGGCAGCCCCAGTTGGAAAGTTGGAACATCCCTTACCATACCACACTATTATTCTTACAAGTAACAGATCTCCTTATGAATTTTTCTCCATTTTCTGTTGACTAGTAGGGGATCTATAAGTATAATCCCAATAAGGTGATTATCCGCTTTTTTCTCAGTTCCACCCAAATAACTTCCCTGGTTGTATTCCCAGGAATATCCTCCCTAAGAATGTTATGTAATGTTATTCTTAATCAAAAACTCGACTCCCCTTCCACTTTCTATCCTTCCTATAATATCAATACCCAAAAGCCCATTGTGTGGTCTCCTCGCTCCTTCTTTTCCTTCAAACATTTTTGGTGGGTGATCAGTTGGAGTATATTGGAAAATATAAATCAGGTCAGAGTTGTGAATGCAAAAGTGAGATTAGGGGTTGGGAATTGTCTGACTCAAATATTGTGTTTCTCCAGAGCGTACACACTTCTAGCCTGTTTGTCAGTGCTGTGTGTCTGGCTTCTGCAGTGACAACCACTGGAACATTCCCTAACGCGAACAATTATTGATTTTCCTTGTTTTCAATTAAATCAAAGTGTCTCCTGCTTGGATGAAAATGAGATAAACAGGTTGCTGTTCAGCTGGATGTTATCCTGATTTAAGAAGCATTGTGTATGGTTAGCTGGTTCATGTTTAAATGGGCAAGCTTATTTTTCTATCTGTCCAAAGATGGAGTTTCTTCAGTTAGCAATAGAAACTGTTTGTTTGTTTTCTAGGATTTTCTCTTTCTACAATAACAATGCAGCTTTCTGAAATGCTTATGATCAAATTTAGAACACATTAGAAAGAATAGAGAAAAGATTTGAGAGAATGGTTTGAGGAATGAGCTACTTCATTTATGCATTGCTGTCCTGGAAGAGCAGGTTGAAATGAAATTTGACAGGGATGTTCAAAATTGGCAGTGTAAAGAGGAAAATCGTTGCTATTAGTGGAAAAATACAAGAAACAGATGGCACTCAATTAAAGTGAAGGTCAACATGAAACATGTCTTCATGCAGCAAGTAGTTGGTGCCTGGTGAGTATGGTGGAGGCAGGTTCACTCTAGTGATTAGAATCTGGAATGTGCTGCCTCAGTGTGTGGTGGAGACAGATTTAATTGAAGCTTTCAAAAGAGAATTGGATCATTAATTGTTGGGTTATGGCGAAGAGGCAGAGGTGTGGCACTCAGTGCGTTACTTTACAGACAACCAACATTGATGTGAATCATCTCATTTGTTACTGTTTTATGATTCTATAGTATTAAGATTGATTCAAAGCAATTATATCTGCAATGTGCATTTACAGTAAAATTTGACAAACTCATCTGGATTATGGGAATATCTTCTGCAGGTAAAGCAATCTGGTATTAGATCCTGTTTGTAAAAAGAGAAAACGAATTGCATTTATATGGTACTTTTCATGGCCGCTGGGCATCTCAAAGGACTTCACTATCAAAGATGTATTTTTTTTAAGTTCAGTCGTTTTTGCATTTGTGTACTTACGTTTTTTGATCAGGACACCAAGATAGCTCTCCTGCTGTCTGATTTATATCCACGTAAATCTGTTCTTGGGCGGTCGTTCCATTACCAGGGCAGGACTTATACAGTTAGTGGTAGGGTCCTTAAGAGTGTTGTTGAACAGAAGGACCCATGATGCAGATTAATAGGTCCTTCACAGTGGTAGAAGGGTGATGAAGAAAGCTTTTGGCATGCTTGCCTTCATTGGTCAGAACACTGAGTATAGGGGTTGGGATGTCATGTTGCAGCTGTACAAGACATTGAGGCCACTTTTGCAATACTGTGTAAATTCTAATTGCCCTGCTATAGGAAGGATGTTAAGCTAGAAAGAGTGCAGAAGAAATTTACAAGGTTGTTGCCGGGACTGGAAGATTTGAGTTATAAGGAAGGGCTGGGACTTTTTTTCCTGAGCGTTGGAGGCTGAAGGGTGAATTTATAGAAGTTTATAAAATCATGAGGGGCATAGCTAATGTGAATAGCCATTTTTCCAAGGGTAAGGGAGTCCAAACATAGAGGGCATAGGTTTAAAGTGAGAGGGGAAAGATTTACAAGGGACCTAAAGGCAGTGTTTTCTCTCATGGTGATGTGTGTGTGTGCGCGTGTGTGTGTGCGTGCGCGGAACGAGCTGCCAGAGGAAGTGGCAAACGTGTGTATAATTACAATGTTCAAAAAAACATTTGGACAGGTACATGAATTAGAAACTTTTAGAGGGATATGGGTCAAATGCAGGCAAATGGGACTAGATTAGTTTGGGATATCTGGTCAGCATGGTTGAGTTGGATTGAAGGGTCTGTTTCTGTACTGAGATTATATGACTCTTTGTGAAACTTGTGCTGTTGTCTGCAGTATGCCGAGCCATGATTGCTGATCTGTTGTGGTCCCGGTAGTACAACATCATCTAACAAACAAGCTATTTTGAAGTCTGGCAGGTTCTTTTCTGCAGCTTTAAAACAAAATCGTTATAGCACGGTAGAGAGCTGTTGCTTCTGCTACGAAATTGAATCATCCCTATTGTATTCCTTCAGTTCAGATTCGTGGCAGCACTACACAACAGAAACTATTTCACATTGACCCATGCAAGATTTCCAGATGTAGGGCTCATGCCCGAAATGTCAATTCTCCTGCTCCTCAGATATTGCCTGACCTGCTGTGCGTTTCCAGCACCGTGCTCTTGAATATGGTAGTTCAGATGGGTCAGTTTTTCAATGTATGCAGGAGGGTTTTCTGACACCGTATGTAGACAGGCCAACAAGGGGCGATGTCATATTGGATTTGATACTGGGGAATGAACCCGACCAGGTGTTAGATTTGGAGGTACGTGAACGCTTTGGCGATAGTGACCACAATTTGGTTATGTTTACAATAGTAATGGGCAGGGATAGGTTTATCCCACAGGGAACTAGGTATAACTGGGGGAAAGGCAATTATGATGCGATTAGGCAAGATTTAAGATGCATAGGATGGGGAAGGAAACTGCAGGGGATATACACCCTTGAAATGTGGAGCTTATTCAAGGAACAGTTACTGCGGGTCCTTGGTAAGTATATACCTATCAGGCAGGGAGGTGTTGTCGAGAGATGGGGCCATGGGTTACTTAAGAAGTTGAAGCCCTTGTCAAGAGGAAGAGGAAGGCTTATGTGAGGATGAAGTGTGAAGGCTCAGTTAGGGGGTTTGAGAGTTATACGTCAGACAGAAAAGAGAGGGTTAAGAAGAGCCAGGAGGGGACATGAGAAGTTGTTGGTGGATAAGATCAAGAAAAATCCTAAGGCCTTTATGGGTTTATCAGGAATAAAAGAATGACTAGAGTAAGACTAGGTTCTGGATCAGTGGTGCTGGAAGAACACAGCAGTTCAGGCAGCATCCAACGAGCAGAGTAAGACTAGGGCCAATCAAAGAATCTGATGACACGGGGAAGTGTTTAATGAATACTTTTTGTCAGTATTCACATTGGAAATGGGCAATGTTTGTGAGAATATAGCGATACAGGCTACTAGATTAGATGGGATTACGGTTGACAAGGAGGAGGTTTATGCAATTTTGGAAGATCTGAAAATAGATAAGACCCCTGGGCGGGATGGGGGTTATCCTCTGATTCTCTGGGAAGCTAGGGAGGAGATTGCAGAGCCTTTGGCTTTGATCTTAATGTCATTGTTGTCGACAGGAGTAGTGCCAGAAGACTGGAGGATAGTAAATATTCCCTTGTTTAAGAAGGGGAGTCGGGACAACACTGAGAGTTATAGGCTGGTGAGTCTTATTTTAGTTGTGGGTAAAGTGTTGGAAAAGGTTGTAAGAGATAGGATTTATAATCATCTGGAAAGGAATAATTTGGTTAGGGATGGTCAACACGGTTTTGTGAAGAGTGGGTTGTGCCTCACAAATCTTATTCAGTTCTTCGAGAAGGTGACCAAACATGTGGATGCAGGTAAACTGGTTGATGTGGTGTATATGGATTTCAGTAGGCATTTGATAAGGTTCCCCACGGTAGGCTATAGCACAAAACGCGGCGTTTTAGGATCAGAAATTGGCTAGCTGAAAGAAGACAGAGGGTGATGGTTGATAGGAAATGTTCATCATGAGGTGTACCGTAAGGATCTATTTTGGGGCTATTGCTGTTTGTAATTTTTATAAATGATCTGGAGGTGGGTGTAGAAGGATGGGTTAGTAAATTTGTGGATGACGCTAAGCTAGGCGATGTTATGGGTTAGAGGACATAGATAAGATGCAGAACTGGACTGAGAAGTGGCAAATAGTTTTTAATGTGGAAAAGTGTGAGGTGGTTGACTTCAGAAGAAATAACAGGAATGCAGAGTACAAGGCTAATGGTAAGTTGAAAGTTGCCACCCAGCTTGATAGGTTTGTTAATATGCCATATGGTGTGTTGGTGTTAATTGGTAGAGGGATTGAGTTTCAGAACCACGAGGTCATGCTTCAGCTGTCCAAGACTCTGGTAAGGCCACACGTGAAGCATTGCGTACAGTTATGGTCATCGCTTTATAGGAAGGATGTGGAAGCTTTGAGGAGATTTATTTGGATGTTGCCTGGTATGGAGGGAAAGTCTACTGAAGAAAGGCTGAGGGAACTGCGGTTGTTTTCGTTGGAGAGAAGATTGAGCGGTGATTTAATTGAGACTTCTAAGATAATCCGAGGTTAGTTAGGGTCGATAGCAAGAGCCTTTTTCTTTGGATGGTGAAGGATAACATGAGGGGCCATAGCTTTAAATTGAGGGGTGATGGATTTCGGACAGATATCAGGGGTAGTTTCTTTACTCAGAGTAGTAGGAACGTGGAATGGCCTACCTGTGACTGACTCTAAGGGCATTTAAATGGGCATTGGACACAGATATGGATGATAATTGAATGCAGATTAGATGGGCATCAGATTAAGTTCACAGGTCACGCAACATCGAGGGCCTGTACTGTAACATTCTGCGTTCTATGTTGTATTTAGGGAGTTTTGCAGTGATAGTTTTAACAAATGTTTGACTATTACTTTGAGGTAATGGTTGAGTTAATATTGATTGTAAATATAGGTAACTTGTAATTTAGGAGAAGTTTGGATGAACGAGTTTAGTTTGGGTTTATGTTCGGCATGGACTTGTTGGACCGAAGCGTCTGCTTCCTTGCTGGATGAGTCGACAGATAAGTCTGGAATACTCTGCTGCTTAACTTGTAAAAATTGGATAGATGTGCAAAGGGATCTTTGTTCTCTTATCACACTTACTGGAGCTTGTTGAAGGAGGTGATCTTGATGTGATGCTCAACTCTAAAGACTAACCCTAAATACATTGACAACGTTGATGCAATAGGTGTTCTCACCATTTATCATGCTTGCTTTTATATTCTGATCACTGTCTGAAATATTCACTTTCTAAACTGGTTTTAAATTTGCTATTGTGTTGTGGTAGTGCATGTCAAACTTGCCTTTAGTGCGAATGTGCTCCTTTACTACACCCAAATCAAGATGAAGTTTTTGAAGCCCCATGTGAAAATACAAGTTTGCTGATCTTAATTTCTGGCTATCAATTATTATTTAACTTTTAAAGGCATTTTGCTTTATCTGAATATTTGAGTTGATTTTGAAGATGAGGAATGGGGACTCGGGTACTGTGTTCATTGTCATTCCTGGCACTACCGAACTTCTCAAACCATGCAGGAAAAATCTGTAGCAAAATTCCAGTGACTAGAGCGAAAAATAAGTTTTAAATCAAGATACGCTTAAACTTTTTATGAGGAATCTATGATTAGAGTTTTTGAGCCGTCACGAGTGGAAACTTTTTGTACAAAGAAAAGCAGTGGAACTGCTGTTCTTTTGTGCCAATTAATTTTGAAAATGAGTATTATATTTTAAAATAAATCTCGATTATGTTTCAGCTAAATCTCTAAATCCAATCATGCTTTTAAAAGGCTGTTTTGATAAGAGTATGGCAGTCATTTGTTCATATCTTTTTAAGGTTCCCAAATGAGAGTTTTGTCAGGACTGTCTCTCTGCACTAACATGCATAATTGATTGAATTGACCTGCTTCCAAGTGTGGTAATCTTCTTTGAACTTTAATAACCTTTTGACCTAATCCAAATTCTCCCTTTGTCCAAGATATGTCTTGCTTTTAGATGTATTGTTTCATTTCTGTACCTTGTATTTTTTAAAGATATTTTGGAAACATTTAAGTTTATCTTCCCTTGATAGTCCTGTTAAATCTGTGGATTTAGTGGATGTAAGATATCAGAATTTTCAGAAGGTTTTTGATAAGGTACCCACACGTTGAACTACTTAACAAGAGCTCATAGTGTTCGAGGTCATGTATTAGCTTGGTCATAGGACAGAGTTGGAGTAAGGGGGACATTTTCAGGATAGCAACCTGTAACTAGTAGAATGCCACAGCTATTGATGCTAGAGCCACAATTGTTTATAATGTGTATTAACAATTTGGATGAGGAAAGTGAATATATTATAGCCAAGTTTGTGGATGACACAAAAAGGTGGGAGGCAAGTGCTGAGGATGGCCACAGCCTGTAAAGGGATATGGACGAATAAAGCGAGTGTGCAAAAACTTGGTAGGTGGAAAATAATGTGGAAAGGTGTGAGGTTATGCACTTTGGCAGGAAGAACTGAGGAGCTGAATGTTATTTAAATGGAGAAAAACTGCAGAAAGTTAAGGAACAGAAGGATTTGGAAGTCCTCGTGCATAAATTACTGAAAACTAGCATCCAGATTCAGGTATTAGAGAAGGCAAGTGGTGTGTTATTCCTCTTTTCAAAGAGAATGGTGACAGTCTATTCTGTTATAACACGGTAGCTGTGTTCTCGTGTGACTTTGTTATAGAAAATTGTACAATAGAAATAACGTCCAATGGGGAAAAAAGTGGGTTAAAGGCGAACCACCAAAGATATTAGTAAAAATCGAAACAAAAATAGTGGTTAGCCTAACGCAAATGATAGTACTGTCTAAATGTTAAAATCATAAATTTATTGTGTTTTCATTAAAAAATAATACTTTTTAAAGAGTTTGAGTTTGCTGTGTTACAGAATTGTATTAAGACAGGGGCTCAAGGATCATCAAGATGGTCATTACTTTTGGGTGCAGGATTGCAACAAACGAAAATATTTAGCCCCAGAAATGGGTGGCTGTGGTTCATTGTCCTCAGACTGTTTCTTGGGGGTTGATTTAAAAAAGGCATCTTTTTTTTGCTACTTTGCTATCTCTCTTCTTTCATAACGAAGCTGTTCTTAGGGTGCCAGATAAGACATTATACCATGAACTGCTACTCTGCTGCATTCTGCATTGTAGTCACTGTTTTCTAAGAGTTCTCAATTTCCCCCAGGATAGAAGAGCTTCAATTCCACCCCCAAGCAGCAATAAGTTGTACGTCAGTTTACATTTCTTCAAATCCATAGCTTTGCAATGTTCTTTGATTGCTGGACGGTTCAACTCCTTTAAAATCATGAAGAAAATCCGAGAGAAGCTGCCACCAAACTGCATGCAAGCACTCCTTACAGACATCACTCCAGGCCTCCCCAATGATATCAATCGCATTCTTAATGTTAAAGCTCTTCCAAAAGTGAAGACTGCTGTCGTCATTATCTCTCTGTTGCAAACATCTTCCTGAATGTGAGCCTTAACTAATAAGCTGCAATTGCACCCTGGTCCATGAATTGAATGAGAGAGGTTGTGTTCGGAGGTAGACATAGCATTTTGATGTTTTCAGAAAGCTCACCAATGGTGGGAGGATGGCTTGGTACATCCTCCAGGATAAGGAGAATCTTGAATCCAAATCTTTTTCTTTTGTAATAATTTCTCAAATCATCCTCAAAAACATCAGCAATAAAGTTAGAAAAAAAATTGCCTTGTCACCTGACCTCTTTTGCTTGACCTGAAATAAACACCAAGAGTGGACTTAAGGTAACCAAGGATGGAATCACAATAGCTGATTGGAGTTTGCGTTTTTTTTTAAAAAAAAGTTCTCCGATTCACCAATTGTGTTACAGCCAAATTGAGTTGATGAAACACACATAAGAGAATGACCTGTACAACAATAGCGAGGTTTTGCTGAAACTATACAAGGTATTAGTCAGACCACAGCAGAAATACTGCGAATGGTTTTGGGCCCCTGATCTACGGAAATGGAGGCAGTCCAGAAAAGGTTTACTAGACTGACATCTAGAATGGAGGACTGTCTTATGAGGAGAGATTGAGCAGTTTGGGCCTATACTCACTGCTTAAAAGGATGACATGTGACCTTATTGGAACATAAGATATTCTTAGGGGAACTGGCGGGATAGATGTGGAAAGGTTGTTTCCCCCTTAGGAGAGTCTAGGATCAGAAATCATAATCTGAGAATAATCTCACATTTAAGACTATTGAGATGGATTTTTTTCTGGGGTTAGTGAATCTGTGGAAATCTTTACCCTCCAGCTGTTGAAACTGGGTCAGAAAGTGGAGCTGAGGATTATCAGATCAGCCATGATCTCTCTGAATGGTGGAGCAGACTCATTGGGTTGAATAGCCTACTCCTGCTCCTGTGTCCAGTTGGTTTTAAGAATGAGTGTCCTAGTTGCAAGTGACTATGCTGGATTTAATTTGTTAGTCATCCTGAACTTGCTAAATTTCAACTGAACTGTTCACCTAAACATCAAAATGGCAAAATTGTATGTGATTAAATAAAAAACGACATGGTTGAATTTTTGTTTGGGATAAACATTTGAGCTTAAAGGAGTATTTATTTATCTGCAGGGAATCTGCTGGGAGTTGGTGGGGGAGCTGGATTCAAGAAGGTTTCCAGTCAGTAAAAGAAAAGGTAAGAACAGTGTACCATTGTCTTAATTTATGCTACATACCATAGCAGTAAAAGGCAGTATGTTGATTTGTAAGCATTTTACTTTGTAAGTTATATTTCTCTCTCCAGTCTCATTAGACAGCATTTCTAAAGATTGTAGTTATCTTTGACTTTCAATTGAATTTGTTGTTGGTGTGTGCTGCTTGGCAGTTTGGAAGTAGATTCAGTTGTGGTTTTCTGAAAAAAATTGAATAAACACCTGAAGAGAGAACATTTGTAGACTTTGGTCAGTGGGTATGTAGCAGGGGAGTGTACCTACTGTAGTTAAGTTGCTATTGCAGTCATTCTTAGCTTAGCAGGGATGACCGTGATGGAACAATGGCGGGTATTTCTGTGTATAATGCAGAAGTTGCAGGATCAGTTCATTCCTAAAAGGAAGAAAGATCCCAGGAGGAGGCATGGGTGGCCGTGGCTGACGATAGAAGTTAAGAAACATGTAAAGTTAAAAGAGAAAAAGTATAACCTAGCAAAGATAAGTGGGAAAACAGAGGACTGGGAAGCTTTTAAAGAACAACAGAGGATTACTAAGAAGGAAATACGCAGAGGAAAAATGAGGTACGAAGGTAAACTGGCTAATAATATAAAGGAGGATAGTAAAAGCTTTTTCAAGTATGTGCAAGGCAGACAAATGGTTAGGACTAAAATTGGGCCCTTGAAGACAAAAACAGGGAAATGTATTACAGGGAACAAAGAAATGGCAGAAGAATTAAATGGGTACTTCAGATCTGTGTTCACTGGGGAAGACACAAGCAATCTCCCTGAGGTAACAGTGACTGAAGGACCTGAACTTAAGGGAATCTGTATTTGCCAGGATTTGGTATTGGAGAGACTGTTAGGTCTGAAGGTTGATAAGTCCCCGGGGCCTGATGGTCTACATCCCAGGGTACTGAAGGAGGTGGCTCAGGAAATCGTGGATGCGTTGGTGATGATTTTCCAGAATTCGACAGATTCGGGATTGGAGAGTGGCTAATGTTACACCACTTTTTAAGAAAGGTGGGAGAGAGAAAGCAGGAAATTATAGACCAGTTAGTCTGACCTCAGTGGTGGGAAAGATGCTGGAGTCTATTATAAAGGATGAGATTACGGCACATCTGGATAGTAGTAACAGGATAGGACAGAGTCAGCATGGATTTATGAAGGGGAAATCGTGCTTGACTAATTTTCTGGAGTTTTTTGAGGATGTAACTCTGAGGAGATCCAGTAGATGTAGTGTACCTGGACTTTCAGAAAGCTTTTGATAAAGTTCCACATATGAGGTTAGTGAGTAAACTTAGGGCACATGGTATTGGGGGCAAAGTACTAGATTGGATTGAAAATTGGTTGGTTGATAGGAAACAAAGGGTAGTGATAAATGGCTCCATTTCAGAATGGCAGGCAGTGACCAGTGGAGTATCGCAGGGATCTGTGCTGGGACCGCAGCTTTTTACAATATATGTTAATGATATAGAAGATGGTATCAGCAATAATATTAGCAAATTTGCTGATGATACAAAGCTGGATGGCAGGGTGAAATGTGAGGAGGACGTTAGGAGATTACAGGGTGACCTGGACAAGTTAGGTGAGTGGTCAGATGCATGGCAGATGCAGTTTAATGTGGATAAATGTATGGTTATCCACTTTGGTGGCAAGAACAGGAAGGCAGATTACTACCTCAATGAAATTAATTTAGGTAAAGGGGCAGTACAGAGAGATCTGGGTGTTCTTGTACACCAGTCAATGAAGGCAAGCATGCAGGTACAACAGGTAGTGAAGAAGGCTAATAGCATGCTGGCCTTCACAACAAGAGGGATTGAGTATAGAAGCAAAGAGGTGCTTCTGCAGCTGTACAGGGCCCTGGTGAGACCACACCTGGAGTATTGTGTGCAGTTCTGGTCGCCAAATTTGAGGAAAGACATTCTGGCTATTGAGGGAGTGCAGCGTAGGTTCCCAAAGTCAATTCCTGGAATGGAGGGATTACCTTACACTGAAAGACTGAAGCGACTGGGCTTGTATACCCTCAAGTTTAGAAGACTGAGAGGGGATCTGATTGAGACGTATAAGATTATGAAAGGATTGGACACTCTGGCATCAGGAAACATGGTTCTGCTGATGGGTGAGTGACGAACCAGAGGACACAGCTTAAAAATACGGGGTAGACCATTTAGGACAGAGATGAGGAGAAACTTCTTCACCCAGAGAGTGGTGGCTGTGTGGAATGCTCTGCCCCAGAGGGCAGTGGAGGCCCAGTCTCTGGATTCATTTAAGAAAGAGTTGGATAGAGCTCTCAAGGATAGTGGAATCAAGGGTTATGGAGATACGGCAGGGAGCGGATACTGATTAGGAATGATCAGCCTTGATCATAATGAATGGCAGTGCAGGCTCGAAGGGCTGAATGGCCTACTCCTGCACCTATTGTCTATTCTACCCAGCCAAGATTGTTATGAAGGTTACTTTAAATAGTGAGATCGGCGATAGTTCTTTGCAACTGAAATTTAACAGATTACGGCATTCTGTGTTGGATTTAAATTAGCAGAGCGGTTTACCCCATGTCATAACCCTTCAAAGCTGCCATCAATGCTTGTGACATAGGAATTGGAGCTGTACTGCTACAGGAAGTTGATGCTGGGATGAACTGCCAGTTGGTTACTTTTTGAAGAAACACAACATCCATCAGAGGAAATATTCCACGATTGAAAAATAACTATTGAGTTTGGTACTGACCTTGTAACATTTTAATGTTTATGTCACAAATAATATGTTGGAGACAGTTGCAAACACTGATCACAATCCTCTTACCTTCTTGAATGCTTTAAAGACAGGAATGAGACTATTTTGTTGGAGTCTTATGATACCGACTTTTAATTTACAGATTGTACATGTTGCAGGTCATAAGAATGTAATTGCTAATGTGTTCTCGTGGATTTAACTGATAAAGTATAGATGAGATTGATATCCATTCAATGTTTTATTTATATATATATGAAGCCATCTTTTCTTTGTAATAGTTCTTTTTTTTCCTTAAGGTGGGAGGTATTATGAAGGTGTAGGTATGTACTGTACCTTTAAGAGAGCGGAAGCTGACAAGGACTGAAATCACAGGGTGTGCTGAACAATTTAAAAATGAAACATCTGGATTACACAAATAACTGGTGCTGTGTTGCCATGGTACGAAAACAAATTCAAATTCGCCCAATCAGTTTCAATTATGTCCCAGATACTAAAATCTAATTGAATTTGAATTTTACTGTTTGGGATGACATCAAACCAATAAAATGATCCGATGTTTTGGGTATAAAATCGGACGTTTTGGACAATTAGGGGGAGAACTGCCAAGAACATCATCAAGTAGGGCGGCATGGTGGCACAGTGGTTAGTACTGTTGCCTCACAGCACCAGAGACCCGGGTTCAATTCCCGCCTTAGGCAACTGTCTGTATGGAGTTCCTCTGGGTGCTCCGGTTTCCTCCCACAGTTCAAAAATGTGCAGGTTAGGTGAATTGACCATGCTAAATTGCCTGTAGTGTTAGATGAAGAGGTAAATGTAGGAGAATGGGTCTGGGTGTGTTGCTTTTCGGAGGGTCGGTGTGGACTTGTTGGGCCGAAGGGCCTGTTTCCACACTATAAGTAATCTAATCTAATCTAAGTATAGACTGGCCGAATAGCGCTCTGAAAGGTACCTGTGTCCAAGAAATTTGTGCAGCAGAACACCAAAGCTGACCTAGAAAAATATGCATAGAAAGTTCAATATCTGAAGGTGACAACTGAGTTTGAAAATTTGTAAATTTAAGAGGGAATTTATTGGACCAGCATTGTAGAATGGGTCTATATTAAGATAAAAGATAGGTTTAAGAGAGAGGAGTTGTAAATAATTGTGATGTTAATGTTCTCTGTTGGACTTAAAGAATTAAATTGTTAATTTTACTTTAAATCGTGAGATCGGGGATAGTCTTTAACCTCTTGAAATTTAACAGATGATGGTGAGTCTAGATTAGAGTGGTGCTGGAAAAGATCAGCACGTTAGGCAGCATCCAAGAAGAAGGAAAATTGACGTTTCCAGGAATCCTAATGAAGGGCTTTTGTCCGAAACATTGATTTTTCCTGCTCCTCGGATGCTGCCTGACGTGCTGTGCTTTCCCAGCGCCACTCTAATCTAGACTCTGATTTCCAGCATCTGCAGTCTTTCACTTTTGCTTAGATTATGGTGTGAGATGACCTGCTCTGTGTGTCAGATTTAAATTAGCAGAGGGGCTGACCCCGTGTTGTAACAAGATGACTGTCTGGACGTAAATCATATCAAACCTGTTATTGGATTTCAAGCTTAAAGGACACTTGCGTGCTACATCTGTTTGGCTCAACTGGCTGACCTTTCAGATAAGTCTCACAAGTTCGGCTTTAGATCGCACAGCTCTTTCTTGAAAATTACATAGCATCTACTTCCAGCCATGGTTCAAAACTAGGTTTGCATGGAATGCTAGTATACCAGCACATTGCATTTTAAAGCCTTGCAAATCCTGCTAACCGTCCCAGAGAATGATTTAATTGTCAGTTTCAAATTGAATGCAGATATTTGCTTCTATATGGAGAGAATAGCAAAATTAAACAACCAATTATCATGAACTGATTTTTTTTCATATTTTGATGTTCTGAATATCATTTGAATAATAAATACATGCTGTGTGCATATGTGTTATCTGCTTTTCTAGAGATGGTACTGATGAATTTGGAAATGAGTTGAAAGAAAACACTACTTTAATCTTTTGAAAAGAAAGCTTCACAGGATGTATATTTGTTCATGATGCTTTCTTGTCCCCACCAACAGTCTACTGAAGCACTAGAGTTTATGAAACGGGACCTTGCAGAGTTTTCACATGTGGTACAGCATGATACAGCATGTACAATTGCAGCCACCGCAAATGCAGTGAAAGAAAGACTGAGTGTGAGTATATATCTGTGATTGTTTCTATACACGTTTGACTTCAGTTGTAAGCATAATAGAAGCATAGACACAGCATTCTCATGTACAGTATTAGGTGTATGCAAATAGAAGCTGAAGAAGAATGGCCTTCTCATGCTGAGTTTAAGGTGATTAGTTCACCACTTGGTGTGTGAAGGTTCACCCCTAGGTAAGGTGCAGCATTATTTTTGTCTCTACAAATGCATAAGGGATTTGTACTGCAGTCCCTACCACAGAGGATTGCTCGCAGGGATCTTGGCTTGCCCTGAACCTGATTAGCCATCGCCATGACCATGGTCATACAGAGCCTGATTGTGACTTTCCATGTTTCTTATTCTTTGACCCGAGTGATGTCAGCTGGTGGGTCTTGCTCAAAAAGGTTCCTCCATGTGGGGCACTTATTTGGAACATTGACAGAAGGTGAATTGATCATCATGGAGTACGCAAGGAAGAATGTAGCACAAACTAGTTTTTAGGTTTTTGTCAGATGCCAAGTACACACTGTCTACTTGCTCTCCCAACAAAGTGTTTCTTGAATTTTCATTCTTAATTCATAGCAATTTCTTTAATATTCCTAAAATATTGTCTCCAGGTTATAGAAGTTACAGGTTATTGATGGTTAAATGCTATAGTATGTGATCCACTCAGTTGTCTGGTTCAATTCACTTGATAATGATGACATTCTAAACCAATCTTCCTTTGTTTTGCTAGTGCTTCATAGTTGAAGATTGTTACAGTGTGAAGAGAATGTACAGGCGAGGAGGGGGGATGTGGGTAAATTTGTTTTTCTGCTATCTGCATTAATCATTGCCATTTATCATGCTCTTATTTGGGATGAATGAGCCTGAAGCGGCTCAACAGAAATGGTGTTTGTGGCTTCATCAGGGAGCAGTCGACCTCAATGTGACATGATGCTTCTTCAGGGATGGCCACCAAAGCGCTCAAACCAATCAAAGGCAATCAAGGTTATGACTTTGTTGAGACTGGAGTTGCAAGTTGACTAGAGTTCTATGTTTAACAGTGAATATTTTAAGTACCTGTTGAGATTTTTTCTTGCATAATTCACAACTTTCTGTATTTTGGTATTCTTTTTAATCTATCTGTCTTTTCTATTCATAATCATATAGTTTTTACTTTGCCACAGAGTCCTGTAATCAACAATGATTGTGGTAGTTGATGTGAGACATGCTAATCATAAGATATTTAAGGGACATTTATATGGGTTGTAGTTAAATGATATTTGAGTAGCTGGTGGTGCAATGGAAAGTAATTTAATTGTAGAAAAATACCAGGGATAACTTATAAAGCTTTTAAATTTGTTATACACTGTACAAGTAGAATAGAATATATTTTAGTTTTGTTTTCTTTCTCCCAGTCTTGCTTCTGAGTTCACCTGAGTGCTGCTTCAGCATCACTTTGAATTCTAAGTGGAATTTTATTCACAGTATTGCTCCAAGTGTCAATGATGTAAAGTGACCATAAGGCAGCAAGCGTCTTGCAGTCTGAGTATGCAGGTAGTTTGGAAGGTTTGTAATTATCAATAAAAGCCTGAACCTCTGAGGGAAAAAAAAACAAATATGCGATGAAGGAATGGCCTTGTGCAATGGTAAGAGTGTGCATTGTTCTTCTGTATTCTTTGAAGGAAATTATAAAGGCTAAGTGCATTCCTTTTGAAAATTTGTTTGCAGGCAGAAACCTCTACTGGAGCTGGACAGCAGGTCAAAAAGGGATTATCAAACATTCTGGGAGTCCTATCGGACACTTTTGCTCCTCCTCCAGACAAAACTATTGATTGTGATGTTATAACACTGGTCGCAACACCTTCTGGTACTACAGAACTCTACGACAGTACCAAGGTATTGGAGTACTTTCAAGCTCACTTCTGGTCTTTAAGAAGCTACCTATTTCAACACTTCTAGAAGACTTTTGAATGGTTGTGTGGTGGACCACATCATGGGTGTTTTCAATTATTATTTCTAAAGCCATTTTTATACAGGCTGGATCTCAATTAAAATTTTGAAGGAAATTTTCATTGCAAACTAATTCTGCTGCATTATGAATTTTTAGGGTATTGGTTTACAGTATTTCCATCATTTATAGTGATATGTTTGATTTCGTTTGCATTGAAAAGTAGAGTTGAAGCAGGTTGTTTGTGTTGTACAAATGTCATAATCACATTGCTTGAAAATTGGAGAAATAAACTTGACAAGACTGTCTAAGACACTTAGTTACTTCACAAAGGCTACTGTGCTGAAGTATGTTCCCTTGTTAAGCTAAAATGTATATTTACATTTTTATCCTGCTCCCAGTGAAATTCAAGTACTACGCCATTGCAGAGCCAAATAAGATGACTTATTTCTGTAATAAAGCAGAAGTACAATGTGTATATGTTAAAAATGCATATTATAAAATGCAACTTTCTGTTCCTAAAGTTTGTTCACAGTACATCATATGTCCATGTAACAACCCTGGTGTTGAGGCCATTTGGTAAAATACCTGTCCAGATTTTTCAAGTTATATTATGTATGTAAAGTAGCTACTGAAAATTGTTGGCGAAAAGTTGGTTAGAAATTGTCACTGTGCTTAATGTTTCTTTATTTCCTACATTACAATAGTGACTGCACTTCAAAAGTACTTCATTGAATATAAAACACTTTAAAGCAAATCCTTTTGTAGTTCCTCAAAATTGCCTGTATTGTATATGGGAAGTTTAATTCTTTTGAGAACAATAACAAATTATGCCAAGGTAAAATTTCTTAAAATCTAAACTAGAGAATGCTGCTAATTGCCAATTCTTTGACTGAACAACCTTGTGCTGGTTTTCAGGCTCGTCTTTACAGTCTACAGGCTGATCCAGCAACGTACTGCAATGAGCCAGATGGTAAGAAACTTAATGGAATCTGACCTTTTTGATGTACATCTTTTATTTACAAGTAATGTAGGGGTGTGTTTTGGACTCGTACTTGAGCCTTCTGTGTTAATTCTGTTGAGATTTTTTAATGGGTAGTAAATTTTGGAGAAACTTTCAATTGAGAGGTTTGAATAAGTTATGCAGGAAAATACGAGAGCAATAAAAACAATGCAGTTCATTTGGTTAATCCCAAAAGTTCATGCTACGATATTCCCCCTTTTTCTCAAGAATCAAATTGGATTTCTTAATTAGACCATCTGCTTCCCAAGGCAGACAGTTCTATATATTTGGTGAAAGTGAGTAATGCAGATGCTGGAGATTAGTGAAGAGTGTGGTGCTGGAAAAGCAAAACAGGTCAGACAGCATCCGTGGAGCAGGAAAATCAAGGTTTCTGCCAAAGCCCTGCATCACAAATGAGGCTGGGAGCCTTGGGGGGTGATGAAGGGCTTTTGCCCGAAACACCGATTTTCCTGCTCTAATGCTGTCTGACCTGCTGTGCTTTTCCAGCACCACACTCTTCAGTTCCACGTATTTACTGCGCTCTTTCTAATGTAATGAATTCTAAATTTCCTTCTCTCCTAAATTTGAATTATATCCTCCAACTTTAATGTTTTGTAATAATTGCAATCATTATTAGGCCACAATTTATCTATTCCTTTAACAAAGTAATAGTATGTCTGCCAGTGAAAGTAGAAAATAGTAATATTTTCAACTTATTTTCTAATTTTTGTAAACAACGTATGTCATAAACTAATGGGTGGATTTCAGCAAAACTTGATATACAGTGATAGGGTGTGGCCTAAGGAAGAACTGATTCGTTTTTCGCCAAAATGAGAGTCTGATTCTATGTGATTGTAAGAATGTTGAGTTGAATGCTGCACTAAGTGTCTGTTTACTTGTTGAATACTACTTCCTTCCTCAAAATCACAGGTTGTGTCCCTATTCTCATATCTAGGATGAAATCCATCAGGGCCCAGAGCTCTGATAGTTTGCTAAGGGCCACTTACCTAGTCATTGCAATATTCCTGAGAACATCCATTCCCTTAACTTCCTGATTAACATCTGTTTCTGAGATGTTGCTTGTATCCTCTAGAGAAGTCTTTCTGTTGGGGTTTTTCAGTTGAAGTTAATTTAACACTGAAAATGAATCTTCAGCAAAATATCATTATTAAAGTGTCATGGAGATTAATTTGGCAGAACCATTTGTAATTGATATCTTGTCTGAGTTTTTTTGTAAATAAGCCATGTTTTCCTTTATTCAGGTCCGTTGGAGCTCTATGAAGAGTGGGTTGCTGATTTTAATCTTGAAAATCAGAAAGGGGAAATCTCAGACCTATTGGTTAATAGTCCTGCAGTGCGTGCTCTTTACACAAAAATGGTATGTACTGTGCCACCCATTCCATTTACACTCGCTAATGCTCTGTCTGAAAATATTGTTAGATCAAAGCCAATTGCAACAAGTGAGACTCCAGATTTGCATTGAGGTCATTTGAGTATTTGATATCGTTGAATTCAGTTCATTTGAGCTTTCATAGAGTCATAGTCATAGAGATGTACAGCATGGAAATAGACCCTTCGGTCCAACCCGTCCGTGCCGACCAGATATCCTAACCCAACCTAGTCCCACCAGCCAGCACCTGGCCCATATCCCTCAAACCCTTCCTATTCGTATACCCATCCAAATGCCTCTTAAATGTTGCAATTTTACCAGCCTCCACCATGTCCTCTGGCAGCTCATTCCATACATGTACCACCCTCTGCATGAAAAAGTTACCCTTTAGGTCTCTTTTATATCTTTTCCATCTCACCCTAGACCTATGCCCTCTAGTTCTGCACTCCCCGACCCCAGGGAAAAGACTTTGTCTATTTATTCTATCCATATCCCTTATAATTTTGTAAACCTCTAAGGTCACCCCTCAGCCTCTGACGCTCCAGGGAAAACAGCCCCAGCCTGTTCAGCCTCTCCCTGTAGCTCAGATCCTCTAACCCTGGCAACATCCTTGTAAATCTTTTCTGAACCCTTTCGAGTTTCACAAGATCGTTCCAAAAGGAAGGAGACCAGAATTGCACGCAATATTCCAACAGTAGCCTAACTAATGTCCTGTACAGCCGCAACATGACCTCCCAACTCCTGTACTCAATACTCTGACCAATAAAGGAAAGCATACCAAACGCCGCCTTCACTATCCAATCTTCCTGTGACTCCACTTTCAAGGAGCTATGAACCTGCACTCCAAGGTCTCTTTGTTCAGCAACACTCCCTAGGATCTTACCACTAAGTGTATAAGTCCTGCTAAGACTTGCTTTCCCAAAATGCAGCACCTTGCATTTATCTGAATTAAATTCCATCTGCCACTTCTCAACCCATTGGCCCATCTGGTCAAGATCCTGTTGTAATCTGAGGTCCACTATACCTCCCACTTTGGTGTCATCTGCAAACTTATTAACTGTACCTTTTATGCTCGCATTCAAATCATTTATGTAAATGAGAAAAAGTAGAGGGCCCAGCACCGATTCTTGTGGCACTCCACTGGTCACAGGCCTCCAGTCTGAAAAACAACCCTCCACCACCACCCTCTGTCTTCTAGCTTTGAGCCAGTTCTGCATCCAAATGGCTAGTTCTCCCTGTATTCCATGAGATCTAACCTTGCTAATCAGTCTCCCTGGGGAACCTTGTCGAGTGCCTTACTGAAGTCCATTTAGATCACATCCACTGCTCTGCCCTCATCAATCTTCTTTGTTACTTCAAAAAACTCAATCAAGTTTGTGAGACATGATTTCCCACGCACAAAGCCATGTTGACTATCCTGAATCAGTCCTTGTTTTTCCAAATACGTGTACATCCTGCCCCTCAGGATTCCCTCCAACAACTTGTCCACCACCAAGGTCAGGCTCACCGGTCTATAGTTCCCTGGCTTGTCTTTACCATCCTTCTTAAACAGTGGCACCACGTTTGCCAACCTTCAGTCTTCCGGCACCTCACCTGTGACTATCGATGATACAAATATCTCAGCAAGAGGCCCAGCAATCATTTCCCTAGCTTCCCACAGAGTTCGAGGATACACCTGATCAGGTCCTGGGGATTTATCCACCTTTAACCATTTCAAGACATCCAGCACTTTGGGGGTCAACAGTTGCCCAAATCATAAAAACATTAATGCATCAAAAATAAACTAAATAATGTGGCAGAGAACAATATATTCTGGTACATTCTCCATCCATCTCTCTACCTTCTCCAGCTGACTACCACAACCCCGACCACCACCATCAGGAGTGTCGAATATTTTATCATGATTTGAAATATTGAAGACAGGATGGCCTGGATCTTCTGAGATGTTGCAATTGTCATCGGATTGCTGATCCACTCAAATACTCTACTAACTTGATGCTGTTTCACATTTTTACCATGGTCTTTTGAACCTGACATATTTCTGAGACCATGAATGTCTCCCTGAGAACTTTATCAAATCATAGTGCAATCAAGGAAAAAGAAGACACACTACCCTTTTACAGCACTAGTCTCACATGATAAATTTAAATGTTCGGTCTCAACGACGATGAGGTGAGAACGGGGACATTTTGGTGACTTGAGAGTCAGGTTGACGGCTAGTTGGGGAAGTTGGCAGCGCTGATACAGTGATCGATGTAGTCATCTTCCTTTCATGTCATCCCAACCAGTACCCTTCCACCGATACCCTCAGCCACCTGGCTGAACTGGTCTTCTCCCTTAACAACTTCTCCTTCCAATCCTCCCACTTCCTCCAAACCAAATAGGTAGCCATGGGACCCAGCTATGCGGTCTCTGTCGGGTAGGTGGAACAGTCCATCTTCTGCAGTTACACTGGCACCAGCCCCCACCTATTCCTCAGCTACATCGATGATTGTATCAGCGCGCTACCTCATGCTCCCACAAGGAGGTCGAACAGTTCATCAGCTTGACCAACACCTTTCACGCTGACCTCAAATTGACTTGGACCATCTCTGACACATCCCTCCCCTCCTTGGGCGACCAACTAACCACGGACGTCTACTACATGTCCACTGACTCCCACAGCTACATCACTTCCTGTAAAAATGCCATCCATTATTCCCAATTCCTCCGCCTCCGCCGCACCTGTTCCCAGATGACCAATTCCACCTTGGGTAATCCCTGATGGCCTCCTTCTTCCAAGATCGCAATTTCCCTTCCCACATGGTCAACGATGCCCTCTAGTCCATTTCCTCCACTTCACGCACCTTGATCCTCACCTTCAACCACTCCAACTTCTGCATATATCGCATCATCCTCTGCCACCTACAAATAGACCCCACCACCAGAAATATGTTTCCTTCCCTACCCCTATCAATGTTCTGAAAAGACCATTCCCTCTGCGACTCCCTTGTCAGGTCCACATCATTCCCCCACCAGCCCACACCCCACTTCCCTGCACCTTCCCCTGCCATCACAGGACGTGCAAAATCTGCGCCCATACCACTCCTCTTATATCTGTCCAAGGCCCTAAGGGATCCTTCCACATCCCTCAAAGTTACCTGTACTCCCACAAACGTAAGTTACTGCATCCGTTGTACCCGATGTGGTCTCGACATCAGGGAGACATCACGCCTCTGAGCGGATTGTTTCAGAGAACATCTCTGGGACACTCATACCCACCAACCCTACTGCCCTGTGGCTGAACAGTTCAACTCCTCCACCCACTCCGTTAAGGAGATCCTGGGCCGCTTCCATTGCCAAACCTTTACCACCCAATGCCTGGAAGAAGAATGGCTTGTATTCTGCCTTGGACCTCTGCAACCACATGGGATAAATGTGGATTTCAAGTGTTTTCTCATTCCCCCCTTCACATTATCCCAGTCTCGAGCCTCCAACTCGACACCGCCCTCTTGACCTGCCCATTACCTTTCCTATCTATCTGCTCCACCCTCCTCTCCTACCTATCACCACCTTCTTTACCTTCATCTACCTATTGTATTCTCAGCTACCTTGCCCCCACCCCAACCCCTCTCAGCCCCCGGCCCTCAAATTTCATTCCTGATGAAGGGCTTCTGCCTGAAACATCGATTCTTCTGCTCCTCAGATGCTGCCTGACCTGCTGTGCTTTTCCAGCACCACATACATGACTCAGGACTGCAGATGCTGGAGATCACTTTTACTGGCAGCATAGATGTCATGTAAAAAGATTGAAATGAGCCTCAATTCTCAACATTTTTGCTACTTTAATTTAAAAGCTGCATATTTGAGTTATGAAATAGTGTTCAGTTTTCTTTTCCCTTAAACAGGTACCAGCAGCCGTATCTCATTCAGAATTTTGGCATCGATACTTTTATAAACTTTATCAGTTGGAACAGGTGGGTCATTACTGATAGTTCAATAATGTTTGAAATGTTTATCTTAGTTCTTTAGTATGTTAGTCAGTTATCAGGTCAGCTGATCAATTGTAAACGTTTATACTGGAATACACCAACATCCATATTGTGAACTCATAGATTTTTATGCATTTCCTCTTGCTTCACCCCACTAGTTGTTGGCAGTGCTTTTAATAGCAAGGCTCTATGCTTCAGAATTTATTCCCTAATCTCCTACACTACTTCCTCTTCCATATTGTTAATTCACTACTTGCACCTGGGTACTTGTTACTCTTCATCCCCACCTCCAAGATCGCTTGCTTGGACTTAGCTTCCATTCTTTGGTTACACCGTTGAGGTGTGTTGGGACATTTTTCTATATTAAATGGAATATATCAATGCAGTTTGGCTGTTGTATTTAGTGAGATGTAGGGAATTGGTAGAGGTTCTCAACGGTTAGAGTAAGCAGAGTTTGAGAGAAGTTGTAGACTAGATGGATTTGACAGAACAGGGCCATGAGATTTTAAAATGCCAGCACCAGTGGGACAACACCACTATCATAGGGCAAGCCAGACAGAGAACAGCCAGGGAATTCTTAGAGGCATGGCATTCATCCACAAACTCCATCAACAAACACATCGACCTGGACCCAATATACCAACCACTACAGCGGACAGCTGAAACTGACACCCGGAAGCGACAAGGACAGACCACTATAAATACCGGAAGAAACATCAAAGAAGCGCTTCGCAGGAGGCTCCAAAGCACTGATGATGTCGCCTAGCCAGGGGACGAAACGTTTGCAACAAAAACTTCCAGCTCGGCGAACAGAACCACAACAACGAGCACCCGAGCTACAAATCTTTGCAAAAACTTTAAAATGCCAGCAATTTTGTCATAAATATTCTTCAAGTAAGGTGGCAGGGTTAGTTCAGCAAGGATGAGCTAGTAAGTGACCGTGAATTAATGTAGAACAGATAGTTAATAGTTTACTGTTTATAAGAGGCCAATAACAAAATTATTACAAAAGTCTGCCGTGGACAGAGATGTTTTGAGGGATTTCAGTGGTCGAAGGACTGAGGTGGAGTTGGTGTTGCAGTGGTAGAAGTAACAGCTCCATTCAATGTCAAATGAGATTCTAAGATTACAACCATTTGTCTTGTTTGGTCTGAGGTAAACAGTGACTGGGCAGGGGCGACGTTGAATCAATTTGGAGGAAGCAAAATTTCTACATTTGAAAGGATTGAGAATAAAACAGCATAGATTTAACTTGGGTAAAGGAAGCAAAGGTGACATGAGCTTTTCATTGAGAGTGGTTAAGGTTTGGAATATGCTATCAGTGTTTTGGGAACCCTTTCAACTGCAGTGTTCAAAACGTAATTGTAAAGGGTTTGGAGGACAAGGTGGGGTAAAGGCAACGTGTGAATTGCTCAGTTGGAGGACTGGTGCAGACATGATGGACCAGATGGCCTCTTTCTGTGCTGTAATTAGTGATATTTCTTCTTATCTGCATTTGCATCAAATTGGCTAAGTTAGAATTGGAGGTACTCAGCATCCGAAGTTTCTACTTAAAAGGATTTGTGCTAAAATATGACTTGTTCAATCTTGATCAGTTTGATTTTTAAATTTTGTATCTAATTGTAGTTTGTCAAAAACTTAGAATCAGTTTAAGTTTTTTATTAAACATTTGGTTGAACATGTTGGAGTAAATGCTAACGGAATATCTCCTCTGACAGGAAGAGACCAGGAGAATAGCACTGAAGCAGAGAGCGGAGCAGACGTCTCATGCAGAGGAGCTTCAATGGGAAGACGAAGAAGGTAGGACCTTTAATTAAATTGCAAATTAAACAGAAAAGAGAATATTATTTGCTAAAACTTTCCTTGCTGAACTGCATGTTAAGAATTTTCTTGAATGCCAGTATCATTAACAGTGACCACAGAATTACAGGTTTGTTATAAAACCTATATGTGGTTCATTTGAATAAAAGAAAAATACTGCAGGTGCTGGAAATCTGATACAAAAACAAATTGTTGGTGCAACTCAGCAGGCTTGGTAGCATCTGTGGGGCAAGAAAGGTTCTTCATGGTCTGTGTGCAGACTGCATTGGTACAATTGGTCAATGTGCTCAGTTTCCTGGCAGCTGCACAGTTTAAAGGGAATGTTAGACCTCACTTGGCTAGGTCAGAAGGTTATTCTAAATTCTTAGCAATATGGTTAAATCTTAATTGGTCACTTTATTCATTCAGAACATGTGAGCATCACTGGCTTGCTTGGCATTTACAGCCCACTGTCACAATGGTGCTCTTTTACAAGATTACTATGCCCTTGAGTTTTTTTCAGAGAGGGGGTAATTGGCCAGGCTTCATGTCTGAAGTTTGATTGGTTCATTGGGGCTTTTTTGTTTACATTAACAAGGCTTCAGGCCAAAAACTTGGTTTTTTGAAAAAGCTGGTATAGTCAAGGGGGCGTGGTCAGCTCTCTAGCTATGCAGTTCAATTCAGTTAGGGAGTTAGTTGAGTCAGGGTCACAGTGGAAACTGGAAGCTCTCTATCTTTCCCTATGCCCTTCTAATCTCAAGCCTGTAAGCTCTAGTTTGTTCTGTTTTTACTGTTTGTCCTAAGGGATGTTTGTATTTGGACAGTTGCAAGTATTTTTGGAACAGCATCATTCCTATCCGCGTTCGGATAGGATAAGCTCTCTGGTATTCTGTTGTCTTTGTGTTTCATTCCATAAATTTGTTAATAAATTTAAATTTTGCTTGTTTAAAACTTGGCAGTTGAACCAGCTAATTTACACCAGGAATATCCATTAATACACCTAACTTTAAACAAATAGCAAAGTTACGGTCTGGGCTACCTGCTTAAAAATGTTTTGAGGGAGCTGGCCTAGTCAATATCACCATAGTTAATTGGGGGGGGGGAGTAAGTGTGAGGTAGGAATTATTTGCAGAATTCCCAGTGTCTGATCTGATCTTGCAATCGCAGTACTTATATGGTTAAGTTTCTGATCAGAGGTGACCACCCAGTTGTTGATGGTGAAGGATCCGGTTCACAAAAAAAGTCATTTCATTGATACTGACAGGTTAATCATTCAACCAAATCAAGCCAAAATACTAAACATCTAAACCAAACAGCTTACTGAAAAAGCTCTACATGTCTGGCAACATTGCTGGACAGCGAAATGGTTCTGGGTGTTTTGAGTTTGGATGATTTTTTTCAGAACTGGAATCTGAAGAAATCATGATGGACTCAACATCAATTCAGATTCTCTGTGTGCGTGCAGATGCTGCCAGGCCTGGTCAGTTTTTATAGCATTCTATCTTTATAATTTTCAACCACCTCATACAGGGAGACAAAAATCCTCATGTTACTAAGTAAACTCCAAAAACTATAACAAATAATTTGACCCTTGTTTATCTGAGAAACTATTGGGACTAAAGGCCGATGAGCTCACAGGACTTGAAGACCTGTGTCCAGATGTTTTTAAAGGAAGTGACTACAGAGATAGTGAGGTACTCCTTTAAAATATTCCAGAGCTCACTGGATTTCAAGAGGATTCCAGCAAATTGGAAAATTTCTGAAGTGAAGCCCCTGTTCAAGAAGGGAGAGGGACAGAAAGCAAGAAACTGCCAAGCAATTAGGATAACATCTGTCATTGGGTAAATGCAAGAGTTTGTTTTTAAGGAAGAACATTCCTTAATTATTATTAATGAAGGACATTTAGAAAAGTACTCAACTGGAATGTCAACATGCTTTTGTGAAAGGGAAATCATGTTAGATAAGTTTGCTGGAATGCTTGGAGGATATAACAAGCAAAGTTGATAAAGGGGAATTGGTAGATGCACTGTATTTGGACTTTTCAGCTAAGGTGTCATAAAATATTAGTATACAGGTAAGGGCTCCAGATAAACTGTTAGCATGGTTTAAAGATTGATTAACAAACAGAAGACAGTTTGCATTAATAGGCCTTTTTCAAGTTGGAAACATCTAACTAGCAGTGTTCCATAAGGATCAATCTTAGGGCCATTTATGTTAATGACTTATAGGAGGTAAGTGTAATGCATCTAAATTTACAGGACAGAAATGGGAGGGCAGGCTGTGATGATACAAGAAATCTACAAGGGATATAGATAAGTTGACAAGAACTTGGCGGATGGAATTTAATGTAGGAAAAGGTGAGGTAGGAAGAATCAAAAGGCAGACTATTATTTAACTGGAGAACGATTCCAAAAAAAATGTGGGGAAACTTGAGTTTTCTTGATCGTGCACATAAAATGTTGGCATGTTCTGTGACAGTTTATTAAGTCTAAATGGAATTTTGACCTTTTTATTGTTGGGGAGTTGGGATTTAAAAATGGAAATCTTGGTACAAATTATTACAGGGTGTTGGTAAGGTTATGCATAAGTTACTGTGCAGTTTTGGTCTCTGTATTTTTATTAACAAAAGGAGGTACTAGCATTGGAGGCTGTTCATTAGGCTGCTTAAGGGATGAAGGGTTTGACTTGTGAAGAAAGATAAAAAGAGATTAAACCTTCATTCGTTAGAGCTTAGAATGAGTGATCTTACTGAAACATAAAAGATCCTGAGGAGGTTTAAAAGGGGTAGTTATTCAGAAGATGTTTCCATTCGGAGAATATTGATTTGATTTGCTTTATTATTGTCACATGTACTGAGATACAGTGAAAAGTATTGTTTTGCATGCTATCCAGGCATACCGTACTTCAGGTTAATAGAACAGAATGCCAAGTATTGTGTTACAGCTACAGAGAAAGATAAACTGAGAGGTCTATTCCTAAGTCTGATATCACTGGGGATGAAGCTGTTCTTCAATCTGTATCTTTCTATCTTCTCCCCAATGGAAGAGGGTGAAAGAGTCTATAACAGAGGTGGAGGGGTCTTTAATTATGTTGGCTGCTTTTCCAAGGCAGTGGGAAGTATAGATGGAGCTGATGGACGGAGGCTGGTTTGCAAGATGGACTGGGCTGTGTTCACACCTCCAATTTCTTGCAGTCTTGGGCGGAGCAGTTGTTATACCACACTAATGCATCTGGATAGGATGTTTTTCTTTGGTGCATCTATAAACATTTGTAAGTGTCACTACAGGCATGCCGAACTTCCTTAGCTTTCTGAGGAAGTAGAGGCTTTGGTGTGCTTTCTTGACTACTGTTGACGTGGATGGACAAGGACAAATTGGTGACATTATACCTAAGAACTTGAAGCTCATAACCATCTTTACCTCACTGATACAAGCAGGAACATGTCCTCCACTCTGCTTCCTGAAGGCAATGACCAGCTCCTTCATTTTGCTAATGTAGAAGGAGAGATTGTTGGCTTTACACCAGGCCACTAGGCTCTCTATCTCTTTCCTGTACTCAGTCTCATCATTGTTTGAGATCTGACCCATGACGGTGGTGTCATCAATAAGATTTTAAATGGGGTTAGAGCTGAATTTAGCCATACATTCGTGAGTGTATAAGGGCTATTGTAAAGGGCTGAGTAAGCAGCCTTGCAGGGCTCCGGTGGTGTGTATTATCATGGGAATCTTGAACCACAACATATTTGCAGAATAAGGGACACTCATTCAAAATTATGATGCAAAATAATTTCTTCTAAAGGGTAGTGAATGTCTGAAATTCTCTATCCTAAAGAGTTGTGATGACTAGATCACTGAAGTATTTTAAAAAGGCAAGCAAGTTTTTGTAGTGTTGGGGAACTGATTGTTATGCTCAGCAGGCACGAAAGAGAGCTTGAGGCCTAGGACAGATGTAGCCATGATCTTGCTGAATGGAAGGGCAGGCTTGAAAGGCAAAATGGCCTCCTTCTTGTTTTCATGTTCTGGCTCTTTGCGGTCTTGCAGATATACAAACTAAAACATGAGAACACATTCATTCAACATTAAAATATTTAAATATAAAAGTTAACTAGCATTTTTGAAATGATCTAGAATAGACTAAAACAATATAAAATTAGAAAAGAAATGCTCAAAATACACAGCAGGTCTGACAGTATCTGTACATAGAGAGAAAACTGAGTGTTTGTCAGAACCATCTCATGAACGAAAACTGAAATGTTAACTGTTTCTCTGTTCAATATTCTTCCCGAGTTGCTGACCCAGATTGTTTTATTTTTACTTCAGATTTCTGGCATCCACAGTATTTTACATTTAATCATCATGTCAAAAGTAGGCCAAGTTGTTTGTGATAGTGTGTAATGAGAAATGCCTCAAGCTTTGCAGTGATTATTTTAAATTCTTTTGGAAATTTGAAGTACACTTACTTGGATCACAATTGATTTCACCCTCTGATTGTAGTCTAGATTGTTGATTTTTTTTTCTCTGATGGATTTTACAATTTTCAGTGAAAATCAACTGTATATAATGCAAAAAAAACTATGTTGTACTTTTGCAGATGAATTCGTAGGTGCTTCGCCTGTCAGTTCAGAGTTTCGACATACGCCGCAAAATCCGTTATTGCCTGTACAATCTCTTGTTGCGTGCTCCACGCTGGAGCATTCAGTTGAACTTCCGAACCAGAATATTGCTGACATTACGCAAAGGCCAGGGGAACACCAGTCTGTAAGTGCCATCAGCAGTCCCACAGAACTCCAGCTGAGAAGTCAAATCTCCACTTCCAGTGAGACATCAAGGTCTGAGGAGACTGTGAAGGAAATTGCAGGCAATGTGGTAGATACCAGTGTGGAGCTGGTGGTAGAACAGGATTTGAAGCCCAAGACTAAGGGCAGGCCTTCAATTCCAGAGGAAGAAACAAATGGATCAACTAAAGATCAAAAAATGAAGGAGTTTACTGCAGTAACTGGTGCAGTGTTTGAGGCAAAGAACACCAACAAACTGGAGACTACAAAAGATGATGGACCCATTGATTTGAGAGTGTATGAACTTAACTCGGACAGTGGAAAATCAACACCATCCAATAACGGAAAGAAAGGTGATTATTATTCCAAGTTGCATATTTGTGCAAAGTACAGATGGAGCAGGCAGGAGAATAATGGTAAATAACGCTACTGGTCTCAAAATGGGAACCGAAGGATGTGACAGGCATGTTTTAAAAATAATGGTATTTATAAATTAGTGGTGATTTACATAATCATAAAAATGGAACTTAAGAAAGTAATAGCAGAACATTTTTGATGCTTTAAGAATTCATAATCCATTGATTATTAATAGATCACTGTACCCTGAAGTCCAGAAATAGATTAGGTGCAATGAGAAGTGACCCTTTTTTAGATTGAGTGACAGTCAAAATATACAGGAGAGGCTCTTAGTCTCATTGAGTCTGTAACAACAAAAAACTGCTTTAAATCTACACTAGTCCCACTTCATATCACTTGGCCATTGTCTTCAATGATGACGTTTCAAGTGCTCATTCAAGTATATTTTAAAGGTTACTACCCAGGCAGTGCATTCCAGATTCCTGCCACCCTTTGGTTGAAATTGTTTTTCCTCCAAATCCCCTCTAATCTTGCTGCATTGCATCTTCAAATTATGTTTTTTTGTTATTGACCCTTCAGCTGAGGGGAACAGCTGCATTCTACCCACCCTGTTTATGCCCTGCAATCTCCTACACCTCAAATCAGGTCCCCTCAGCCCCTCTGCTCCAAAACAAAATGACCTGAGCTTATCTATCTAGTCTTTCTTCATAGCTGAAATGGTCCATCCCAGGTAACATCCTGATGAATCTCCTCTGCATCCCTCCAGTGCAATCATATCATCCTATAGTGCAGTGATCAGAACTGCTCAAAGTACTCCAGCTGTGGCCTGTACAGCTCCAACATAACCATCTTGTTCTTATGATCTGTGCCATGACTGATAAAGGCAATTGTCTTGCCAGTGTCTGGGATCTGTGAACAAGTATGTGAAGCTTCCTAGTGTACTGCCATTCTGAGAGTATCCCCTTGTCTTGTTGCTTCTGCAAAAGCACATCACTTCATACTTTTCAGGGTTAAATTCTATTCAGTTTGTTTATATCCCCCTGTAACAACACATTCCTCCTCTCTGTCAATCTCCTGGTCAATCTTTGTGTCACCCTCAATTTATTTATTTCCACCCCACGTTGTTTATATATAATCACGACCAACAATGTTCAGTACCACTTGCGACTCTTCAGATACTGAAGCAGAATGTGTGCACTTTCAACAAGATGTGAACAATATTTAGGCTTGGGCTGAAAAGTGTCAAGTAACATGCCACACAAATGACTATCTCGAATAAGAGAATCTAACCACTGCCCCATGACATTCAGTGGCATTACTGTCACTGAATCCCCCATTATCAACATTCTTGGGGGGTTACCATTGACCAAAATCTCTCCCAAAGCTGGACTTGCCACACAAATACAGTGGCCAAGCAAGCAGGTCAGAGGCTAGGAATACTACAGTGAGTATGACTTCCCAAAGCCTGTCTGTCTAGATTAGAATAGAATTCTTAGAGTAGAGATAGAGGCCATTTGGCCCATTGCATCTGCACTTCCTGAACACATCGTCATCTAGGACACTGATAGAATCCATGTTTTCCCACATATGCCAGGTCTCTCATTCCACTCACTGCCCTCACCTCCTGTGATTTAAACTTGAATTTATTCAATCTATCTTTTCTGATTATTTAATATAAAAGATATTTCCTTTACCTTGACTTTAGTCTCCTCTTATTCTCTGACTATTATTTATTCTTAGTTACTCCCTTAATCTCCCAGCTCTTGGGTCTTGGTCTGTTCCTGTCACCACTAATCTGTGAAAATAGTTTGGAAAACAAGACAGCAGAGAGTGGGAGGGGAGATTCCTCCTCCACTTCATATAACTGCTATACTTACAAATGTGTGACACTCCATTCACTGCTCGTTGTCTTGTTAGATGCTTTCTGCTTCAGCTGTTTCAGGAGCTAGTTTAAACCAAATTAACAGCCTAATTATTCAAACTACAGCAGCACCACCCACTGAGGGGATTTGTTTTTACTCTCAGCTATGTTTTGTTCCTCTGAGCTTCCTAGTGTACTGCCATTCTGTGAATATTCTCTTGTCTTGTTGCTTCTGCGAAAGTGCACCACTTCATACTTTTCAGGGTTAAATTCCATTCCATTTTCTTATATCTCTCTGTCAATCACCTGGTCAATCTTTGTGTCTATCCTTTAGAATTGAAACCTATTAAACAATTGATGTTGTCAAAAAACTAACAGCAGTTAGTACTAGATTCTAAGGCAAGAGATTAATTCAAACTCTCACATTTACCAAACTGCCAGACTTCACTTTCTGCTGATTGCCTTTTGTGCTAATTTTACTGAATTTTTAAAATCCTGTTTCCAACTCCAGTAGAATGTCTTTGTGGACATTTTCCATTTTTTAAGCTGAGGAATACAATGCCAGAGACTTTAACTACCATAGTGTCACTGACAATATTAATAAAGCATTGCTGAGTAGAATGCATCAAAAAGAAACCATGCATTTAGAAACATTGTATTTTCAAGATATTTCTATAAGTGGTCCTGTTGGATAGTAGGATCTTTTGAGTAAAAGAAAACTAAATTATTTCTTAGTGACTGAATACTTCAGTTTTATGTATGGTTTTCGGGGAAAGCAAGTATGGGGATGTGGTTCATCAGACGTAATATCAAATCAGCTTTTTTTAAACTCGTACTTGGGATGTTGACATCACTGACAAGGCTAGCACTTATTGTCCATTTCAAGTTGTCCATGAATTGAGTGGTTTTATATTTCAAAGGGTTGTTTGGAGTGAGCAAATTTTTAAAATTCATCCGTGGGACATGTGTCACTGGCTGACCAGCACTTATTGACTGTCCCTCGTTGCCTTTGAACTTTCTGGGCCATTTCAGAGGGCATTGAGAGGCCATAAGACATAGGAGTGGAAGTAAGGCCATTCGGTCCATCGAATCCGCTCTGCCTTTTAATGATGGCTCATGGGCATTTCAGCTCCACTTGCCTGTACTCTCACAGTAGCACTTAATTCCTTGTGAGATCAAGAACTTGTCAATCTCTGCCTTGAAGATATTTAACATCCCAGCCTCCACTGCACTCTGGCAATGAATTACACAGGCCCACCACTCTCGGCTGAAGAAATGTTTTCTCATTTCCATTCTAAATTGACCCCCTCTAATTCTAAGGCTGCACACATGGTTCCTAGTATCCCCACCTGACGGAAACAATTCCCAGCATCTACCCTTTCTAAGCCATGCGTTATCCTATAAGTTTCTATTAGATCTCCCCTCAACCTTCTAAACTCTAATGAATACAATCCCAGGATCCTCAGCCGTTCATCATATGTTAGGCCTACCATTCCAGGGATCATCCATGTGATTATCCTTGGGATACCCTCCAATACTAGTATGTCCTTCCTGAGGTGTGGGGCTCAAAACTGGACGCAGTATTCTAAATGGATCCTAACTAGAGCTTTATAAAAGTCTCCGCACATCACTGCTTTTACATTCCAACTCTCTTGAGATAAATGACAACATTCCATTGTAATGAAAGCAAATGTACTCAACCTGCAAGTCACCCTTTAGAGAGGCCTGGACTAGCACTCCCAGATCCCTTTGTACTTTAACTTTATGTAGTTTCTCACAGTTTAGAAAATAGTCCATGCCTGTTTTTTTTTTCCCCCAAAGTGTAAGACCTCACATTTGCTCACATTGAATTTCATCAGCCATTTCCTGGACCACCCTCCTAAATGGTCTAAATCTTTCTGCAACCTTCTCACCTCCTCAGAACTACCTGCCTGTCCACCTAACTTCGTATCATTGGCGAATTTTGCTAGAATGCCCCCAGTCCCTTTATCCAGATCATTAATATATAAAGTGAACAGCTGTGGCCCCAACTGGACATCACTTGTCACTAGCTGCCATTCTGAAAAAGAACCTTTTATCCCAACTCTGTCTTCAGTCACACAGCCAATTCCCAACCCATGCCAGAAGCTCACCTCGAACACTATGGGCCCTCACCTTACTCAGCAGCCTCCTGTGAGGCACCTTATCAAAGGCTTTTTAGAAGTCTCGATAACATCCACAGAGTTTCCCTAGTCTAACCTACTTGTTACCTCCAAAGAATTCTAACAGGTTTGTCAGGCACGACCTCCCCTTACTAAATCCATGATTTGGAGATGCCGGTGTTGGACTGGGGTGTACAAAGTTAAAAATCTCACAACAGCAGGTTATAGTCCAACAAAGTCCAACTTTTATCTCTGAAAGTTGCCACCCAGGTAAATAGTGCTGTGAGGAAGGCATATGGTGTACTGGGCTTTATTGGCAGAGGAATTGAGTTCCGGAGTCCTGAGGTCATGTTGCAGTTGTATAAGACTCTGGTGAGGCCTCATCTGGAGTATTGTGTGCAGTTTTGGTCGCCATACTATAGGAAGGATGTGGAAGCTTTAGAACGAGTGCAGAGGAGGTTTACCAGGATGTTGCCTGGAATGGTAGGAAGATCTTATGAGGAAAGGCTGAGGCACTTGGGGCTGTTCTCATTGGAGAAGAGAAGGTTTAGGGGAGATCTGATAGAAGTGTATGAGATGATTAGGGGTTTAGATAGGGTAGATACTAAGAACCTTTTACCGCTAATGGAGTCAGGTGTTACTGGGGGACATAGCTTTAAATTAAGGGGTGGTAGGTATAGGACAGATGTTAGGGGTAGATTCTTCACACAGCGGGTTGTGAGTTCATGGAATGCCCTGCCCGTATCAGTGGTGAACTCTTCTTCTTTATGTTCATTTAAGCGGGCATTGGATAGGCATTTGGAAGTTATTGGGCTAGTATAGGTTAGGTAGGACTCGGTCGGTGCAACATCGAGGGCCGAAGGGCCTGTACTGCGCTGTATCCTTCTATGTTCTATGTTCTATAAAGTGTGTAATTGGAAACACACTAGCTTTCGGAGCAACGCACCTTCATCCACTATCACCTGATTTTTAACTTACTAAATCCGTGTTGACTTGTTCTAATCCAATCCTGCACTTCCAAGAATTTGGAAATCTCATCCCTAATAGTTGTAGATAAAATTCTAGAATCAGAGGTTAGGCTAATTGGCCTGTAATTTTCCATCTTTTGTCTTGATCGTTTCTTGAACAAGGAGGTTACAACAGCGATTTTTCCAATCATTTGATACTTTCCCTGACTCCAGTGATTTTTTGAAAGATAACAACCAACATCTCTGCTATTTCTTCAGCTGCGTCCCTCAACTCTAAGATGTAGCCCGGGCCAGGAGACTTACTAGTTTTTAGACCGTTTAGCTTCTTTAGCACTTGCTCTTTTGTAATGGCTATCAGACTAAACTCTGCCCCTTCCCCCCCCCCCATTACTCTCCTTAATTGTTGGGAATATTGCTCATGTCTTCCACTGTGAAAACTGATGCAAAGTACTTGTTAAATTCTTCAGTTATTTTCTTGTCTCCCAGAAATAGTCTTCCCACATCAATGTAGAGTGGCCCAATGTCTGCATTTGCTTCTTGTTTATTTCTTATGTATTGAAAGAAACTTTGACTATTATTTCTGATATTACTGGCTAGCCTGCCTCTGTTTTTGTAGTCTTCCCAATTTCTGATTTCCTAGTGCTCTTGGAAACTTTATGGGCTTTTTGATATATTTCTAGACTTCCTTTATGAGCCATGGCTGTGTAATTCAATCCCCCCCCCCCCCCCCCACCGCCGGATACACTTTCTTTTCTTTAGGATGAACCTCTGCACTGTGTCCTCAATTACACCCAGAAATTCCTGCCATTGTTGCTGTACTGTCTTCCCCACTAGGTTCTGCTTCCAGTCGATTTTCATCAGTTCCTCTCTCATGCCCCTGTAATTACCTTTATTTAACTGTAACACCATTACATCCGATTTTTACCTTCTCTCTTTCAAACTGTAGACTGACTCTACCATGTTATGATCGCTGCCTCCTAAGTGTTCCCTGATTTTAAGTTCTTTTATAAAGTCTGGCTCATTACATAGCACTAAATCCAGAAAAGCCTGCTTCCTTATGGGCTCCATCACAAGCTGTTCCAAAAAGCCATCCTCTAAGCATTCCATGAATTCCCTTTCTTTCGATCCACTGGCAACATTATTTACCCAGTCCACCTGCATATTGAAGTCTCCCATGATCACCATGACCTTGCCTTTCTGACATGCCCTATCTTGTTTCCTGGTACATCCTGCGTCCCTAGTCCTGACCACTGCTGGGAGGTCTGTAGGGTTTTTTTGCCTTTTTGGTTCCTCAGCTCCACCCACACAGACTCCACATCCTCTGATCCTATGTCATTCACTTCCATAGATTTGATTTCATTCTTAACTAACAGGACAGCCCCGCCCCCTCTGCCCACCTCTGTCTTTTCAATAAGTTGTAAATCCTTGGATGTTTAACTGCCAGTCCTGAACCTCCTGCAACTATGTCACTGTGATGCCTGCCACATCATAATCATTCACGATAATTGAATTTAGAATTATAATCTGAGTCAACCACATTGCTGTGTGTTTGGAGTCATATGTAGGCCAGATCAGGTGAGGATGGCAGATTTCCTTCCCTGAAGGGTATCAGTGAACCAGATGGGTGTTTTCAAGAATCAACAATAGTTCCATGGTCATCAGTAGATTCTTAATTCCAGATTATTATTGAATTCAAATTCCACCATCTGTCATGGCAAGTTTTGACCCGGGTTTCCAGAACATTAGCTGAGTTTCTGGATTAATAGTCTAGCAATAATACCACTCGGCCATCGCCTCCCACGTCACCGTGGGCGTGGAGTCACCTATAGGGGCCAGCCAAGGTATGACAGCAGATTTCTGTTCCTGCAGGATATTAATGAATCCTATTATAATCTGAATTCAATAATTTCATAAGGGGTGGTTCCCAGATCTGCTGTCAGTGCTCCAAGTAAAGTCTAACCGTAGTTCTGTATAACTGCAGCTTAATTTTGCATTTTTGTACTCCGATCCTCTAGATATAAAGGCCAGCATTCCATTAACTTTCTTGATTTATTTTCTGCACTGTTCATGACATTTTAAAGATCTGTGCATCCGAACCCACAAGTCTCTTTGAACATCTACTTCATTAAACATTAGTCATCTACGAAGTGCTCTCAACTATCCTTTCTCGGTCCAAAATGGATAACCTCACACTTGGTTACATTGAACTTCATTTACCACAATTTTTTCCATTCTATATTTTATTCTTTATCTTTCTTTCTATTCTTAGTCTTATTGATATTGCTCTGTAATTTTATGCTGTTGTCTACATTATCTAGGTTGCTGTCTGTGTGTCATCATCAAATTTCGATGTGACTTTCTATCCAAATATTCAAGTTGTTAATAAATAACGTGAATAATTGAAGCCCTGACACAGATCCTTGTTGGATATCACTGGTCACATGCTACCAGTTTGAGAACATACCCATTATCCCTACGTTCTGTTGCTTGACATTTAAATAATTTCCCAGCCATATCAGTAATTTGCCCTCCATTGTGTGAGCTTCTGTCTTAGTTAACCATTTCTTATTTGTACTTGAATAATTTTATAGGCTTCAATTATTTGAGAAAGGGCATGTTAGCTGTTGGGAAAATAAATGTAGAACATAGGACTAAAATCTCAATGAGAGTTTGGCCTTTCAGGATTGAGATGAAATGTTATGTAACTTGGTGAGTGTGCATTAGTTTTGAAATTCTGAATGTCAGAGAGCTATGGGTGCTTCATTTGAATATATTAAAGACAAAGATCATTTTGGGTGCTAGTGGAATTCTGGGATATGGGATTACATTGGGAGGATGGATTTAAAGTAGTAGATCACCCATGATCTTATTGAATGGTGGAGTAGGATCAAAGGACAGAGTGGCCTACTCTGCTCTATTTTGTTGTTTTCAAATACATTTCCATTTTGGGGAAAAAGTGAAAGACTTTGCTTCAAAATATTATAACAAAATACCATTTTGTTGTATGTTTACTGTCTGGTCCTGTTAGGTTCCCTTCTTGAGATTCTTACATACTTGATGTAACTGCAATACACCAACTTCTGTGAACAGCATGATTTCTTTCAGCAAGTACAAGCTTTTGGAGGATCACTTAACACTCATCGTGATGCATGTCAAGCAAGGCTTCCTGAACAAGGGAACTGTCCTCCCTTTTATTAGATTAGAATTAGCTTCAATCCCTACAGTCTGGAAACAGGCCCTTTGGCCCAACAAGTCCACACTGACCTTCTGAAGAGTAACCCACACCCCTGCCCTGTATTTACCCCTGACTAAAGTACCTGACCTACATATCCCCAAACACTATGGGCAATTTAGTATGGCCAATTCACCTAACCTGCACATCTTTGGATTGTGGGAGGAAACTGGAACACCCAGAGGAAACCCACACAGACATGGGGAGAATGTGCAAACTCCGAATAGACAGTTGGAATTGAACCCGGGTCCCTGGTGCTATGAGGCAGCTGTGCTAACCACTGAACCACCGTGCTGCCCCACATACAGGGTTTTACATCTCAATCAGTCATGCACTCAAAGCACAACGCCCTTCCACTCCCCCATAGTCACGTGCCACCCAAAAACAATGTAAAGTGATTAGATTATTTCCAGAAATTAGATTATTCTTCAAAGTGACCGACCATCCCTCAAAACGGCGTGTGATTTAGGTTATTCCTCAAACTGCAGTATTTAGAGTATGGTTAGACTGTCACATCCTGCCTGCAAAACAGAAGAACATGCCCCACAGGACAACCAATTTCTTACATGTCAGCAGAACAAATTAACCCTTTAACACCTCATTCCCTCCCTTTATCATCCCATGATAACCATTGAAATGGGGTTGGAAAAGGTGCTACCAGCTTATTCATAAGAATCTGGCAGCTTGTATTTAAGCAAGTTATTTACACAGAACATGCAACTATTGTAACAACAAGAATTACTAGACTGTGCAGTAGATAGGATCCTCCCACATGGGGGAAAAAGAAGTATTCACCAGTAAAGTTCTTAAATCCACAGTCCTTGGTGACCACTCCACCCCCTCCAAGTTGAGTGGAAGCAAACCAGTTATCCAAATTCTCCTTCAGTAAAGTCCAACCTGAGAACAAAATCCAGTCTAGTAGGGGTCAGTTTTGTTGTGTACAGTGGATAGGGAGCCCAGGCCTTTGGAGATGCAGGGATTAGTGCTACCCTTGCAAGATTATAGGGGTTCCGTGCAATGAAGTGTGCTCCCAAAGCAGGGTGCGTATTTGTGAGGTTAGGTCTAGCCATCAGTTTGCTTTTGGCCATCTTCATGTTCGCCTTTGCAAATTCTAACCAGAGAGTCTGAGGATTTTCAGGATCAAATTGAATGTTGTTTGATGCATTCTTAGCTGCTTCTGCTCCCGCTCTGCTGTCAAATGTAACAAAGCCAACTGGCTACTTTGATGTTAGCTTGATCAGCGAACCTTCCTATCCCTTAAATGGTCGAAAGAGAAGGTAAAGCTCACATGGTTTAATATCTACAGGAAGGCCACTGACAAAACATGTACAGACCTCCTCTTCACCGTTATTAGCGTCATTGTTTTTCGTGCTCATGTCTGGGGAAATGATTGAATCCATTGTGTCCCCCTACTCGAGGTAGACAGTGCTGGTGCTGGGAGAGCAGGTGGAGTTGCCAGAATGGGTGCGATACATTCCAGGGTCAATTGTCTATCAGAAGTGCTGAGCAAGGTTCCCAGGAATGAGACTTGGTGCTGAATGCGCAATGGATAACATTTCCAGGGACTGGGTAAGTGGGTCAGGTTGTGGACGGCGGGTTGTGGTCTGAAGGCGTGTTTTACCTCTGAATGGAGAAACTTCAGAGACAATGTTAGCTGCTGAAAGTGTCTTTGCACCTCTTCTCTCTTTACCCCCTTGCCAAGGTGGGTATCAGTATGAAGACAACCAATAAGCATTGGTAACAAAGCCAAGATTAGAGTGGTGCTGGAAAAGTACAGCAGGTCAGGCAGCATCCGAGGACCAGGAAAACTCTGAAGTGCAAGCACCCATGCGTCTTCCATATCTGTCTGGGTCGGGGCGTCCCCCTGTAAACTCTGCACAGTGACAATATTATCTGGTATGCCTGTTGGTTTTCGAGGCAGGTAATTAATTTAGTGACTGCTGGTTCATAGAGGACACAAAAGAATTGCGAGCTGTTGCTGCGTCTTTGGCAGCTCGATCAGCTCTGCCATTGCCATTGCTGATATCTGTGTTGTCCATTACGTGGGCAAATTTGATTATGGCCAATTGCTTGGGGAGGAGGATGGCTTTGAGGAGAAATTGGACATAGTAATTTCTGAATAGATGTCCCTGAGGGAGGTCAGAAATCTGCATTGTGACCATAGCTGGTCATCAGTGTCATTATTTTGAAACATTATTGGCAGACCAGACATATCAGGACATACCTCCATTTTATTCCCACTCAATGATCTGACTTGGCATTTTAACCCTGATTTCTTATTTTGTTTCTCCCATCTCAGTTTTTCCCTACTTTTTCTCCACTCATTTCATAATCCTCACACTGACTCTACAGCATCTCCCAAGACTTAGGGTTTCCCTCGTGATCACAAACTCTGATCCCTCCTTGTATTATTCTCCCAGTTGACCTGGTTAGATTTATTTGTTATTTCCTCTGCAGTCTTTCTCCGTGCAGATATTAAAAGTTTTCCATTTAATCCCCATGTAACATTTTCAAATTACATCCTCTGCTTTTAAACATGTATCTATGTCTCAAGGTCTTCTATCAGCCAAATTTCATTTCCCATAATTTTTTAAAACATCCTGACAGGTGCCTGAACTGTTCCTCATTTTAGGGGTCATTCCGGCATAACCGATACTGAGGGATTCCAACAGCCAACTTATCCAACGTCTGTCCCTGTTTTTTTTTTTGTAGTCTCAACTTCCTAACTTATCTTTATATACTAGTTCAGTGTCCTCAGTCTCCACACCAACTTCAGGGTCCTGACCTTCATGTAGGGTATTTCCCCTTTTAATAACCAGTCTAAGGCAGGGTGATTGAGACAGGCCTAGTAGTTATTCTTTACCTTCTATACAATGTTCTGGGGCCTCAAACCCCGCTATTGGAGGACTATAACCTCTGTATTCCAGGGAGATTCTAACCTCCTTGGGACAAACCCATCGGCATACAAGCTTGTAAGTTTTCTCAGAGATTCCATCACTACAGAGTCCTAGGGGATGAGGGGTCACCTGAGTGATAGGTTAGTAAGAGAGATCAAGGTAAATCTTACCTGGTGGGCCCATCTATCTCGCGTTACAGTCATGCAGGTGATCACTTACTCGGTCTGCCTAGAAGCTCCATGTATGTTGGAACCCCACTCTCATCGCCAAACGTTAGGTTCCCTTCCTGAGATTCTTACATGCTTGATGCAACTTCTGTGAACAGCCATGATTTATTTGAGCAGTTCAAGCTTTTGGAGGATCGCTTAAAGACTCTTTGCGATGCTTGCAGAGCATGTCAAGCAAAGTTTCCTGAACAAGGGAACCGTCCTCCTCTTATACAGGGTTTTACATCACAATCAGTCATGCACACAAGGCACAAACCCCCTGTCACTTCCCCCATAGTCACATGCCACCCAAAAATTGTGAAAGTAATCACTTTACAGTGTGTGGTCAGGCCATCCCTCAAACTGCAGCATTTACAGAGGATGATTAAATTGCCACATGCTGCCTGAAAGAACCCAGCCCTCCACCCTGGACATCCAATTTCTTACATGTAAGCAGAATAAATTAACCCTTTAACATCTCAGTCCCTTAGCAATCATCTAATCAAGTTGATGTCATGTTGAGGATTTTTCCCTTTTTTCCTCCAAAGCATTTAAGAGCATCTTTTATACTTCAAGGTGTCTACACCTCAGAAAGCTACTTTTGAGAGACCACTGCCCTTTTGGGAGGCCATAAGAGGTTGTATATGAATGTTATTGCCTGTAGAGGGGATATTTTGTGTTCTTTTTGTTTTAATTGCATGTTTTAGATTAATTATTCAATGAATGAGGACAAAATTTAATTAGCTCATGATTCATCAGCTACCATAGATTTTCTTTTTATTCACTTGGGTGTGGGCATCACTGATTGGGCCAGCATTTATTGCCTGTCCTTAGTTGCCTTTGAGAGTATGGTGGTGGTGACCTACCGTCCACGTGCTGTTGGTTGATGCACAATGCCATTAGCAAGGGACTTCCTGAATTTGGGCCCAGTAGCAGTAAAGGAATGACTATGTACTTCCCAGTCAGGATGGTGAGTGGCATGGAGGGGAACTTGTAAATGGTGGTTTTCCCAGCTATTTACTGGTCGTGTCCTTCTCGATAGAAATGGTCATCGGTTTGAAAGGTACTGTCTAAAAGTTTTTTGGTGAATTTCTGAAACTCTTTTTTTTAAGAGAGTATACACTGCTGCTACTGAGAAGTAGTAGATGTGATGTCAATCAAACAGGCTGCTTTGTCCTTGAGAGTGTCAAACTTCTTGTGTCATTGGAGCTGCAATCATCCAGGCAAGAGAGGAATATTCTATCACACTCCTGACTTGCACCTTGTGAATGGTCGATGGGTTGTGGGGAATTAGAAAGTGAATTACTCGCAGCAGTATTCCTAGCCTGTGACCCTGCTCTTGTAGCCACTGTATTTGTATGGCAAATCCAGTAACTTTTTGGTCAGCAGTAACCCCAGAATGTTGATAATGGAAGATTCAGTGATGGTAGCACCATTGAATGTCAAGGTGCAGTGGCTATATTGTTATTGGTGATGGTCATTGCCTGGCATTTGTGTGGTGTGTATGTAACTTGCCTCTTTTCAGCTCAAGGCTGGATATTGTCCAGGTCCTGTTGCATTTGAATATGGACTGCTTCAGTATCATTCAATATTTGTGGAGCTGCCACCTCCAGTGAGTTGTTTAATTGTCCACTACCATTCACAACTGGATGTGGCAAGACTGCAGGGGTTGGATTTAACCTGATGGTTGTGGAACAACTTGCTCTGTCTGCCACTTGCTGTTTATGCTGTTTGGGTTGCATTTAATCCTTTTGGTAGCTTCATCACATTGACATTTCATTTTCAGATGTGCCTTTTGCTGCTCCTGGCATTCCCTCCTGTGCTCTCCATTGAACGAGGGTTGATCCCTTGGCTTGATGGTCGTGGTAGAGTGGGAAAATGCTGGACCATGAGGTCTCAGATTGTGCTGGAGTTCAATTCTGATGTTGTTTATGGCCCACAGTTTTAGACTTTTAGATACTTATGTAATAATTAAGCCAGTAACAACTGTGGAAGATTATTGCTCTGAAACATCATTTCCCAATGAAATGAGAAAGTCTGGCAGCATCTTTTTCGAGAAAGCAGAATTAATGTTTTAGTGCTCCAGCGAGGCTTAGCATAATGTGGAAGAATATTGTCTAATTTTCTGCTTGGGGATCCTGCAGCCTTTAGGACTTTATCTTATTTTATTTTAGGGCGTGAACACACATGCTTCAGTTCGTTTTGGTGCTTAAATTGGGGCAGGGAAATTGACTTGGATGCCCACAAACGGCTGAATCCATTCTCCTTTGCTAGAAAAAAAGTGTGCATATTTAGAAGCATTGATCAGGCTCAGTCCCAAAAACTCCTGTGGTCAGAGAGCATGTTGACACTCCTTATCTAGGCAGTATCACGAGGCACTGAAATATGATTGCTGCATTTAGAACAGTCGTAGTCATAGAGTCAGAGATCTACAGCACATAAAAGCCCTTTGGCCCATTGTGTCTACACCACTCAAAACAAAAAAAAAACCACTTAACTATTTTATTCCCATTTTCCAGTACTTGGCTCATAGCTTTATTTGTGATACCAAGGCATATATCTAAATACTGCTTAAATGTTATGAGGATTCCTGCCTCAATCACGCTTACAGGCAGTGAGTTCCAGATTCTCATCCCGCTTCGGGTGAAAATGTTTTTCGTCACATGTCCTCTAAACATTCTGCACCTCTCATTTAAGTCTATGTCCTCAGTCATTTGATCCCTCCTTCAAAGGGAAAAGTTTCTTTGTGTCTATCCTGTCTGTGCCCCTCCATTTTATACATCTCAATAATGTCCCCTCTGCTCTAAGGGAAGCAACCCCAGTCTGTCCAATCTTTATCCATAGCTGAAACTCTGCAGCCCAGGCAACGGTAAAGTTCCTCTGTAGCCTCTCCAGTGCAATCACACCCCTCCTATAACGTTGATTCCAGAATTTCACATATTTTAACTGTGGCCTAACCAACATTTATTTCAGTTCCAACATAACTTCCCTGCTCTTAAACTCTGCTTCAGATAATAAAGGCAAGTGTCCTATTTCCTGCCTTAATCACTTTATCCACCTGTCCTAATGCCGTAAGGGACCAGTGTACATGCAGACCAATGTTTTTCTGATCCTCTGTGCTTCCCATGATCCTACCATTTTATTATGTACTCTATTATTTCACATTTATTCGGGTAGAATCCCATTTGCTAGAAATCAGCCCATCTGATAGCCTTTGATTATAGGTTATAGGTAATCCTACTCACTATTTCTCACCTTGCCAATTTTTGTGTCATCTGCAAAATTACTGATCAGCCATTCTACATTCAAGTCTAAATCATTTATATGAATCAAAACAGCAAGGGCCTCAACACTAACTCTTGAATAACCCCACTGGACACAGACTTCTAGTCAGTGAAACACCTGTCAACCATCCCCTCTGCTTCCTGCCACTCGGCCAAATGTGAATTTAATTTGCCAAATTTCCTTGGATCCTATGGATTCCTGTGCTATCAGGTTCCCATTAAAGATGTTTTCGAAAGCATTTCCCTCATCTAGGCACTCGGTTGCCTCCTCAAAATATTCAATCCACTTGGTCAGGTATGACCTCTCCTTAACAAAACCAGGTGTATTTTTTATTGATTGTGACCCAAGGAGCGTTCAGGAGAAAAGGAATGAGGTTTGATACAATAAAAACTGATACTTGGACCATAAAGATTGTTAAATTAATTCAAAAACTAATATATCGTGGGGTAGATAATTTAGATAAATGGTTGGTGACATTTAGGAACTTAGCTAATTGTCAACTAGTTGATCATTTCCTTTAAAAGAAAGTTCATTTTCACATCTTTGATCATGTTCATTCTAACTGGTTATTACTTATTCCAGGGTCTAGCACAGACATCAGTGAGGACTGGGAAAAGGATTTTGATTTGGATATGACCGAGGAAGAAGTTCAGTTAGCACTATCCCAGGTGGATGTGTCAGAACAGGTACAGTAAATCTGGTTTCAAACCTATCTGTTTGAATGTGCTCGGCAATTGTTAACAGACTGGCAACCTACTGCTTTCCACAAGCCAAAGACATTGAGTCTGTCTTGAATAATTAGTGAAATAAACAAGTGCTGTGAAGTAATTTTGTACTCCCTTTAGTATTGAAGAAATACCTTCTGAAGAAAATCTTTTTAAAATTGGTCACCATTATAAATTTTTGGGCTTTTTCCTGGTATTTTTCTTGTGGTCCTGGCTAAATTAGGTACTTGAACATATTCCTGATGAAGGGCTCTGGCCCGAAACGTCGAATTTCCTGTTCCTTGGATGCTGCCTGACCTGCTGTGCTTTAACCAGCAACACATTTTCAGCTCTGATCTCCAGCATCTGCAGACCTCACTTTTTACTTGAACATATTCCCCCATTATTCAATGTTCAGCATATGATTGTGCAGCTTCAGATTGATGACTAACTTTGTCACTTGGGATGGCTGCCACATTTTCTCTTTGCTTAAAGGGATATTAACATGTTGCTTTCTGTAATGTACTAAATATTGACTAAGCTACAGCTTAAAATAACATCCAGGCACTAAGTGTTGTCAGTGTCCTTTCTGGGATGATGACAATTATCATAGCATTATTCTTTTCTCTCCCTATTATTAAGTAAAAGGTTTGTTTGGGTGAATGCCTCCGTATAAGAGCAGTAGGAATATAGTCTCGGGAAATCAGGAGGGCAAAAAAGGGACATAGCTTTGGCAAATAAGGTTAAGGAGAACACAAAGAGTCTACAAATACACTAAGAACAAAAGAGTAACTGCACCCTTAAAGATCAACCAGGTTGCCTATGTGTGGAACTGCAGGAGATGGGTGAGATATTGAATAAGTATGTTGCATTAGTGTTTACTGTGGAGAAGGATATGGAAGCTAGTGAACTTGGGGAAATAAATAATGATATCTTGAAAGTCTCCATATTACAGAGGAGGAAGTGCTTGACATCTTAAAAAGCATAAAAATAGATAAATCCCTGGGACCTGATCAGCTGTACCCTAAATCCTGTGGGAAGCTAGTGAAGTGGTTGCTGGGCCCTTTGTGATATCTGTATCATTGATAGCCATGGGTGAAGTGCTGGAAGACTGGAAGTTGGCTAATGTGGTACCATTATTTAAGGAAGGTGGTAAGGAAAAGTCAGGGTTCTAAAGACCAGTGAGCTTGATGTCCATGGTTGGTAAGTAGTTGGAGGGGATTGAGAGGGACAGGATTTACATGTATTTGGAAAGGCAAAGACTGATTAGGGATAGTCAACATGGCTTTGTGTGGGAAATCGTGTCTCACTAACTTACGTTTTTGAAGAAGTAACCATGAGGATTGATGAGGGCAGAGTGGTGGATGTGATCTAAATGGAATTCAGTAAGACTTTCGCCAATGTTCCTCATGGTAGACTGTTAGTAAGGTTAAAATGAGGTAAAAGCAATGACTGCAGATGCTGGAAACCAGATTCTGGATCAGTGGTGCTGGAAGAGCACAGCAGTTCAGGCAGCATCCAAAGTGCAGCGAAATCGACGTTTCGGGCAAAAGCCCTTCATCGGGAATAAAGGCAGAGGGCCTGAAGCGTGGAGAGATAAGCTAGAGGAGGGTGGGGGGGTGGGGAGAAAGTGGCATAAAGTACAATGGGTGAGTGGGGGAGGAGATGAAGGTGAAGGTCAGGGAGGAGAGGGTGGAATGGACAGGTGGAAAAGGAGCTAGGCAGGTAGGACAAGTCCGGACAAGTCATGGTGACAGAGCTGAGCTGGAAGTTTGGAACTAGGGTGAGATGGGGGAAGGGGAAATGAGGAAACTGTTGAAGTCCACATTGATGCCCTGGGGTTGAAGTGTTCCGAGGCGGAAGATGAGCTGTTCTTCATCCAGGCGTCTCGTGGGGGAGTGGCGGTGAAGGAGGCTCAGGACCTCCATTTCCTCGGCAGAGTGGGAGGGGGAGTTGAAATGTTGGGCCACGGGGCGGTGTGGCTGATTGGTGCGGGTGTCCCGGAGATGTTCCCTAAAGCGCTCTGCTAGGAGGCGCCCAGTCTCCCCATTGTAGAGGAGAAAGCATCGGGAGCAACGGATACAATAAATGATATTAGTGGATGTGCAGGTAAAACTTTGGATGTGGAAGGCTCCTTTAGGGCCTTGTATAGAGGTGAGGGAGGAGGTGTGGGCACAGGTTTTACAGTTCCTGCAGTGGCAGTGGAAAGTGCCAGGATGGGAGGGTGGGTCATAGGGGGGCAGTCACAGAGGGAACGGTCTTTGCGGAAGGCAGAAAGGGTTGGGGAGGGAAATGTATCCCTGGTGGTGGGGTCTTTTTGGAGGTGGCGGAAATGTCGACGGATGATTTAGTTTATGCGAAGGTTTGTAGGGTGGAAGGTGAGCACCGGGGCGTTCTGTCCTTGTTACGGTTGGAGGGGTGGGGTTAGCAAGGTTCGATGACATGGAATACAGGGCAAGCTAATTTTGTATCCAAATCACTAGCTGTTAGGTGGGAGACAGAGGGTGGTGGTGGAGGGTTGTTTTTCAGCCTGGAGGCTTGTGACCACCAGTGTGCTGCAAGGATTGGTGCTGGTTCTACTGTTTTTCATCATTTGATAAATGATTTGGATGTGAATCTAGGAGCTATGGATATAAGTTTGCAGATGACACCAGAAACTGGAAGTGTAATGGATAGCAAAGGTGGTTACCTCCGAGCACAACGGGACCTTGATCAGCTAGGCCGAGGAGTGGCAGGCAGAGTTTAATTTAGATAAATGTGGGGTGCTGTATTCTGAAAAGGTAAATCAGGGCAGGACCACTATACCTTAATGCTAAGGTCCTGGGGAGGGTTGCTGACCAGAGAGACCTTGGGTACTTAGTTCCTTGAAAGTGGAGTCACAGACAGGGTAGTGAAGAAGGCGATTGGTATGCTTGCCTTTATTGGTCAATACATTTAGTTTAGATGTTGGGAGGTTAACAGGACTTTGGTTAGGTTACTTTTGAAATACTGCGTGCAATATTGGTCTCCCTACCATAGGAGAGATGTTGTGAAACTTGAAAGGGTTCAGAAAAGACTTACAAGGATGTTACCAGGGTTGGAGGGTTTGTGCTATAGGGAGAGGCTGAATAGGCTGGGGCTGTTTTGCCTCGAATTCAGAGGCTGAGGGGTGACCTCGTGGAGGGACATGGATTGGATAAATAGGCAAGGATTTTTCCTCAGGGTAGGGAAGTCCAAAAATAGAGGATATAGGTTTAAGGTGAGAGGGGAAAATTTTAGCAGGGATTTCAGGGGAAACTTTTTCATGCAGAAGGTGTTGCAGGTATAAAATGAGCTGCCAGAGGTGGTGGTGGAGACTGGTCCAATGACAACATTTAAAAGGCTTCTGGAGGGTACACCATTAAGAAGGGCTTAAAGGGCTATGGGCCAAATGCTGGCAAATGGGACTGGATTAATTTAAGGTATCTGGTTTGCATGGTCAAGTTGAACTGAATGGTCTCTTTCCATGGTGTACAGCTCTGACTCTGACTGTATAAGACTACAGGAGAAATTTCATTTTAATGGCCTTTGAATGCACATCTTAAGACCAATGATACAATTTTAGAGATGATTCTATACAGTGCTAAGAACAATAAATCGCAAAGTACCTGTGTGTTCAGCTGTTGGGAGGATTTCCTAGTTTGATTTTCAGTGAACGTAAAGCCTCTTTCGTCTGATTTTCTGACCAATCAGTTTAGTGAGTTTGAAGGTGGTGTGAATCCTGTTGTTGACCGTAAAATGAAAACCACCTTTTAAAATAAATGGCACGTTAGAGTCTTTGAATTGGTAACATTGTAGTGTCCTCTGTGTGTTGCTGCAACCTCCACATCCTGATTAGTTCTTATTCAATTTGATTTCTTATTAACATTGAGCAAGGTCACAAGGAGTTTCATGTTTTAGAACATAGGCCTGTACTGCACTGTAATGTTCTTTCAGCCCTCGATGTTGTGCCAACCTGTGAAACCAATCTCAAACCTGTCTAACCTACACTATTCCATTTTTGTCCATATGACTATCCAATGACCATTTAAATGCCCTTAAAATTGGAGAGTCTACTACTCTTGTAGGCAGTGTGTTCCACGCCCCTACTACTGAGTAAAGAAACTACCTCTGACATCTGTCCTATAATCTATCACCCTATGACTTAAAGCTATGTCCCCTCGTGCTAGCCATCACCATCTGAGGAAAAAGGATCTCACTGTCCACTCTATCTAACCCTCTGATTATTTTATATGTCTCAATTAAGTCACCTCTCAACCTTCTCTCCAAGGAAAACCGCCTCAAGTCCTTCAGCCTTTCCTCGTAAGACCTTTCCTCTATATCAGGCAACATCCTAGTAAATCTCCTCTGAACCCTTTCCAAAGCTTTCACACTCTTCCTATAATGCAGTGACCAGAACTGTACGCAATACTGCAAGTGAGGCCATACCAGAGTTTTGTGTAGCTGCAGCATCACCTCATGGTTCTGAAACTCAATCCCTGTACTAATAAAAGGTAACACACCGTATGCCGCCTTAACAACCCTATTAACCTGGGTGGCAACTTTGAGGGGTCTATGTCCATGGACACTGAGATCTCTCTGCTCAACTACATTACCAAGAATCTTACTATTCGCCTGGTACTCTGCATTCCTGTTACTCCTTCCAAAGTGAATCACCTCACTTTTCTGCATTAAACTGCATTTGCCACCTCTCAGTCCAGCTCTGCAGCTTATCTATGCCCCTCTGTAACCTACGACATCCTTCTGCACTACATACAACTCCACCGACTTTAGTGTTGTGCCCAAATTTACTAACCCATCCTTCTACGCCCTCATCCAGGTTGTTCATAAAAATGACAAATAGCAGTGGATCCAAAATAGATCCTTTGGGTATCTATTTACTAGTAGTACACCACTAGTAACTTTAAAAATAGATATTCCCCTCTGCCACACGGTGCCTAAGGAAATACTTATCTAGTAACCATAGAAGACAGCTTATTTTTCGATTGGACTTCTTAAAGTTTAAATATGCAGGTTTATAATCTGCTTTTCCCTTACAAGATAAATAGACATTGCACTTCTAAAAATGATTCATGATTTTGAACCTGATTGAACATTTTGTAAGTTTGAAACAATATTAATGCATTTAATTGGATATTGATTATTCATTTTTTGGCCAAAGTTGGTTGGAGTCAGTTAAAAAGAAACTCAATTTCTGAAATTGATTGTGGAGTTAAAATTACATCTTGGAAGTTTTTTTTTAAAAAGCCGCCTTCCATTTTTTTGTTTCTTTTTTTGTGAGCATCACATTCTGAGCAATGAAGTGGGCTTGAAACTAAAAGCGTTTATGAAAACCTTTCTAATCTTAATTTGAATCAATACTGTGACCTTAATTTTCCCTCTAGTTGTGAGTTACACACAGGCGGGGTTGTCAGTGCATGGTCCCTTTTAATTTATTCTGAGTACCTGAACGGGATACCTTTTTCTTCACAGAACAAGGCTTGTTGTGTTACCTTGGCTGAGCAGCTTAGCAGAAATATTCATCTTCGCCAGTAATTAGGTTTAGGTTCCTAAAAGACTTTCTGACGGGAATTTTGAAAGAGACTTAGAATGTCTTACCACTCTACTCCCTACATTGCTTCTCCTTTGTTAAGTCAGCAGTGTGTATGTTTGGCCTGAGAACCAGATTGAAATCATTTGGATTCTGGATGGTATTGTTAGATTCAACTGGGGGTAGGAGGGGGAGAAGAGATCATCGTTAACTGTTTTGTACTGGAAGATGCCTTTCTGACATTAATTTGAGAACATAGGATTGAGTGTTTTTTATGCACCATGTGATTTCACATTAATCTTCTATGTCAACAATTTTTAACACTTGGAAAAGATACTGTACTTTTGACGTCACTGAAATCTCAACTCTGCCCTGATGGCTTATCCTAATTACATTCAGCATCAATCATTTGGTGCCCTATTGAATTCCAAGCTGAGCTTCAAACCCCCAGCGTGCCTCATTGTCTGTAAGATTGCCAATCTTTCCTCCTATTTCATCCCCTGTGCTACAGAAATCAACCTCCATTTGTGATTCCCTTAGTGTGACTTCTCCAGCTGCTTGAACTCTACATTTCTAAACCTGTGTTACCAATATTGTCTTAGTTACACGGTAGCCCTACTTGTTGACCTGCACTGTCTACCTCTTAGACCAGCCTACATCTGTGACTCTGGGCTTTTGCATATCTTCTTGCTTGGTGCCTTCCTCCCTAGTCCTTTTAACGGTGTTACTTCCATTTTATCATTTTTAAGAGCTTCCTAAAAACTTGACCTCAAACCATTAAGGTCTTTTCATGAAAGCATCCTATCCTGAAGTCTTGAATATTTGCCAATTATTTATTATATTGTCTTTGGATTGGAAAGAGGACATTTTCATTGGATTTACTTTTAATCTGGCCACTCCTACATCTATCTATGAATTTTGTGGTAATATTGACCCCTCCTAAAGTGAACAGAGGGAGAAAAAAGGCAGTTTAAGTATCAGATGAAATAAAGCTGTGGGTGCAAATTATTAACATTTCCGTGTGCGCAGCAAGGTTATAGTAAAAAGAAATTGCTAGTTGGGTGCTTTTGAATATTTTAGCTTTGTGGTGACTGGTAGGACATATGCTTGCTTTAATTCTATAATACCTATTCAGTTGTCTGATTCTAATTTTAAAAACCTGATCTCTTTCAGCTAGAAGATGAAGACTGGGACGATTGGGAATAAAATGAAATTGGACATTGCTGCTTCAGTTGATTTCTTGAATTCTTTCATTCTAATGTAATGACAATTGTGTTTATATTCTTAGCCTGTAGTGTATATACAGGTTTCCTGTGCCATTGCTTCAGTAAGTTAGGGTAACATGTTTTATACTGCATGCTATTGTATTATATAGCAGGCTTTTTAGCATGTAATTACAAAGAACTATGGAGCATGGGTTATATTTCATTCTTTAGACTAAAGTTATATTCAGTGGGAGACATTGCTATTATTGTTTCTAATGATGTTTTGTTTTTGCGTAATTAACAGCTGGTTGGTTGTGCAATATATATTTTAAATATGCATTTTCTAGCTTTCAGATATGGGAGACTATTAGTTTTGTAATTCAAATTCCCTTAGATCTTTTACAGATTTGCACTTACATCGATTAAACTTAAATTATACAAGGTTAATTGACTAATGCTGTGTGTTTATGCACTTTTTAAATAAAACAAAATGTTAGCAAAAAGTGCTAATTGGAAATTGAATTCTCCAATTTACTGAATAGTGGCAGAGCAATGCTCTTTGAAAATTGGAGATTTACCAAAAATAGGGTTATAATTTTGAGCTACATGGCATTTCAGCTGTATTTTTAATACTCTTTGCTTGTAACCAGTCTCGCACTTCGACAGATTTGCTACTCTATAAATGTTGAGAACTGGTTATTGAAACAAATGGGATTAGTAAAAGAACACTCACTGTTATTTTGTGCTGAATAGTGTAGCAAAAGCCTCAAGTCTAATTGTTAATCAAGTTAAAGTAAGAAGGCTATTGGTCAAATCACTCACTGAATGTTTATGCGTTTTGGTGAGGGGAGGGTTGGTCAGAATGAGAAGCTGAAAAGATTAGATTGTCGTATTGATCCCATGAATGGAGCAGGAAACACATGCAACAACTGTTCAGGAATCTACTGGCTAATTGATCAAATCTTCCTGTTAAATGGTAATGGGTAAACCTGTGTTGACCAAGCTATAAACAAAGCAGTGCAGTTTGCCTTGGAAAGCTGAAACCTCTTTTGAATGAATTGGAAACACTAATACAGTCATTGTGCTGCACACTGATTATGCCTTCACTCCTGACAGGTGTTATTACCATGTTACTTATATGTGATTGAAATTTGAAAAGCAAAATTTTGCATTCTAGAAATTTGAAACAAAAAGTTTAGTGATACTCAACATATCAGGCAGCATATGTCAAAAAAAAACAAAAGTTAGTTAATATTTCAGGTCTAAGATGCTTCCTCAAAAGTTTTGTAACTAGTATATCAAAAGACTTGTGCAATCTTGACAAACTGGCTACCTTGCTGAGTATTTATTATTTATTTTTATTTCTTTAATAAACTGGCACATTTATTTCACAGATGCAAGTATTTCACTAAACATACATTTTTTAAAAACCGCAACACATGTTAAAACTAAGTGCTGAGTACAAAGCAGATTTACTCTGAAACAATAGGTTGAAACACTAATGTGCAATTTCTCCCTTCTGGCACAACTGGAAGTGATGAATTGAATATTGCTTAGCTTTTAAAAATTACTCACTGGAGTGTGATTATTTTCCCAATCCCTTAGATCACGTTTTGGTACTAATAGCTAAAATAAACCCAGTTTAAACAAATACAGAATGAAAAATGTTGCGAACTGTATTTTGAGAGGCTTAGCTGTAAGTAAGAGATGAGTTCATTTTCTTTCCAGTTTTTAAACAAATTAAAAATCTATTGCTTACTCTTTCGCACTTGGTACAGAATATAATGAACGGTAAGTAACTTTTTATTGATGGACACACTTTTCAAAATGGCTAACAATATACAAACAAAAAATGTACACATACAATATATTAGGTACATTTAAGTTGAGCATTGAAACATTCAAAGTTAGGGGTTGATTTGTACCCAAAGTATCAAGATGAAGTAGTCACCAATTTGAAATGTCTTCAGTGCCTAATACAAAGAGTGGGCATGTCCTAAACACCCATACACCTTCACGTCATCGCCTGTATTGCCTGACAGTTATTAGGTACCAATAAGTAAAATATCCATTTGAGAGTGCAACATTAGCATGTCATTGTCTGAAAAGAGCAATCACCAAATATGCCGAGTTTATGCAAAAAATAAGATTTTTAGGACTGACAAAGTTGAATGATGTATAGAGGTTTGGCTTGTATGCCATGCATTCATTTTGCATTTATTCACATTACAATTCTTGCTGAATTTTTTTTTATCAGACTCAAAAAATTCTCAAACTAAAAATGTATTTTGGGACTCAGTGGATTTTTGTTTTATTCAGGAGATGTAGGCTTAGCTGGCTGGGTTAGATTTTCTTAAGTTGCATCTTCCAGATATTCTAAATTATCTTCCTATATCCCATCACTTTATATCTGCAATTCTGTATTTCAGCATGAGGTGAACTTATAAAGCAAACAACTTGCATATTTTTTTTGATTTTTTTTCAGAAAGAGTTTTTTTTAAAAATCAAACTTAATTGACATAGTCCAGAGGACTGTTGCTCTCTTTAGAGAGAGACCACATGTGGTAGTTTAACCTGAGTCACCACACCTCCGGTGAAAGGAAAGGAAAGGTTGAGAACCCAGGACCTCCTTGATAACATCACTCAGTGTGGGAACTGAACCTGTGCTGTTGATGTCACTTTGTATTCCAAACCAGCCATCCAGGTAACTGAGCTAGCCAGGCTACTTGGAAATATTCATATACTCTGCTTCTAATGCATTTTTGAAGAAGACTTCTGATCTTCTGTGAGAAAAGAAATTCTTCACAGCTCAGTCTTAAGTGGGTGACCCCATATTTTTAAGCAATTACTTTAAACACTGTCATATATCTATTCAAGGGGAGATCAAAGATCTCTCAATCTCTCAAAGACAAAAATACTTTTCAGCCAATTACAGGATTTTGAAGTTCCGTCACCCAGAGTAACCTTTCTGATAGTATCTCTTCCATTTTATAAAATGCTTAAAATTTATACATCCGTTAAAACATCAAGTAATTCACCATTCTCGTCAATCCTCAAAAATCTTCCCTAATTGGAGTGGGATTCTGTGCAATTGATATTTAATTTCAAAATTTTAGGGATGTAGCAATTAGAGTGCAGAATATCATCAGCTTTCCAAAGACCAAAAAAATCATGAGCGCCTTGGTATCAATAATGTGAAGCGAGAAAGGTGATCGTGTGAAGACTGTTCAGGTTCTTGAGTGGTGTCGAATCTTCAATTGCTTAGAAATGATGATGTCTTCCTAATAATTGGAAGAAGGTATCGAGGACAAAATTACCAATTTTAAAAAGAGTTGTATTCACTACTTTGATTTTTTGAAAAAGGAAGAGACAGGAGAACCTGGTATTAGCTCTGTATTAAAGCAGAAGTTGAATGTCTCAGTATTTATTTTCACAATCATTATGGGTTTGTCAAGTAGCTAGGACGTCCTGGTTATAAGGGGGAGTAAGTAATGAATGTGATGAAGCAAGGCAGGCGTGATCTCCTGAAGTTTGAGTTTTTCTCCCCCTAAAGTGCCAAGAGGTTTTGTGTTTCTGATAGATGGGGCTAAGTAACAAACATCGCTGACTGGTTTGCTTGGGCCTGCTGGACCTAATTGGGTGTTAGAAGAAAGGAGTCTATATCAGGCACCAGTCAGACCACAACTAGAGTACTGTGAACCGTTGTTATCGAAGAAAATATAAGAGACAATTCAGAGAAGGTTCGTGAGACTTATGCTGGGAGTTACTGTCTTAGGAGGAGACATTGAGTATGCTAGCTTGTATTCTTTGGCGTTTAGAAGAATAAGAGGTGCCCTTATTAAAATACACAAGATCCTTATGGGACTTGATGACAAGTTAGATGCGGAAATGTTGTTTCTCCTCAGTCTAGGACCAGAAGGCATAATCTCAGAACAAGAGGATTCTCATTTATGACAGATGAGGAATTTATTTTGAGGTTTGTGAATCTGTGGCATTACTTAGTACAGAGGGCTGTGGAGGTTGGTCTCTGAGCTTTCAATTCCACTTCCTGGTTATTTATACTGAGATTTATGGGGGGAAAAGATAGGAAAGTGGAGTTGAGTGATTGGATCAGGCATGCTCTAATTGAATAGTGGAAGATACGATGGGCTGAATGGTCTATTAAGACTGCCTGAATGACCATCTTATAGTCTTTAAAATCAGTCCTATTCACGTGAGTTGCTGCTGATTTTTAATGGGCCAAACCAAGATTTAGCATTGCACATTCACTGACATTGAATCACATCTGACAGGAAGCTAGCTGCAAAAACTCAGCAAGTCTGGTAACATCCGTGGAAAGAAATTAGAGTTGTTCAGAACTTCCTCAATTCTGATGAAAGGTCACTGGACCCAAAGGGTTAACTGCTTTCTCCCCATAGATGATGTTGCTGCTGATCCATCGAGCAACTCACTGAAGCTGTTACCTAGTATGGAGACGAAAACGAACATCTGAAAACGAACCTTCCAACTCAGCGAACAAAACTACATCCATAAGTCCCTAAAGATTAGGAAAAAATGCATAAAACTTGTAATCTTACCATCACAATCCATTAATCTTATTCTTGTTATGATTGAAGTTAGGTGATAATATTTCCCATTGGCCAGATCCTGGTTCTCCTTTCTCTGTAGGTGGCCCGCTGTGGCCTGGCTGTGCAGTGCTATCTATACACAGAGCATGTTGTTACAAGTCTAGAGCTTTCTGCCGGACGCCTGACTGGCTTTGTGTTTGTGTGTGGGCGGGCTACAGCCAGAAATGAAGGACACTTCGGGTCAAGCTGTGTCTGTTCGGGCATCTTGTTTATTGGGACATATCAACTTGAACCTTTCAACCCACCAGAGCGTTTTGAAAGCAACACGTGGACTACTTTGACGACTTTCATTAAGGGCTCAGTACTTGCCCACCCTGAATAAAAACAAAACTTTACAAGGTTCTCTCGAGCAGAGTTTGATGTTTGCTGCTCAAACCAAACACGTCTTTTAACAGAAAAGTTATTGCATGATCAAAAGAGAATTGACCAAAACTTTTTAACGCTCTTTAAAGCCAAAAGGAATTAATAACGTTTCTATTTCTTGATGTTCCCTCATTACTTGTTTAAACTGGAGGATTGTTACGAACTTTAAAAACGTACGTGTCTTGTGCTCGAGTTATCCCTCGGTGTGGAACCTGGATCCGCCCTCCAACCTGTGCATATCCATCCAAAGCCCTGCTTCAGGCCTTACACACAGCTTATACACATTGTAACTTCTAGTAATGTGTAATAGATTGTGAATGTTCATACCCACCAGTCGGTGATAACCCAGCATGACAAGTCATATATGAGACAATATTCACTGAAGCCAATTGCAATGTTGTTACAATGTTTATCTTGACAATAATGGCCAGTATTGCCCAGGGCCTGTGCTGCCATCCAGTGACATATGTAAAGCCGTGTTTTTCCAATAATTTTAGACACTCTGGAAATTGGGCTCTACGCCAGCAGCCAGTGTCCGTTCGTACCCTGCGTACTGCATTGTCACTTTTTTATAAAGGTGAAACGACCAGTTTTGATTCTCATGTTTATTGGCTGTCTGATAACCACGGATGGAAGCAGACCTCCTGGATTGGAGGTCTCAGACTGCAATCGGGTTCCAACAATCTTCCAACAAGGTCTCTACATTCTCGGCTCAGCTCCAGGTGCTGTGGGAACGCCACCCCGTTCTGCTGCAGCCACAACATCTTGGGAATGTTGGAGTCATCGAAAGGCAGGTGTCCGCACAGCATGATGTATAACACAATGCCCATACTCCAGATATCACTCTTGATGCTCTCATGTGGAACTCCCTGGAGAACCTCGGGTGCAGCGTAAGCTGTGCTGCCGCAGAATGTTTTGCTTAACTCAGCTGTCCCGGTCCGGAAATTCTTAGCGAAGCCGAAGTCTGCCAATTTCACATTGAAACTTTTATCCAGAAGCGTGTTTTCACATTTCAGGTCTCGATGAGCAATACCACAGTCGTGACAATATCGAATTGCTGCTACAAGTTGACGGAATAAGGTTTTTGCCAGTTCTTCTGGTAACGGCCCTTCCTTTTTGATGTGTTCCAGAACATCCCCACCTTCCGCTAGTTCCATGATTATACAGATCTTGCCATCGTCACTCTCCCAGATTTCGTGAACCTTTATGATATTTTTGTGATCCAAGTTCTGTACTATTTGCAGCTCTCGTGGGAGAAATTTGTGGATGAAATCTAGAAACGGAAAATGCAATATTTTTTATGGTTTGTTCTTTGTTGCACGCAATTAACATTTTGCTCCATGACCTTTTGATATTGAGTAGAGGACGGTCTGCATGTGATTAGATGAGATTAGATTACCTACAGTGTGGAAACAGGCCCTTCAGCCCAACAAGTGAGCGGCGTCAGCAGTATTAGCTACTAGCAGATAGTGCTGGCTGTGACGGCAATGCCCGTACCCCAGCAATGAATAAGAAAATCCTTCCACACAACTGCAAGTGCACTCTTAAAACACACTGTCCGGATATATCAGCAAACCAGATGTTGAGGTGTTTTTGGTGACAAAGTGGTAATGTCTCTATCTCCGAGCTACGAGGTCAGGTTCAAGGCTCACCTGCTCCAGAGGTGTGTAATAACATCTGTGTGATTAGAAAATATGTGGTCTGAGGGAAACAGAGGCCAGAACTGTGCACGGTCTAACTGAAGGATATGGAGACCGGAACTGTGCGCGTTGGCTGGGTATATGAATAGGAAGGGTTTGGAGGGACATGGGCCGGGTGCTGGAAGGTGGGACTAGATTGGGTTGGGATATCTGGTCGGCATGGACGGGTTGGACCGAAGGGTCTGTTTCCATGCTGTACATCTCTATCACTATGACTCTAAATGCTCAAGTTATTGAATAACTAACTCAAATTGCACGTTAAAAAAAACAAATGTCTGATTCGTCTTCAAATTCTCACCTATCAGGAGCCAGTCAGCTGTAGCATTGTTGTTTATGCTGTAGCTGTGTATCTCAACCAAGCAGCTGTCAGTACATCTCAATAATCAATAAACGATGTAGTATCCTTGTCCGTGCATTTTGTTTTTGCAATTTTGTTGGGAGCCGGAAAGGTAATATGTTAACCCTGTTCATACTGATTCCTAGATTGTTTTCTGTTTTATTTCCTATTGGGTTGCAGGATTCTCGTTAAATCAGAACTGTCCCTGCTGTTCACACATTCTGAAATCTTTCAGGATTTACTTTATTACCCTTTCCCCTCTAGTCTCTTATTATTCTCGTTTTGAACCATCGGATTTTTCTCAGTACCTGTAGCTCAATCTACTCCCTGCTCTATTTCATACTTTTTTCAAAGTTAATTCCACTCTAGGAGGGTTTAGATCCGAAATATTGTTTCTTTCCCCCACAGCTGCTGACGGAACTGTTTTCGTATTAGACGTGAGGAACTCTCCTCAATTTCTTCCCTGGCCTGAGGCGTGGTGACCCTCAGGTTAAACCACTCTCAGTTGTCTTTCTCTCTAATCAGGGAGCAGCCCATGATCCTCTGCTACTCTTAGGGACAAACAAACTGCAGATGCCGGAATCCAGGGTAGACAGGCAGGAGCAGGAGGGACAGGCAGGAGGCTGGAGGAACACAGCAAGGCAGGCAGCAGCAGGAGGGACAGGCAGGAGGCTGGGGGAACACAGCAAGGCAGGCAGGAGCAGGAGGGACAGGCAGAAGGCTGGGGGAACACAGCAAGGCAGGCAGCATCAGGAGGGACAGGCAGGAGGCTGGGGGAACACAGCAAGGCAGGCAGCATCAGGAGGGACAGGCAGGAGGCTGGGGGAACACAGCAAGGCAGGCAGGAGCAGGAGGGACAGGCAGGAGGCTGGGGGAACACAGCAAGGCAGGCAGCAGCAGGAGGGACAGGCAGGAGGCTGGGGGAACACAGGAAGGCAGGCAGGAGCAGGAGGGACAGGCAGGAGGCTGGGGGAACACAGCAAGGCAGGCAGGAGCAGGAGGGACAGGCAGGAGGCTGGGGGAACACAGCAAGGCAGGCAGCATCAGGAGGGACAGGCAGGAGGCTGGGGGAACACAGCAAGGCAGGCAGCATCAGGAGGAACAGGCAGGAGGCTGGGGGAACACAGCAAGGCAGGCAGCATCAGGAGGGACAGGCAGGAGGCTGGGGGAACACAGCAAGGCAGGCAGCATCAGGAGGGACAGGCTGGGGGAACACAGGAAGGCAGGCAGCATCAGGAGGGACAGGCAGGAGCTGGAGAAGTCAACATTTCGCGTGTAAGCCTTGTTCTACCTGTGGGACTGTCACAACTTTATTAGACTCAACGGTTTGGCTGTTTACTTTTTAAATCCGTTATCTTTAGATGCTAGTCATTAAAGATTTATACAATGTGACATCCCGATTACAGGGGCGGCACGGTGGCTCACAACACCAGAGTCCCAGGTTCGATTCCACCTATGGCTGTCTGTGTGGAGTTTGCACATTCCTCCCACAGTCCAAAGATGTGCAGGTTGGGGTGAATTGGCCTTGCTAAATTATCCATAGGTTAGGTGCCTCAGTCAGAGGGAAATGGGTCTGGGTGGGTTATTCTTCGGAGGGCCGGTGTGGACTTGTTGGGCCGAAGGGCCTGTTTCCACATTGTAGAGGATCTAATCTTAACAAATACCGTTGGCAGGTATTTACAGGCTGGGACAATAAATCTTAATTCTCACTCTAAATCTAAAACTCCTCCTGGATTCCCCTGACATGTCTGTACAACTTCAGGAGTGGATCACTTGAGTACAATGAATTACTGCTCCTGGGATTAAAAATGAGTTGCAAATTGAAGTCCTTTTAAAAAGTGAATGGAAGCTGAAAAAAGTCCCTTCATCTTATTTTGCGAAGGTTTTATAAATAGGCGAGGGGATTATTTAGAATTAGTCTTGCATTTTTGGCAGATGCACGGACTCCAAGTAAAATGTGGGGATTTGTTTTAATTGTCAGCTCGTGTGTGATGTGCGCCATGGTCCCAGCAGCGTCTCTACTCTGGGTAAAGGTCCCATCATCATTTCGGGGAGTTACTCGCTGTGTTAATCGTTTCAAAAGTCAAATAATTGTCGCAGCAACTGAGTATTGAGCTGAGCTGGAGAATGCGAGTTATTGGTGCAGGTTTAAGTGCTTCAGTGATAGCTGCACGTCATCAGGTGGACGTGAATTCTGGAGCTAATGAATTGGGACGGGTTTTTAAGAAATTGCTTAGCCGCCGTGTGCCTTACCCTTTGGTACTGTCTGTCGGTTGATGATTTTGATGGCCACTTTCCTCTGCTGATCTCTGCAGTAAGCTTCCTTCACTTTGGAATAAGTCCCCTCCCCGATCGTGTTCCCAAGTTGATATCCTTTAGACAGGAGCAGTTTTTCCATCGCTTCTCATCCACTTTCTTAACGAGTTTCAACGATCACATTCCTCAATTTAGCCAGTTCCACGCAACCTACCCAATGTTTCTCGGCTTCCCAGCTTATTTCTAAAATCGGACATTATATAAAAAAAAGCAATCCCGGGTGTGACCGCCCAGGCAAAATCAGGCCAGCGGATATAAATGTGACTTCATTATGATGCCATAATTTACCTGTTACTAAGGAGACTTTGTGCTGTCTGCTCAGGATGTCTCGCTGATATTCAGGGTTTGAAAAGTCCTTACACCTCAATCCTTGACTTGTCTGAACTTCTTGAGATCGGGACCATCGGGCTCGCACCGAGATTGGAAGCTCCGCCCCAGGTTTCACCTCTGGACCTTTCCGCTTCCTTCACCAACTCCCTCAAACCACAGCGCCTCCCACAAACTCGGGACATTTCTCTCAATCCATGGCTCACCATTCCGCCAGGGAATCAGGAAAGTGACGCGGTTCTACTTGAAGACCCGAAGTGAAAATCTCGGCAAAGGCGGCCTGAGAGATTGGGGTCTGTCCAACTGAGAGATTGGGGGTCTGTCCACCTGAGAGATTGGGTTGGGGTCTGTCCACCTGAGAGATTGGGGGTCTGTCCACCTGAGAGATTGGGTTGGGGTCTGTCCACCTGAGAGATTGGGGTCTGTCCACCTGAGCGATTGGGGTGGGGTCTGTCCACCTGAGAGATTGGGGGTCTGTCCACCTGAGAGATTGGGGTGGGGTCTGTCCACCTGAGAGATTGGGGGTCTGTCCACCTGAGAGATTGGGGTGGGGTCTGTCCACCTGAGAGATTGGGTTGGGGTCTGTCCACCTGAGAGATTGGGGTCTGTCCACCTGAGAGATTGGGGTGGGGTCTGTCCACCTGAGAGATTGGGGGTCTGTCCACCTGAGAGATTGGGGTGGGGTCTGTCCACCTGAGAGATTGGGGTCTGTCCACCTGAGAGATTGGGGTGGGGTCTGTCCACCAGCCCCTGCAGTCTCCACAAACGTTGAGCCCCATGTTAATGCCGAAAGCAGAGGCTGCTCCAACCTCACCCCTACACCAGGATGTCTTCATTTCCTGTTTCAATTTGACCTCGATTCTAAAAACTGACACCAGGGTCAGAACTTGTTCCTTTTGACTGTTTCCTGATAAAAATTTACAAACATAATTCTCCATTTATGAAAAATCGGTGCCATTTGATTTGAGATGCAGACTGCCAACACGTGTCTGCTCCGCAGCTTCTTTCTCCTGTGAGATCTGCGCGGAACAGGGTCATTTTACAAACAGCAGCAGCGAGGAGAACACCAAACTCGGATGGGCTGTGTTCATTTTATGATTGAGATGGCTATCGGGATCGCGAAATTACCAAGGACATTTGTAGCGACAAAAGATTCAATAGTTTATGTTTTGGAAATTTTAATTAAATATGTTTACACTATTGCAGCACACGTGTGACAAGGGCGATGGTGGTTACTACATTACTGACTCGGGGATAGTTTGCATTCAGTTAACTGAATAAATTTGAAATATATAAATGATTTGGAGATGCCGGTATTGGACTGGGGTGTAGAAGGTTAAAAATCACACAACGCCAGATTATAGTCCAACAGGTTTATTTGGAAGCACTAGCTTTCGGAGCGCCGCTCCTTCATCAGATGGTTGTATCTGATGACCTGATGAAGGAGCAGCGCTAATAAACCTGTTGGATTATAACCGAGTGTTGAGAAATATGTAAAGCTAGTCTCAATAATGATCGCCAGAAAACAATTGAATTGATATAAAATCCACCTATTTCACAGTGTCTTTGAGGGAAGGAAATCTGCACTACAGAGTCTGAGGTAGCATGACTCCAGGTGAATAGAACAGTCTTTGCTTCTGAACTGACTTAGCAAATCACACAGCTGTATTAAATAAGATTAAAACAGATCCACCATTTAGTATTGTATTCAGACAAACCCTGCCCGGCCAAACCTGCAAAATTCTACTCAGTCACATCTGGGGACATCTATAAAGAATTGGGAGAGTTGTTCTACAGACCAAACAAGCGACAGTCACACTCAGAATTATTGTTGCCTACACCCAATGTCCTTGACACTACCAGCACTATCTCTGGGTAAGCCTTGCCCCACCAGCAAACACCAGCAGCATAAGGCCTTCATCAGGAATATGCAAGGGAAAGGGGCAGAGATTTAGATCGGTGGTGGGGCTGAGGGCAAGGTGGGTGATAGGTGGTTGCAGGTGGGAGATAATAGTGGTAGGTCGATGGGGAGGAGGATGGACAGGTAGGACAGGTCAGGAGGGAGATGCCGATTGGAGGGTTGGATCTGGGATGAGGTGAGGGGAGGAGAGATTTGGAAACTAGTACAGTCAGTGTTGATGCCATGTGGTTGGAGGGTCCCAAGGTAGATGAAGCATTCTTCCTCCAGTTGTCAGGTGGCATTGATTTGATGGTGAAGGAGGCTCAGGACTTTCATGTCCTTGTGGGAGTGAGAGCAGAGTTGAAGTAGTCAGCAACAGGTGGTGAGGTTCTTTGGTGTGTGTGTCCCAGAGATGTTCCCTGAAATGCTCTACGAGTTGGCATCCTGTCTTCCCAACGTAGAGCACAGGAGGCCATTTGGTCCATCATGCCTGCCCTGGCTCTAAATTTAAGATGTAGTCTTACCACTACCTTATATAACTGAACCATGACATCTTTACTTTTATGTTCAATTCCTTTTGCAATAAATAATAGCTTCCCATTAGCCTTTGTGATTATGTGCCATATTTGCATACTAACTGTTGATGTTGCACATTATCAAAAGTCTTTTGGAAATCCAAGAACAGTCAATCCATAATTTCCCTTTATCCACTGGATAAAGAACTCTAATAGATTGGTTAAACATGATTTCCTTTAGACAAAACCACACCAACTCTTCCTGATTACCTTGAATTTTTGTGAGCGTGTAGCTATAAGAAATGCTTGAGTCTGATACCTTTCCCAAGATGTCAAGATAACAACTGACTTTTAATTTTTTGCCTCCCTTCTTGAATAGTGGGGTTATATTAATCACTTTTCAGTCTGATAGTGCCTTTCCTAAACAAGTGAATTTAGGAAAATTAACACCAATACATCGATTACCTCATTAGCACCTTCTTTAAGACCATAGGATAAAATCCATCTGGACCATCAGTTTGGTTTGTGCCACTTCCCTTGTGATTGTAAGTCCAATATGTTCCTTTCTTCCTTCCATATCCTAATTTACAGATATTGCTGGAATGTTTTTATACCCTCTATTGTGGAAACTGACACAAAATATTTGTTAATGTCATTTGCTGTGTCCTTGTTATCCTTGTATCCTTGTTTTACTGGGCTTTATTGGTAGAGGAATTGAGTTCCGGAGTCCTGAGGTCATGTTGCAGTTGTATAAGATTCTGGTGCGGCCTCATCTGGAGTATTGTGTGCAGTTTTGGTCGCCATACTATAGGAAGGATGTGGAGGCATTGGAGCGAGTGCAGAGGAGGTTTACCAGGATGTTGCCTGGTATGGTAGGAAGATCGTATGAGGAAAGGCTGAGGCACTTGGGCCTGTTCTCATTGGAGAAAAGAAGGTTTAGGGGAGATTTGATAGAGGTGTATAAGATGATTAGGGGTTTAGATAGGGTAGACACTGAGAACCTTTTACCGCTAATGGAGTCAGCTGTTACTAGGGGACACAGCTTTAAATTAAGGGGTGATAGGTGTAGGACAGATGTTAGGGGTAGATTCTTTACGCAGCGGGTTGTGAGTTCATGGAATGCCCTGCCAGTAGCAGTGGTGAACTCTCCCTCTTTATGGTCATTTAAGCAGGCATTGGATTGGCATATGGAAGTTATTGGGCTAGTGTAGGTTAGGTAGGATTTGGTTGGCGCAACATCGAGGGCCGAAGGGCCTGTACTGCGCTGTATTTTTCTATGATCTATAATATTAAACCACATTCTCTCTCTAAAGGACCAACACTCACTTTATTTTCTCTCTTCCTTTATAAGTATCTGCAGAAACTCTTGCTATCCATGTTTACATTTCCAGTTAGCCTCCTTACATTTCTCCGTCTGATCAACCTTTTAGTAACTCTCAGCCATTCTTTATATTCCGTCTAATTATCTGACCTGTTAATCATATTGTGCAGTTATTCACTATTTCCTTAAGTTTGACACTTTCCCTAGCGTGTTTAGTTAACTATAGATGGGGGTCTTCCTTCAGATATTTATTTTAAACTGGGAATGTATTTATTCTAAGTATTCTTAAATATTACTTAAATATCTGCCACTGATTTTGTACTACTGAATTATCTGCTAGGTAAAATATTCCAGTTCACTTCAACTAGCTCAGCCATGCCTACATGTATTTAAGTTTTTTAAAAATCTTTCTTAGACCTAATAATCTCCTTGCAAATGGGATGTAAAATTCAATCATATTTTGGTTAATTCTACCAAATGTTGCTTAACAATAATCACTAATTAACCCTTTACATACTTGACCCAAAGTCATCTATAACTATTGCACAAATGCCATCCATGGTTAACATTGATATTCCTCCACTTTTGTCTAACTTTTTATTTTTCTCAAATGTAAAATACCCCTCAATATTCAGGACCCATTCTTTATCATCCTGAAGTCTTGTCTCCATAGTGGTTACCAGATTGTATTTACTTACTTCAATGTACGATATCAGTTCACTTACTTTGTTATGCATACTACACACACAAATAAGAGCCTTTATTTTTGATTTCTTTTATTTTTGTAACAGCTAGTCTTGATTGTCGGTGTATTCCTAATTATCTGTGCCCTATCCAGCCATTGTCTGACCCTCATTTCCCTTGCTATTATTTTCCTTCCTTATTTGTTCCTAACCTTTGATATATCACATCTTTCCACATTTGACCCTTACTCCATTATTTTATTTAAAGTTCTCTCAACTTTCCTAGTTATGCAGTTCACAAGAACTCTGGACCTGGAATGGGTCAGCGATGCAGCACCCAAGGTTACAGTCCCCATTTTCTCAGGTCTGGTGCCCCATGCACTGGAACCCACTTCTCCCACACCAGCCTTTAAGCCATATGTTAATCTCATTCAATTTTATATGGAAGGGGCTTCTGGTTTCTAATGTTGTGCTTATCGCCACATACTCTCCAGGCAGATCTCTTAATGGTTCTGTTTTGTGTTATGGACCACGGTCATTGGATTCTCCCTCTCTTGTTCCTCCCTAGTCCTGAGCAGATGTCCTGAACCCTGGAGACTGGACTCACAATTTGCTCCAGGGAAAGGAGTTAATCCTTCTCACTATACAATCACCTACCCTGCTATTCCTTGTTGCTTCCCCATTGGAATGGCTTCCTTTGCCATGGTACCATAGTCAGTTTGGTCATAAACTGTGCAGACTCTGCTCAAACCTATTGGATAACTGCAGAGATACTCTGCTCTCAGTATTCCTTTACTTTCTTCACAAACAGTCTCAACTTTCTGTCCCTGACCACTGACTGAATCTGAAAACCCTATCCTAACTGATGAAATTGCCTCTTGGTGTGAAGAATATAAGTACCTCTCCCTCCTCTCCTCTCCCCTCCTCTCCCTCCTCTCCCTCCTCTCCCCTCTTCTCCCTCCTCTCCCCTCCCTTCCCTCCTCTCCCTCTTCTCCCCTCTTCTCCCTCCTCTCCCCTCCTCTCCCTCCTCTCCCCTCTCTCCCTCTCTCCCTCCTCTCCCCTCTCTCCCTCCTCTCCCTCCTCTCCCCTCCTCTCCCCTCCTCTCCCTCCTCTCCCTCCTCTCCCCTCTTCTCCCTCCTCTCCCCTCCTCTCCCTCCTCTCCCTCCTCTCCCTCCTCTCCCCTCTTCTCCCTCCTCTCCCCTCCTCTCCCCTCCTCTCCCCTCCTCTCCCTCCTCTCCCCTCCTCTCCCTCCTCTCCCTCCTCTCCCTCCTCTCCCTCCTCTCCCCTCTTCTCCCTCCTCTCCCTCCTCTCCCCTCTTCTCCCTCCTCTCCCCTCCTCTCCCCTCCTCTCCCCTCCTCTCCCTCCTCTCCCCTCCTCTCCCTCCTCTCCCCTCCTCTCCCTCCTCTCCCCTCCTCTCCCTCCTCTCCCTCCTCTCCCCTCCTCTCCCTCCTCTCCCTCCTCTCCCCTCTTCTCCCTCCTCTCCCCTCCTCTCCCTCCTCTCCCCTCCTCTCCCTCCTCTCCCTCCTCTCCCCTCCTCTCCCCTCCTCTCCCTCCTCTCCCTCCTCTCCCCTCTTCTCCCTCCTCTCCCTCCTCTCCCTCCTCTCCCTCCTCTCCCCTCCTCTCCCTCCTCTCCCCTCTTCTCCCTCCTCTCCCTCCTCTCCCTCCTCTCCCCTCCTCTCCCTCCTCTCCCTCCTCTCCCTCCTCTCCCCTCTTCTCCCTCCTCTCCCTCCTCTCCCTCCTCTCCCCTCCTCTCCCTCCTCTCCCCTCCTCTCCCTCCTCTCCCTCCTCTCCCTCCTCTCCCCTCTTCTCCCTCCTCTCCCTCCTCTCCCCTCCTCTCCCCTCCTCTCCCCTCCTCTCCCTCCTCTCCCCTCTTCTCCCTCCTCTCCCTCCTCTCCCTCCTCTCCCTCCTCTCCCCTCTTCTCCCTCCTCTCCCTCCTCTCCCTCCTCTCCCCTCCTCTCCCTCCTCTCCCTCCTCTCCCTCCTCTCCCCTCTTCTCCCTCCTCTCCCTCCTCTCCCTCCTCTCCCCTCCTCTCCCTCCTCTCCCCTCCTCTCCCTCCTCTCCCTCCTCTCCCTCCTCTCCCCTCTTCTCCCCTCCTCTCCCTGATATGTTGTAGTGTCTGCAGTTCAGTTCCAGTTCCTAAACCCTGTGCCAAAGCTGCTGTAAGATGAAACAGGGAGTTAGGATGTGTTTGCCCTGGATCACAAAGGTATCCAGGAGCTTTTACATGCTGCTGCCATGTCACATCACTTGAACGTCCATCCTTAATGAGTTTTAATTATGTAATTATATTATTCACTTATTTAAGTTGCTATTTATTTGTTTTGTTGTTACCAAATTGTGTGCTATGTTAAATGTTAAAATAGCCGCTTACTAGACACTCACCACCCAGGTAGCTCCTGTCTTTCTGACAGAGCAAGAACAAAATCTAATCAGTCTGAGTGAATCTAACTCTGTTTCTGACTGACTTTCATGGGTCCTTTTCTCACCTGTTCTTCCAGATTATATTGATTCTTTGTCTTGGGATTCCCCATCATCTGTTCTTTCAGGTAATGCTGGCAGTCCGTTTCAGGATCCCTCCCTAGCTCCTCATCCTCTAGGCAATTTTGACTCTCTGTCTTGGGATTCCCTCTCTCCTGCTCCTCTCCTCAATCAAAATAAAAGTGATAGATTTCATAAGCAGTGCTATCAAACATATTTACTCACCAATGACTGGCTCACTGATAATTGGTTAAGTTTCCATCAGGGCCATTTCGCTCCAGAAATCATTACAACTTTGGTCCAAACTTCAGTAAAAGAGTTGAATTCCAGGAGGTAGGAGTAGACTGGCAACTTTTGGCATCAAGGCAGTGTTTCACCTGGTTTGGTATCAGAGAGCCCTGGAAAAACTGGCATCGATGAGTACTGAGGCAGAGGGTCACCACCAGTTGGAGTCATACCTGATACAAATGGTAATGTTTGTGGTCATTGGAGGCCAATCACCTTGGTCCCATGCCAATCTAACAGGAGTAGGAGAAAGTGAGGACTGCAGATGCTGGGGATTAGAGGTGAGACTGTGGTGCTGGAAAAGCACAGCAGGTCAGGCAGCATCCGAAGAGCAGGAGAATTGATGTTTCGGGCAAAAGCCCTTCATCAGGAAATCAGCTCTTCCTGATGAAGGGTTTTTGCCCGAAACGCTGACACTCCTGCGCCTAGGTTACTGCCGACCTGCTGTGCTTTCTCAGGACCACACTGTCGATTGTAACAGGAGTTCCTCGCGGCAGAATCTGGGATTCCAGCATCTTCATCAATGACAACACTACACAGTGAAAGCAGATAGATAGTGGTCATGAGCACATGATGGTCAGTTCCATTATAACTCCTCAAATGTAACAAGACCTGACAACTGACAATATAGGTACCAACTGCAGCACACAAATGCAGGCAAGAACATCTTGAACAATAGAGAGTCCAGCCAGCTCCCCCTTCAGTCAATGACATTACCATTATTGAATGATGGGAACAGAAAGAAACCCTTTAGCCTTGAAATTTCTTTTTCCAATTCACTGAGATTATGGCTGATCTTCAACCTAACTTGATATACTCACCATTACCCCTTGGGCAATCAAAAATCTCTCAATCACAGCAATAAAATTATTTCTGTTACTTGGGGACATCACGGCAGGGAGCAAAGTCTAGAACAAAGCTGGATTGTTTGGCTCTAAAATTAGAAAACATTTCTCAATGTGACAAGTGGTAAAATTTACCGACTACCAACTGCAAAGGCAGTAGGTATGATTAGATTAGATTAGATTACTTACTGTGTGGAAACAGGCCCTTCGGCCCAACAAGTCCACACTGACCCTCCGAAGAGCAACCCTCCCAGACCCATTCCCCTACAGTTACCCCTTCACCTAACACTACGGGCAATTTAGCATGGCCAATTCACCTAACCTGCACATTTTTGGACTGTGGGAGGAAATCCATGCAGACACGGGGATTCTCCCAGGACTCACATTGTCCCAGTAAAAGCTCCTGCCTATTCTCCCTGCTCTGTGTCTCCTGCTGTTCAGCAAGTTTCCTAAAGAGTTCAGTCATTTAACCTCAATTATTCCTCCTTCAACGTCAACCAAGAATTTCTCATGAGGGACGTAAACAAATGGATTACTTGCCATCAACAACATTAATGGAATAAAAATCATACAATACAGAAGAGGCCATTCATCCCATCAAATCCACAATGCCAAAAAATACTTAAACTAGTCCCACTTTCAATGATCAGAAATCTAGTTACACAGCCAGAGTACATGGCTACTGTATATAAATACTTAGGCTTCAAGGTCAGGACAAAGACAAGGAATCCTATTGGGAATAAATCCATCTCCTGACTCCCCGAAGCCTGTCCACCATCTACAAAACACAGGCCAGGAGTGTGATAGAATACTCCCCACTTGCCTGGATAGCAACAACACTCAAAAAGCTCAACATCATCCAGGAGGAAGCAGCCTGTTTGATTGGCACTATGTCCACAACCATCCACTCCCGACTTGGAAATATATCTTCTTTCCTTCAGTGTCACTGGGTAAAATCCTGGAATTCCTTCCCTAATGGTATTGCGGGTCAACCCACAGCTCCTGGACTGTTGTGGTTGAAGGCAGCTCACTCTCATGTTATGGAGGGGAATCAGAGGTGAGCAACAAACATTGGCCCAGCCAGTGATGACCATGTGTCATGATAAACCAAGTGCCGCTGGCAGCTGGTTCCAATGCCACCCTTACCACCGGCCAGTGCCCAGTGCCCAGTGCAGGGGAGGCACAGGGAGAGAGGGAGGCTGTGGGGCCCCGCTCACGTCTGTTTCCTGGCCCCGGGCTCTGATTGTGACGCTCGGGCAGGTGGCGGATGTCACTCCGTGAGCCCCCAGCTCCCATTCTGATCAATGCAAATCCCCCAGCGGCAGTTGTTCTGTCCCAGCTCCATCTCCTCCGACCAGTAAGTCGGCAGCCTGCTCCCCCCTCAGCCCCGGGGAGTGTTACAGAAAGCCCCATCCTGTCGCTGCACATTAACCGCATGTTTTTGTCTTTCTCTCTTTCACCAAGAAATGAGCTCCCCCACAAACCCAGAACCAAGGAGGTTCCCCATCGAGGCAGGCGATTCCAAGGGATCCGTGTCGAGGCCAGTAAACCCGGATCCCGAGCTCCCAACCCACCGATCCGCCAGGTAATGGGGCTAAGGGGAGGGGCTGGGTGAGGGGTAAAGGGCCGAATGTAGCCCCAAGCGCCACTCTCTCTCCCTCCAGCTGCTGCTGTTTCTATATTTCAGTCAGGGACCATGTTTATTCGGTCAGTTAAAGCAATCGGAATTCACCCAAAATGCTTTCTAACTCCTCAACCAGAAACACTCAGAGCCCGCTCTAACACCTGAGCTTCTCCCTCAGCTCAGAAAACTTTCACCAAAAACACTGCAGTCTTTGTGACATCATGGTCATGGTCATGGTTACAGGGTGGAAGTTCCTTGTTTCCACGATGAAGTTAGCATTAAAGTCGTCAGAATGATTCACCATAAATCAACCGATTGATTCATACAACTGTTGTGTCTATTTAGTCAAAAGTCACAGGACACTGGATTATCGTCCAACAGGTTTATTTGAAAACACAAGCTTTCAGCTAGCACCTGGATTAAGGAGCGGAGCTCCGAAAACTTGTCTTCTCAAATAAACTTGTTGGACTATAATCCAGTGTCCTGTGACATTTGACTGTGTCTACCCCAGTCCAACACTGGAATCTCCACATGGAGAGCAGATCTGCAGACAGTGATAATGAATTGAAAACCAATAGGTTCTGAAAAATGAAATGAAGAGAAGTACCTATTCTGTTGTTAGTAAATGATGTGGACCTATTGTGTGGTCCTGCCCACCGCGCTCCCTCTACTGCTGCAGCAGGATTTCTCTGCATTGAACACCACCAGGAAATTGTTACAAGTTCAAGCTCATAGAATATTCTTTGGTTAGAGAGTTTCCACCAACAGCAGGAGGTGGCTTCCTGACTATCCAACACAGCTGAGCAATCTGGCTCCAGGGGAATCTGTGGGATGTGACATAACCCCATTGTGCTCCCCTGACATTAGACAGACTGTCCACAGAAATAGGCAGATGCTGGAGATCAGAATCAAGAGTGTGGTGATAGAAAAGCGAAGCAGGTCAGGCAGCATCCGAGGAGCAGGAGAATTGACATTTCAGGCAAAAGCCCTTCATCAGGAGGCTGGGAGCCAAGGGGGTGGAGACATAAATGGGAGGGGGGATGGGGTTGGGGGAGAAGGTAGTTGAGAGTGCAATAATAGGTGGATGGAAGTGGGGGTAAAGGTGATAGGTCGGCAGGGAGGGTGGAGCGAATGGGTGGGAAGGAAGGTGGACAGGTGGGACAGGTCATGAGGGCGGTGCTGAGTTGGAAGGTTGGAGCTGGGGTAAGGTGGGGGGAGGGGAAATGAGGAATTTGGTGAAATCCATATTGATGCCATGTGGTTGGAGGGTCCCAAGGCGGAAGATGAGGCATTCTTTCTCCAGGCAGTGGGTGGCTACGGTGTGGTGATGGAGGAGGCCCAGGACCTGCATGACCTTGGTGGAGTGGGAGGGGGAGTTGAAATGTTCGGACACAGGGTGGTGGGGTTGGTTGGTGCGGGTGTCCCGGAGATGTTCTCTGAAGCGCTCTGTGAATAGGTGTCCTGTCTCCCCAATGTAGAGGAGACTGCATCGGGAGCAATGGCTACAGTAAATGACGTGTGGATGTGTAGGTGAAACTTTGATGGATGTGGAAGGCCTCTTTGCGGCCTTGGGTGGAGGTGAGGGAGGAGGTGTGGGCGCGGGTTTTGCAATTTCTGTGGTGGCAGGGGAAGGTGCCAGGAGGGGAAGGTGGCTTGTTGGTGGGTGTGGACCTGACAAGGGAGTCGCGGAGGAATGGTCTTTATGGAAAGTGGATAGGGATGGGGAGGGAAATATATCTCTGGTGGTGGAGTCCATTTATAGATGGCGGAAATGGCGGAGGATGATGCGATGTATACGAAGGTTGGTGGGGTGGAAGGTGAGGACAAGGGAAGTTCTGTTCTTATGGTTGGAGGAGTGGGGTTCAAGGGCGGAGGTGCGGGAAGTGGATTAGATGAGTTGGAGGGCATCATCAACCGTGTGGAAGGGGAAACTGTGGTCTTTGAAGAAGGAGGCCATCTGGGATGTTCTGTGGTGAAACTGGTCCTCTCTGGGAGCAGATGCGGTAGAGCCGGAGGAATTGGAATAAGGGATAGTATTTTAACAGGAGGCAGGGTGAGAGGAGGTGTAGTCCGGGTAGCTGTGGGAATCAGTGGGTTTGTAGAAGATGTCAGTGATGAGTCAGTCACCGTTGATGAAGATAGAGAGGTCCAGGAAGAAGAGGGAGGTGTCTGAGATGTTCCACGTGAATTTAAGGTCAGGTGGAATGTGTTGGTGAAGTTGATGAACTGTTCAACCTGCTCATGGGAGCATGAGGTGGTGCTGATACAGGCCATAGAAATGCATCGTGAACTCAGTGAGATAGAAATCTTGACAGAGGCTGGAGTTACACTTGCCCAAAGAAGAGCTTGTTGAGAATGAGGAAAATTGGCTGAATATAAATGAGATTGTAGGGGTCATTTTCAACTTTGCCCTTCAAAAGCAATGAGATGAAAATTGGGAATGAATGATTTTCATTGCCAGATTACTGCCAGCAACCCTGTTCGAAATGTATGCCGAAAATATTAGCCCCAGGTCAAAAATGGATTTATAATGTATTTTGTTCGTTTAAACAGAATGCTCATTCTAACAAAACATTCTATTTATTTTCTAGAAAGGTTAGTTAGTTTTGAATTTAAAACAGAAAATGTTGCAAATTGATGCCTTCACCTGAAACATGAATTCTGTCTCTCACGACAGACTTGCTGAGCTTTTTTCCCAGCACTTTATGTTTGTATTTCAGATTTCCAGCACCTGAAATGTTTTGCTTTTGTAATGATTTTTGAAAATGTTTTTAAAGTTGGGAAATGGAGTTAAAAGCAAGCACTGATTCGACTTGTTCCATAATAGTATGAAAATATTTGGGTTGAGCCTCTGTCATATCAATACACTCTGAGGTGGAATTAACCAAATCAGGGCCAAAAAATCAGGAAATTTATCTTTAACGAGTTACCTCTAAAACCACTTTGGTTCATGTTTTTTTGTAGCATTTTGTTCTGGCTTAGGATTCACTTTTACACTCTGAATCTCCCCACAAATTGGCTTACCCCACTGGTCAACATCTTTGGCTAAGGGAAAAATCTTACATTTTCTGGCTATGCAAATGATTTTCATGGGAAGATTGAACTCAACATATTTGACATTGTCTCAGCATGCTCCTGCCCCACTGAACTCATCACCTGCCTCGACATTGTCCTATCCCCCCTAGTCCAGGAACTCCCCAAAAAACATTCGAGACACCACCCATGCCCTCCACCTCCTCTAAGACTTCCGTTTCCCCGGCCCCCAACGCCTCATCTTCACCCTGGATATCCAATCCCTCTCCACCTCCATCCACCATGACTAGGGCCTCCAAGCCCTCCATTTTTTCCTCTCCAGACGTCCCCAACAGTACCCTTCCACCAACTCTCATTCGTTTGGCTGAACTGGTCCTCACCCTTAACAATTTCTCCTTTGAATCCTCCCACTTCCTCCAGACCAAAGGGGTAGCCATGGGCACACGTATGGGCCCCAGCTATGCCTGGCTCTTTGTTGGCTACGCAGAACAGTCGATCTTCCGTAATTACACCGGCACCACTCCCCACCTCTTCCTCCACTACATTGATGACTGCATTGGTACCACCTCGTGCTCCCGCGAGGAGGTTGAGCAATTCATCAACTTCACCAACACATTCCACCCTGACCTTAAATTTACCTGGACCATCTCTGACACCTCCCTCCCCTTCCTGGACCTCTCCATCACCATTAATGATGATCGACTTGACACTGACATTTTTTACAAATCCACCGATTCTCACAGCTACCTGGATTACACCTCTTTCCACCCTACCTCCTGCAAAAATGCCATCCCGTATTCCCAATTCCTCTGCCTCTGCCGTATCTGCTCCCAGGAGGACCAGTTCCACCATAGAACACACCAGATGGCCTCCTTGTTGAGAGACCGGAATTTCCCTTCCCACGTGGTTAAAGATGCCCTCCAACGCATCTCATCCACATCCCGCGCCTCCGCCCTCAGACCCCACCCCTCCAACCGTAACAAGGACAGAACGCCTCTGGTGCTCACCTTCCACCCTACCAACCTTCGCATAAACCAAATCATCTGCCGACATTTCCGGATTACCTCCAAAAAGACCCCACCACCAGGGATATATTTCCCTCCCCGCCCCTTTCCACCTTCCGCAAAGACCGTTCCCTCGTGACTACCTGGTCAGGTCCACGCCCCCCTACAACCCACCCTCCCATCCTGGCACCTTCCCATGCCACCACAGGAACTGTAAAACCTGCACCCACACCTCCTCCCTCACCTCTATCCAAGGCCCTAAAGGAGCCTTCCACATCCATCAAAGTTTACCTGCACATCCACCAATACTATTTATTGTATCCGTTGCTCCCGATGTGGTCTCCTCTACATTGGGGAGACTGGACGCTTCCTAGCAGAGCGCTTTAGGGAACATCTCCGGGACACCCGCACCAATCAACCACATCGCCCCGTGGCCCAGCATTTCAACTCTCCCTCCCACTCTACCGAGGACATGGAGGTCCTGGGCCTCCTTCACCGCCGCTCCCTCACCACCAGACGCCTGGAGAAAGAACGCCTCATCTTTCCCCTCAGAACACTTCAACTCCAGGGCATCAATGTGGACTTCAACAGTTTCCTCATTTCCCCTTCCCCCACCTCACCCCAGTTCCAAACTTCCAGCTCAGCACTATCCCCATGACCTGTCCTACCTGCCTATCTTCCTTTCCACCTATCCACTCCACCCTCTTCTCCCTGACCTATCACCTTCATCCCCTCCCCCACTCACCTATTGTACTCTATGCTACTTTCTCCCCACCCCCACCCTCCTCTCATTTATCTCTCCACCCTTCAGGCTCTCTGCCTTTATTCCTGATGAAGGGCTTTTGCCCAAAACGTCGGTTTTCCTGCTCATCGGATGCTGCCTGACCTGCTGTGCTTTTCCACCACCACTCTAATCCAGAATCTGATTTCCAGCATCTGCAGTCATTGTTTTTACATATTCGACCTTGTCTTCACCAATCTGCCTGTCGTAGACATATCCCTCCATAACAGTATCAGGAGGAGTGACCACTGAACAGTCCTTGTGAAGAAGAAGTCCTGTCATCACACTGAGGATGCACTCCATCATGTATTACTCTAAATTGGTCAGACTTCAAACAGATCTACAACTCAAAGCTGATGAATTGTACTCCATCATAATTTGCTACCTCATGGCCCAACATATCCCACACTCTACCATCGCCAGCAAACCAGGGGATCAACTCAGGTTCAATGAAGAGTGCAGGAGGGCTTGCCAGGAACAGCATCAGGTGACCTAAAAATGAGGCGTCAACCAAGTGAGACTACAAACAGGACTACTTGCATGTTGCTTCCACTGTCTGGCATGCAATTGACAGAGTTAGACAGATCGCACAACCATGATACCTGGAGGGTCATCAATTCGATGAAGGACGCTCTCTGGGCAGTCTGAAACCTGTTGATCTTCCAGCTGAAGGAGTTGACCCCGACTGAGTGTTGCAGACTGGCACATTCCAAGGTCCTGGACTACATGTTGAGGGACGCGCTGAAGCTTGGGGCAGCTGCTGCCAAGGCGCGGTGGGGAAAGACCACCGTGTAACATCTACCTGCCTAAAGAAGAACAGGGGGCCCACGCAGTCATTTGGGCTCCGCTGATGCCTCAGCTCAATATATGGATATATGATTGATAAATGTACAGACCTGTATATACAAAGGATAAATTCTGCTCTGTGTATGTAAATGTTTATGTATGTATGGCATGACCAACTGTACAGACCATCAAATTATTTCGTGAATAAAGTATATTTTTGAAAAAAAAAGACAGATCCCACAACCAAGGGAACAGATCTAAGCTCTGTAGTCCCATAACATCCAGGTGTAAATGATGGTGGACAATTAAACAACTCACTAGAGGAGGAAGCTCCATAATTATCCTCATCTTCAATAATATCAGAATCTAGCATATCAGTGCAAGAGATAAGACTGAAGCAGTCACAATAATCTTCAGCCAAAACTGCCAGCTGGATAATCCATCTCAGCCTCCTGTGGAAGTCTTTGGCATCATCGATTTCATTCTTCAGCCAGTTCCGTTCATTTACCATGATATCCAAAAATCGTCGGAGGCACTGGATACTTCAAAGTTCTATAGGCCCTGACAACATTCCAGCAACAGTACTAAAGACTTGTGGAGGTAAGAATCGAAAAGGGAAAGAAGACACTGGAAGGACTGATGTCTCAGCCCATAACAGTAGCTATACAGTGGGACAGCAAATACATCAGGAAATAATGAGTGCATGTGACAAAGGCAGTGCATTAATCAGGGTGGTTTTAATATTCATGCAGACTAGGATAGTCAGATTTGCAGAGGAAGCCATGAGGAAGAACTCATAGAGAGTATTCAGGACAGTTTCCTAGAACACTATGTTATGGATCCAGTCAGGAAGCAGGCTAAATTTGGATCTCGTGGTGTATAATGAGGAAGGTTTAAGAAACGATATCGAAGTAAAAATCCCCTTGAAACAGTGAACATGACATGGCAGAATTTAACATTCAGTTTGAAAGTGAGTAACTTGGCTCTGAAACAATCGCTAAACTTGAATAAAGGTAATTGCAAAGTAATGAAGGCACACCTGGCTGGAGTAGACTGGGGAAGGAGTTCACCAACAAACCCAATTGAGAAACAATGATAGACATTGGAGAAAACAGTTCATGGTTCACAGCAAAGGTGTATTCCAGAGAGAAAGAAGGATTCTAGCAAAGGGATGATCACATCAGATTGAAAGAAAAAAAAACATATAATGTAGTAAAGAATGGTGGAAAGCCAGAGGATTGTGCAAGCTTTAAAATCAAGAAAAGACAATCAAATAGGAGAGAGAAAATAAACGGTGAAGGTAAACTCACAAGTAATATCAAGACAGACAGCAAGAGCTTCTTTAAATATATAAAAGGAAGAGGGACACAAAAGCGAACATAAGCTCCTTGGAGGGATAATAATTGGAAATCAGGAAATGGCAGAAAATCCTGATGAAGGGCTTTTGCCTGAAACATTGATTTTCCTGCTCCTCGGATGTTGCCTGACCTGCTGTGCTTTTCCAGCACCACTCTAATCTTGACTCTAATCTCCAGCATCTTTAGTCCTCACTTTCGCCTAGAAAATCTTCACAGTCAAAATCATTAATAGCATTTCAAAAATACTAAATATTTCAAGGCGAAAAAGGAGGAGAGGAAATAAATACAATAATCATTGAGAAAACATCCTCAGGAAATTAATGGGGACAAACTAAAGACTGTAAGTCCGGTGGGCCTGATTAGTTGCAGCCGAGATATTAACGGAAGTTGCTACAGAGATAGTGGATGGTGATCTTCCAGGAATCCTCAGATTATGGAAGTGTCCCAGAGAATTGGAAAATTGCCAAATTAACACCTTTATTTGAAAAGGGAAGGAGATTGAAAATGGTTAACTCTGGGCAAATTAGCTTAACATCTGTTATTGGGGAAAATATTAGTGTCTTACATATGGAATGTAATAGCAGAACATTTAGAAAGCGGAGTCAGCTTGGCTTCATGAAGAGGATATCATCGCTGAGACATTTGAGGATTCTTTGAGGATTCTTTGAGGAGATAACAAGTAGATAGATAAAGGAGAATCAGTCGTTGTAATACATTTAGATTTTCAGAAGGTGTTTGAGAAGGTGCCACCCATTAAGCTACTAAATAAGTTTAGAGCCCATGGTGTTGGGAATGGTGTATTAGCTCACTAACACAAGGCAGAAAATTGGGATAAAGCAGGCCACTTGTAACTAGTCGAGTTGCACAGCTCTCAGGGCTGTCACCACAGTAATATATTCCTGACTTGGATGAGGAAAATGTATATACCATTACACATAATGTAAAAGTAGGTGGAAAGGCAAAAGGTCTGCTGAGGGCATGATTGAGATGCATAAATTTATGAGGAGCATAGATAGGGTACACTGGAAGAAAACTTCCCCTTTGGTGGAGGGTCCAGGCGGTTAAGAGGAGATGTGAGGATAAACTGTTTTTCCCAGAGTGTGGTGGTATCAGGATCTCATTGGTTTGATTTTATTATTGTCACATGTACCAAGATACAGTGAAAAGTATTGTTTTGCATACTAACCATAGCTTACATAAGTACAGCAGGATAATAGAACAGAATACAGAAAATAGTGTTACACCTACAGAGAAGCAGAAATCCTTGGAGCATTGAAGGTGTATTTAGATGAGAACGTGTGATGCCAAGGCAAATAAGGCTCTGATCAAGATCAGAGTGGTCCTGGAAAAGCACAGAAGATCAGGCAGTATCCGAGGAGCAGGAAAATCAACATTTTGGGCAAAAGCCCTTCATCAGGAATCTAATAAGGCTATGGGCCAAGTGCTGGGAAATGGGATTAGAATTGTTAGGTGGTCCTTTTTGACTAGTGAGGATGCAGTAGGTTGAAGGACCTTTTTCTGTGCTGTAGATCTCTACGAATCTACGAGGAATACAGATTGGTTAAGTGAGTGGGCAAAAAAAGTTGCAAATGAATATAATGGGGGAAAATGAGAGGTTATGCACTTTGGCGGAAATACATAAGCTAAATATTAGTTTAAGGGAGAAAGACTGCAGGAAAATTACAGAACCAAAGGATTTGAAAGACCTCGTGCAGAAATCACAAAAAGCTAGTGTCCAAGTTCAGTGGGTACTAATGAAGGCAAATGGAATATTGGATTGGGTTTCAAAGGGAATGGAGTACAAAAACAGGGACTTCTTGCTAAAACAATACAAGTTGCTAGTTAGACCACAGCAGGAATAATGTGAACAGCTTTCGGCCCCTTATCTAAGGGAAGGTGTAATGGCATTGGTGGCACTCAGAGATGGTTCACTCGGTTGATCCCAGGTAGGGAGGGACAGTGTTGTGAGGAGAGGTTGAATAGGTTGGGCCTGCGCTCATTGGAATATAGAAGAATGAGAAGTGATCTTATTGAAACATACAAGATTCTTAGGGGTTTTTGACAGGGTAGATGCTGAAAGGTTGTTTCTCCTTGTGGGAGAATCTAGGATCAGAGGGCATCATCTTAATAAAGGGTTACATATTTCAGACAGAGATAAAATGGCAATTTCTTCTCTGAGTGTAGTGAATATTGTTGAATTCTTCACTACAAAGGACAGTTGAGGTTGGGTCATTAGGTATATTCAGGATGAGCTTGAGGGATTTTTAATCAGGAACAGTATCGTAGGTGATGGGGATAAGGCATAAGTTGAAGATTTTCAGATCAACCTTGACCTCATTACTGCCTTGATTCAAACATGGACAAAAAGCTGATTTCTAGAGACAAGGCGAGAATGGCAACCCTTGAGATCAAAGCCATACTTGGCAGAGAATAGAATCAAAGAGCCCGAGCAAAACTGGAGTCACTGTCAATCAGGAGGAAACTCTGCAATTGTTGGAGTCTTACCAAGTTGTTGGAGGTCAGTTATCTCAGCTCCAGGATATCTCTGTAGATGTTCCTCAGGTTAGTGTCCTAGGCCAAACCATCTTCAGCTCCTTTATCAATGACCTCTTCCTCCAACATAATGTCAGGATTGGGGATGTTCGCTGATGTTTGCACAATGTTCAGTATCGTTTGTGACTCCTCAGATATTGAAGCAGGCCATGTTCAAATATAGCAAGATCTGGACAAAATCTAGGCTTGGCTGACAAGTAACTGCCTTGGCAGACAAATGCCAGGCAATGATTTTCTCCAACAAGAAAGAATCTACCCATCACCCTTTGACATTCAGTGGAGTTACCATCGCTGTCAACATTAACTAGGAACTGAACTGGACTAACCACATAAATATAGTAGTTTCAAGAGCAGGTCAGTAGCTAGGAATGCTGCAGCAAGTAACTCACTTCCTGACGCCCCAAAGCCTGTCCACCATCTACAAGGCACAAGTCAGGAGTGTGCTAGAATACTCATTACTTGCCTGGATGAGTGCAGTTCCAACAACACTCAACAAGCTTGCCACTAACTGGGACAAAGCAGCAGCTTGATTGGCACCTCATCTACTAGCATCTGCTTCCTCCACCACTGATGCTCAGAAACAGCAGTGTGTACCATCCCCTCCCTCCTCGCCACCGACACTCAGTAACAGCAGTATGTACCATCCCCTCCCTCCCCCCACCAACGCTCAGTAACAGCAGTGTGTACCATCCCCTCTCTCACCCACCAACGCTCAGTAACAGTAGTATGTACCATCCCCTCCCTCCCCCCACCAACGCTCAGTAACAGCAGTGTGTACCATCCCCTCCCTCCCCCGCCACCGACCCTCAGTAACAGCAGTGTGTACCATCCCCTCCCTCCCCCCGACGCTCAGTAACAGCAGTGTGTACCATCCCCTCCCTCCCCCCCACCGACCCTCAGTAACAGCAGTATATACCATCCCCTCCCTCCCCCGCCACCGACGCTCAGTAACAGCAGTGTGTACCATCCCCTCCCTCCCCCACCGACGCTGTGTAGCAGCAGTGTGTACCATCCCCTCCCTCCCCCCCACTGATGCTCAGAAACAGCAGTGTGTACCATCCCCTCCCTCCCCCACCGACGCTCAGTAGCAGCAGTGTGTACCATCCCCTCCCTCCCCCACCGACGCTCAGAAACAGCAGTGTGTACCATCCCCTCCCTCCCCCACCGACGCTCAGTAGCAGCAGTGTGTACCATCCCCTCCCTCCCCCACCGACGCTCAGAAACAGCAGTGTGCACCATCTACAAGATGCACTGCAGAAATTCACCAAAGATCCTCAGACAGCACCTCCTGAATCCACTACCACTTCCATCTAGAAGGACAAGGCAGCAGATACATGGGAACACCACCTGCAAGCATCCCTCCATGCTACTCACTATCCTGACTTGGAAATATATCACCGCTCCTTCACTGTTGCTGTGGTCAAAATCTTGGAATTCCGTCCCTAAGGGGATTGGAGGTCAATCCACAGCAGGGGGACTGCAGCTCACTCCCACCTTCTCATGGACAACTAGGGATGGCTAATAAATACTGACAATGCCCATATCGTGAACAAATTTTTAAAACTCTATGTAATTTCAAGTGTATTTTGGATTGCAGCTAGATCGTAAACTCTCCGCCATTGTGTTTATCCAATTGGAGAAGACTTAGAGGATTTATATGAATCAAATTCCCCCTGTGTCAGAGAGAAATTCTGAATATGTTTTATTATAGGAAAAGGCATGTACTAAAATTTGTGTTTTCAATTCAGTCTTCTATTCACAGAGATGATAAGTCATGATATGTTTGTAAATCTAAAGCAAAGTTATTTCATAAGTACTAATGATCATTAATATCTGTATGAATATTGTTCACAGCCTAAAATGTATTACAATTATTCTGACTGTGAAGTCATTAACTATAGAGTTACCTTCTTATACACTGATCCTAGTATGTCCTTGCTATCATAAAGACAGACTGACGGGCAGAGGGGGTGGGGTGGTCATGTTGGTAAGGGATGATATCTAGTCCCTTGCGTGGGGGGACCTAGAATCAGGAGATGTAGAGTCAGTATGAATAGAGCTGAGAAATTCTAAGGGTAAAAAGACCCTTTTTGGAGTTATCTACAGGCCCCCAAACAGTAGTCTGGATGTTGGATGTAAGTTGAATCAGGAGCTGAAATTGGCCTGTCGCAAAGATGTTACTACAGTTGTTATGGGGGATTTCAACATGCAGGTAGACTGGGAGAATCAGGATGGTATTGGACCTCAAGAAAGAGACTTTGTGGAGTGCCTCCGAGATGGATTCTTAGAACAGCTGGTGCTGGAGCCTACCAGGGAGAAGGCAATTCTGGATCTGGTATTGTGCAACAAACCAGAATTGATCAGGGACCTCGAAGTGAAGGAGCCATTGGGAAGTAGTGATCATAATACAATAAGCTTCAATCTGCAATTTGAGAGGGAGAGGGTACACTCGGAAGTGACAATATTTCTGTTGAATAAAGGGAACTATGGAGCTATGAGGGAGGAGCTGGCCAAAGTTCAATAGTGCAATACCTTAGCAGGGATGACAGTGGAGGAACAATGGCAGATATTTCTGTGTATAATGCAGAAGATGCAGGATCAGTTCATTCCAAAAAGGAAGGAAGATCCTAGGAGGAGGCATGGGTGGCCGTGGCTGACAAGGGAAGTTAAGAAACATATAAAGTTAAAAGAGAAAAAGTATAACACAGCAAAGATAAGTGGGAAAACGGAGGACTGGGAAGCTTTTAAAGAACAACAGAGGATTACTAAGAAGGAAATATGCAGAGAAAAAATGAGGTACGAAGGTAAACTGGCCAAAAATATAAAGGAGGATAGTAAAAGCTTTTTTAGGTATGTGAAAGGCAAAAAAATGGTTAAGACTAAAGTTGGGCCCTTGAAGACAGAAACAGGGGAATATATTACGAGGAACAAAGAAATGGCAGAAGAATTGAATTGGTACTTCAGATCTGTGTTCACTGGGGAAGACACAAGCAATCTCCCTGAGGTAACAGTGGCTGAAGGACCTGAACTGAAGGGAATTTATATTTGCCAGGAATTGGTGTTGGAGAGACTGTTAGGTCTGAAGGTTGATAAGTCCCCGCGGCCTGATGGTCTACATCCCAGGGTACTGAAGGAGGTGGCTCGGGAAATCGTGGATGCGTTGGTGATTATTTTCCAGAGTTCGATAGATTCGGGATCAGTTCCTGACGATTGGAGGGTGGCTAATGTTGTACCACTTTTTAAGAAAGGAGGGAGAGAGAAAGCAGGAAATTATAGACCAGTTAGTCTGACCTCAGTGGTGGGAAAGATGCTGGAGTCTATTACAAAGGATGAAATTATGACACATCTGGATAGTAGTAACAGGATAGGTCAGAGTCAGCATGGATTTATGAAGGGGAAATCATGCTTGACTAATCTTCTGGAATTTTTTGAGGATGTAACTCTGAAGATGGATGAGGGAGATCCAGTAGATGTAGAGTACCTGGACTTTCAGAAAGCTTTTGATAAAGTCCCACATAGGAGGTTAGTGAGCAAAATTAGGGCGCATGGTATTGGGGGCAAAGTACTAAAGTCTGGTTGAAGATTTGTAGCTCGGGTGTCCGTTGTTGTGGTTCTGTTCGCCAAGCTGGAAGTTTTTGCTGCAAACGTTTCGTTCCCTGGCTAGGGAACATCATCAGTGCTATTGGAGCCTCCTGTGAAGCGCTGCTTTGATGTTTCTTCCGGTATTTATAGTGGTTTGTTCTTGCCGCTTCCGGGTGTCAGTTTCAGCTGTAGTAGTTTGTATGTGGGGTCCAGGTCGATGTGTCTGTTGATGGATGTTCTTGCCGTTTCCGGGTGTCAGTTTCAGCTGTAGTGGTTTGTATATGGGGTCCAGGTCTATGTGTCTGTTAATGGAGTTTGTGGATGAATGCCATGCCTCTAGGAATTCCCTGGCTGTTCTCTGTCTGGCTTGTCCTATGATGGTAGTGTTTTCCCAGTCAAATTCATGTTGCTGGTTGTCTGAATGTATGGCTACTAGGGATAGATGGTCGTGTCGTTTTGTGGCTAGCTGATGTTCATGGATGCGGATTGTTAGCTGTCACATAGACCTGGACCCCATATACAAACCACTACAGCTGAAACTGACACCCGGAAACGGCAAGAACATCCATCAACAGACACATCGACCTGGACCCCACATACAAACTACTACAGCTGAAACTGACACCCGGAAGCGGCAAGAACAAACCACTATAAATACCGGAAGAAACATCAAAGCGGCGCTTCACAGGAGGCTCCAATAGCACTGATGATGTTCCCTAGCCAGGGAACGAAACATTTGCAGCAAAAACTTCCAGCTCGGCGAACAGAACCACAGCAAAGTACTAACTTGGATTGAAAGTTGGTTGGCTGATAGGAAGCAAAGAGTAGTGATAAAAGGCTCCATTTTGGAATGGCAGGCAGTGACCTGTGGGGTACCGCAGGGATCAGTGCTGGGACCGCAGCTTTTTACAATATATGTTAATGATATAGAAGATGGTATTAGTAATAACATTAGCAAATTTGCTGATGATACTAAGCTGGGTGGCAGGGTGAAATGTGAGGAGGATGTTAGGAGATTACAGGGTGACCTGGACAGGTTAGGGGAGTGGTTAGATGCTTGGCAGATGCAGTTTAATGTGGATAAATGTATGGTTATCCACTTTGGTGGCAAGAACAGGAAGGCAGATTACTACTTAAATGGAATCAGTTTAGGTAAAGGGGCAGTACAGAGAGATCTGGGTGTTCTTGTACACCAGTCAATGAAGGTAAGCATGCAGGTGCAGCAGGTAGTGAAGAAGGTTCATAGCATGCTGGCCTTCATAACAAGAGGGATTGAGTTTAGAAGCAAAGAGGTTCTTCTGCAGCTGTACAGGGCCCTGGTGAGACCACACCTAGAGTATTGTATGCAGTTCTGGTCTCCAAATTTGAGGAAAGACATTCTGGCTATTGAGGGAGTGCAGCGTAGGTTCACGAGGTCAATTCCTGGAATGGCGGGACTACCTTACGCTGAAAGACTGGAGCGACTGGGCTTGTATACCCTTGAATTTAGAAGACTGAGAGGGGATCTGATTGAGACATATAAGATTATTAAAGGATTGGACACTCTGGCAGCAGGAAACATGTTTCCGCTGATGGGTGAGTGCCGAAACAGAGGACACAGCTTAAAAATAAGAGGTAGGCTATTTAGGACAGAGATGAGGAGAAACTTCTTCACCCAGAGAGTCGTGGCTGTGTGGAATGCTCTGCCCCAGAAGGCAGTGGAGGCCCAGTCTCTGGATTCATTTAAGAAAGAGTTGGATAGAACTCTCAAGAATTGTGGAATCAAGGGTTATGGAGATAAGGCAGGAACAGGATACTGATTAAGGATGATCAGCCATGATCATATTGAATGGTGGAGCAGGCTCGAAGGGCAGAATGGCCTACTCCTGCAGCTATTGTCTATTGTCTATTGTCTATATGCACAAAACTAACTAAAGTATTCTTAACCAAGTTTTATTTGTCATTATGCAGACAGCTGAGAAGATGTCCAGGTAGTCACTGCTTGACGATTCCTCATGTTTCCATCGATGTTTATATTGCAATGGACAGGAACCCTCCAACACGTGCAACATAGCCCACCACTAAAGTATTAGTATAAATGTCAGAATATGGGAGCAGGTAGTGGAAGACTAGGGTATTGTGGTGGCTGCCTAAGAAAATGTCTCTGTACAATGCAATAAAAATAGTCTTCAAATACCACTCATGCACCAAAGCCATCTTTTAAATTCTTACTGACTTCAGTTTGGCTTTGTTCCAACACCCAATACTTCTCACATTTACATCTTAAAATAATGACTTGCCTCTCATTTTGACTTTTATCCAAATGACCTAATTCAAAGTTTTAGAAGAATTTCATTCATCACAACCTGTCAGCAACAAAGACTTGGAAATATTGCAGCCACATTTTGTTTTGGCGATGTAATGGATTGGGATAAATCTGAGCTCTCCAACTCTGTAATAAACATTTGTGACCAACTATTAATAATCTGGCTATTGATTGATTTACTGCACAGTTTTATTAGCTTCAACCTTCCCAGCTGCTTTACCATTCAGTCATATAATATATCTCCCTCACTCACTCATCCCTGTTAGTCTTGATGGCTAAAATCACATTCATCCTGACTCCTTTAGATACAAAATAATCTGTAACACCCAAGAAATGTTCTGTCAATATCTCTGACTAACAATCCTGATTAACAAAGAGATTTAGGACTGAAAGATTCTTCAAATTCTTTTTGGTCGGTGATGTTCAGGAATAATGAGATTGTGTTTCTGTGATACCTTTATACAAGGTCACTAATAGTGAAGATACAAAATTTCACTGTAAAATTAGAAATTAATTTGGGAGTTTGGGGGTATATTTTTCACACAATCAACCTGTGAACACTGACTCCAAAAGAGAAAATGCTGGAAAATCTCAGCAGGTCTGACAGCATCTGTAAGGAGAGAAAAGAGCTGACGTTTTGAGTCTAACTGTCCCTTTGTCAAAGCTAAAAAAAGGGGAGAAATAGGGAGGTATTTATACTGGGCTGAGAGAAGGTGAGTCATGGCTCCAGAAGCAAAGGTAGCAATAAAGAGGTGATAATGACAGTGCATAGAGAGATTATATGATTTGGAGATGCCGGTGTTGGACTGGGGTGTACAAAGTTAAAAATCATGCAACACCAGGTTAAAGTCCAACAGGTTTTATTGGACTACTACCTGATGAAGGATCAACGCTCCAAAAGCTAGTGTGCTTCCAATTAAACCTATTGGACTTTAACCTGGTGTTGCGTGATTTTTAACTAGAGAGATTATAGGGAGATTAGGAGCTGTGAATGACCAAGGCTGGAGCCAGTGCTATGTGACAAAATATGTCAGCGGGAGGGGGGGGGGGGGGGGGGGGGGGGGAGAAGGGTAGCAAAGGGGGAAGAGGAGAGGAAAAAGGTGATGAGAGAGTGGGGAGCGAGAGAAAGAGAGACAATCAAGAAATAAGAGGTACAGAAGTGAAAAAATATTTTAAAAAATAAATAAAATACATGAATAAAATTACAGAGCAGAATGAAAACAGAAGGGTTGAGATGGGATAATCATCTGAAGTTATTGAATTCAATGTTGAAGCCAGCAGGCTTTCCGTCACCTTCATCACCGTGCTCACTTCTTTGGACAAGAGTCCTCCCCCCCCCCCGCTCCACAGATCCTTTCACATCCCTCCAACATTTCACCTCTAATTGGACACCCCCACCAGGACAATTTACTGCCCTCCATCTTTTCATTGACAATTGTCGACGGGCTATTGGCTGCCTTAATTTCTCTGCCCCTCTGACCCATTCCAACCTCTCTCCATCTGAACTTTCTGCCCTTCGTTCCCTTAGGTCCAACTCCAACCTTGTCATCAAACCTGACAAAGGGGGTGCTGTTGACATCTGGCGTACTGACCTCTACCTCGCAGAGGCTGAGCGCCAACTCTCATATTCCTCCTCCTCCCTCCCCCTGGAGCATGACCACACCACTGAGCATCAAGCCATTGTCTCCAACACCGTGACTGACCTCATTTTCCCTGGATGCCTTCCACCCCACAGCTTCCAACCTCATAGTCTCCCAATCCCAGACAGCCCATTTCTACCTACTTCCCAAAATTCACAAGAAGGATTGTCCTGGCGGGCCCATTGTGTCAACATGCTCCTACCCAACTGAACTCATTTCTTCCATGCTTTTATCCAGTGTGAACACTGCTGTCGGTTCATGGAAAGTTCAAAAATGTATGTTAAAAGCTATTGTATAGCTGGTATCATTTCCAGCTTAGGTGTATTACACTCAACTTGATGCCCATTTTAAACTTTTTATTCTTTTGTGTAATGTGGGTGTCACTGACAAAGCCAGCACTTGTTGTCCATTCCTAATTGCTTTTCATCTGAGCAACTTGCTTGGCCATTTCTGAGGGCAGTTAATGGTCAATCATTTTGCTGTGGGTCTGGAGTCACATGTTGTGCAGACTGGGTAAAGATGGCAGATTTCCTTCCCTAAAGTACATGAGTAAATCAGATGGGTTTTTAAAAAAAACACTCAATATTAGTTTCATGTTCACAAGACTGAGATGAGATTTATATTCCAGATTTTTGAATAAAAGTTACATCACCAGCTGCCATGGTGGCTTTTGAACCCAGAGCAGTGGCCAGGCTTTCTGCATTACTGGACCATGGAACATAGAACAGTACAGTGCAGGAACAGGCCCTTCGGCCCTCCATGTCAGTGCTGACCATGATGTCATTCTCAACTAATACCCTCTACCTCAACATGGCCTGTATTCCTCTATTCTCTGCCTGTTCATGTGTTTGTCTAAATGCTTGTTAAATATTGCTGTTGTATCTGCTTCTATCACCTCTCCTGGCAGTGTGTTCCAGGCACTTTTCAACCTGTATTTGAAAAACCTTCCTTGCGCATTTCTTTTAAACTTTTCCCTTCTCACTGTAAACCTATAATTCATAGTATTTGACATTTCCACCCTGAGAAAATGATTCTGATGATCACCGGATCCATGCCTCTCATAATTTTATACATTTCAATCAGGTTGCCCCTCAGTCTCTGCCACTGGAGTGAAAACAATGATTTGTTAATCCACTCCAATCCAGGCGACATCCTGGTAATAAGCCTCTTTTGCATCCACTCCATAGTCTCCACATTGTTCCTACAGCAAGGAGGCATGGACGACACACAATTTTCCAAATGTGGCCAAATTAAAGTTTTACACAGCTGCAACATGACTTGTCAACTTTTAAACTCAATGTCCTGATTGATGAAGGCAAGTATTTTGTATGCCTTATTTACTAACTTATCCAATTGCGCTGCCACTTTCAGGGAGCTATGGACTTAGACCCCAAGATCCTCCTGTATATCAATGCTCTTAAAGGTTTCTTTCCAAACGTTCCAAACTGCCATACTTTCCTCTTCCATTTGACCTCCCAAATACATCATGTCACACTTGTCTGGATTAAACCCACTGTCTCATTTCTCTGCCCAACTTTTCAAATGATCTATTTCCTGCAGTATCTTTGACAACCTTCCTCACTATTCACAACTCTACCAATTTTTGTGTCATCTCCAAACTTACTAATCAGACTGCCATCATTTCTGTGCAAACTCATTTACATATATTGCAAACAACAGTGGTCCCAGCACTGATCCTTGTGGAACACCACTGGTCACAAATCTCCAGTTGGAAAAACACCCCTCCACAACTACCCTCTGTCTTCTATAACCAAGCCAATTTTGTATCTAACTTACACCTCACCGTGGATTGCATGTGACTTACTCTTCTGGACCAGCCCACCTTGAGGGATAGGTGGCAAAATATTTTGATTTATGGGGAGTAAGAAATAGCTAGAAATCACTGAAGAACTTTGAGTCCCTGAGGAAGTCCTGACCCATGTCTATGGTAGATTCCTGCCTATTCCCTACATTGTCAGGTTGTCAGAACTGTGACTGCTTGCCCAATAATTACCCTGATTTTTACACAGATCCACTTGGTGCTTTTCTTAGCAAAAGCTGCCTGAGCAGCATCACTGAATAAATCAGCTGGAGTGGAAAAACATGCAGCAATGTTCACAATGTTTATTCCCACTCCCTCTCGTCCCAAACACTCTCCCTCACCTTCTGGAATCGGCAGTTCCCATCTGGTGAGTGTTGGAGGAGTCAGTGTTGTTAAGGGAGTATGCTGTAGGGAATAGGGAGTTTTGGTTTTGATGCTGGGTCAGAGATAATGTTGCGAATGCACATATTAACCAACAAACATGCATTATCGAACTGCAGAAAAGTCACAATCTGGAAACAAAACATTTAACCCAACCATTTTATGGAATCCACAAAAGTAATTTGCTGTTTCTATCTTTCCTGGACCTCCTCTTTCTCATTCCTCAGATAGGAACTTACCAATTGGGAAACCTATTGGTGCTAATACTGCAGGGGACAGAAAAACATCTGTTTCATAGAATAGCAATAAAACAATCTAAAATGTTCAGAAACGATTTAACAGAGATTGGGGTGTGGGGGTGGACATGACGTTGCCTGATACATTGTACCCATTAATCTCACAGCCACACCATGTGTCAACAGCTAACAGGGCACACACAGCAGATGCAGCAAGCACTCAGCCTGGTCTCAAACCCCAGGGGAATAGTCCTCACTAATGTGTGGGGAGGCACCTGGACAAGAGACATTGATGTGGTACGGTAACGTCATTATTGTTAACACAGACGCTGCCAGATAATGCTGTGGTTCTCCAGCACTTTCTGTCTTTATTTCAATATCGTAAATTGTTATTGCTATTACTGAGACTTGGTTGAGGGAACAGCATGATTGGCAACTAAATATCCCAGGATATCGATGCTTCAGGTGGGATAGAGAGGGAGGTAAAAGGGGTGGAGGAGTTGCATTACTGGTCAGAGTATATATCACAGCTGTGATGAAAGAGGGCACTATGGAGGACTCGAGCAGTGAGGCAACATGGGCAGAGCTCAAAAACAGGAAGGGTGTGGTAACAATGTTGGGGCAGTACTACAGGCCTCCCAACAGAGAGCATGAGATTGAGGCACAAATATGTAAACAGATTATGGACAGATATTGGAGCAACAGGCTGGTGGTGATGGGAGATTTTAATTTTCCCAACATTGGGATTCACTTAGTGTTAGAGGACTGGATGGAGCAGAATTAGTAAGGGGCATCCAGAATGGTTTTCAGAGCAGTATGTAAACAGTCCAACTCAGGAAGGGGCCATACTAGACCTGGTGTTGGGAAGTGAGCCCAGCCAGGTGGTTGAAGTTTCAATAGGGGATTATTTTGGGAATAGTGATCACAATTCATAAGTTTTAGAATACTCATAGACAAAGACGAGAGTGGTCCTAAAGGAAGAGTGCTAAATTGGGGGAAGGCCAACCATACCTAAATTTGGCAGGAGCTGTGGAATGTAGATTAGGAGCAGCTGTTTGAAGGTAAATTCACATTCGAAATGTGGAAGGCTTTGAAAGAGAGAAAGTGAGGACTGCAGATTCTGGAGATTCAGGTCGTAAGCCATTCATAATTCCTGATGAAGGGCTTATGCCTGGAATGTTGATTTGCCTGCTCCTCGGATGCTGACTGACCTGCTGTGCTTTTCCAGCATCACACTCCTGAAGCTATTAAAGAGAGGTTGATTAGAGTGCAGGAGAGACATGTTTCTGTGAAAATGAGGGATTGAAATTGCAAGATTCGGGAACCATGGATGACAGGTGAAATTGTGAGACTAGCTAAGAGGAACAAGGATGCGTACATAAGGTCGAGGCGACTGAAAACAGACAAAGCTTTGAAAGAATATCGGGAATGTAGAACCGATCTGAAATGAGGAATTAAGAGGGCTAAAAGGGGTCATGAGATATCCTTAGTGAGCAGGGTTAATGAAAATTCCAAAGCCTTTTATTCGTATATAAGGAGCAAGAGGGTAACTAGGGAAAGGGTTGGCCCACTCAAGGGCAAAGGAGGAAAGTTATGTGTGGAGAGCCAGAGAAAATGGGTGAGATTCTGAATGAGTACTTTGCATCAGTATTCACCGAGGAGAGGGGCAAGACAGATGTTGAGGTTAAGGATAGATCATAGAGTCATAGAGATGCACAGCATGGAAATTGACCCTTCAGTCCAACCCACCCATGCCAACCAGATATCCCCACCCAACCTAGTCCCACCTGCCAGCACCTGACTCATATCCCTCCAAACCCTTCCTATTCATATACCCATCCAAATGCCTCTTAAATGTTGCAATTGTACCAGCCTCCACCACATCCTCTGGCAGTTCATTCCATACATGTACCACCCTCTGTGTGAAAAGGTTGCCCCTTAGGTCTCTTTTATATCTTTTCCCTCTCGCCATAAACCTATGCCCTCTAGTTCTGGACTCCCCAACCCCAGGGAAAAGACTTTGTCTATTTATCCTATCCATGCCCCTCATAATTTTGTAAACCTCTGTAAGGTCACCCCTCAGCCTCCAACACTCCAGGGAAAACAGCCCCAGCCTGTTCAGCCTCTCCCTGTAGCTCAGATCCCCCAACCCTGGCAACATCCTTGTAAATCTTTTCTGAACCCTTTCAAGTTTTGCAACATCTTTCCGATAGGAAGGAGACCAAATTGCACACAATATTCCAACAGTGGCCTAACCAATGTCCTGTACAGCCGCAACACGACCTCCCAACTCCTGTACTCAATACTCTGACCAATAAAGGAAAGCATACCAAACTCCTTCTTCGCTATCTTATCTACCTGCGACTCCACTTTCAAGGAGCTATGTACCTGCACTCCAAGGTCTCTTTGTTCAGCAATGCTCCCTAGGACCTTACCATTAAGTGTATAAGTCCTGCTAAGATTTGCTTTCCTAAAATGCAGCACCTTGCATTTATCTGAATTAAACTCCATCTGCCACTTCTCAGCCCATTGGCCCATCTGGTGCAGATCCTGTTGTAATCTGAGGTAACCCTCTTCGCTGTCCGCTACACCTCCAATTTTGGAGTCATCTGCAAACTTACTCGCATTCAAATCATTTATGTAAATGACAAAACGTAGAGGAGCCAACATCGATCCTTGTGGCACTCCACTGGTCACAGGCCTCCAGTCTGAAAAACAACCCTCCACCACCACCCTCTGTCTTCTACCTTTGAACCAATTCTGTATCCAAATGGCTAGTTCTCCATGTATTCCACGAGATCCAACCATGGGGAACCTTGTTGAACACCTTACTGAAGTCCATATAGATCACATCTCCTGCTCTGACCTCATCAATCCTCTTTGTTACTTCTTCAAAAAACTCAATCAAGTTTGTGAGACATGATTTCCCACGCACAAAGCCATGTTGACTATCCCTAATCAGTCCTTGCCTTTCTAAATACATGTACATCCTGTCCCTCAGGATTCCCTCCAACAACTTGCCCACCACTGAGGTCAGGCTCACCGGTCTATAGTTCCCTGGCTTGTCTTTACCACCCTTCTTAAACAGTATCACCACGTTTACCAACCTCCAGTCTTCCGGCACCTCACCTGTGACTATCGATGATACAAATATCTCAGCAAGTGGCCCAGCAATCACTTCTCTAGCTTCCCACAGAGTTCTCGGGTACACCTGATCAGGTCCTGGAGATTTATCCACCTTTAACCGTTTCAAGACATCCAGCATTTCCTCCTCTGTAATCTGGACATTTTGCAAGATGTCACCATCTATTTCCCTACAGTCTATATCTTCCATATCCTTTTCCACAGTAAATACTGATGCAAAATATTCATTTAGTATCTCCCCCATTTTCTGTGGCTCCACACAAAGGCCGCCTTGCTGATCTTTGAGGGGCCCTATTCTCTCCCTAGTTACCCTTTTGTCCTTAATATAGTTGTAAAAACCCTTTGGATTCTCCTTAATTCTATTTGCCAACGCTATCTCATACCCCTTTTTTGCTCTCCTGCTATTCCTCTTAAGTATACTCCTACTTCCTTTATACTCTTCTAAGGATTCACTCGATGTTTGATTACTCTAGGTCAAGTTGGCATAAGGAGGGAGGAAGTGTGTATTCTAAAAGACGTTAAGGTGGACAAGTGCCCTGGTCCAGATGGGATCTATCCCAGGTTACTGAGGGAAGCAAGAGAGGAAATAGCTGGGGCCTTAACAGTATCCTTGAAAACAGGGCAGTTCCCAGAAGGCTGGAGAATTGCTAATGTTGTCCCCTTGTTTAAGAAGGGTATCAAGATTAATCCAGGTACTTATAGATCAGTGAGCCTGATGTCAGTGATAGGGAAGCTGCTGGAGAAGATACTGAATAGATAGCATCTATTGCCTTTTGGAAGAAAATGGAATTATCAGTGATAGGCAACATGGTTTTGTGCAGGGAACATTATCCCATACCAACTTAATAGAATTCTTTGAGGAAGTGACAAAGTTGGTTGAGGAGGAAAGGGCAGTAGGTGTCATTATATGGACTTCAGTAAGGTATTTGATAAGGTTCCCCATGATAGGCTGATGGAGAAAGTGAAGTTGCATGTGGTCCAGTGTGTTCTAGCTAGATGGATAGAGAACTGGCTGGGAAACAGGAGACAGAGAGTAGTTGGGAAGGGAGTTTCTCAATGGAGAACTGTAGTCAGTGGTGTTCCACAGGGATCCGTGCTGGGACCTCTGTGGTTTATGACATACATAAATGATTTAGAGGAAGGTACAGGTGGTCTGATTAGCAAGTTTGCAGATGACACTCAGATTGGTAGAGTAGCAGATAGTGAAGGGGACTGTCAGAGAGAATGTAACAGATTATAGATAGTTTGAAGAGTTGGGTGGAGAAATGGCAGATGGACATCAATCCGTGCAAATGTGAGATGATGCATTTTGGAAGATTCAATTCAAGAGCGAACTATACAGTTAGTGGAAAAGTCCTGGGGAAAATTGATGTACAGAGAGATCTGGGTGTTTAGGTCCATTGTTCCCTGAAAATGGCAATGCAGATCAGTAAAGCAGTCAAGAACGTAAATAGCATGCTTTCCTTCATGGGATGGGGTATTGGTACAAGAGTTGACAGATCATGTTACTGTTGTATAAGACTTTGGTTCAGCCACATTTGGAATACTGCATAGTTCTGGTCACCACATTACCAAAGGATGTGGATGCTTTGGAGAAGGCGCAGAGGAGGTTCACCAGGATGTTGCCTGGTATGGAGGGTGCTAGCTATGAGGAGAGATTGAGTAGATGATGATTATTTTCATTATAAAGATGGAGGTTGAAGGGGGAATCTGATTGAGGTCTACAAAATCATGAGAGATATAGACAGGGTGGAAAGCAAGAAGCTTTTTTTCCCAAATTGAGGTATCAGTTACTAAGGGTCACGAGTTCAAAGTGAGAGGGGAAAAGTTTAGGGGAGGCATATGTGGAAAGTTCTTCATGCAGAGGGTGGTGGGTGTCTGGAATGCATTGCCAGCGGAGGTGGTAGGAATAGGAACAATAGCGTCATTTAACAATAGCTAGACAGACACATGTATGGACAGGGAGCAGGGAGATACAGATCCTTAGAAAATGGGCAGCAGATTTAGGTAGAGCATATGGATCAGTGCAGGCTTGGAGGGCCGAAGGGCCTGTTCCTGTGCTGTAATGTTCTTTGTTCTTTGTAAAGTTCTTTCTATATTAGTATAGAAGAACATGAATGTCATGATTAAAGTGGACTTGTCTAAAATATGATCTTCTTGTGTATTTGTTAGAAATACATTGTTCTGACTCAAGTAAAATCTGAAGGGCTTTTGTCTGAAACGTCGATTTTAATGCTCCTCAGATGTTGCCTGAACTGCTGTGCTCTTCCTGCACTAATCCAGAATCAGGTTTCCAGCATCTGCAGTCATTGTTTTTACCTCAAGTAAAATCTGTATATGTAACATAGACATTGTGATGAGAGATTTATAATTGAAAAAATGAAAATGATCTTAAAGATACCTTTTCAATTTTTTTCTTGCTGAATGATGTTAAGAACAATGTCAGTTTAATATGTTTAGTTTATATATCTTGTCTGTTAAGGTGGTGAAAACGTGCTTTATTATTTTTAGCATTTGATTTGATAACTAAAGGCTGTGGTGCAGAGAGCTGGGGTGGGGCTTTCTGTTACAAGCAATTTAAAAAGGTTTTCAACTCTCAAGGTGAACAGTTCAGTGCATTAAAAAGGGTAGAATAAACTGTGGGTGCTTAGTGAGAAGCATCCAATGACATTCAAAGGAAGACACAACACTTCAGAACTCTTACCCAACTTGACTAACTGCTCTGGGTTGATCCTGTAAGGATGTTGTTTTATGAATGACATCCGGCCTGTACTCAGCAAAAACTGTTCTTCCTGGCCTATGCATTGATTTCAAACACAGAAATTTCTGGAAAAGTTCAGCAGCTCTGGCAGCATCTGTGCAGAGAAATCAGAGTTAACCTTTCAGGTCCCCTGACCCTTCCTCAAACTGGAGCTGAAATTTTAATTGATTTCTCTTCACAATGCTGCCAGAGGTACTGATGTTTTCCAGCAATTTCTGTCATTGTAATTGAATTTCACCTTGGTAGTATTTTGGTGGATAGCATATCATTACAACCAGCACCACCATACCATCCAATCTGATTACACAACAACCTTGGTTATCTGAACATCAATTACCTGAATTTTGGATTATCCAAACAAGGTCTCAAGGTCCCTGTACATGCATTTCAATTAAAGTAGGAAAATTCTATTCCTCATTCATTTAAGGCATCACTTTATAAATTTGAACAGGAGTATAGATGCAAATTTGCTTTAACAAATAATTAACTTCAAATATATACTTGAGATGTGACGTTAGAGTTAAGTCTGAAACGTTTTATGAAAAGGCTCTCTGATAAGTATTCTCCCCGAGGACAAAGGCTTGTGACTGTGAACACACAAGAACAATGTGTGTGCAAGCCTGAGCCGATTCTCTCTCAACATTGACTCACTCCGTTTTGCAAACCCAACAACTTCTTTTCCTCAGCTCACTTTCCAGAGAGTTAAGTCACAAAATGCGCTCACACATGTTGTTTCTGTTGTTGTTTCTCCTGTTATCCCATGATGAGTCCTTTTTTGCAAATATGCTTTTTATTTGATGGGGGAGTGCAAATCGTAGCGAGTTAGCACACGTGAAAATAAACAGGAGGAAAAATTGACGGGAGGAAACACGAGGAAAACATTACGCCTCTAAAAATAAATTGATGAGAGGATGGAAACTGAAGTCAGCAAAAAAATCTTCCCTTTCTCTCGTGTTGCCCCTGTATTTTATGCCTCTCTCTCTAAGTGCTCGTCGGTCGCTGAGGAAGGAAGGGCAACACTTGGTGGTCCGGATGGCAGGACGACTCCGAACAGAAAGCTGCCGGCTGCTGCCAACAACCAGGATAAAATCGAGGAAAAGTCATCAAAACATTTCACAGACTTCAGTCAAATTCCAGCCAAAAAGTAGTTTTATTTGTAAAATATCATGAATTTTTAAGCAATATCCAGTGTGTGTATACATTTTATTGATTGAAATAAAAACTCTGTAAATATGCTTTTTTATGTAATTATGGTTAGTATGACTTCCTTTGTTTACAATCAGATCAGTTATCCAACAATCAGTTATCCAAACAAAACACTCCCCATACCTCTCATTTGGATAATTGGGGTTGTTCTGTACTTGAAAGGTAACTACACAATTTTCAATTTCTGATTCATTCCTGAATCACTCTGATATTTTAATTTAACTCCCTACTTCTCTTGTTACTATAAACTACTGACTATCCTCCTTGTGACAATATCACTCTAACATGTTATTGTGTCATATTCATTGATTATTCTTTCTAACCAACTAGCCTCCGAAAGACATGACCCTCTCTCACTAGTATCCTTACATACAGACGAAGAAGGACACCACTTCTATTGGGAGACCACATCCATCCTGGGACAGGCTAAACAGAGACATGCATGGGAATTCCCAGAGGGCTGGCATTCTAACGGAACTCCATCATTTACCAACCTCTGAGAAAAAGAACCTGAAATGGTATCACCCACCTCAACAGACCAAGGCACATAAATAGAAAATGAGATATAACACTTCAACAGAGGCTCACTGATGATATCACCGAGCATGGTGACAGAACACCTGAGAAAATATTAGAGCTCTAAATTGGAGGAAGGCTAATTTTGACAGTATTAGGCAAGAACTTTCAAAAGCTGATTGGGTGCAAATGTTCGCAGGTAAAGGAACGGCTGGAAAATGCGAAGCCTTCAGAAATATGATAACAAGAGTCCAGAGAAAGTATATTCCTGTTTGGGTGAAAGGGAAGGCTGGTAGGTATAGGGAATGCTGGATGACTAAAGAAATTGAGGGTTAGGTTAAGAAAAAGAAGGAAGCATATGTCAGGTATAGACAGGATAGATCGAGTAAATCCTTAGATGAGTATAAAGGCAGTAGGAGTATATTTAAGAGGGAAATCAGGAGGGCAAAAGGGGGACATGAGACAGCTTTGGCTAAAGGGGTTAAGGAGAATCCAAAGTGTTTTTACAAATACATTAAGGATGAATGGGTACCTAGGGAGAGAATAAGGCTCCTTAAAGATCAGCAAGGCAGCCTATGTGTGGAGCCACAGGAGATGGGGGAAGATACAAAACAAGCATTTTGCATCAGTCTTTACTGTGGAGAAGGACATGGAAGACATATAATATGGGGAAATAGATGGTGACATCTTGAAAAATGTCCATAGTACAGAGGAGGAAGTGCTGGATATGTTGAAACACACAAAGGTGGATAAGTTCCCAGGAGCTGGTCAGATGTACCCGAGAACCCTGTGGGAAGCTAGGGAAGTGATTGCTGTGCCCTCTTGCTGAGATATTTGTATCAGCGATAGTCATAGGTGAGGTGCCGGAAGACTGGAGGTTGGCTAATGTGATGTCACTATTTAAGAAGGGTGGCAAGGACAAGCCAGAGAACTATAGACCAGTGAGCCTGATGTCGGTTGTGGGCAAGTTGTTGGAGGGAATCCTGAGGAACAGGATTTACATGCATTTGGAAAGGCAAGGACTGACTAGTGACAGTCAGCATGGCTTTGTGCATGGAAAATCATATTTCATGAACTTTTTTGAAGAAGTAACAAAGAGGATTGATGAGGGTAGAGCGATGGATATGGTCTATATGGACTTCAATAAGGCGTTCGACAAGGTTCCCCATGGGAGACTGGTTAGCAAGGTTAGATCTCATGGAATACAGGGGGAACTCACCATTGGATACAGACTGGCTCAAGAGTAGAGGACAGAGGGTGGTGGTGGAGGATTACTTTTCAGACTGGAGGCCTGTGACCAGTGGAGTGCCAGAAGGATTGGTGCTGGTCCACCTCGTTTTGTCATTTATGTAAATGATTTTGATATGAACATTGGAGGTATAGTTAATAAGTTTGCAGATAACACCAAAATTGGAGGTGTAGTGGACAACGAAGAAGGTTACCTCAGATTACAATGGGATCTTGACCAGATGGGCCAATGGGCTGAGTGGCAGACGGAGTTTAATTTAGAGAAATATGAGATGCTGCATTTCAGAAAAGCAAATCTGAATAGGATTTATATACTTAATGATAAGTAACTAGGGAGTGTTCCTGAAAAAAGAAACCTTGGAGTGCAGGTTCATAGCTCCTTGAAAGTGGAGTCATAGGATAGTGAAGAAACCATTTGGCATGCTTTCCTTTATTGGTCAGAACATTGAGTATAGGAGTGGGGAGGCCATGTTATGACTGTACAGGAGATTGGTTGGCAACTGATGAAATATTGTGTGAATTTTGGTCTCCTTCCGATAGGAAGGATGTTGTGAAAGGTTTCAAAAAAGATTTCCAATGATTGGAGGGTTGGAGGATTTGAGCTATAAGGAGAAGCTGAACAGGCTGTGGCTGTTTTTCCTGGAACGTCGGAGGCTGAGGGGTGACCTTATAGAGGTTTATAAAATCATAGGGGCATGGATAGGATAAATAGACAAGGTCTTTTCCCTGGGGTTGGGGGAGTCCAGAACTACAGGGCAGATTTAGGGTGAGAGAGGAAAGATATAAAAGGGACCTAATAGGTAACAGTTTCGTGCAGAGTGTTGTGTAAGTATGGAATGAGCTGCCAGAGGAAGTGGTGGAGGCTGGTACAATTACTGCATTTCAAGGGCATCTGGATGGGTATATGAATAGGAAGGGTTTGGAGGGATATGAGCCAAGTGATGGAAAGTCAGACTAGATTAAGTTAAGATATCTGGTCGGCGTGGATGAGTTGGATCAAAGGATCTGTTTCTGTGCTGTACATCTCTATGACCCTATTCCCTTCCTATTCAGGTATCGGTCCAAGTGTTTCTGTTTCTTGAATGCTGCTATTGTGTCTGCTGCCACCATTTTGGGGCGGCACTGCAGCCTTATAGCGCCAGGGTCCTAGGTTCAATTCCCACCTCAGGTGACTGTCTGTGTGGAGTTTGTACATTCTCACTGTGTCTGTGTGGGTTTCCTCCAGGTGCTCCGGTTTCCTCCCACAGTCCAAAGATATGCTGGTCAAGTGAATTGACCATAGTGTTAAGTACATTAGTAGAGGGAAATGGGTCTGGGTGGGTTTCTCTTCGGAGGGTCGGTGTCAACTTGTTGGGCTGAAGGGCTTGTTTCCACACTGTAGGGAATCTCCTCTGGCAGCATGTTCCAGGCACTCACCGCCCTTTGTGTGAAAAACTTACCTCGCATATCTCTTTTAAACTTCCCCCTCCCACCTTGAACCGGTTTCCCTGAGTAATTGACCCCTCCACCCTGGGAAAAAGCCTCAATTTCCACTCTATCTGTGCCATTCACAATCTTATAAACTTCTTTCAGGTCACCTCTCAACCTCCTGATTTCCAGTCTATCCAACCTTTCTTCCAAGGAAAAGAACTTGCCTATTTACCCTATCCATGCCCCTCATGACCTTATAAACCTCTATAAGGTCACCCCTCAGCCTCCGACCCTCCAGGGAAAACAGCCCCAGCTGTTCAGCCTCTCCCTGTAGCTCAGACCCTCCAACCCTGGCAACATCCTTGTAAATCTTTTCTGAACCCTTTCAAGTTTCACAACATCCTTCCAATAGGAGGGAGACCAGAATTGCACACAATATTCTAAAAGTGGCCTAACCAATGTCCTGTCCAGCTGCAACACAACATCATAACTCTTGTACTTCAATGCACTGACCAATAGAGGAAGGCATACTAAATGTCTTCTTCACTCTCTTATCTACCTGTGACACCACTTTCAAGGAGCTATGAACCTGCACTCAGAGGTCTCTTTGTTCAGCAACATTCCCCCAGGACCTTACCATTAAGAATATAAGTCCTGCTGAGGGATACAGATCCCGTAAGTGAAGACAGTTTTAGTATGGAAGGACAAAATGTGTCAGTGTCACCTTGGATGACTGAAGTACCTGTTCCTGTGCTGTAATGTTATTTATTCTTCTCTGTACTAGCATCTGTGGAGAGAAAACAGAGTTAACATTTCAGATCCTTTAGCCCTTCTTCAGAACTTAACTCTGCTGAGTTTTTCTAGCAGTTTCTGATTTCCAGCATTTGTTGGTCTTTGTTCATAAAGTCATAAGATATAGGGGCAGAATTAGGCCATTTGGCCCATCGAGTCTGCTCCATCACATGATTATGGCTGATATACTCCTCACTCCCATTTTCCTGCCTTCTCCGCAAATCTCTTCAACCCATTATCAATTAAAAATCTGTCTAACTCCTCCTTAAATTTACTCATTGTCCCAGCAACCACCACACTTTGGGGTAGTGAATTCCATAGATTCACAATCTTTTGGGAGGAATAGTTTCTCCTCAGCTCTGTTTTAAATTTGCTATCCCTTATCCCTTTGGTTAAATGTCATTTCTTTTTGATAAAACCATGCTGACTCTTCCCGATTACCTTGACTTTTCTAAGTTGGAGACATAACTCATTTAACAATTGATTTCTAACACCTTCCCCAAGAAACTACTACAGTACAGCGGAATCTTTCCTGAAGACAGGGAATTTAGGAAAACTAACACCAACACACCTACAACTTAATGAGCAGCTTCTTTTGGGAGCCGAGGATGAAATCTATCTGGATCTGGGAAGATGTCAGTCTCAACTCCATCAATATACTCAGTGCAGGAAGGCTCGCTGGACCTAAAACATTAACTCTGTTTCTCTCCACAGTAGCTGCCAGACCTGCTGAACTTTTCTAGAAATTTCTGTTTTTGTTTCACCTTCACAAATGATTGTAATTACAGTAAATTCCTCTCTTCTTTCAGATAACAGTTATCCCCATTAATTTTCCAGTTGTGCTCTGACTGAAGTTTCATGTAATTTCAGTAAAACACCTTCACCCCTTTACTGAAATCTTCATGGAATGAACTCCTCACTCAGTCATCAAATTCATAAAACAATTGTCACAACATTCAGACAAATATATCACACATTCTGAATATTATAATGAGGCATAGATAATTATTAGACTTAGGATTTAGCTGCAATATTTTCTGCTCATGAACGTTCTGGCCTTGTGTGAACAGGCTTCTGTTATATGTTAACATTTTACGCTGCCTTAATGAACTGAGACCTCTAAAGCACTGAGTGTAGAGACTCAGGACAAAAACTGACACTCTGCTTAAACCAATGATTAAAGCAAGAAATGAGATCAATTTTATTTTAACGGTCAGGAACTTCCACTTTGAGTACATTTGACAATCTGGATGCTAATGTTGTATTGCAGAATGCGAAATCTTCACTGCACCAATGTATTCATGCAGCTTTAGACAATGATTTAAAAATGTTATTGCATTAAAAGATATTCAGCAATATGGTTTACTATGAGACATTGGTGAAATTTTATTGGTTTATAACAAAAAGCAGGTGTTTTAAATCTGTGTCTAGTGCACCATTGCATTAAATTAACAACCCTCTGACAATGTGGCATTCCCTCAGCATTGATCCTCCAGTGCAGCACTCCCTCAGTACTGATCCTCTGACATGCAGCATTCCCTCAGTATTGACCCTCCGACAGTGCGGCACTCCCTCAGTACTGATCCTCCGACATGCAGCACTCCCTCAATGAACCTCTGATAGGGTGATACTCCCTTAGTACTGACCCTCCGACAGTGCAGCCCTCCCTCAGTACTGACCCTCCGACTGTGCAGCCCTCCCTCAGTACTGACCCTGCGACATGCAGCACTCCCTCAGTACTGACCCTCCGACAGTGCGGCCCTCCCTCAGCACTCATCCTCTGATAGTGCGGCACTCCCTCAGTACTAATCCTGTGACAGTGCGGCACTCCCTCAGTACTGACCCTCTGACAGTGCAGCACTCCCTCAGCACTGACCCTCTGATACTGCAGCACTCCCTCAGCACTGATCCTCCAAACAGTGTGGCATTCCCTCGGTACTGACCCAGCTGTTCCAGTAGCAGGAAGTGTGGGAGCATCGAACAGGAGGCTGTCAGAGAAGTCATGAGGTTACATGTTTGGGCAGTTGCTTCACCCAAATCACTACTTGGGTAGTGTCTCCCACCCATCCTCCTCCTCTAACCAAAATAAAAGTTCTGTGTGTTGGTTGGTAAGGTGATAAGTGTTTTCTTTCGTGCTTCATTTCTTCAGCAGTCTCTTTGGGAATTTAGAATAGTCGGAATGCAGGTTAGATCAGTTGAATGTTCCTCCTGCAGAATGTGGGAGGTAAGGATCACCACTAGTGTCCCTGCTGACTACATCTGCAGAAGTGCACCCAACTCCAGCTCCTCTAGAACCATGTTAGGGAACTGGAGCTGGAGCTAGATGAACTTCGGATCATTCGGGAGGCAGAGGGGTTTTTAAGAGGAGTTACGGGGAGGTAGTTACTCCACAGCCACATGAAGAAGATAGATGTGTTACTGTCAAGAGTAGGAAAGGGAACCAGCTGGCAGTGAAGGGATCTCCTGTGGTGGTTCCCCTCAACAACAACTATACCGTTTTGGATACTGTGGGGGGCGCGCGACGACTTGCCAGCTGCAAACAATGGGACACAGGTCTCTGGTGCAGAATCTGTCCCTGTTACTCAGAGGGGAAGGGGGACAAGGAGCAGAGGTTTAGTCATTGAGGACTCCATAGTTGAGGGGGCAGATGGGAGGTTCTGTGGGAACAAAGAAGACTCACAGTTGGCGTGTTGCTCCCAGGTGCCAGGGACAGTGATGTCTCTGATCATGTTGTCAGAATCCTTGAGGAGGAGGGGGAGTAGCCCCAAGTCGTGGTCCACATAGGTACCAACGACATAGGTCGGAAGAGTGTTGGGGATCTAAGGCAGGATTTCAGGGAGCTGAGAGCTTGAACAAACAGAGTTGTTATCTCAGGTTTGTTACCCGCACCATGCGCTTGTGAAACCAGGAACAGGGATAGAGTGGAGCTGAACACATGGCTGCAGGGATGGTGGCTGCAGGGATGGTGCAGGAGGGAGGGTTTTGGATAATTGAAGCTCTTTCAAGGAAAGGTGGAACCTCTACAAACAGGATGGTCTTCATCTGAACCAGAGGGATACCAATACCCTGGGGCGATATTTACTCGTGCTCAGTGGGGGTGTAGAGTGGGGATTAAACTAATGCAGCAGGGGGGTGGGAACCTGAATTGTAATTCCTATGTACAGGAGGTTTGGGGAGTGAGGTCAGGGATAGATTTACAAAATTGCGAGATTATGTGTACTTCAATTCCAGGAGCACCCAGAATAAGGTGGGTGAACCTGCAGCATGGTACCTGGGATTTCAATGTCATGGCCATTTTGGAGACATGGTTAGAGGAGGGACAGAAATTGTTGTTGAAGATTCTGGGATTTAGATGTTTCAGCAAGAACATAGAAAATGGTAAAAGAGGGGTGTTGGGTGTGGCATTGTCAATCAAGGATAGTATTACAGTAGCTGAGATAACATTTGAGGACTCATCCACTGAGGTAGTTTGAGCTGAGGTTAGAAACACGAAAGGAGAGGTCACCCTGTTGGGAGCTTTCTATCGGCCTCCGAATTGTTCCAGGGATGTGGAGGAAAGGATAGCAAAGATCATTCTCGATAGGAGCAAGAGGAACAGGGTAGTTGTTATGGGGGCCTTTAACTTCCCCAATATTGACTGGGAGTACTATAGTTCAAGTGGTTCAGATGGGTCAGTTTTTCAATGTATGCAGGAGGGTTTTCTGACACAGTACATAGACAGGCCAACAAGGGGTGATGTCAGATTGGATTTGGTATTGGGGAATGAACCTGGCCAGGTGTTAGATTTGGAGGTGGGTGAGCACTTTGGTGATAGTGACCATAATTCAGTTATGTTTACTTTAGCGATGGAAAGGGACAGGTATACACCAGAGGGCAAGAGCTACAGCTGGGGTAATGGCAATTATGATGATGCAATTAGACAAGATTTAGGATGCATAGTATGGGGAAGGAAACTGCAGGGGATGGACACACTTGAAATGTGGAGCTTATTCAAGGAACAGCTACTGCGGGTCCTTGGTAAGTATGTACCTGTCAGGCAGGGAGGGAGTTGCTGAGAGAGGGAGCTGTGGTTTACTAAAGAAGTTGAATCTCTTGTCAGGAGGAAGAGTAAGGGTTATGTGAAGATGAGGTGTGAAGGCTCAGTTGGGGCGTTTGAGAGTTATACGTTAGCCAGAAAAGATCTAAAGAGAGGGCTAACAAGAGCCAGAAGGGACATGAGAAGTTGTTGGTGGATAAGATCAAGGAAAATCCTAAGGCCTTCTATAGGTATATCAGGAATAAAAGAATGACTAGAGTGAGATTAGGGCCAATCAAAGGTAGTAGTGGGAAGTTGTGTGTGGAATCTGATGACATGGGGAAGCGCTTAATGAATACTTTTTGTCAGTATTCACATTGGAAATGGGCAATGTTTGTAAGAATATAGAGATACAGGTTACTAGATTAGATGGGATTATGGTTTGCAAAGAGGAGGTTTTAGCAATTTTGGAAGATCTGAAAATAGATAAGACCCCTGGGCGGGATGGGGGTTATCCTCTGATTCTCTGGGAAGCTAGGGAGGAGATTGCAGAGCCTTTGGCTTTGATCTTAATGTCATTGTTGTCGACAGGAGTAGTGCCAGAAGACTGGAGGATAGTAAATATTCCCTTGTTTAAGAAGGGGAGTCGGGACAACACTGAGAGTTATAGGCTGGTGAGTCTTATTTTAGTTGTGGGTAAAGTGTTGGAAAAGGTTATAAGAGATAGGATTTATAATCATCTGGAAAGGAATAATTTGGTTAGGGATGGTCAACACGGTTTTGTGAAGAGTGGGTCGTGCCTCACAAACCTTATTCAGTTCTTCGAGAAGGTGACCAAACATGTGGATGAAGGTAAACTGGTTGATGTGGTGTTTATGGATTTCAGTAGGCATTTGATAAGGTTCCCCACGGTAGGCTATAGCACAAAATGCAGAGTTTCAGGATTGAGGGTGATTTAGTGGTTTGGATCAGTAATTGGCAAGCTGAAAGAAGACAGAGGGTGGTGGTTGATGAGAAATGTTCATCCTGGAGTTCAGTTACCAGTGGTGTGCTGCAGGGATCTGTTTGTCATTTTTATAAATGATCTGGATGTGGACGTAGAAGGATGGGTTAATAAATTTGTGGATGACATTAAGGTAAAAATCACACAACACCAGGTTAAAGTCCAACAGGTTTAATTGGAAACACACTAGCTTTCGGAGCGACTCTCCTTCATCAGGTGATAGTGCCATGACATTAAGGTAGGCAGAGTTGTGGATAGTGCCGAAGGATGTTGTAGGTTACAGGGGGACATAAATAAAATGCAGAGCTGGGCTGAGAAGTGGCAAATGAGATTCATGTGGAAAAGTGTGAGGTAGTTCACCTCGGAAGAAGTAACAGGGGATGCAGAGTACAAGGCTAATGGTAAAATTTAGATTTAGATTACTTACAGTGTGGAAACAGACTCTTCGGCCCAACAAGTCCACACCGACCCTCCTAAGAGCAACCCACCCAGACCCATTCCTCATCATTTACCCTTTCACCTAACACTATGGACAATTTAGCATGGCCAATTCACCTGACCTGCATATTTTTAGACTGTGGGAGGAAACTGGAGCACCAAGAGGAAACCCACGCAGACATGGGGAGAACGTGCAAACTCCACACAGACAGTTGCCTGACGTGGGAATTGAACCTGGGTCTCTGGCACTGTGCCTTTCTTGTTGGTGTAGATGAACAGAGAGATCTCGGAGTCCTCGTGAATAAATCCCAGAAAGTTGCCACCCAGGTTGATAGGATTGTTAGGAAGGCATGTGGTGTGTTGGCATTAATCGGTGGGGGGATTGAGTTTCAGAGACACAAGTTCATGCTGCAGCTGGTAAGGCCGCACCTGGAGTATTGCGTGCAGTTCTGGTCACTGCATTATAGGAACGATGTGGAAGCTTTGGAAAGGGTTCAGAGGAGATCTACTAGGATGTTGCCTGGGTATGAGGAAAGTCTGAGGGAACTGACGCTGTTTTCATTGGAGAGAATAAAGTTGAGAGATGACATAATCAAGACGTATAAATTGATCCGAGGATTAGATAGGTTGGATAGCGAGATCCTTTTCCCTTAGATGGTGAAGGCTAACATAATGGGACATGGCTTTAAATTGAGGGGTGATAGGTTTAGGACAAATACCATGAGTAGTTTCTTTACTCAGAGAGTATAAGTTGTGTGGAATGGCCTGTCAGCAACAGTAGTAGACTCGCTGACATTAACGGTATTTAAATGGGCGCTGGACATACATATGGATAATAATGGAATGGTGTAGCTTAGATCGACATCAGATTATTTTCACAGGTCGGTGCAACATTGAGGGCCAAAGGGTCTGTACTGCAGTGTAACGTTCTATGTATGTTCCATGATCCTCTGACAGTGCCCTCTCCCTCAGCACTGACCCTCCGACAGTGTGGCACTCCCTCAGCACTGACCCTCCGACAGTGTGGCACTCCCTCAGCACTGACCCTCTGACAGTGCGGTGCTCCCTCAGCAATGACCCTCCGACAGTGTGGCATACCCTCAGTGCTGACCCTCTGACAGTGTGGCACTCCCTCAGCACTGACCCTCCGACAGTGTGGCACTCCCTCAGCACTGACCCTCCGACAGTGCGGCACTCCCTCAGCACTGACCCTCCGACAGTGTGGCATACCCTCAGTGCTGACCCTCTGACAGTGTGGCACTCCCTCAGCACTGACCCTCCGACAGTGTGGCACTCCCTCAGCACTGACCCTCCGACAGTGCGGCACTCCCTCAGTACTGACCCTCCGACAGTGTGGCACTCCCTCAGCACTGACCCTCCGACAGTGTGGCACTCCCTCAGCACTGACTCTCCGACGGTGCGGCACTCCCTCAGCACAGACCCTCCGACAGTGCGGCACTCCCTCAGCACTGACCCTCTGACAGTGCGGCACTCCCTCAGCACTGACTCTCCGACAGTGCGGCACTCCCTCAGCACAGACCCTCTGATGGTGCGGCATTCCCTCAGCACTGACCCTCCGATGGTGTGGCACTCCCTCAGTACTGACCCTCCGACAGTGCGGCATTCCCTCAGCATTAACCCTCCGACAGTGCGACATTCCCTCAGCACTGACCCTCTAACAGTGCAGCACTCCCTCTGTTCCAACCTTCCGATAGTGTGGCACTCCCTGAGTATTGTTGATTTGACAAAATTCAATATTTATTCCTCAGCCAAAATTGAAAACACATTGTCCATTCATTTTGCTCTTTGCTGTTTCTGGGATCTTGCTGTGTAGAAGTTTGTCTCTGTGCAGATATTTGATTGGCTGTTGAATGTTATACAATATTCTGAGTCATGCGCAGCTGCAACTAAATGGAGGGAGAGTTGAGTCGAGACTTGGAGGGAATCAATGTCAACTGTTCATTGGCTGACAGTAGATGGCAGTCTTTCCTTTCAAACAAAAACAGCAAATTACCACAAAATCCTTCATCAGCATTTTACAAAATCCTGGTTTGGAAACGGAGATTTGTGCATCACCTCGATGTATTCCCTGTTTTATTTTCTATTCTTTTATCCTGAATGAACATTTCCACGACCTGTTCCACCACAGTCAATATTCCACAGTAACTACCCCCACCCAGTAACTCCCCTCACACAGACCCCACTCCCCATCCTGCACCTCCCCTCACACAGACCCCTCTCCCCATCCTGCACCTCCCCTCACCCAGAGCCCACTCCCCATCCTCCACCTCCCCTCACCCAGAGCCCACTCCCCATCCTGCACCTCCCCTCACCCAGAGCCCACTCCCCATCCTCCACCTCCCCTCACCCAGAGCCCACTCCCCATCCTGCACCCCCCTCACACAGACCCCACTCCCCATCCTGCACCTCCCCTCACACAGACCCCACTCCCCATCCTGCACCTCCCCTCACCCAGTCCCCACTCCCCATCCTGCACCTCCCCTCACCCAGACCCCACTCCCCACCCTGCACCTCCCTCACACAGACCTCAGTCCCCATCCTGCACCTCCCCTCACCCAGACCCCACTCCCCACCCTGCACCTCCCTCACACAGACCTCACTCCCCATCCTGCACCTCCCCTCACCCAGACCTCACTCCCCATCCTGCACCTCCCCTCACCCAGACCCCACTCCCCACCCTGCACCTCCCCTCACCCAGACCTCACTCCCCATCCTGCACCTCCCCTCACCCAGACCTCACTCCCCATCCTGCACCTCCCCTCACCCAGACCCCACTCCCCACCCTGCACCTCCCCTCACCCAGACCTCACTCCCCATCCTGCACCTCCCTCACCCAGACCTCACTCCCCATCCTGCACCCCCCCTCACCCAGACCTCACTCCCCATCCTGTACCTCCCCTCACCCAGACCTCAGTCCCCATCCTGCACCTCCCCTCACCCAGACCCCACTCCCCACCCTGCACCTCCCCTCACCCAGACCTCACTCCCCATCCTGCACCCCCCTCACCCAGACCTCACTCCCCACCCTGCACCTCCCTCACCCAGACCCCACTCCCCATCCTGCACCCCCCTCACCCAGACCTCACTCCCCACCCTGCACCCCCCTCACACAGACCTCACTCCCCATCCTGCACCCCCCTCACCCAGACCCCACTCCCCACCCTGCACCTCCCCTCACCCAGACCTCACTCCCCATCCTGCACCCCCCTCACCCAGACCTCACTCCCCACCCTGCACCTCCCTCACCCAGACCCCACTCCCCATCCTGCACCCCCCTCACCCAGACCTCACTCCCCACCCTGCACCCCCCTCACACAGACCCCACTCCCCATCCTGTACCTAACATCTGACAGATGCCACGGCTCCATCCTCTGATGGTGCATGTACTTTTGTGGAATGAACAATTATACCGGTTACGTTGATGTGTCCTTCAGAAACTGGTGGGCCCCCAAGGTCCCTTTGAAACAACTCTCCTCTCACCCTGAACCTATGCTCTCTCTCACAGATTCCCTCTTGTCGTCACCACCCCCTCAGCTCTCACCAAACCGACAGTGGATCCCTCTCCCTTGTAACAACGTCTCCCTTTCTAAACAGAGATACCTGCCACTCTTTGCTAACTTCCCAGCCTCCTGGAATATCGGTCACCTTGGAGCCAATTCTCTGGAATAGCTCCGGTCTGGTTCATGTGTTCAGTCAACTGATCTACTTTATTCCCAGTGTTGTGTACATTCAGATACAGAGCCCTTTGGTCTGAACTGTGACCATTACAGATTATAGAGCCATCTGCCAGTGCACCCTGCAGTTTACACGTGCGAGCAGTGAGGGACGGGTATGGGGTGAGGGACAGGTACGGGCGGGGGGTTGAGGGTGGGGCAGTGGAGGGCTTTCCCGCCAGCGCTGAACCTCCCTCTCAGCTTGCACCACCTTCAACTCCTCAAATCGCTCGGCCGTGGGGAGGGAGGTCAGGCCCAAGAGCTTCTCCTCCAGGAGCTGGGTTGTTCTGGCCTTCTCTAATCAAACCCCCTCTCTAACCACATCCCCCACCCCCTCATTAACCACCTCCCCCACCCCCTCATTAACCACCTCCCCCACCCCCTCATTAACCACCTCCTCCACCCCCTCATTAACTACCTCCTCCACCCCCTCTCTAATTACCTTCCCTACCCCTTCATTAACCACCTCCCCACCCCCTCATTAACCACCTCCTCCACCCCTCATTAACCACCGCCTCCACCCCCTCATTAACCACCTCCTCCACCCCCTCTCTAATTACCTTCCCCACCCCCTCATTAACCACCTCCCCCACCCCCTCTCTAACCACCTCCTCCACCCCCTCATTAACCACCTCCCCCACCCCCTCATTAACCACCTCCCCCACCCCCTCTCTAACTACCTCCCCACCCCCTCATTAACCACCACCCCCACACCCTCATTAACTACCTCCACCCCCTCATTAACCACCTCCCCCACCCCCTCATTAACCACCTCCTCCACCCCCTCATTAACTACCTCCCCCACCCCTCATTAACCACCTCCCCCACCCCCTCATTAACCACCTCCTCCACCCCCTCATTAATCACCACCCCCACCCCCTCATTAACCACCTCCTCCACCCCTCATTAATCCCCACCCCACCCCCTCATTAACCACCGCCCCCACCCCCTCATTAACCACCTCCCCCACACCCTCATTAATCCCCACCCCACCCCCTCATTAACCACCGCCCCCACCCCCTCATTAACTACCGCCCCCACCCCCTCATTAACCACCTCCTCCACCCCCTCATTAACCACCTCCCCCACCCCCTCATTAACCACCTCCCCCACCCCCTCTCTAACTACCTCCCCACCCCCTCATTAACCACCACCCCCACACCCTCATTAACTACCTCCACCCCCTCATTAACCACCTCCCCCACCCCCTCATTAACCACCTCCTCCACCCCCTCATTAACCACCTCCCCCACCCCCTCATTAACTACCTCCTCCACCCCCTCATTAACCACCTCCTCCACCCCCTCATTAACCACCTCCCCCACCCCCTCATTAACCACCTCCCCCACCCCCTCTCTAACCACCTCCCCCACCCCCTCTCTAACTATTCCGTCACCAGCTTACCACCTGTTGTTCCACTGACAGTTTATGTCCCAGTCAGGATGGAGTGTGGAGAGGAATTGTATCTGCTGCCTTAGTCCTTCTAGGTGGAAGTGGTCATGGGGCTGGAAGACGCAGGTGAAGATCTTTGGTGAGTTTCTGCAGTACATTTTGTAGATTGTACACACTGCTGCGACTGAGGTCAGTAGGGGAGGGAGTGGATGTTTTTGGATGTGGTGCCAATCAAAGCAAGCTGCTGTCTCCTGGATGGTGTCAAATGTTTTGAGTGTTGTTGGAGCTGCACCCATCCCGGCAAGTGGGGAGTATTCAATCACACTCCCGACTTGTTCCCTGTAGACAGTGCAGTATCCCCAGTCTTTGACCTGTTCTTGTGGCCACTGTGTTTATGTGGTGAGTCACTTGCATTTCTGGTCAATGGTAACCCCCAGGATGTTGATAGTGGGGGATTCAGGGATGGTAACACTATATTGTGTACTGTATTTAGGGGCAGTGGTCAGATTATCTCTTACTGGAGATGGGCACTATCTGGCATTTGTGTGGCATGAATGTAACTTGACACTTATTAGTCCAAGCCTGGATATTCGAGGAGAAAGTGAGGACTGCAGATGCTGGAGATCAGAGTTGAAAATGTGTTGCTGGAAAAGCACAGCAGGTCAGGCAGCGTCCAAGGAACAGGACAATCGACATTTCGGGCATAAGCCGGAAGGGCTTCCTGAAGAAGGGCTTATGCCCGAAACATCGATTCTCCTGTTCCTTGGATGCTGCCTGACCTGCTGCACTTTTCCAGCAACACATTTCAAGCCTGGATATTGTCTGGACCTTGCTCTGTCTGGACCTTACTCTGTCTGGGACACGGACAGTTTCATTTGTAAGAGTTTGGAAAGACGACCTTGATGGAATTTGGTGAAAAGTCCAAGAATTTTTTTACTGATTTGAATCTTTGAGATGGTTCTATGATCAAATAGTTAATCTTCAATTCTCTGATCAATATCTAACATGCATTTTCGGGGTTGTATACCAAATGGTTGCAAAAGGAAAGATTAGTTAAGAGTCTGGTTTAAGGTATAAAAATCTGTGTGCCTTATACTTTTATATCCTGAACATAAATCTGATCATTTAAGATCTAGCATCGCTTTTATTCATGTTCTTCATGATTTAAAACGTAAACCCTGTGGCCAAATTACTCCTGACAATGCCCTGTCCCCTGCCACTCTGGTCTGAAGTCACCACACAGGTCAGTACAATCTCCATGGTGCAGAGAGATGGCCAGCTGTGTAGAAAGTAAGTCAATGGCTTTCTGCTCTCTGCCAGGGTGCCACCCTCCTCTCTGCCGCCTCACACTCAGTCTATCAGTGCCACTGTACATACAAGGCCCAATATTCTGGAACAAACCCTACACACCTGGACTCAGGTCAAGAATTCCTCCTGTCCCCAACCTCTGAGGATGATGGGATAATAGTCTGTGTGCCTCTCCAACAGAGCCCAAGGTCCATGGCACTGCCAACCTGTCCATAGAGAGAGCAGATGGTGACATGATGGTTGCAGACTCTGGGAAATGGGGCCATTGTGCCCTAGATCCTTGTCTGTTGCTCCTGTACCTCCTGGGCATGTGAACGATATCCCTGATTGTCCCTGGCTCCTCTCCTGCCAGGTATTCTCCTCAAGTAAATATGTTGATGTGGTGTCAAGAAAGCGTGAATCTCTATCCTAGTGGTGTCAAACTTCTTGAGTGTTGTGGGAGCTGCTCCTATCCAGGTGTGTAGGGTTTATTCCAGAATATTGGGCCTTGTATGTACAGTGGCACTGATAGACTGAGTGTGAGGCGGCAGAGAGGAGGGTGACACTTACCCTGGCAGAGAGCAGAAAGTCATTGACTTACTTTCTACACAGCTGGCCATCTCTCTGCACCATGGAGATTGTACTGACCTGTGTGGTGACCTCAGACCAGAGTGGCAGAGCCTGGTCCTCCAGGAAGGTGCCACGTCTCCTCTTCACCAGTATGTCTACCCAGAGTTCCAGGTCCTTGTTGGGAAAAGCACCACGCCACCTTCCTTTCCTCACCATGTTCTGACTCTGTCCATCATCAACCTGGACATTGGGAATGTCCGTGTTTTTCTGGATGTAATATGGACTTGTAACTATGGTGCTGTCACAAAGGACGCCAGTCCTAAGCATTATCCATGAGAGGGGAGCTGTTGTGCGAATAAGATAGGGCACAAATTGATCATGAGAAATGCCGTAGGGGGAGACAGTAGGTAATAAATGAGGTGAGTTGGAAGTGTGGTGCTGGACAAGCGCAGCAGGTTAGGCAGCATCTGAGAAGCAGGAGAATCAATGTTTTGGTCATAAGCCCTTCATCAGGAATGAGGTGAGTTTGCTCAGACACAGCATGTGGGCCCACTTCGTCTCATGATGAAAAACACTCCGAAAGCACTTGATGCAACTCAAACTTAGAGAAAAACCACAAGATTCAGCCCATGGTCACCATTATGAAGACTGGTGTTTTATTTCAGGTTTGTTTAATAAAGTGAAGCTAGTTTTCCAGCTGGTGCAGTGAACTCACATCTTTGGATCATTAGCCAGGGGCCCTGTGTTATTGGTCAAGCAGCATTGGTACAACCTTGAGTTGTACAACAGTGAATCCTCCAAATGGTTGAATTGGGTGATTAGTTGGTTGTTGGATTAGTCAATCCCTCAGATAATTTCAGTAAATGGTGACCGTTCCCCAGCAGTGATTTCTCTTCCGTGTACACTCCTAATGTTCGTTACAGGATGCAGCTGGATTTACACTCACCAGAACACATGAAGTGAGTGACCTTTGACATCTAATTGGAAAAATAATCTTGCAGAAATAATCTTTTACTAATAAATATTTAGACAAAAGGATATCTATGCAATAATAATCATGCTCTTTTGACAATAAACTTCAGATCATGGGCTGTTTCAAATTAAAAACTGGCTAGTATTAGAAATTTGGCTGCATGCTTGACAATCTCACACTGACTTTACTGAATGCTATTTTTCCTGATTTGCTGTCTTGCTAACATCATGTTTCTCCCAGCTGGCTGCTCAGTGTATGAGGTTAGACAGGGCCAAGGGCCTGAGGTTCTTTTAAAGTCAGCCCTGATAACTGCCCAGTTTCTCAATGGGACTGAGACAGCAACATCACAGTTTGTTGTTTGGGAAAATAACTGACATTTGTAGCCCCTCTGATGTCAGTTGATATTCTCGCAGAATCTAAACAGGCAAGTGGGATATTTTTGATGCATCTGAGTAAATTCTCCTGCAAAGTGATAGCAGATCTACAGAAACCTTGGGATTGATGAGAGTACATCTGGAATACTGCGTACAGTTTTGGGTCTCTGTTTAAGAAAGCATATAATTACTTGAAAGCAGTTCAGAGAAGGTTTACTTGACTGGTTCCTGGGACAGAGTTCATACAATTATACAATCACAGAATCAGTACATTGTGGAAGCAGATCATTTGGCCCATCTAGTCCACACTGACCCCCTGAAGAGCATTCCACCCAGAAACACCCTACTACCCTACCCCTGTAATCCTGCATTTCCCACAGCCAGTCCACCCAACCTGCACATTTTTAGACTATGGGAGGAAATTGGAGTACCTGGAGAAAACCCACACAGACATGTAGAGAATGTGCAAACTCCACACAGACAGTCTCCTGAGGCTGGAATTGAATCCCCCAGTCCCTGGTGCTGTAAGGCAGCAATGTTATGGGCTGGAGTTGTATCCGTTGTAGTTTAGAAGGATGAGGGGTGATCTTATTGGTGTTTGTAAGATCCTGAGAAGTTCTAACAGTGTGGGTATTGACAGCACATTACCTTTTGTGGGAGAGTCTTGAACTACAGGACACAGGTTAAAAGCAAATGGTTTTTCATTTAAGAGGGAGATAAGGAACGTTTCTCTGAGGACATTTACTTTATCGAATTCTCTTCCTCAGAGCATGGTAGGTGCTGGAACAATGACAGAGGTGGATATATTCTTGACTAACAAGGAGGCAGAAGGTTTTTGGGAATGGGAGAACGTGGAACTGAATGGATTGATAAACCCTCTACCTATAGAAGCTCCATTCTAATGAACAATCTTTTCATGTTGGTAAGAAAATAATTATTCTCAGTATTAATGTCTGCGCTACTTTTGACTGATTTTTTTTTCTCACAGAATAGTTTGATTTGATTATGCGGTCAAACTGATCGATGAAAAGTAGACAATTCAACAACGATAAAACATAAAGGGAATGTGAGGCCATTCCTAACATGACCCTGGACCCAGTCAAATGGCCAATTCCAGCTCCAGTTTCTTATGTCCTTGGCTCATTTTCTCTGTTCAAACATCAGCAGCACACAATGCACTTCGCAGCTTTCTCTACTCCCAATCATTTGTTGTCAGTTCCCACCATTTCTAAGTTCCCTTTGTTTAATAACAACATCCCCACTATACCGGACAAAGGATAACCAGGGATGTGATTTCTTTAGATTTCTAGAAAGCCTTTGACAAGGTACTGCAAAGGAGGCTGCTAAATACAATAAGTTTGCATGGCATTTGGGACAAAGTACTGGCTTGGATAGAGGAATGTTCTGACTGGCAGAAGGTAGACAGTAGGGATAAAGTGAACTTTCTCAGAATGGCGATCAGAGTGGTGCTAGAAAAGCACAGCAGGTCAGGCAGCATCCGTGGAGCAGGAAAATCGACATTTTAGGCAAAAGTCCTTCATCAGGAATAGAGGCAGGAAGACTCCAGAGTGGAGAGATAAATGGGAGGAGGAGTGAGGCTGGGGAGAAGGTAGCAAAGAGTACAATAGGTGAATGGGGTGGGGATGGAGGTGATAGGTCAGAGGGGAGGGTAGAGTGGATAGGTGGGAAGGGAGATTGGCCGGGAGGACAGGTCATGAGGACAGTGCTGAACTGGAACAGTGCTTTCTCAGAATGGCAGCCAGTGACATGGGGCACTGCAGAGGCCTGTGTTGGGACAACAACTATTCACATTACACATTAACGATCTGGACAAAGGAACTGAGGGCATTGTTGCCGAGTTTGCAGATGACACAGAGCTAGGTGGATGGACAGGTCATGTTGAGGAAGTGGTCAGACTGCAGAAGAATTTGGGCAGACCAACAGAGTGGACAAAGAAGTGACAGATGGAATATAATGTAGGAAAGTGTGAGGTGGTGCAATTTGGGAGGAAGAATAGAGAATAAAATATCTTGTGTCAGACATTGAAACAAATTTTGATTTGTATAATGCATTGAAAAACACAGATGAAGTCAGCGTTGGAGGGAAAGATGAAGAACATTGGCTTTGTCAGTATCACTTATCACATTCACTCTCACATTAATACACTAGTGAGTGTTTAACAAAGCTAGAGCGTCTGTTGACTTCATGAAGTCTGTTGTTGAGGTTCTGATGTAGCACAGCCCATGAACTAGGAGCAGGATTAGGCCATCTGACCCTTCAAGCCTGCCCCACTATTCAATAAGATCATGACTGATCTTTTCATGGACTCAGCTCCACTTATTGTCCGTCTTACCACGTCCCTTAATTCCTTTTATTGTTGAAAAAAAATCTATCTTAGCTTTAAAAACATTTATTGAAGTAGCGGCAACTACTTCCCTGAGCAGGGAATTCCATAGATTCACAACCCTCTGGGTGAAGAAGTTCCTTCTCTATTCAGTCCTAATTCTGCTCCCCCTAATCTTGAGGCTATGCCCTCTTGTCCTAGTTTCACCTGCCAGTGGAAACATCCTCTCTACTTCTATCTTATCGATTCCTTTCATAATTTTATGTTTCTATAAGATCCTCCCTTGTTCTTCTAAATTCCAATGAATATAATCCCAGTCTCTCCTCATAAGCCAACCCCAGAATCAACCTAATGAACCTCATCTGCACCCCCTCTAGTGACGAGAAAGAATGTACTAAGTGAGGAGACCAAAACTGCACACAGTACTCCAGGTGTGACCTCTCCAGCTGCAATGTAACCTCTCTGCTTTTAAACTCAACCCCTTTAACAGTGAAGGACAAAATTCCATTTGCCTTTTTAATTCCCTGTTGTACCTGCAGACCAACCTTCTGTGATTCATGCACAAGGACACCCAGGTCCCTCTGCACAGCAGCACGCTGCAACTTTATACCATTCAAGTACTAATCTGTTTTTGCTGCTACTCCAACCAAAATGGATGACTTCACATTTATTAACATTGTATTTCATCCGCCAGACCTTCGCCCACTCACTTAAAGAAGAAACAGGAGAAACATCTACAGCCTGATATTGCTGTCAGTGATAATCTGGTCCTTCAAAACATGTCCTGTTGGAATTAACATAGAATCTGTGATTTGTCATTTGACTCAATTTTTTTCATCTTATTCTCTTTGTGAAAACAAATGAAAATATTTATCTTTGTTCAGTTAGGGAAACGGAGCTTTTAACTGTGACATAATTTTTTAAATCACTCACAGGTGTCTCTGGTTAGGGCAGTATTAATTACCCAGAGGGCAGTTAAGAGTTAACTACGTTGTTATGGGTCTGGAGTCACATGTAGGTCACACCAGGTAATTGGCAGTTTCTTTCCCTAAAATACATTAGTGAACCAGATGGAGTTTTCCAATAATTGACAATGGATTCATTGGACCCAGATTCTTTAGTGAATTTAAATTCCACCATGGGAGGATGTAAACCTGGGACCCCAGAGCATTAACTGAGTTTCTGGAAATAATAGTCCAGTGATAATACCACTAACCCATTGCCTCCCAGTATATCATAGTACATCTTAACGTATGAACAACTTCTCTGGACTTGGACATAGAGATGTTCAGCATGGAAATAGATCCTGCAGTTTAACTCGTCCATGCTGACCAGCTATCCGAACCTAATCTAGTCCCATTTGCCAGAACTTGGCCCATATCCCTCCAAACCCTTCCTATTCATGGACCCATTCAGATGTCTTTTAAATATTGTAATTGTACCAGCCTCCACCACTTCCTCTGGCAGCTCATTCCATACATGTACCACCCTCTGTGTAAAAACATTGCCCCTGAGGTCCTTTTTATAATTTCCCCTCTCACCCTAAACCTATCCCCTCTAGTTCTGGACACTCCGACCCCAGGGATAGGACTTTGTCTATTTACCCTATCCATGCCCCTCAAGCTTTCATAAACCTCTATAAGGTCACCCCTCAGCCTCTGACGCTCCAGGGAAAACAGCCCCAGCCTGTTCAGCCTCTCCCTACAGCTCAAATCTTCCAACCCTGGCAACATCCTTGTACATCTTTTCTGAACACTTTCAAGTTTCACAACATCTTTCCGATAGGAAGGAGACCAGAATTGCACACAATATTCCAAAAGTGGCCTAACCAATGTCCTGTACAGTTGTAACATGACCTCCCAACTCCTGTACTCAGTACTCTGACCAATAAAGGAAAGCATACCAAACACCTTCTTCACTATCCTATCTACTTGTGACTCTACTTTCAAGGAGCTATGAACCTGCACTCCAAGATCATCTTGTTCAGCAACACGCCTCAGGACCTTACCATTAAGTGTATAAGTCCTACCCTGATTTGCCTTTCCAAAATGCAGCACCTCGCATTTATCTAAATTAAACTCCATCTGCCACTTCTCAGCCCATCTAATCAAGACCTTGTAATCTGAGCTGCCAGAGGAAGTGGTGGAGGCTGGTACGATTACAATATTTAAAAGACATCTCCAATTTTGGTGTCATCTGCAAATTTACTAACTATATCTCTTATGTTCATATCCAAATCATTTATATAAATGACGAAAAGTAGTGGACCTAGTACCAAACTTTGTGGGACACAACTGGTCACAGGCCTCCAGTCTGAAAGGCAACCCTCCACCACCACCCTCTGTTTCTACTTCCAAGCCAGTTCTAAGCCAAATGGCTAGTTCTCTCTGTATTCCATGAGATCTAATCTTGCTAATCAGTCTCCCATAGGAACCTTGTTGAAAGCCTTACTGATGTCCATATAGATCACATCTACTGCTCTGTCCTCATCAATCCTCTTTGTTACTTCTTTAAAAAACTCAATCAAGTTCATGTGACATGATTTCCCATGCACAAAGCCATGCTGACTATTCCTAATCAGTCCTTGCCTTTCCAAATACATGTACATTCTGTCCCTCAGGATTCCCTCCAACAACTTGCCCATAACCGACGTCAGGCTCACCGGTCTATAGTTCCCTGGCTTGTCCTTACCACTTTTCTTAAACATTGGCACCACGTTAGCCAACCTCCAGTCTTCTGGCACCTCACCTGTGACTATTGATGATATAAATATCTCAGCAAGAGGCCCAGCAATCACTTCTCTAGCTTCCTACAGAGTTTGAGGGTACACCTAATCAGTCCTGGGATTTATCCACTTTTATGCTTTACAAAACATCCAGCACTTCCTCCTCTGTAATATGGACATTTTTCAAGAATGTTATCATTTATTTCCCCACAATCTATAATCTTTCATGTCCTTCGCCACAGTAAATACTCATTTAATATCTCCCCAATCTCCTGCAGTTCCAAAAATGCAATCACTTTTGCTCAAAAAATATTTAAAAATTGCATAATTTTCAAAAATGAAGCAAGTTTGTTTTCCCTTTAAAGCTTATGATATAGCAGCTTTGAATTTAATCCCACCATTAGGATTTATTTATTTTGCATTTTATGAGAAACAGGACACCATTTGTAGATTTAGATTACTTCGTATGGAAACAGGCCCTTCAGCCCAACAAGTCCACACCGACCCTCCAAAGAGCAACCCATCCAGACCCATTCCCCTACACCTAACACTGTGGGTAATTTAGCCTGACCAATTCACCGAACCTGCATGTTTTTGGACTGTGGTAGGAAACCGGAGCACCCAGAGGAAATCCACACAGATACGGGGAGCATGTGCAAACTCCACACAGTCAGTCGCCTGAGGCGGGAATTGAACCTGGGTCTCTAGCGCTGTGAGGCAGCAGTGCTAACCACTGTGCCACCCTGGACTGAACTGCGAGAAAACCAATTTTAGAAAGGTAACAATTTATGCAGAATGCTGATTGGCTGAGCTATGGCTGGTCTAAAAATACAGCAGGAATTGTTGATTGTCAATCTTAGTTAACTAATTAAATACAAACTGTGGTCAGCCATGGAGTTGCCATGGCAATACTAGGAAAGGCTATTTGCAAAGACCTTCATTAACACTGTATATTTCCCCTTGCCTACTTATCACACTTGTTATCAGTCACATGACATACCCACACATTACACCTTCCAGAATAAAGAAAGGGCTCTTCAGACTCTGTTGCATCCCCAGAGCAACACCTTAACCAATCAGTCAACTTGCCAATTTAAAATTAATATTTAATGAGGATTGACCTTTAACATTGTAAAATGCTCAAAGCACGTTACAAAAGGATAAGAGACAAAGATGAACACAATCTTTGGTGAGATGAGAATATTTGACAATAAAACTTGGCCATTAAGTTTTAAAGAGAATTCTAAAGGAGGAGAGATGGGAAGGTTCAGGAACAGAATTTCAGAACTTTCCTTGAGTTGAAGGTGCATTTGACAGTATGATCCAGAAGGAGACCATTTGGCCCATCCTATATGTACTATACTATAGAATCCCTACAGTGTGGAAACAGGCCCTTCAGCCCAACAAGTCCACACTGACTCTCCGAAGAGTAGCCCACCCAGACCCATCCTATACATTTAGCTTCTGACTAATGCACCTAACCTACACATCCCTGAACACTATGGGCAACTTCACATAGCCAATTCACCTGACCTGCACATCTTTGGACTATGGGAGGAAGCTGGAGCATGCAGAGGAAACCCACCCACCCAAGGTGGTGAACATGCAAACACCACACAGATAGTTGCCTGAGGCAGGAATCGAACCCTGGTCCCTGGTGCTGTGAGGCAGCAGTGCTAACCACTGAGCCATCGTGCCACCATAACTCTATGAAAGAGTTATTTCATTAGCTTCAGTCTCCTGCTGTTTCCACATACCCCAGGCTTTCTGCTGCTATTCACTTTCCTTGAACATCGGTCAGGACTGAAGGTTCAGGCCTTGATATTTCAATGGAAAGATAGACATAAGGGCAATGTAATCAGAGTTGTGATTTGGGCCCATGTGGACACTTTGATGCAGTTGACTGTCTGTGACTTGGCTAGGATTTGAAACTCCCAGTGGACAATTATCAAGGACCCCCTGAAAGTAGCCCCTGTGAGGCAGAGTCAGAGGTTCTCACTGACTTCACTTAATAACGCCCAGGAATAAGACAAACATTAAAACCTGCTCCAACCCATGGACCGTGGCTTCTCCCTCCACCCCTGCAGACCCAAAACAAATCCCTCTCCCAACCCGTGCCTTGCACCAAAATACCTCCTAACCCCTCCCCTTAACACTGACCTCAATCCAGCCCCTAACTTCCTTGGAATCCGCACAAATCCATCCACCCAACCCCGTGAAATTACCCCAACTCCCCGCAGCACCCTCTGACCGATCCTCCCAAACAGACCCAGCCAAACCTCTGGCCTACAAAGAGACCCACTCCCAACTTTACTCCCTCACCCATCCATCTCCGGTCTCCAACTCCCACTTATCTTCCGTCATCAGCTGTGAAGGTCTCTCCAGGCCCTGTAAACCATTGCAGATGGCAGCTTGGCAATTGTGGTCAGCCAGGGGCAATGGCTTGAGCAGCAGTCTTCTCCCCGGCTGCTGTTCTGGACTAAAATGCAGCAACTGAGGAGCCTCCTGCAGGATAGTCACAGAGCACAGCTCGAAAGGTAACTGCTCCGAGATATGATACACCCTTAGAACAGGGGGGAATTGAACCTGGGCACCAAATCCTAAGGTAGGAACATTACTGCAGTGCTACAAGGGCTTAGGTGAGATGTGAGTATTATTGCCCAATCAGGTACTGGTTTTATGGAGAAAATGTGTGAGATGTTCATAAAATTTGGAGGGATTTCTGCTGAGAGGCAACTGTGTTTTCTCTGCAGACTATATTCCCAGTCCATTACATATTCATGGACAGTGACACACCAGGTTTGTCAAGCAGGAGATTCTGTCCTTGCCAGTGCCCTCTGAGCTCCTACATCTGCGAATTCAGCCTCTGCAACTCAGGAGGATCTCTGATCATGCCCCCTCCCTCCAGGACCCCTCCTCCGGGAGATATCAGCGATCAAGCAGAATGCAATGCTTCATTTTTGTGATACCTTCCAATGTCTGGCATCAAGAACCTAACCTGATCGATGACAACAGCTTGAACTGAGCTGGCTGCAGAGTGTCAGTGCCCTGCAAGAGGAAAAATGTTCGGCTCACTCTCCAAGCCTATCCATTCTCACGTACTCTGCACACTCATTGCCACTTATTCAGCTTCTCTTCTTTCCTGGTTTACTATCAATAATCTGCTCGTCTACATATCCCTTTTGTATCTCTCTCTCTCTAACTTTGGACTCACCTCTTCATCTCCCCTACCCTGCCTTTAGGATAAATACCCTTTTCCCCCAGTTTTCGTAGCTGCTATTAGTTCTGATGGAGAGTCATTGGACTCAAAACGTTAACTCTGTTTTCTCTCTACATTTGCTGTGAGACCTTCTGACTTTCACCAGAACTTTCAGTTCTTGAGCAAAGAAACCTCTTGGTTCTGAAGGCACAAAGTAACTGGAGAAGGTTGAACTGATTGGAGCCTCGAGCCTTTCCCATCAGGTAGACACCTCAGGTAAAGTCGGGTTTGTTTAGATTAGATTAGATTACCTACAGTGTGGAAACAGGCCCTTCGGCCCAACAAGTCCACACCGACCCGCCGAAACGCAACCCACCCATACCCCTACATTTATCCCTTACCTAACACTACGGGCAATTTAGCTTGGCCAATTCACCTGACCTGCACATCTTTGGACTGTGGGAGGAAACTGGAGTCCCCAGAGGAAACCCACGCAGACACGGGGAGAATGTGCAAACTCCACACAGTCTGTCGCCTGAGGCGGGAATTGAACCCGGGTCTCTGGCGCTGTGAGGCAGCAGTGCTTGCCACCGTGCCACCCACTAACATATGTTTACCACTCTTGGGTACAAGTTTGTATCTCTGAATGCACTTCCAGTAGATTCTAATCCCTCCTCGGATCGCCAAATTGAGAATTTACCTCTTACCCAAACAGGTTGCCCCGTGTGGGTCCAGAAGATTCAGCCTGGAGTTTGCAGTCCAGGCCTTTGTTTTCCTGAGGAGCTCTCCGTGGTGCTGCGCAGAATAATTCCCTGATTTGTTTCTAATAGTCACAGCTGTACATGGTAACTCTACCCTGGATGACTCATGCTCGTTTTAAGATTTACTGTGAATCAATATTAAGAAAATGGGTTCAATACAATGGAGTTATTCACCTTCTGTTCCCCTGGTGAATGACCATATTTAAATACTGCTTTCATCCCCTTTGGAATTTTCAGTAATTTGAATATGGAGCACATTTGTGTAGCTCTTAATTGGTTTCAATGACATTTAACAACATACATCTCTTTACCAATTATGCAAGAGGCAAAATGATGTCTTAGTAACAACTTGAAAAAATGAAGAGAACGGCAAGAAATTTCTGTCTGAATCTAATAATCTTTGTCATGTGTTTGCTTCAAAAATCCAGTAGGGGAGGAATCTGAAAACCAGATCAGTTGGTGATTTCATTGGTCGATCATGTCAATTTCATTTGCGACCTCGTGGGGTTCCTCCCAGCCAGTTTCTCTTGGTTATTATCATCTGGTAATCCCGTGTCTGTTCACGGTCTGCTATTCTCTTTCACAATGAAATGCTGGTGAACTTGGTCCATCAAGACTCAAAACGTCAATTCTTGGTGCGGAATCAGCTTTCCCAGCTGCTGGGATCAGGAAGATTCTGTGCACATTTTTACATTTTGCACAACTTGCTGCAATTAAGTTGGCCTTCCCAATTAAGGTCCATCCAACTGAGAGATCCATCCGTCTGTTCATATACTTGCCTTTATGCAACAGAGCCCAAGGAATGGTATCTCTGTAATTCTGACTGGGCAAGGAGAGGGCTTCAGGAGAGTGGGAGTTGGAGGGTTGTTGGCAGTTCTCTCTCACCAAGATAGGGTTAGAATGATTCTGCTGTGACTGTCCTAAAGGGATGCTAGTTATTGTGAAGAGGAGAGACATTGACAAACGTTAATTACCTCACCTAATGTTGTACGGTCTCCATGCACATGAAGATTTGAATACTGGATGCTAGGAATTTGTTTCCTAAGGCAGGGATACTAGGATCCATGGGCACAGTCTTAGAATTAGTGGGGGTCAATTTAGAATGGAAATGAGGAGACATTTCTTCAGCCAGAGAGTGGTGGGCCTGTGGAATTCATTGCCACGGAGTGCAGTGGAGGCCTGGACATTAAATGTCTTCAGGACAGAAATTGATAACTTCTTAATCTCACAAGGAAATACGGGATATGGGGAGAGTACGGGTAAGTGGCGCTGAAATACCCAGCAGCCATGATTGAATGGTGGACTGGACTCGATGGGCCGAATGACCTGACTTCTACTCCTATCTCTTATGGCCTTACGGTCTTAAGTTTGGCTGCAAGGGCTTTAACCAGACGCTGTGTAGGCTTGACCTTCCCTGGGCCATGCTGGTTGGGGCGGAAGTCCAAGGGAACCTTCCTTGGTGAAGGATTAACAATACCAACATGGGGCAGGCATGGCAAAGCTCAAAGAGAACCATGGCTATATGTGACAGTTACTTTCTCCTCAGATTCCAGTGACATGATAGCATAGGTCAACCTTACCCCTCTGTCATCTCAAAGCTGAGGATGTCAGAACAGTGGAGAAGGGGGAGCAAGAGCAGTTTCGAGCTGTGGTTCTGACTGTAGAACCACAATGTCAAGGGATGACAGGAGGTGATGATGAATATTGGCCAGAAGCTGCACCCTAAGGTATTGATGTAGCTTTCTGTAAAGTCAAAGGAGCCACTAAACATTGCAGGATGTTGGCTTCTTCAGCTGCCTGGACAATTGCTGCAGTATACGGAGGGTAGCTATTGTGATGCTTATTCTGTATACAAATGGGTTCTTTCAAACAGTGGATCCTTTCATGGAGTGAATCATCTCAGAGGGCCATTGGGGTCTATTGTTGAATCTCACAGTCTCCCACTCAGAAATCTATCTGCAAGGTGCCTTATATTGGGTTTTAGTAAAATAGCATCAATTTGTTCACTTTCTCTGGGATACAGGGAGTCCACAGCCCAGGAAGGTTTGCCATGGTGCGGCGTGTACCCATTTGCATCCACACTGCCACCTCAGCACCCAGCAACAAGCAGCTGCCTGCCAATAGGAAATGGTACCACTCTGTTAATGTGCAGACCTTCTGCGATGACATCAGCCCCAATCCTGCAGCTATGTCAACAATAACCAGGGAGCTGTCTCCATCTTGTTGGTTGCTGACACCTTTCAGACCCCTCATCATATACAGGGCTGGTTGCTGGGAAACAGGGACTACCACCTCAAGACCTGGCCAATGACAGGGTTAGGAATCCTCAGACTGAGTAAATGAATAAACTTCTGCAAGAACTATTGCTGATCACATGATGGGGCTATGCTAAAAGTCAGATTCTGATACCAAAACAATTTGGGTGATGCACTGAAGTAATCCTGAGCCAGAGTGTCCCATGTCATTGGTCATGAGTTGTACCATTCATACCCAACAAAGGGGCTGCTGGAGGAGTGTTGTGTGAGGGCGAGAGATGTAGGAGTGATAGGTCTCTTTCAGTGAAGAAGGAGAAGGCAAGATTCCTGGTGCGGGCAAGGAAAGTCATTAACGCTTGGAAGGAGCCAAGGCAATGGTCTGCTAAGGCAGAGACACCCCTGACAATCTTTATGCTAATTGCATGGTGTCTAAGCTTCCTAAACCTGTTGGCTTTTCCAATGTGGTGTTTGGTTGCTGGTGTCTCTATGAGATGTGAATTCCAGAGGCTCACTACCCTCTGAGTGAAGAATAATCCCTCATCTCAGTCCTAAATAGTGTACACCTTATTCTGAGCCTGTATCCCTGGTCATAGACTCCCCAACCAGGGGAAACATCCTCCAGACCTTGAGTCTTTCCAGCCCTGTTAGAATTTTATACATTTCAATCAGATCCCCAGTCATCCTTCTAAACTCTAGTGAATACAGGCCCAGTCAGACCAGCCTCTCTCCGATGGACTGTCCTCGATACCAGCCCAGTGAACCTCTGTAACACTGCAGCAAGTATATCCTTTCTTAGGTAGGGAGACCAAAACTCCATGTAACAGTTTGGTTATGCTCTAACCAAGGCCCTGTATGACTACAGTAGGACATGTTGATGCCTGAACTGAAATCTTCTCACACTGAAAGTCCAAATATCATTTGCCTTCTTAATTGCTTGCTGCAGAAGCATGTCTATTTTTGTTGACTGGTGCACATGGACACTCAGATCCATTATATCACCATGTCAGTAATACTCTTCCTTTCTGTGTTTCACACCAATGTGTACAACTTCACATTCAGCCACATTATACTGTGTGTGACGCCCATTCACTCAACTCATCTAAATCACCCCAAAGCCTCCCTTGTATCCTCCTCATTTGCGTTTTGGCATCACAATTCCACTCAGTTTTGTATTGTCAGCAAATTGGAAATGTTGCGTTTGCTTCCCTTCTCCAGATCACTTATTTATTGTAAATAACTGGAGCTAAAGCACCGATCCTTGTGACACCCCATTAATCACTGGCTGCCATTTGGAAAAAGACCCAGTTATTCCCATTCGCGGTTTCCTGCCTCAAACTGTGGTGCTGGAAAAGCACTGCAGGTCAGGCTGCATCTGAAGAGCAGGAGAGTCGACATTTCGAGGGTAAGCTCTTCATCGGGAATTCCTGTCTCGGATGTTGCCTGAGCTGCTGTGCTTTTTTAGCACCATACATTTTGACTCTGAACTCCAGCATCTGCAGTCCTCACTTTCTCCTGGTGGTCTCCTGTCTGTCAAACAATTCTCAATTCATGTTAAAATATTATCCCACGTCCCATTACCTTTGCCCACTAAGTGCTCATGAGAGATCTTATCAGAAATCTTTTGAAAATCCAAATTCACCATATCCACTGGTTCTCCCTTATCTATTCTACTGGCTAAATCTTCAAAAAACTCCAGTAGAATTGTTAATGATAATTTCCCTTTTATAAAGTGATACTGGCCAATCCTGTTAATGTTTCCCAAGTGTTGTCACACCTTTTATAATAGACTCTAGCATTTTCCCATTACTGATGTGTGGGTAACGGGTCTGTAATTCTCTGCCCCTGTCTCTCTCTCTCCTTTTTTAAACAATGGCGTTACATTTGCCTTTCTCTGATCTGTGGGAACTGATCCATAGTCCTTAGAATTTTGGAAGATAGCCACCAAATCATCCAATATTTCCACGGTCACTTCAATTAGCACTTTGAGATTTAGATTAACAGGACTAGGGGATTTGTCAGCCTTTAACCTCATCAATTTCCCCAGTATCATTTTTTTTTTACAAATAATGAGTGTTTTTCAATTCAGTTAGACCTTTAGCCTCTGAACATTTCTGAGAGGTTGCTTGTGTTATAGCATCATAGAATCCCTACACAGTGTGGAAGAAGGTCACTTGGCTCATTGAAGAACATCCCACCCATACCCACTCTCCTATCCCTGTAACGCTGCATTTCCCATGGTCAATCCACCTAACCTGTATTTTCCTGAATACTATGGGCAATTGAATCTGGCCAATTCACCTGACCTGCACATCTTTAGACTGTGGGAGGAAACATGAGCACGTGAAGGAAACCCACGCAGACACAGGGAGAATGTGCAAACTCCATACAGTTAATCACCCAAAGGCCGAATTGTGCCCGGGCCCAATGCTGTGAGGCAGCAGTGCTAATCACTGAGCCACCATCCCCCCCTTTTGTAAACCTGTGATTGAAATCAACACTCAGTGATGGTAACTATGGAGTTATTATTGATTGTTGTAAAAATCCATATGTTTAACTAATGTTACTTAGAGGGAAACTGCCATCCTTACCTGCCCTGGCCTACATGTGACTCCCAGATCCACAACAACGTGGTTGACTGTTGACTGTCATCTGAAATGGCTTTGCAAGCTGTTCACATCAAGAGCAGCTAGGGATGGGCGAGAAATGCTGGGATTCCCAACAACACCCACATCCCAAGAAAGAACAAGGAAAATAGAAAGCTCACTTGATTAGTAGCCCAATCATCACCTTCCACCATCGATGCTCAGTTGCAGCAGTATATACTATCTACAAGATGCAGTGCAGCATTACAAAGGCTCATCAGACAGCACCTTCCAATCCCAGGGCCACTTCCATCGAGAAGGACAAGGGCAGCAGGTATGTGAGAACGTGCAAGTTCAGCTCCAAGCCACTCACCATCCTGACTTGGAAATATATCACCATTCCTTCCATGTTGATGGGTCAAAATCCTGGAATTCCCTCCCTAATGGCATTGTAGGTCAACCCATAGCACACAGGCTGCAGTGGTTCAAGAAGGTAGCTCACCACCACCTTCTCAAGGGTAACTAGGGATGGACAATAAATGCTGGCCCAGCCAGCGACAATCACATCCTGAAGAATGGTGATAAAAAGTGTTCCATTCCCTCCTCTCCACTCTAACTGTTGATGGGTCTGAAGGTTGTTTCTTGAAACTGGGCTCTCGTTGCTCGGTTGCAACTTGAGGTTGGATAGTTTTAAACGCGCGGCTCATTCACAGGCAGCCTAACAGATAATCACCAGGAAAACTGATTTGACATAAAATTACTTGTCTAACTTCATGGAAAAGTTCTAGTAGCACAGTGGTAGTGTCCCTACCTCTGAGCCAGGAGGCTCTGGTTCAAGTCCCACCTGCTCTAGAGGTGAATCATAACATCACTAAAGGTGGTAATTAGAAACTATCTACTTGAATGTGGAGCAGGTAGAGGAATTCTCCTCTCAACCCTCCTGTCCAAAAGCCACAGGATTCTCCAGAGTATCAATTTCTAGTCTCCCCACTCCCATCATTACCTGCCACTACCCTTTTCAATCCTGGTCACCAATCTACCCTTTGAGAGCTCACCGCTCCCTCAGCTTCCTTTGAGGATTTATCATCTCCGCTGAGCTGTCGGTAAGATCCATTTAGTTTCTGAGGCTTCTCCACAGGAGGTTGAAACTAAGGTAATTGTTGATGTAGATAGTCTTGCCTGAAGCACTAACAGTGGTGAGTTTCATTGAGTGTTAACTCTAACTGATGCCAGGCAGTAACGTAGTTAAATTATGGGATTACTGATTCAGTTTATGAAGCAGTGTCTGTATTAGTGAGGGTGAAGAACCCTGAATAGTCTCTTTGTGTAGAACAGGGAATGTGTTCTCCTTTGGTTGAGGTTAAAGGGCATTGTTGAAATAACAAGTGTCTTTTCTCTTGAATCTAAACCATGCAGCAGTTGATTAATGCAGTGGCAAGCTGAATAGGTCAAATGTCACTATTCTGGACTCCAAGCTGATATGAAATATATCATTGTGTGCTTTAACGCATGAACCTATTAATTTAAGTCAGTTTAGTCAATGAAGAGTAAGTAGTCTTCGGTTTATAGTTCGTCACATTTGCAAATTAAAGAGACAATAGTACCTAGGTAAGTGACTGATTAAATCCTCAAGCTATTTGTGAACTCTAAATCAAATATAACTCACCAGGAACAGCAATGTTAAATCCATCAGCTGGTGTAAATTTCAGGTGCCTTATCAAGCAGATTGAAGCTTGCTTCATTCATTCATTCTCGTTATTAGGATTTGCGCCTCACAGCCAATGTTTAAAAGCTATTGGTAACATTATATAATTGATTTCACTGCAGAATTAATCCGGGAAGGGAACTTTGCAAATTTTTTTGTAATTTCAAATTTAATAGATTATTTTTAAAAAATGCATACTTTGGATGTCACCATTTCTGGCCACCCCATCCCTAATTGTGCATCAGAAGGTATGGACTGTCTTAGAGACTGTCTTCTTGAATCATAATAAATGAAATGGCTTTACTCACAGTAAGTCTGAGAGGCTGTTCCAAGTTTTTAATGCAGTGACAGTGAAGGTATGGCGACTGTTCTCTTCAAAATCAGGATATTGTGTCATTAGGAGGGAATCTTGCGGGTTCCTATAGATTTGCTGCCCTTGACTTTCTAGATGGTGGGGATTGCTTGTTTGGAAGATGCTGTTGAAGGAGCCTTGGTGAGTGTCAACAGTGAACTTTGTTATTGGAATGTGCATTAATAAATAATCTTCTTTTCTCTGTCATCAATGATGCTGAGATTAACAAGTCCTTTGATTATATGCAACTGTGTTTACACTCTGGGTACATCACAGTGAAAATGTCTTTTTGAAACACATTTCACTGTGCATTAATAATTTGGGATGTTGAAATGTGCTATTTTTGAAGTTTGAATTAAATATCTTCATTGAATTCATGATTGGCTTCCTGTTTCAGCAATAATTACTTTCTAATGTCTGAAAGGACTATTTCATGTTTGTATTTAAAAAGTCAGACAAAGCCTGTGTTATCATAGAGTTAATACATTATCTGATCATTTAAAAGAGAAGTTCTTAGTTGGTAGTGAGTGGTTCAGATTCTATTACACTTTACTGTAAAACAGAGACTTTGAAAATGTGAAATCCACGATGGCAAATCCCCACATTACTTGATTAGGCAGGTTGCTGTGTGGCAAACCAGGGGGAGAGGGACAAGGGGAGATGAGTTATATACCCGAATATTGGCTGAGTGGGTTGACAGATTGAAATAAATCATTTCCCCCACTGTTTCTAAGGACAAAGACCGACTCTCTATATTCCACGATGGAGGTCTGAAGAGAGATTTACTGTGTGGACACAGTTGGCAAAGACCACTGCAAAATCTATGCTATCTCAGAATCTCAGCTGCAAATGTTTAATTTATTTAAATAACTCACTTTTCATTCTATGGAAAGTTAAACTTCATGTACCATTGTGTTTTGAAGAACTGCAGTTTGTCTCTGTATTTTAATATGTACAATGTGGTTATAGATCCCAGTCTGATCAATGTTTTAAAAAAAACGTGAATATTTATAACCCAAGTAACAAAAGGCTAGAAATAAAGTTTCTGTATGAAATAATACACAAGTAAATGTTTTATGTAGCAACATTTATTATCAGAGAATAATTATGATCAAGCTATTTCATTGTAAATATGAAGCACAGTGAACTGTAACCACCTGGAAGGGTGTTTCTAACTTTGTGTGGATTCTGTGCATGATTCTAAAACCTAGGTACAGTTTAGATGAGTTTGGATCAAAAACAAAACCATTGTGACTGTTTGTCCCTCTGCCCACACTCCCCAATCCTACCCCATCAACATCCCCAGCAAAACATCCCTTCTGGTATCTCTTCCTTCTGGTATATTAAGACATGAGGAATATTCACCTGTACAAGTTGTGTTTGTTCCTTTTCGCTGGTGGGCTGTATGTAATGTTCCTGTGGGAATATTCTCATTTGTAATGTGGTGATACAATAATGGTATTTTCCTTAGGATATGTTCAGCAAAATGCAAAGGGTTTAATTAAAAGTGCTTAATCTTCATTTAACACAGTGGTACAGGGAATTAGGCCTATAGTCCTGTATTATTTAAATGTTTAAATTCTAATTTTCTCAATGTTTTCTTTAGAATTGATCTGATAATTCACTAATGTCCTTTAGGGAAAGAAATCCGCTGTACTTACCAGGTCTGGCCCACATGTGACTCCAGACTCTCAGGAACGTGATTGACTCAAAACTGGCCCATGGGCAATAAATACTGTTCTGGCCAGCAGCACCCACACTCCATGAACACATTTTTAAAAAAAGCTTGAGAGAAGCCAAGAGCTTCCAAACCAGGCCAGTGTTCACGATAGACTCTATCATAATGGGTAGATTTCCAGTAAAAGATCACAATACCACAATATGTCGAAGTAGAATTAGACCCTTCAGCCCACTGACACTGGTCCACCATTCGATCCTGCCTGATGTATTTCTCAACCTATTCTCCTCCCTTCTCTTAATAACCTTGATTCCCTTATTAATAACAAACTTGTCTACCTCTGTCTTAAATACACTCAATGACTTGGCCTTTGGGGACAGTCATTCCACAGATTGACAACACTCAGACTGAAGAAATTGCTCCTCATCCTAGTACACACTCAGTAATCATCATGCTCATGCTGGGTCAGTGTGACAGGCCCTGAACTACTGAGTAAATCTGCTCACCTTTCACAATTATGTTTTTTGGGGCTCCCTCACAAATGGCTGGATTTTTTGCTTTGAAACTTGACCTGGTGGGATTGACCCTCTCATCCTCATTATAGCCATTTCAAATGACAAGGAGTATATCATTGTACCCACAGTGCCATTAAAATTCCAGAGTAGCAAATCTTCCAATGTCGTCAGTGAATACAGACAAAAGCAACATGGAGAGACCATGCAACTCCCTCATCTGAACAAAGTTGAAATCCATTATTTCATGTTTCAGGGCAATGACCTGACCAATCAAAACCTACAAGCCTGGTTTAAAATATAAAGCCTGGCTGTTACCTTTCAATTAGCATTGATGGGTAGATTCTCCATAGCAACACCTCCATCAATCAGAGGACACCTGCCAACCATCACCACGCTCATCTCAGTATCATTTTTTCTCTTAATTTTTGTATTTCTTGCAACTTGCCCTGATGATTTGACAAATTATGTCTTTTTACAGCAAAATTAGGAAGCTTTTGCTACAACTATACAAGGCACTAATCAGATCACAGCTGGGGTACTGTGGACAGTTTTGGGTCCCTTATGTAAGGAATGAATCCCGGCATTGGAGAGTATCCAGAGAAGGTTCACTAGACTGACACTGGGTATGGAGGGATTGTCTCATGAGGACAGACTGAGGTGATTGGGCCTGCACTCACTGGAGTTTAGAAGAATGAAAGGAGACTTATTGAAACTTACAAGCTTCTTCGGGGACTTGACCAGGTAGATGTGGAAAGGTTACTTCCCCTTGTGCAGGAGTCTAAAACCAGAGGCATAATCTCAGAATAAGGAGTGACTTATTTAAGATGGAGATGAGGAGGAATCTCTCCTCTCAGAGGGGAGTGACTCTGTGGGATTCTTTACCACAGAGAGCTGTTGAGACTTGGTCATTAAGTATATCCAAGGCTGAAATAGGTAGATTTTCAATTAGTGCGGTACCAAGGGTTGTGGGAAAAGATGGGAAAACAATTAATTGATAAGTTATGATCTCATTGAATGATGAAGCAGACTTGATGGGCTGAATAGACCACTGTTTCTGCGCCTTATGGTCTCATTTAAGTGTTGTGGCTGGCATCTGGTTTTCTATGTTGTTCCTGTTTATTGACACAAGGAATTAATGTATTGTAATTTGAAATATATTTTCACTTTTGTATTTCTTAATACTCTGCTTCCTTAACTCCTGTGAAGTCCCGTACACCAATTCTCTCCCTGTCCATGCTGAGCTATTAGCTCCCAATATAACGTTCTTGTACTTGTTTTTAAATCCTTCATTATCTCCATGGTTCCTCCAACTTATAACCTTTGGAAATCTCTTCTCTTCTCCCACAGTTTACTCACACACTCCGACAACCTTCGGCTGCTTGGAGTCGATGATCTGGAATTCCCACCTTAAACCTCTTAATTCCTAGAGGCATGGCATTCATCCACAAACTCCATTAACAGACACATAGACCTGGACCCCATATACAAACCACTACAGCTGAAACTGACACCCGGAAACGGCAAGAACATCCATCAACAGACACATCGACCTGGACCCTACATACAAACTACTACAGCTGAAACTGACACCCGGAAGCGGCAAGAACAAACCACTATAAATACCGGAAGAAACATCAAAGCAGCGCTTCACAGGAGGCTCCAATAGCACTGATGATGTTCCCTAGCCAGGGAACGAAACGTTTGCAGCAAAAACTTCCAGCTCGGCGAACAGAACCACAACAAACCTCTCACTTCTCAAGCTCTCCCTCACTGTCTCATGCACTCCCTAAAACCTATCTCTTTAAGCAGTCCTAATAGCTCTTTGTATGATTCTGTGTGAAATCTTGTTTGATCAAGTTTATCAAGTGGCTGGATTATTTAAATCTATTAAAGTTACTGTATAAATCTACATTGTTTTTATAGGAATAATTTGATTTTGTTCAGATGCAACTAAAAAAAATCTTGTGAATGTGAGAATTTTAAAAAATGTTTGAATAAAGAGGCAACAGTTGAAAAATTCATTTGATTGGTGTTAGGGTTAACACATCAATGCCTGAGATTTTTCCCTTCACATTAACACAGTAACAGCTTAATATTAACACAGTAACAGCTTAATATTAACACGGTAACAGTTTATCTAATTGTTCAAAGTGTATAAGGAAACAAAATGGCTTCATGGAGATTCAACATTGCTCTGTGCTGAGGCATAGTAACAGGTAATGGGCCAAATCCCTGGCTTTTTGGCTAATTGCTAAACATGTTGAAGCTGTCTAGATACATTACTGTGACGACACTTTTAAAATTTCTCACCAATACCTTCTGATCATAAGACCATAAGATATGCGAGCAGAATTAAGCCATAGACCCATAGTGTCCGCTCCACCATTAAATCATGGCTGAGATATTTCTCAAACCCATTCTCCTGCCTTCTCCCTGTAACCCTTGATCCCCTGACTAATCAACAACCTATCTATCTCTATCGGAAATACACTCCACAGCCCTCTGTGACAATGAGTTCCACAGATTGACCACCCTCTGGCTGAAGAAATTCTTCCTCATCTCAGTCTCTGCCATATTGAAGGACAGCACAGTTGATGTGAAGGCTGATTGTTCAGCATGTTGTAATACAGCCAAAGGAAACTAAACCCAATCAGCTCTGCAAACACTAGATTCACAACACACTGATGTTAAAACAGTTCATGATCCTCAAAATTGACCAATTGTTTCCAACCAGATTTTAGCAGACTGAAGACACCATGTTAGTAACTTAAACAGAAATTAACAATTTTTATTAATACAGTATCTTCAGTAGAACAAATCTAAACAGCAAGATAATCTATTTAATGTCTAGGTTCAAACCTAATCTTCTTTGATTGTAATCCCCTATCACACATGTAATCAGTCTCTCTCAGACACAATTAAGGGGTCAATTCAAAACAAGAGTTGTCTCTGCCCAGTATGATAACCATTCCAACAGTGAATACCAGGCCTTTACAGAATCCTTGGACAATGCATTTACTCCAGTGACAAAGGATCGTATCTTGTTTGAATTCTAAATGCACCAATCAATGCAAACAGCTTCCAGCAGGCTCTGATGAATATCCACTTATTTCTTATGAACTGAGATTGTTTTCTTAGAAGATTCAATAATGCTTTAACTGCATATAAAACTAGAGACAGCGAGACACAGAAAGAGAACACATAGTCTTCTGCCCCTAAAGCCCAGTTAAAGGCCATTCTATAGTAGTTTCTTTTCCTTTGTCCACATTCTCTGTGGTTGGATGGCCAGCACCATCCTCCCCTTGATTGGCCACTGCACCATCCAGTCAGCTGCCTGCCCTTGAGCATACAATGGCCTGGTACAGAAATGTTGCAGTGTTTTTAGAATAATACTTAACTTCCAATTGTCTTTCCAGGCCAGTTTCTGTGAACAAAGATCAGTTTGATTTTTCTCATTTTGTATATAATCAGCTGTTGTTCGAAGTCCAGTTTTCAACTTTACCTCACAGTTCCAAATCAAAACAATGCTAAACAGTGTTTGCCTCAAAGAGAGATGGAATAGTTTTAAACAGAAGTTGTTCTTACAGATATGTTTTGTCAGGTCCAAGTCTTTCAATAAATCAACTAATATGAGCTAGTTAATGGATGAATGGGTGGTCAGTTCTGGTTGGAGGGCTAGTAGAAGAGGGAAATTGTTTTATTCAAGTGTAGGATGTGGGTGCCACTGCCTGGGCACAGCATTAATTGTCTTTCCATTGTTGCACTTCTTGAACCTCCACATACTGTAGGTCGACCCACAATGCCATAAGGAAGGGAATTCCAGGATTTTGACCTAGCAATGCTGAAGGAACGACAATACATCTTCAAGTCGGGACAGTGAGTGACTTGTGTACCCATACATCTGCTGGAATGAACAATTTTTCAGCTTGTGTTAATGGGTCCTTCAGAAACTGGTGGCTGAATCTTATGTATTTTGACCAAATGTCAGTTGTGAATTTCAGGGAGTATTTTCACTCTGAGATTTCTGGCCTTCTCTTAGCAAACTCACTTATTAACTACCTACTCCACCCCTCTCTAACTATTCTGTCACTATCTTACCGCCTGTTGTGCCACTGGCAATATATTTCCCAGTCAGGGTGGGGAGTGGCTTGGAGGGGAATTTTCAGAGGGTGGTGTTCCCACGTATCTGCTGCCCTTGCCCTTCTAGGTAGAAGTGGTCATGGGATTGGAAGATGCTGGTGAGGATCTTTGGTGAATTTCTGCAGTGCATCTTGTAGATGGTACACATTGCTGCTCCTAAAACTGGGGAGCACTGGTGGAGTCCGAGATGGATCATCTACGTGGCACCTCTGGCTGAAGATTGCCACAAAAGCTTCAGCTTTGTCTTTTACACTGATGGGATGGGCCCTTCCATCATCGAGGATGGGGATATTTGTGGAGCCTTTTCCTCCAGTGAGTTGTTTAATTGTTCACCACCATTCACAAGTGGATGTGGCAGGACTGCAGAACTTAGATCTGATCCATTGGTTGTGGGATTGCTCAGCTCTGTCTATGACTTGCTGTTTATGCTGTTTGGAAGTAATCCTGTTTGGGGCTTCACCAGGTTGACAATCCATCTTCAGGTATACCTGGTGCTGCTCCTGGCATGCCCTCCTGCACTCTCCATTGAACCAGGGTTGATTCCCTGGCTTGATGGTAGTGGTTGAGTGGTGGATATGCCAGGCCATAAGGTTACAGATTGTGCTAGAGTACAGTTCTCCTGCTGTTGATAGCCCACAGCACCTCATGGATGCCCAGTTTGAGCTGCTAGATAGGTTCAAAGTCTGTTCCATTGAGAACGGTGATAGTGCCACACAACATGATGGTGGTTATTCTCAATGTGAAGGTGGGACTTTGTCCCCACAAGGACTGTGCGGTGGTCACTCTTTCCATCCTGTCATGAACAGACGCATCTGAAGATGGCAGGTTGGTAAGGATGAGGTCAAGTATGGTTTTCTGTCTTGTTGGTTCCCTGATCACCTGCCGCAGACCCAGTCTAGGAGATATGTCTTTTAGGACCCGCTGGTTGTGGTGTTCATTGAGTTACATTAGTCCAGGTGTTAAAATGCCCAACATCTCCATCGTAAATGTTCAGGCAGGTGCTGTGCATCTGGCCCATGTATCTGGCCTGGGATGAAGGTCACACACATTCACGGGGACTCCTGGATGCAGCAGAATTGCTTTTCGGAAATTTCTGTGCACATGGTCAGTGTGTCTGAATTTCCAGTGGGATACTGATACACTTCTGCCCAGATACTTCCCATCTGTGATGATGCATGGACAAGAAAATGTGTGCTAGAGGTTATTGATGGTGCATTCTTAATCACTTTACAGTGAATTGGAAAAATGGTCAAATTGTGAGCTTTATTCTCAGAGTATTTTGAAGATCAGGCAAAGCTGTCCAACCTGATATTTATAAAGGGTTTTCCATTTGCTTATCCTTGCGCTGACAGGTGTTCGCAGGGGAGAGAGTGGTTGGCAGTCTCTACAAATTACTGGAACAATGGATGTTGAATCATTTTCCCACCTGTGTGCGCGTGTGTGTGTATGTGCTTGAGAGAGTATATGTCTGTGTGCATGTATGTGTGTGCACTTATGTAAGTGTATGTGTGCATGTGTGTTTGTATGTGTGCACCTGTGTGTGTGCATGTGTGTATATGTGTGTGTGCATGTGAGTTTATGTGTGTGCACCTGTGTGTGCATATTTATGTGTGCGTGCATGTGTTTGTGTGTGCATGTGTGCTTGTGTGTGTGTGTAATGTGTGTACATGTGTATGTGCATTGCATGTTTGAGTGTGTGCACCTGTGTGTGCTTGTGTGTTTGTGATGTGTGTGTGTAATGTGTGTGTGTGTGCATGTGCGCAAGTGTGTGTGTGTGTGTTTGTGTTTATGGGACAAAGGCAGTCTGCCGCTCAGTTGCGAGTTGTGTATGACTGTAACTTGGACCATGGCATTAGATCGGGATGGCTGGATGGCTGAGACTGAAACTGGGGGCTCCACTGAACGTTGCCCAACAAATGCAAACTAGAAAACCAGAAAGTATCTGCACTGCACACTGATACAGGCTGGTCTCAATAAGTTATACAACACATGTTTTTACTCAATCATTGCTGAAATTCCCAAGCATCCCCAGAGAGGGTCAAAAGTTATGCTTTCTCAAGTTAAAACACAACAAGAGCTGGAATTGTACTGTCTTTTGTTTCAGTATAACATTTCACAGATTCCTGTGGATTTCTGACCTGTGAAGTTCCCTCTCCACGCTGTCCTTTTGGTCCTATATCAGATAATGAAAGGCTTGTCCATTTCCTCTCCTATTTGAATGCAAGACAAACAGAAAAAGATAAAAACATTGTCTGCCCCTGTTTTTGGATGTGGGAGAGGAAATTCACTAATGGCTTGCTCGAGTTGCTTTGAGTAGGGAACACCCAAGAGAGGGATTACAGACTGAAGCAGAGCTGGAACCATGCATCAGGCTGGTTACTCAACAGGGGTGGAACAGCGGGTAACACAGGCATGGACTCTACGTACACATCAGTATTTAAGGATAGTCTGTCCCTCTTGAAGAGAAGCTGCTGCTGTTTGCCAGTTCTGTCACTGGAGTCGGAGGTCTAGAGGATTGAGGTGGAGAGACAGTGCCCAGGTTTCTCAATGTAATGATGTGGGATTTCCTTCAGGAGAGTTATAGCTGAAGATGCAATATCTCCTATCACAAAAGAAACTGGGGGGAGATAATGTGGTAACATTTATTACATTTAACTATTATATTCAAAAATTACCTTCCTCAGTCACTTACTTGTCTGGACTAATATTAAGTTTAATAACTTGCTCCCTGCAGTGTGTCCAGTGTGTTCAGGGTGGCACGGTGGCCCAGTGGTTAGCACTGCTGCCTCACAGCGCCAGAGACCCAGGTTCAATTCCTGCCTCAGGCGACTGACTGTGTGGAGTTTGCACGTTCTCCCCGTGTCTGCGTGGGTTTCCTCCAGGTGCTCCGGTTTCCTCCCACAGTCCAAAGATGTACTGGTCAGGTGAATTGGCCATGCTAAATTGCCTGTAGTGTTAGGTAAGGGGTAAATGTAGGGGTATGAGTGGGTTGCGCTTCGGTGGGTCGGTGTGGACTCGTTGGGCCAAAGGGCCTGTTTCCACACTGTAAGTAATCTAATCTAATCTAATCAAGCTCTAGATGATCCTGGGCTAAGACAAAGTCTATGACCTTTAGCTCTTTAGTGCACAGGCCTATTATGGTGATGATATTATGAGCATGTCATTTGAAGGTTTCTTTACATACTGACTATAGGACATCACAAAGCATCTCCCTTTTGGCAAAGATATAAAGTTACCCTGAAGAAGTATATATACCAACATGTGGTGATTATACAAGCAGGTAGGTCTGAATTTTGAGGAAGAGTCACTGGACCCATAACATTAACTGATTTCTCTGCACAGATGCTGCAGACCTGCTGAGCTTTTCCAGCAATTTCTGTTTTTGTGTTTACAGCATCCGCAGTTCTTTTGGTTTGTATGCCTACAAGAGATATTTGAGTTTTGCTAGTTGTGTAATGATGTGATATGGTTCAGTACAAATGTCCCTGAAATAATTTCCCAATAAACCACAGTGCAGTATTGGGCAATATCTGATCTGGGATACCGGATAAACTGAAAATGTTCTTTACGTCAGTGATGGTAATGCTCACAGTGTGGCTGGTTTGTTACACAATAGGGAATTTAGACAATGAATCCATCACAGGGTGTAATTTCCCTCATGCATTGGGATTTGTTGTGACTTTCTTCCCCGGAGTGGTTGGGACATTGTACAGATGGGGAGAGAGGCTCCCTGTCTCTTTGAGGTCCATACATTTGGCATGCCTTGTGTATTCATGGGTAGTTGAATATCCTGATTCATCCCTGGCTGGCACTAGACATCTCGTGGGTTCCATCCCCATGTGTCCCTGATGTTATATGGTCATGATAGTTTGATTTTTGTAAGAGGACTTGTTTGCCCTTGAAGATGACTCACTCTGATGCCACAAATTTGTCTCTGTATCACTAAAATGAATAAATTTTCTTAGGCATTTTTAATACTGTCAGGCCATCTCTGGATAATAGTAACAGAAATTGCTGGAGGACCTCAGCAGGTCTAGCAGCATCTGCAGGGAGAGAAACAGAGTTAACGTTTTGGGTTCAATATGACTCTTCAAGTTCTGGGGTTGCTGTCTGTATGGCATGAATTGGAGTCAGTTAAGTCTGAAATTAATTCTTATCCTTGGATGGTGTTTGAGTTTGATTTACTGTTGTCCAGTAAGTTGTAGAGCTGGGCGGAAATGTGGCAAATGGAATTCAATGTAGCTAAGTGTGAAGTCGTTCACTTTGGTAGGAATAACAAGATGATGGATTACTGGGCTAATGGTAGGCTACTTGGTAGTGTGGATGAGCAGAGGGATCTTGGTGTCCATGTACACAGATCTCTGAAAGTTGCCACCCAGGTAAATAGTGCTGTGAGGAAGGCATATGGTGTACTGGGTTTTATTGGCAGAGGAATTGAGTTCCGGAGTCCTGAGGTCATGTTGCAGTTGTATAAGACTCTGGTGCGGCCTCATCTGGAGTATTGTGTGCAGTTTTGGTCGCCATACTATAGGAAGGATGTGGAAGCTTTAGAACGAGTGCAGAGGAGGTTTACCAGGATGTTGCCTGGAATGGTAGGAAAATCTTATGAGGAAAGGCTGAGGCACTTGGGGCTGTTCTCATTGGAGAAGAGAAGGTTTAGGGGAGATCTGATAGAAGTGTATAAGATGATTAGGGGTTTAGATAGGGTAGATACTAAGAACCTTTTACCGCTAATGGAGTCAGGTGTTACTAGGGGACATAGCTTTAAATTAAGGGGTGGTAGGTATAGGACAGATGTTAGGGGTAGATTCTTCACACAGCGGGTTGTGAGTTCATGGAATGCCCTGCCCGTATCAGTGGTGAACTCTCCTTCTTTATGGTCATTTAAGCGGGCATTGGATAGGCATTTGGAAGTTATTGGGCTAGTATAGGCTAGGTAGGATTCGGTCGGCGCAACATCGAGGGCCGAAGGGCCTGTACTGCGCTGTATCCTTCTATGTTCTATGTTCTATGTAACAAGATGCAGTGAAAAGTGTTGGTTTGTGTGCTATACAGGCAGGTTGTCCCATACAAAATGCATCAGGGTAGCTGAACAGGGTGCAGAATACAGTGTACAAGCCACTGAGAAGGTGCAGAGAGATCAGAATTAACATTTGAGAGGTTTGTTCAAAAGTCTAATTACAGTGGGGAGGAAGCTATTGGTGCACATATTCGAACTTGAACCTGTTAGTACGCATATGCTAACTTTTATATCTTTTTTCTAATGGAGGAGAGCATAACCGGGGTGGGAGGAGTCTTTGATGATGTTGGCTGCTTTCCCGAGGCATTGTGAAGTGTGGACAGAGTCAATGGAAGGAAGGTTGGTTTGTGTGATGGACTGGACTGTGTTCATAACTCTCTGTAGTTTCTTTGTCTGGGAACAGCAGTCGTCATAACCCACTGTGATGCATCTGGATAGAATACTTTTTATTGTGCATCTATAAAAATTGGACAGAGTCCTTGTGGACATGGCAGATTTCCTTAGCCTCCTGAGGAAGCAGAGACGTTGTGATTTCTTGACTGTCGTATTGACTTGGGTGGACCAGGACAGATTGTTGATGATCATCACTCACAGGAACTTGGTGCACTTGACCATATCCACCTCAGCACCACTGATACAGACAGGAGCATGCCCACCACTCTGCTTCCTGACATCAATGACCAGCTCCTTCATTTTGCTGACATTGAAGGAGAGATTGTTGTCAGTCTCTTTCCTGTATTCTGTCTCATCATTGTTTGAAGTTTGACCTACAATGTTGGTGTCATCAGCAAACTCATAAATGAGGTTACAGCTGAATCTGGTCTCACAGTCACGTGTGTGAATGGAATATAATAGGGTGCTGAGTACGCAGCCTTACAGGGCACTGGTGCTGAGGATTATTGTGGAGGTTGTGTTGTTGCCTATTGTTATGAAGATGTGGGTGTACTATACCTTTAAGAGAGTTAAAAGCTAGCAGAACAACCTGACAGCACAAGTGTTCTGAACAAGGTATAATGTAACATGTGGTTCAGTAGCTAGTGTAGCTTGTTGCCTAGAAACAACAAAACAGATTTGAATTAGGCCAATCAGTTTAAATGCACCCCCCAAAATACCAAACTCCAATCAAGTTTTAATTTAGTATATTGACAATCTTCAAAAAACAATGACACAATCTGATGCTTTGGGGTTATAAGACCAGGGAAAATTGAACAGTTGAGAGGAGAACTGCCATGCCACCAGCATGTAGACACTACCTGAAAAATAGTTCTCTTAAAGGTACCTTGATCAATCAGTGACCTGTGAAATTGAAATCACTAAGAAGAAGAAAAGAAGACCGAGGAAGAGAAGATTTGACTTCTGGCTGGTTTTGAAAACTTGAATTTTTGGTAAACTTTAATTGGGGATTTTATCGGACTAGCATTGTAGACGGGGAAGGAAAAAGGTAGGTTAGAGGAAGGAGTTGTAAATAGTGATTAGTTAATTATTCTATTATACCTTAAGAAATAAATTTGTTATTTTTTACTTTAAGTAGTTCATGGCCTCTCAAATTTTCACAGATTACTGCATGGGATAAATCCTTTCTGTGTTGCTGGTTTAATTTAGGCAGCAGGGGTTACCCAGTGATGTAACACCTATTCATACGGATTGTGATCTATGAGTTAGGAATTCAAGGATCCAGTTCCAGAGGGGGGAGATCAGACCTAGGTCTCAGAGTTTAGAGATGAGTTGTTTGGAATTACAGTGTAGACGTCAATAAGTAGGAGCCTGAGGTAGATATTGTTGTTATCCACATGTTCCAGGGTTAAGTGAAGGGCCAGGGGGATGGTGTCTGCCGTGAACCTGTTGTATTGGTTGGTGAATTGTGGTGGATCAAAGCAATCTGGGAGGCTGGAGTTGAATGTGAGCCATGACTAACCTCTCAAAGCACTTCATAGTGATGGAGATCACAGTTACCGGGCAGTAGTCATTGAAGCATGTTGCATGTGTTTACTTTGGCACAGGGATGATGGTGGTCTTCTTAGATCATAATACTGTAAGACATGGGAGTAGAAATTAGGCCATTCAGCCAATTGAGTCTGTTCTGCCATTCAATCTTGGCTGATAGGTTCCTCAACCCCATTGTCCGCTTTCTCCCCGTAACCCTTGATCCCCTTGATACTCAAGAACTTATCTATCTCTGTCTTAAATCTACTCAATGACCCGGCCTCCACAGCCTTCTGTGGCAGTGAATTCCGTAGGTTCCCCACTCTCTTGGTAAAGAAGTCTCTACTTATCTTTGTTCTAAATGGTCATCCCTTTACCCTAAGGTTGTGCCCTTGGGTCCGAGTCTCTCCTACCAATGGAAACATCTTCCCACCGTCCAATCTGTCCAGTCCATTCAGTATTCTGTATGTATCAATTAGTTCCCCTCTCATCCTTCTAAACTCCATTGAGTATATCCCCAGAGACCTCAAACCTTGTTGTGGTTTAAATACCGGAAGAAACATCAAAGAAGCGCTTCGCAGGAGGCTCCAAAGCACTGATGATGTCTCCTAGCCAGGGGACGAAACATTTGCAACAAAAACTTCCAGCTCGGCGAACAGAACCACAACAACGAGCACCCGAGCTACAAATCTTCGCACAAACCTTGAACCTCAAACCTTCCTCATATGTTTAGCTTTTCATTCCTGGGACCATTCTTGTGAACCTCCTTTGAACACCCTCCAGGGCCAGGACATCCTTCCTGAGATATGGGGCCCAAAACTGCAGACAATACTCCAAATGTGGTCTGACCAGAGCCTTATAGAGCCTCACAAGTACATCCCTGCTTTTACATTCAGGTCCCCTCAAAATAAATGCCATCATTGCATTTGCCTTCCTAACGACTGACTCAACCTGCAAGTTTACCTCTGGACCAGAACTCCCAAGTCTTTTTACACTTCAGATTTTTTAATTTTGTCCCCACTCAAAAAATATTCCATGCCTCTATTCTTCCCACCAAAGTGCATGACCTCACACTTTCCCATGTTGTAATCCATCTGCCACTTCTTTGCTCACCCTCCTAATCTGTCCAAGTCCTGCTGCAACCTTCCCGCCTCCTCCATGCTACTTGCCCCTCTACCTATCTTTGTTTGTCTGCAAATGTAACCAGAATGCCCTCAGTTCCTTCATCTCGATTGTTAATGTATAAAGTGAAAAGTTGTGGTCCTAACACTGAGCCTTGAGGAACACGACTTGTCACTGGCTGCCACCTTTTATCCCCACTCTCTGCTTCCTGACAGACAGCCAGGTGGTCTATCCAAGCTAGTACCTTGCCTCTGATACCATAGGCCCTTATCTTACTCAGCAGCCTCCTGTCTAGCACCTTGTCAAAGGCCATTTTGAAGTCCAGGTATATAACATCCATTGGCTCTCCTTGGTCTGACCTCCTTGTTGCCTCCTCAAAGAATTCTAGCTGATTTGTCAGGTATGACGTCCCCTTGATGAAACCTTGCTGACTTTGTCTTAATTTACCACACATCCAAGTATTCAGAAATCTCATCCTTCACGGTGGATTCCAGGACCTTACCTATGACTAAGGTTCAGCTAATCGGTCTGTATTTTTCCCTCTTTTGCCTTACTCCCTTTTTAGACTGGGGTGTCACGTTAGTGATTTTCCAGTCCTCTGGGACCCTCCCTGATTCTAGCGATTTCTGAAAGATCACCACTAACGCCTCCATTATCTCTTCAGCTTTAAAACTCTGGAATGTAGTCCATCTGGTCCAGGATATTTATCCTCCTTCAGACCATTCAGTTTTTCTAGCAACTTCCCATTGGTGATGGTCACCAACTTCCCATTGGTGATGGTCACCATACTCAGTTACGTCCTCACACCCTCTTGATTTTTTTGGGCTATTACTCATGTCTTCCACCATGAAGACTGATGTGAAGTGATTATTTAGTTCCTCAGCTATTTCCTTATTCCCCACTACTATCTCTCCAGTGTCATTTTCCAGTGGCCCAATGTCCGCATTTGCCTCTCTTTTGCCCTTTATATATCTCAAGAAAATCTCACAGTTTTCCTTGATATTACTGGCTAGCTTACCCTCCTATGTAATCTTCTCCCTCCTTATTTCTTTTTTTGTTGCCCTCTGTTGGTCTTTGTAAGCGCCCCAATCCTCTGGGTTCCCGCTGCCCTTTGCCACATTATATGCTTTCTCTTTTGCTTTTATGCTATCCCTGACTTCCCTCGTCAGCGGTGGTTGTCTCATCATCCCTGTGCCACGCTTCTTTCTCCTGAACACACAGCTTCCAATCCTGACCCCCTTGCAGCCATATCTCCATGAACCCACCACATCATACCCGCCAGTTTCCATCTGCATCACAAGCTCATTTACCTTATTCCGTACACTGCTTGCATTCAGATATAACACCATCAGTCCCGTGTTAACCATCCCTCTTCTCATTGTCATATGTTTGTCCAGTGTGTTTGAAGTTTGATTGCTAACCCTTTCCATACACTGTGTCATGTTTGTGTCACTGCTGGAGATTTTAATAACCTCGGCTGAGTTCCTCAGTCTTACCTCCTCTTTTAATTTGGGTTTTCCAATTTCCCCTACAACTGAACCACAACACCCCAGCCCACTCCCTGTTAGATTAAAGCCCTTCCTATAGCCCTAGTAATGTGATCCACTAGGACACTGGTCCCAGCATGGTTCAGATGAAGACTGTCTGATTGGGACAGGTCTCTTCTTCTCTAGTGCTTCTGTCAATGTCCCTTCTTCTTGAAGCAAGTGAGGACTTCAGCTTGTAGTGAAGGGGTTAAAGATTTCTGCAAATACTCCTGCTAGTTGTTCCACACAGGATCTGAGTGCACAGTCAGGGACTCCATCCAGGCCAGTCACTTTCCAAGGGTTCACTCTCGAGAAGGCCGATCAGCTGTCTGCTGCGGTGACCATGGGTACAGGTACACACCAGGCCGTTGGGAAAGATGACATCATTTCACTGACCTTCTGTTCAAAACGAGCGAAGAATACATTGATTTCATTGGATGGGGATATGAAAACTTTCCATATCTTTTCTGCATACTTCTGATCACATATGGAGTGACCGGATATATCAGTTCTGCAAAATCCTTCCTTGCTGGTGGCAAATAAAATCTTTAGAGCTTGTTTCTTAGGATCATCTATCACTTCATCTGAAAATCAAGTATTGTATATTGTTTGAAGAGTTGTAACTCAGTAAGACTGTCCCTGATGCTGCACAATCAACAATCAAGTTTTTGTCTTCAAATTCTCTTTGCAAATTTTGGTTTTATTACTAAGCACAGTGCAGTACAGTGTTTATTTATTTATTTATTTTACTGGTCTTGCTTGCCCCTCCATTTTAATTGTCCCTTTTTAACATCGGGACAATTTGAATGAAGGAATTGAGGGCATTGTTGCTAAGTTTGTGGAAGACATGAAGATGGGTGGAGGGGCAGGTAGTGTTGAGGAAGTGGGGAGGGATGGGTAGTGTTGAGGAAGTGGGGAGGGATGGGTAGTGTTGAGGAAGTGGGGAGGGATGGGTAGTGTTGAGGAAGTGGGGAGGACAGGTTGGGAGAGTAGGCAAAGAGGTGGCAGATGGAATACCATGTGGGAAAGTGTGAAGTTATGCCCTTTGGTAGGAAGAATAGAAGCATAAACTGGTTTTTAAATAGAGAAATACTTCAGAAATTTGAAGTACAAATGGACTTGGAAGTCCTAGTTCTGGATTCTCTTAAGGGGAACATGCAGGTTCAGTTGGCAGTTAGGAAGGCAAATGCAATGTCAGCATTCATTTCAAGAGGGCTTGAATATGAGAGCAGGGATGTATTGCTGAGTCTGTGTAAGACTCTGGTCAGACCACATTTAGAATATTGTGAGCAATTTTGGGCCCCGTTTCTAAGGAAGGATGTGCTGGGGAGGGGGTCCAGGGAGATTTAAAAGCGTGACCTTGGGGACGAAGAGCTTATCACATGAAGAGAGGTCGAGGATTCTGGGCCTGTATTTGATGGAGTTGAGAAGGATGAGGGGGAAGCTGATTGAAACTTACAAAATACTGAGAGGCCTCAACAAAATGGATGTGGAGAAGATGTTTTTGCTCATGGGAGAGAGTATGACCAGAGGCCACAGCCTCAGAGGGAAGGGATGAACTTTTAGAGCTGAGAGGAGGAGGAATTCCTTTAGCTAGAGGGTGGTGACTCTTGGAGTTCAGTGCTACAGAGGCCTGTAGGTGTGAAGTCATTAAGTGTGCTGAAGACAGAGATAGATAGATTCATAAAGAGTCAGGGGATGAAGGGGGAAAGCAGGAGAACGGGATAGAGAAACAATCAGCCATGATCGAATGATGAAGAAGAATCGATTGACTGAAATGGCCGGATTCTGCTCCTTTATCTTATGGTTTTATGGCTTCCACTTACATTTCCCTGGTCAATGCACCTTTCAGAATTGCAGGATGATAGTCACGGGTTTCTGTGTCTGGTAGCATTCACGCTAAAACCGGTCTGATAATGTCACATGGACTTTTTAAAATTTTTGGCCGATTTGGAAAACAAATAGCAGGGCCACCTGGCCGTCTGGACTCGAGTAAGGTTTTGTAATTTATAAAACCACTTTGAGAAGTGTTTTAAGATGTATTCTGCTCTCAGATGGCTTTTGAATCAGAGTTTTATGGAGCATTTAATTGATTTTTGATTAGATCAGCAGCCTCTCACTTTATTTCATAGAGAGGGCAGGTCGACTCTCTGTTGTGGTGTTTCATTATAGGTCTGAAACTTGTAGCTTTGATTGTCTGTGAAACTTCAGCCTTTTTTAAGTAAAGTATTTTCAGAAATTTGTTTATTTTGAAACAACTTACATTCTGATCAAAAATCAGTTAGTTTTGTCTTCTTTGTGCTCAATGTCCTATCTACAGATCTGTCTGGTACTGACAAGTTGGTGCTGCTGAAGAGTTTGAGACTGTCTATTTGTCCAAATTCCTATTGTCTAAGTTGTCTGAATGGTCCCATTCAGTTCCAAATATCTGCCAGGTCGGTCTTTGGAGTCTATTTAGATTGCCACAGGTGGTACCATGCAGTGAGTTTCTGTCCAGCACAGGGTTTTAACTGATGCAGCAACACTAATGTCATCACTCCAACTTAAGAAACTGAATATGGATATCTTGGGACTGCAGAATCCAACAGATACTTATGACAGCTCATTTTTACATGCAAACAGAACATTGTCAGGCACAGGAATGACAAGGATAATATTAATTTAACAACAGAGGAGCCCGCATCTAGCAGTTTCTTTCTAAGGTTAAGATGTTAACCATCCCAGGTTAAGAGAAAGTGTAAAACCCCGTGCCCTTAGGTCCCTTGCTATGGTAAAGAGATAATGTCATAAAGCATAAGAAAATACTGAGCAGCAGGTCAGGCAGCATCTAAGGAGCAGGAGAATCAACGTTTCGGGCATAAGCTCTTCTTCAGGAATCCTGAAGAAATGTCGATTCTCCTGCTCCTTGGATGCTGTCTGACCTGCTGCGCTTTTCCAGCAACACATTTTTCAGCTCTGATCTCCAGCATCTGCAGTCCTCACTTTCTCCTATAAGAAAATAGTGACCATGAATCATAAAATAACACACTGTGGATCTTCATCATACACAGAAACAGTGGGAATGAAGACATTACTTTGGGAATTTTTAACAGTGACGAGAGAACTGATTTGAAGAAGTTATTGAACATGATGGTGGTGAAGCTAATAATCCCTTGTTGCAATTACAGTTCCAGTGGATACTGCACCCATCTGGGTGTCATTTTAACAATGGATGATCATTTACTCTTTACACAGTCAGGAAAAAACCTCATTTAGCCCATTAGATTGGATATTATCTGCATTTATTCTTCAAATATTGTGGAAGTCGATAGAATTTGGCATGGTTCTGCAGAAGAATTGTAAATATTTGTAACAGATTTATTTGTAAAGAAATACTTCTGGTGATATATATTTTTAATGAAGGTGTTATTTGCCATATATATTTCCAGCTTTAATAGTGCTGTCCCATCAGGACATACTGTAATGAGCAGAAAGGAGAAGCTTTTGACCCACCTGATAGATTTTGCTAAAATGTTTTCTTTTTTTTAACAGACAGCATACACACATCAATTAAATCATTGCCAGTTACCAGATGATTGAGTTTCAATATTCATTAACGGTGACTTTGCCTCTAATGGTGAGTATGTAAAATGCTGAATCTTCACTCCTAGTTAGGTTTGAGTGCTTTGTCGCGACAGAATAGCAACACCTCCTGAAATGAATCTCAGGCCCTCGTGTGATATTAATTCAATGGTATCCCTGTGGGACCACTATCTTAACTAAATCTGTAACAAATACAATGATAGAGTCCCTTCTCTAGGATTAACTGGCGGTCACAATTCCAAGATCATCATCAAGGGAGTGAGGAGCAAGAGGAGGAGAAACCTATTTTCTCAGACAGTTGTTTGGATTCAGAAAGCGCTGCCCAGGCGAGTGGGGGAGGTGGATTCCATTGGAGGTTTCAAAAGGGAGCTGGAGAGATATGTGAAAGGGATGAATTTACAGGGCTACAGAAATAGGGCAGGCGTGTGGGACTCGCTGGGTAGCTCTTTTGGGAGCTGATACAGACACGATGGGTTGAATGGCCATCTCCTCTCCTGTAGGATTCTATGATTCTATTAATTATTGAACTTCACGACATGTGTTACATTGGAACGCCATCGCACATCGTATCTATTTGGGAGAATGGACTATGAAGATGGAAATAATGAGAGCTTGTCAGAGAAAGGTATGATGATAACTATGGAGAATTTTAATTTGGACTGGAAACATTGGATGGACAAAGGCACCGAAAGGAAGATTTCAGAGAATGTTATCCAGATAGTTTCTTGGAACTGCATGTTGTGCAGCCAATCAGAGAGCAGGCTAGAGTCAAAACTGGTTTGTGCAGAGAGATAGGATTGATGGACAACCTCAGAGCTAAGGCACCTCCAAGTTACAGTGGTCACAATATATTTGCACTTTGCATTCAGTTTGAAGGGGAGAAGAGTGAATCCAAGACTAGTGTTTTGGACTTAAATCTCAGGGGTTGGTGAATCTTTGGAATTCTCACTTCGGAGACCTATGGAAGCTCAAGGAAGGCACTGAGAAAAAAAATCAAGGTAATCAGGCAAGTTCAACAGAGTTTTTTGAGAAAGAAATCATGTCTAATCAGTTCTTTGAAGTAATAACATGTGATGTGGATGAAGGGGAAATGGTGTCCTTGGATATCCAGAAGACATTTGTGGAACTTATTGTGGAAAATAAAAGCTCATGGTCTATGGGTTACACACTGGCAAGATTATAGACTGGCAAACCAACAGGAAGCAGACCACAGGAATAAACTGGTCTTTTCAGGTTGGCAGGACATCATGAATGGCATGCTGTAAGGTCTGGTGCTGGGTCTTAAGGTTATATTCAAAGTTTGGGAGAAGATTTGTAGCTCGGGTGCTCGTTGTTCACCGAGCTGGGAATTTGTGTTGCAAATGTTTCGTTCCCCTGTCTAGGTGACATCCTCAGTGCTTGGGAGCCTCCTGTGAAGCGCTTCTGAGATGTTTCCTCCAGCATTTATAGTGGTTTGTACCTGCCACTGTGAACGGCACTGTTCACCTCTATCGACAAAACTCTACCCAGAGAAACAATAGCCAACCTGCTGGACATACAGAACAGACAACAAGACAGGGAACCTATCAACAAAGACGGCATCCTCAAACTACTGGACCTGTGCCTCACAACACACTTCACATTCAACAACAAATATATGAACAAATCAATGGCACACCCATGGGCTCACCCATCTCTGGACTCAAAGCAGAATTGGTAATGCAAAGATTAGAATAAACCGTCTTACCGCAGATTCAACCCAAACTCTGGGTCAGATATGTGGACGACACCTTTGTAATCATTAAAAACACAGAAATAGAGAATACACACCGGATTATCAATGCCACACTCACAGGAATCTGATTCACTAGAGAGGAAGAAAAGGACAACCAACTCCCATTCCTAGACGTGATGGTACAGAGAACACCGAACGGAGAATTCACCACAAAGGTATACAGGAAAGCCACACACACAGACCAAGTCCTGAATTACAAAAGCAACCACCCCAACACACACAAAATAAGTTGCATCAAGACACTATTTAAAAGGGTCACAACACACTGCAGTACACCAGAACTGCAAAAAGAGGAAGAAGAACACCTATACAATGTATTCGCCAAAAACGGATACCTACGCAATTTCATCAACAGATGCCTAAGGGAAAGACAACGGAACGAGGACATGCCACAACCCAAAGGACTAGCCACACTACCATACATCAGGAGCATTTCCGAACAGACAGCCAGACTACTGCGACCACTGGGACTCATAACAGCACACAAACCAACAGCCACTCTCAGACAACAACTCACCAGGATGAAGGACCCGATACCCAGCATGAGCAAAACCAATGTAGTTTACAAAATCCCATGCAAGGACTGCACAAAACACTACATAGGCCAAACAGGAAGACAGCTAACGGTCTGTATCCATGAATGCCAACTAGCCACGAAACGATACGACCAGCTATCCTCAGTAGCCACACACGCAGATGACAAACAACATGAATACGACTGGGACAACACTACTATTATAGGACAAGCCAAACAGAGAACAGCCAGGGAATTCCTAGAGGCATGGCACTCATCCACAGATTAAATCAATAAGCACATCGACCTGGACCCAATATACCGGCCACTGCAGCGGACAGCTGGAACTGACAACTGGAAGCGGCAGATTCAAACCACTATAAATGCCGGAGGAAACATCACAGAAGCGCTTCACAGGAGGCTCCCAAGCACTGAGGATGTCACCTAGACAGGTAACAGACACCTAAACATCTGCAACACAAATTCCCAGCTTGGTGAACAGAACCATAACTTAAGGTTATATATTTTTTATCAATGATTTGGATGAAGGGACTGAAGATGTGTATGCTACATTTGCTGATGACATAAAGATAGGTAAGAAAGTGAGTTGTGAAAAGCAAAGAGATATCGATGTAGTATCACAAGAACATTGAAAGCCTATTAATCCCAAGACCCAGATACAAATCCTACCATGGCAGGTGGTAGAATTTGAAAAAGAAAACAGCCTGGCATTAAGAGTCTAATGATGACCATGAAACCATTGTCAATTGTTGGAAAAACCCATCTCGGTCACCGATGTCCTTTAGGGAAGGAATCTGCCATCCTTACCTGGTCTGGCCTACATATAACTACAGACCCACAGAAATGTGGTTGGCTCTCAACTGCTCTCTGGGCAATTAAGGATGGGCAATAAACACTGGGAGAAAGTGAGGACTGCAGATGTTGGAGGTCAGAGTTGAGAGTGTGGTGCTGGAAAAGTACAGTAGGTCAGGCAGCATCCGAGGAGCAGGAAAATCGACATTTCGGACATAAGCCCTTCATCAGGAAAGAGGCTTGTGGGCCTGGGGGCTGAGAGATAAATGGGAGGGGGTTGGGGTTGGGGTTGGTGGGGGTAGGTAGCTGAGAATATGATAGGTAGATAAAGGTGGGGGTGAATGTGATAGGTCGGAGAGGAGGATGGAGCGGATAGATGGGAAAGGTGATGGACAGGTCAGGAGAGCAGTGCAGATTTGGAGGCTTGGGACTGGGATAATGTGGGAGGGGAAATGAGGAATCTGGTGAAATCCACATTGATCCCATGTGGTTGCCAAGGTCCCAAGGCTGAATATGAGGCATTCTTCCTTCAGGCATTGGGTGTAAAGGGTTTGGCGATGGAGGATCTGCATGCTCTTAAACTGGTCTGGCCAGCGATATCCATGTCTCATGAATGAATGAATAAAAAAGAGTTTTTGGAGTTGTAGGTTGACAGGTCTCTGGGTTTTGATGGACTTCATCCTAGGATCTTAGAAGAATTGGCCACGAGGATAATAATGCATTGATTTGAAATTTCCAGAAGTCTCCAGATTTGGAAGGTTTTACTAGATTGGAAAATAGCAAATTTCTTCAATAAGGGAGGGAGACAGAAAGCTGCAGGCTAGACGATTCAAGATTAGTCACAGGGAGATGTTAGAACAGTTAGATTGGGTGGTTGGACTTCAAAATCCTGCAAATGGCTGGAAAGTATTTTTGTACATTGAGGTCATCGACCTCACCCTGGACTAGATGTAAGGCACAAGAATTAAGGGTCATTGCTTCAATAGAAAGGGTCACCTATTTAAGATCAAAATGTGGAGAGATCTTAACTCTCAGACGATCAAAAGCCTTTGCAACTTGCTTCCTCTAAAGGCGGGGGGACTGGAATCTTCGGTTATTGTTACAACAGAAGGGGGTAGATGTTTGATGAACAACAGGATGAAGGTTTAATCAAGGTAGGCAGGAATGTAAAGTTATCAGATCAGCTCTGAGTCTACTGTATAGCAGGGGCTGTAGGGCTGAGTAGGGCTGAGTGGCCTACACTTCCTAATGCATATTTTCCTGTCTATTGTAGCTGCATTTTCATGGCAAAACCTGGCTCATTCATCTAATTCCCATCGTCCATTAAAACAGTAAAATGTGGAGAGTCTTAAAGTGCTGATAAATGCATTATGTTGTTTGGCCAAGTGAAAGCAATTTTAACATTTAATTCAGGAGGATTGAACATGAAGAAGCAATGCTTCCTGTGTCTAACTGCACACGAGATTAAAATATTCTTTGTAAAACACTGCTTTCTCATTCACTCGTTCAGAAATTAAAGATATTTCTGTCAATAAGCTACAGAAATTGAGACTGATTTGTGTGATGAATTTGACCCCTGAGAATTGGATTGAGACTAATTTCATTCTCAGTCTCTGTAATAGCTAGTAGCAAAAGCTTTTATCTCCACTCTCCAGCCAATATTAATGTTGGACGTAATTCCCAGCTTCAATTTTTCAAAGTGGGGGATGAAAGCAGAGAAATTTCAAATATTCAAATTTAAATACAATGTTGACACATTGATAGTAGTGATTGTGCACGAGAAATTAGGTTTGGCGTTAAGTCTCTGCTCGGTGTGTTTATACTGGAATAGAAGACAAGTAGAGCAAGAAGAGGCCATTTGGCCCATCATTGCCTAACCTTCCATATCTACTCCATTTTCTTGCTCTAGTCTCATTTGCCTTTCTATTTTTCTTGAACAGTTGACAAAGACCAGTGTCCCAGTTACACTTGCACCTACTCTCTTTGGGGCTATTGGTGGCAGTAGATTTTCAGTTATTGTTTTGGGATAATCATTCTTGGTATTTACTGTTGGTTAAGGTTGAGTCAGCTCAGGTTCTATTAACAGTGAAAGAGAATGAGCATTGTGAATCATATAATCCCTACTGTGTGGAAACAGGCCATTCCATCCATCCAGTCCACACTGACCCTTCAAAAAGCATCCCACCAAACCCATGCCCCCTACCCTATCCCTGAAACCCTTCATTTCCCAAACCCACACATCCCTGAGCACTACAGGCAATTTAGCATGGCCAATTCACCTCAACCTGTACATCTTTGGGTTGTGGGAGGAAACCAGAGCACCCAGAGAAAATCCACACAGACATGGGGAGAACGTGCAAACTCCACACAGACTGGCAGATATTGTGAGGCAGCAGTGCTAACCATTGAGTTACTGTGCCACCCCGTGTCCCTCCATGATGCTCCATGATGCTCCGTGATGCTCCGTGATGCTCCGTGCTGCTCCGTGATGCTCCGTAATTCTCCGTGATGCTCCGTGATGCTCTGTGCTGCTCCGTGATCCTCCGTAATTCTCCGTGACGCTCCGTGATGCTCCATGATGTTCTGTGATGCTCCATTATTCTCCGTGTCGCTCCGTGATTCTCCGTGTCGCTCCATGTCGCTCCGTGTTGCTCCGTGATGCTCCGTGCTGCTCCATGATGCTCCATGATGCTCCGTGATGTTCCGTGATGCTCCATCCCACTCTGTGATGCTCCGTGCTTCTCCGTGTTGCTCCGTGATGCTCCATGATGATCTGTGATGCTCTGTGCCCCTCCGTGCCACTCTGTGATGCTCCGTACCGATCCGTGATGCTCCGTGAATTGAAATTGACTCTAGGATCTTGCATAACAGAATCCCGTTGTCCGAAGTCATTGCGTTTCGTGGTCAGTTTGAATAGAAAGTTCATCAGTGAATTGTTGTTGACACTGCTCCCATTGTCGGTGAGTAAGATGAATGTGTCTTTGCTTATTAATTCAACTCCTGTTTGGAACTGAAGAGAGAGGTGGAAAAGTGATGAGTTTTAAGAGAGAAAATTGGGGAGGAGCAAATGGAACAGAAGGGAAGGTCAGGGAAGGATACAGGAAGATTAGGGATGTCACAGAACACAGAACAGAAAGAGCAGTGATGATTGTCAAGAAGAGGGAGGGGTCTTGGAAAATGGATTGGAGTTCTTACAGGAAACAGAGTGTGAGGATGTTTAGTCAAGGTAACTGTGGGATCCCGTGGGTTTGTAGCGGATATTGGTGGCCAGTCTATCCCCTGGAATGGAAACAGAGAAGTCAAGGAAGGAAAGGAAAGAGTCAAAGATGGCCCAGGTGAAGGTGAGTGCTGGATGGAAAATAGAAGCAAAATTAATTAACTTTTGCAATTCTGGATGAGAGCAGGAAGCAGCAACCAATTACATCATTGATGGACCAGAGAAACAGTAGAGGGTGAATAATAATTGGGAGCCACAAGGGTACCCACAGTAACACTTCAGATTTGAAGGCAGTGAGATGTAATGAAGGAGAAGCTGTTCAAAGTGAGAGTGAGCTCGGCTGAGCAGTGGAGGTGGTGAGGGGCCTGGGGTCAGGCTCTGGTCTCTTTTCGAGGAGTAAGTGGACAGCTTTCAGACCATCCTGATGGGAAATGGGAACGTAAAGGGACTGCACAGCCCTCTGGATGAAATGTTAGTGTTCCAACAAAGTTCAACATGACGTTAGTCTGAGCAATGACAGCAGCAACAACAGAGTGAAGGAAAATAAACCTGGGGGTGAAAAGCAGGATAAATACCTGAGGAGTGGGGTCAGAGTGAACCTGGGGGTGAATCTAGGGGCGGAACTCCAAAGGCGATGTCACAACTCAAAAGTGAGCTAGGGTTTGGCTGGTGATGAAGCAGGTTTGCAGACTGAGTGAGTATTGTCTAGAGAGAGAGAGAGATAAAGCACTTCATAAAGTTGTAATCTGCTCGGAATAAAGAGTGAGAATGAGAGACCTGGCTTTGATGATGAGTGGGTAAAGTTGTCTAAAGTTTCTGGATTGTTTGTAGTTAATAAAGTTCACAATGGCAGGAGAACTCAGCCCCATGGAATACTCCTCCCCCAACATGTGGGAAATCAGGACACTTCGAATCTCCACAGTAACTACAGACACGGGAACTGTGACCAGCTGCAGCTCCTGATTTGCTGTGTGGAGCATCTGGAGCTGTGGATGGACTCACTATGGAGCAACCATGTGACTGGGAACATTGTGGAGGGTATGGTTAGTGAGTTAGTCGTGCTACCAGTAAGAGCTATACAGGCTGAGAAGAATTGGGTGACCACCAGGAGGATGAATAAGCATGAGCAGGCAAGTACAGGACTGACCATTCCCCTCTCAACCAGGGATAGTGTTTGGGATACTGATGGGGGCATGGCCTCTCAGGGGAACGTAGCAGTGGTCAGGTCAGTAGCACCTTGACTGGCTCAGTTCTACAGCAGGGAGGGTCAAAATGCAAGAGAGCAGTTGTGGCTGGGATCTCTATGGTCAGGAACACAGATGAGCGTTTCTGTGGTGGTCAGTGAGACTCCAGGATGATGCATTTTTTTCCTGGTGCTACGGTCAATATGTCTCTGAGTAGGCATGGAATATTCTGAAGTGGAAGGCTGAGCAGCCAGAGGTCATGGTCCATACCGGTACAGGAAGAGTGACAAGGTCCTGCAGAGGGAGTTCAGGGAGTTAGGCAGGAAGTTGAAAAGCAGGGCTGCTAGGATTGTAATCTCAGGATTACTTCCTCAGCTATGTGCCAGTGAAGTGAGGGATAAGAAGATAGTGCAGTTAAATACGTGGTTAAACAGCTGGTTTAGGAGGGAGGGCTTCACATTTGTGGATCGTTGGGATGTCTTCTGGGGCAGGTGGGACCTGTACAATAAGGATGTGTTGCACCAAAATTGGATCGGCACCAATATCCTGACAGGAAAGTTTACTAGTGCCACTCAGTTTAAACTAGTGTGCAGTGTGGAAGAAACAGGTCAGTAGATCAGCAAGTGAAATAACTGAGGGAGGAGTCAGAGACTAAGCCCAGATTAGGCTTAGAGAAAGTGCAAACAGGGAGAGGTTACTGAACACGGCAGGACTGGTCATCTGAAGTGTATATGTTTTAGGCAAGGAGTATACCAGGTAAGGCAGATGACCATAGAGTTTGGATGAATACATATATAAATAACTATGATGATGTAGCTATTACAGAGACTTGGTTGAGAAAGGGGTGACTGGCAGCTTAATGTTCTGGGATTCAGGTGAGAGAGGGATGTAACAGGTGGGAGAGTTGTAATTGGAGAATATTACAGATGTAGAAAGGGAGGACACTTTGGATGGCTCATCCAGGAAGGCCTTATGGGTAAAGCTCAAGAGTAGGAAGAGTGTAATCACTTTGGGATTGTACTACTGGCTTTCCAGCAGTCAGCAGGCGTTAGAGGAATGGATCAGTGGAGAGATTATGGAAAAATGTGAAAACAATGTGGTTGTTGTGGTGGATGATATTAACTTCCCCTATTGACTGGAACTCACTTAGTATCAGCGTCCAGGATGGAGGGGAATTTGTTAGGTGTGCCCTGGACAGATTTTGAAACAATATGTAAAGAGCTCAACCTAGGGAAGGTGCCATGCTAGACCTGGAGTTGGTGAATGAGCCTAGCCAGGTGATCAAAGTTTCAGTGGGAGAGCATTTTGGAAACAGCGACAGTAATTCTGTAAGTTTTAAGTTATTTATAGATAAGGATAAGAATAAAAGTAGTTCTTGGGTGAAAGCACTGAATTGGGGAATGGCTACCTAGCACACGTTAAGTAGGAATTGGGGAATGTAGATGTTGATGGTAAATCTACATCTGACAATTGATTAGAATTCAGGACCAGCATGTTCTTTGAAAATGAAAGACAAGGATGGTAGCAGTTGGAAATCTTGGATGACAAGAGAAATTAACATAGAACATAGAACATAGAAAAATACAGCGCAGTACAGGCCCTTCGGCCCTCGATGTTGCGCCGACCAAAGCCTACCTAACCTACACTAGCCCAATAACCTCCATATGCTTATCCAATGCCCGCTTAAAGGACTATAAAGAGGGAGAGTTCACCACTGTTACTGGCAGGGCATTCCATGAACTCACAACCCGCTGAGTAAAGAATCTACCCCTAACATCTGTCCTATACTTACCACCCCTTAATTTAAAGCTGTGTCCCCTAGAAACAGATGACTCCATTAGTGGAAAAAGGTTCTCACTGTCAACCCTATCTAAACCCCTAATCATCTTGTACACCTCTATCAAATCTCCCCTAAACCTTCTCTTCTCCAATGAGAACAGCCCCAAGTGCCTCAGCCTTTCCTCATACGATCTTCCTACCATGCCAGGCAACATCCTGGTAAACCTCCTCTGCACTCGTTCCAATGCCTCCACGTCCTTCCTATAGTATGGTGACCAAAACTGCACACAATACTCCAGATGAGGCCGCACCAGAGTCTTATACAACTGCAACATGACCTCAGGACTCCGGAACTCAATTCCTCTACCAATAAAGCCCAGTACACCATATGCCTTCTTCACAGCACTATTTATCTGGGTGGTAACTTTCAGAGATCTGGGTACATGGACACCAAGATCCCTTTGCTCATCCACACTACCAAGTAGCCTACCATTAGCCCAGTAATCCATCTTCTTGTTACTCCTGCCAAAGTGAATGACTTCACACTTAGCTACATTGAACTCCATTTGCCACCTTTCTGCCCAGCTCTGCAACTTATCTATATCCCGCTGTAACCTGCCACAACCTTCTTCGCTGTCCACAACTCCACCGACTTTCGTGTCATCCGCAAACTTGCTCACCCAGCTTTCAAGCCCCTCCTCTAGGTCATTTATAAAAATGACAAACAGCAATGGTCCCAAAACAGATCCTTGTGGAACACCGCTAGTAACTGCACTCCAAGATGAACCTATACCATCAACTACTACCCTCTGTCTCCTTCCAGCCAGCCAATTCCTAATCCAAACCTCTAATGCACCCTCAATGCCATACCTCTGTAGTTTTTGCATTAGCCTACCATGGGGTACCTTATCGAATGCCTTGCTAAAATCCATATACACCACATCTACTGCTTTACCCTCGTCCACTTCCTTGGTCACCTTCTCAAAGAACTCAATAAGGTTTGTGAGGCATGACCTGCCTTTCACAAAACCATGCTGACTATCCTTGATCACATTATTCCTATCCAGATGTTCATAAATCCTATCCCTTACAATTCTCTCTAAGACTTTGCCCACAACAGAAGTGAGACTCACTGGCCTATAGTTACTCGGGCTATCCCTACTCCCATTCTTGAACAAGGGGACCACATTCGCTATCCTCCAGTCTTCTGGCACTATTCCCGTAGACAATGACGACATAAAAATCAAGGCCAATGGCTCCGCTATCTCCTCCCTAGCTTCCCAGAGGATCCTGGGATAAATGCCATCAGGCCCAGGGGACTTATCTATTTTCATCCTTTCCAGTATTCCCCAGACATCTTCCCTACATACCTCAAGGTCATCCATTCTAATCACTTGTGACTCAATATTCACATCAGCAACAGTGTCCTGTTCCTGAGTGAATACTGACGAAAAGTATTGATTTAGTGTCTCTCCAATCTCCTCCGCCTCCACACACAACTTCCCACTACTATCCTTGACTGGACCGATACCTACCCTAGACATCCTTTTATTCCTGACATACCTATAGAAAGTCTTTGGGTTTTCCCTAATCCTACCAACTAAGGACTTTTCATGTCCCCTTCTCGCTGCTCTTAGCTCTCTCTTTAGAGCTTACTCAAGAAGAAAAAAGAGGCAGATGTAAGATCTAGGAAACTAAAGACAGTCAACCCGGAAGAATACAAAGGTAGCAGAGAAGAACTCAAACAAAGAATTAGGAGAGATAAATGATTTTGACAAATAGGATTAAGGAAAATCCCAAGGCATTTATTCCTGTTTCATACATGCATAAAGGAGCAAGAGAGGAACTAGGGAAAAGGAGATCTACTTAAGGACAAAGGATGGAAGTTATGCTGGAGGAAGTGAGTGAGGTTCTTGATGAATAATTTGCATCAGTATTCACAAAGGAGAAGGACGTGGTGGATGGTGAGTTTTCGGGAGGGGTATGTTGATATTCTAGGGCAAGTCAATATGAAAAAGGGAGGAGGTGTTGGGTATTTTGAAAAGCATTAAAGTCGTTAAGTTCCCAAGCCTGACGGGATCTCTCCCCTAATGCTGAGGAAGGAAGGTGAGGAAACTGGTGGGACTTCGAAAAGAATCTTTGTATTTGCTTCAGCTAATGTTGTTCCTTTGTTTTAGAAGGGTAACAGAATAATCCATAGGATTACAGGCTGGTGAGCCTTCCCTCAGGCACATGGAAATCATTGGAGAATATTCTTTGGATTTACTTACATTTGGAAAAATATAGATTTGTTAGCAATAGGCAGCATGACCTTATGTGGGACAAACTTGGCTGAGAGTTTTGAGGATTGATGAGGGCAGATGGTGAATGTTGTCAACTTGGACTTTAGCAAGGTCTTTGACAAGGTCCATCATGGCAGGCTGGTTCAAAAGGTGAGTCACACGGGTGATGAGCTGGTAAGATGGGTACAGAACTGGCTTAGTCAGAGAAGACAGAAAGGAGTGATGGAAGGGTGGTTTTCAGACTGGAGATCTGTGACCAGTGGTGTTCCACCTGGATCCGTGCTGGGACCCCTGTTGTCTGTAATATACATAAGTGATTTGGAAGAGAATGTAGGTGGCATGATGAGTAAATTTGTGGTGACACCAAGATTGGGGGAGCTGAGGATAGTGTGGAGGATTGATTGTGGATATAGAGTCTATAGATAGATGGAGAGAAATGCAATATGGAGTTTTATTTGGATACTTTTGAGGTGATCGATTTTGGAAGATCTATTGCAGGAGAGAAATATACAGTAAATAGCAGACCCCTTAGTAGTAGTTAGGCAATCAGAGATTCAGTTCCCTAAAAGTGATAACATTGGACAGAGTGGTCAAAAAGGTAAATGGTTTGATGCCTTCAGTGGCCAGGACATAGAGTATAAATGTCCCAAGTCATATTGCAGCCGAATAGCACCATAGTTAGGCCATATCTGGAATATTGTGTACAGTTCTGGTCTGCCACACAACCAGGTAGAGGATTTGGAGGTGGCACAACAACTGTTTACCAGGATGTAGCCTGGTTTGGAGGGTATTGGCTATGAGGAGAGATTGGACAAACTTGGTTTGTTTTCACTTGACTGTGGAAGGATGAGTGGTGACCTGACAGAAGTTTACAAAACTATGACAGACGTGGATAGAATGGATAGTCGGAGTCTTTTTCCCAGTATTGAACTGTCAATTACGAGGGGCTGTAGGTTTAAGGTAAGAGGGGGAAAGTTTAAAGGGGATGTGAGAAGCAGGTTTTTTTTACACGGAGGGTAGTGAATGCCTGGAATGTGCTGCCAGAGGAGGTGGTGAAGTTGGATACGATAGCAACGACTCAAAGGCATCTTCTCGGATACACGATGAGGCAAGGAATAAAGGGATATGGACAGCCTAGAGGCAAAAGGTTTTTAGTTTAGAAAAACCTCATGTAAAAAGGGCCTGTTTTTGTGCTGGACTGTTCTTTGTTCTTTATAAGCTGAAGAAACAGCACCTAACTTTTCACACTGGCACTAAACGTGCAGGATTCACTGTGAATTCAATACATCAGAGCACAACCTCTGCCTTTCATTTTGATTACAACTCCTGTTAATATTTCAATTCTGATATGACTTTTCTTCACTTCAGAACAGTTTGTTCTGTTTCTCTCTCCATATCTCCAAATGTGACCAGATCATGTTTCTCCAGCAATTTATGCTTTAGTTATTAATCCAAAATGCATTCTGACTTGTTCCCTGGATTTCTCTGTCGTAGTGTTTCTTATTGTCAAAGCATTCCCACTTGTAATCTTTCTTCAGAACCTTCCATCCAGAGCATGATCATTACTTGAATAATTGCCCTTTTTTGTGAACTTCCTTCTTTAGATCAACTTGTTTCTCTGGTTTTGTTTTCCTATTTTCTTAAATTCATGCAAATAAATTGTACATTGAAGAGATTTAGTTGCTCCAGACATTTCACCTGCAAAGCTTGACATGCAAGGATCATTTGTCACAGTAACAGACTATTGTACCAGGGAGGCTCCACAAATGGCCACATACCCCAGAACACTCAGAACTGAGGATCCTGTCCCAATGTTTTCTCCCTTCTCCTGGGAGAGCTAACACTATTTGTGAAATACTAACAGGATTTACACTTTCCAGTCCCTGCCTTATTTAAACTGTTCATGGAATGAGCACATAGGCTCTGGAGAATAATTTTATTTTGTTAAATTCACAACTTGAATTGTATTGATAGAGACCTAAATGTGCATGGACTACAAATCCTTAATCCTGAGGGTATCCAAATCATTTCAAACATTCTGCATCATTCTCCACTTGCTATAATCTAACAAGGAAGAAGCAACATTTGAAGATGACTGAACAATTGAAGTGTAATCATGCTCTGGCTGTTCTGGGGTATTGATAGATTTATGAAAGAATGAAGCTCTTTAGAACAAACTGTAATCACAAAGTACTGAAGGGAGGATGTTCTGATTCAGTGACCTTATTGTACAAAGACATTTTTCAAGGGCGCGAAAGCTGAAACCCTCCTGTTATTTTTATAAAAACAACCTACAGGGATCTTAGTCACAGCTGCTGAGGAGAAGACATTTCGCTTCATTAAGCAGGTCCAAGGACTGCTCTTTATGTGTGACCCGATTCTGTATTTCAAATGTCAATATTTGTTTTGGTTATGGTTGTAAATATTTGGAGACCGGGCTGGATGCCTACACGGTTGAAATATTTTAATAACTTTCTTCACATCGTATTCTATTGGTTTGAACTGAGGAAAACATGTTGGGTCAGGATTAGTTTCTCTGTTACAAATTTACAGATCCATGTAGAAAGCTCTTCAGCATTGGTGCCTCTCGACTGCAGCTACTTGAGGAGGCTGTGTCTGTTTTCGCTGGATCGTCGGAGGCTGAGGGGTGACCTTACAGAGGTTTATAAAAACCATGAGGGGCAAGGATAGGATAAATAGCCAAAGTCTTTTTCCAGAACTAGAGGGCATAGGTTTAGGATGAGGGGGAAAGATTCAAAAGGGACCTAAGGGGCATTTCTTTTCACACAGAGGGTGGTACATGTGTGGAATGAGCCGCCAGAGGAAGTGGTGAAGGCTGGTACAATTGCAACATTTAAAAGGCATTTGGATGGGTATATAATAGGAAGGGTTTGGAGGGATATGGGCCGGGTGCTGGCAGGTGGGACTAGGTCAGATTGATATGTCTGGCCAGCATGGACAAGTTGGACTGAAGGGTCTGTTTCTATGCTGTACATCTCTATGACTATGACTATGACTATAGAAGCCAAAAAACATTTGTCTAATCATTGCAAATCAGCCCTTAACCAAGTTTTTCTTTTAAAACACACATTAAAGTGTTTACTTAATAATTGCTAAGTAATAGAACTCTCAGCCAAAATAATTACTCGGTTGGCTTTACTATACATTCCAACCCCAGGTGAGATGGAGACAATTTCTCAAAGGCAACTAGGAATGAGAAATAAAACCCCTGGCCAGCCAGTAATGCTCACTTCCCATGAATGAATAAAAGAGAGTGTGTTTGTGAATGAGCTCTCACAACTATTCTGTTAGCACAACATCCAGATGCTCAACATATGGAGACACGTCATCAAAAACTAATCACTTTGAGAATAGGATCTTGGTCAGAGGGAGAAATGCGAGATCAGATCCAACCAGGTTATGATTGGAAAGCACAATTGTGATTGAGTTACTGGTTAATTAGAGAAGATTGCTACATGACAAGGTAAGGTTCTCTCTAAATTATAAACACCTGTTTTCTCAGCAGGTCATGAGGACAAACCACTTAAAGAAAACTCTTAGGAACTGGGTTCTTTCTGCTTCCCTCCTTTTCTATCTTTCTGTCTTCTGATAAATACCAGGCTTGTGCTGACTGCTCACTGTAGGACATCATGCTAGCAACAGAGATTTTTTAAAAATCAATTCAAGCCAGTATAGCTGTCTGTGGGAGAATAGCCAAACTAGTCATTTACATCTTTAAATAGGCAGCATTGATACCACTGAGCAGCTTAAATCCAGGTAAGTTACCAAATGGTGGGTTGTATTCTCATTTACTATAGCCTCTATTTAGCCAATGTGAAGGTTACTCAATAGAAAGTATGTGGGATAGGGCGGAGGGCAGAAGCTTGGCACTGGGTAACAAAGCTACTGCAGGCCTGATGGGTCAAATGTGGTCCTTCTGTGCTATAACAATTCTGTGATAGTGCCCCAGAATGAGTTGTACATTTCCAGACCCTGTGTCAATAAACTGACAGCAAATGACCCTCTTGATATGCTCCATCTCTTTCTAAGCCTCTCTATTTTGAACTGATTGGAACTTTTCCTCTGTCATATAGAGGGCTGAGCTAAAGTTTGTTCAGAAACTACTGCATTATACTCAATTCCTCTTTGAGCTATTGTGTGAATATTATGATTTGCAGCTGATTTCTGGTAAATGATTCTGAGAAGCTTGAACTGTAAAAAGCATCTAGTTATCTTAAATCAATCTGTTGAGAAAAAATAAGAAAGTGGAGTTGATTTTCTCTGCTTATTCTTTCCTTTTCTACAAATAAGATGAATCTCACTTGAAATAGAATTGCCTTACATTGATCTGCAAGAACCAAAATTATTTAAGTTTCCTGCTTAGGGGTGAATCCAGGTGAAAGGTTCCTGCATCAGTTGAGTAAAAAGTGAGGTCTGCAGATGCTGGAGATCCGAGCTGAAAATGTGTTGCTGGAAAAGCGCAGCAGGTCAGGTAGCATCCAAGGAACAGGAAATTTGACGTTTTGGGCAAAAGCCCTTCATCAGGATTCCTGATGAAGGGCTTTTGCCCGAAATGTCAAATTTCCTGCTCCTTGGATGCTGCCTGACCTGCTGTGCTTTTCCAGCACCACATTTTCAGCTCTTACATCAGTTGGACTAGCTCTGCACTGCTTATACTTGATTATTTTGGAAAATAAATGTGTATTTAGCAATCTATAACATCTGTCTGTTTTTTTTTCTCAATATTGTAACATCCTGACTGAAATAACAAGGTGAACCATCCTGAGATGCTGCTTCCACAATCACTTGACCAGCATCGCTTGGTGGCTCAGTGGTTAGCACTGTTGCCTCAGTGCCAGAGACCCAGGTTCAATTCCCACCTCAGGCAATTCTGTGTGGAGTTTGCACGTTCTCCCCGTGTCTGCGTGGGTTTTCTCCAGGTGCTCTGGTTTCCTCCCACAGTCCAAAAATGTGCAGGTTAGGTGAATTGGCCTTGCTAAATTGCCCGTAATGTTAGGTGAAGGGGTAAATGTAGGAGAATGAGTCTGGGTGGGTTGCTCTTCGGAGGGTTGGTGTGGACTTGTGGGCTGAAGGGCCTGTTTCCACGCCAAGTAATCTGATAAAATTGCTAACATGGCACAAGACAGGAGTGTGATCAAATATTCTCCATGCCTGGATGGATGCAGCTCTAACAACACTCCAGAAGTTTGACACCAGCCAGAGCCCACTTAATTGGCACCACATCCTCAAGTATCCGCTCCCTTCCCTTCTTCCCCAACAAACCCCCCCCCCCCCCCCCAGTAACTCGTGAAATCTCCTCCGACAGCACCTTCCAAACCCACTACCACTCTCAATGAGAAGGATAAGGTACATGGGAACACCACCTTCCAAGCCATTCACCATCCTGGAAATATATTGCAGTTCCTTCACTGTTACTGGATCAAAATCTTGCAATTCCCTCCTAATGATAGCCAGGGTAACCAGAAAAATCCTAATCCTCACTTAAATCCATCTTTAATGAAATTCTTCAGATTGATTAGCTGCCTGCCTCAGGATGGTGTATATCTTTCCTGAGCACAGACAAACATCCTGGCATTGACACTCTGCTGCACCAGTCTCAACAGGCCATCCCCATCACACCTTTGTTATTCTTCACCAACCTGGTGGGGGGGGGCTGACTTCTGACCTCTCCTGTTTCCCTCCCTTCCCCCTTCTCCCAGTCCTCCCCCTGTTTCTGCTTCTTCAAAACATCCTTAAAATTGACTTTTTTATTCCACTTTTGGTCTCCTGTTTTAACATTGAACCCTGTATCTTGTTTCATTTCACTATATGTGCTATATGAATGTAGGTCGTTGTATTAGAAATCAGTACATGAGGCAATGAATTAACCCGGTAATCCTACACAAATTGAACCTGTAAGGGATTGATTGTGTTCTGTAAACATATGGGACTGAGAGTGAGGGGCAGGTTTACTCCCATCAGGGTAACATCCTCACTATTCTTGCTTCTGTTTCTTATTAGACACTGACCTAAAGTAGATCCAGATTTTCCAATGCACAGACAGTTCTTACTCGATTGAAGATGTGTACAGGAGCTGTGCAGAGATTGAGGACAGTTCCAGTCATTCCCTGGGCAGCCTGGAATGTATCCATTAAAACAGGAGAATCCAATGAAAAGAACTCTAATGTACCTCACACCTCCCCAGACTCCAACTCCACTCCAAATCTCATCTCTGACCTTTCACTATTTATTTGGGCTGCTCCTGTACAACATTGTGCTGTCCTTTTTTTTTGTTGAGAACTGTTGTTACTTAGACTCAGGAACATGAATTTTCACTTTAGCTGTATACAGGCAGTTTAAATGTATGGGTATGTGTATAGAGTCAGATGTACAGCACAGAAACACACCCTTTAGTCCAACTTGTCCATGCCGATCAAATATTTTAAATTAATCTAGTCCCATTTGCCAGCACTTGGCCCATATCCCTCTAAACCCTTCCTATTCATATACCCATCCAGGTGCCTTTTAAATTTTGTAATTGTACCAGCCTCCAACAATTCCTCTGGCAGCTCATTCCATACATACACCATTGTGTGAAAAAGTTGCCCCTTAGGTCTTTTTTTTTATATCTTCCTCTCTCACCCTAAACCTATGCCCTCTAGTTCTGGATGCCCCTACCCCAGGGAAAAGACTTTGTCTATGTCCGTCATGATTTTATAAACTGCTATAAGGTCACCCCTCAGCCTCTGACACTCCAGGGAAAGTGGCCCCAGCCTGTTCAGCCTCTCCCTTTAGCTCAAACCCACCAACCCTGACAACATCCTTGTAAATCTTTTCTGAACCCTTTTAAGTTTCTGATAGGAAGGAGACCAGAATTGCATGCAATATTCCAAAAGTGGTCTAACCAATGTCCTGTACAGCCACAACATGACCTCTCAACTCCTGTACTCCATACTCTGACCAAGAAAGGAAAGCATACCAAATGCTGCCTTCCTACCTGTGACTCTACTTTCAAGGAGCTATGAACCTGCACTCCAAGGTCTCTTTATTCATCAACACACCCTAGGACCTTACCATTAAGTGTCTAAGTCCTGCCATGATTTACTGAGCTTTGGTAGAATCTGACCAGGCAGAGTTATTATGCCAAAATGAGCAATTTGGAACATGAAGCAAGCAAAACAAGGAAATAGAAACCATTTAATTGTAACACTTTCCATTTCCATTTATGCTACAGTTAACAACTTGATTTGGAAATGAATTGTCAATTGAATGAATTGGTTGGGATCTTTTAAGCAATCTACATGCCCCTCGCTCTCCAGAAGACTGATTTTGTTTGTTTATACAACAAAGTAAATACTGGCTGTGTAAACCGTTCATTCCCTATTCCCTGGATGTATTGTTGTGGAGTAAGCCAAGCTGCTGATTGTACTCCTCACTGACCACCTTTCACTCCTGCAGACACGGCATTCAAACTAAAGACCCATTTGTAGATTGGTTTGTACAAATTGCACTTCAGTGGATTCCTTTCTGTGATTTTAAATTCATTGTCCTCTGGTTCAATGGCAATCGATGATGTTGTGAAGAGTTTTACCGATGATTGAAGTCATTCTTCTGAAATGCTTTTCTTGAAACTGGGTTTCTCCCCAGCTGTAATAATGTTTACTTTCCATGAATCTGTACTGGGCTTTCTTCCCTTCTATTTCACCCAGTCCGGGACTGGGGATTGGAATAAGCACCACATTATAATGGCTGTGTTTAAATGTTGTGAAGTTCAGAACAAGGGGCCATGTCTCCCCATTTTTAAAACAAAACAATGTGGAGTAATGTCTGCTTTTGATTAAAATATGAAAATATGACCCTCCAATAACCTTGAGAGAATGTTTGATTTTGTGGTGAGACTCCTGAGAATATGATTTTGTTAGAATTAGCTTTATTGTCATGTGTACTTAAATAGTTCAGTGGAAAGTTTAGAAGTCACCACTTGGTGTCATCTTCAGAATGAGGTACCTAGGTACAGATCCTTCAGTACAGGTTCTAAAGAGGGGAAAAAAATAGAAAAATAAAATTTCTAACATTATAGATCATAAGAATGCAGAATAACAGTCTGCACCAGGCCATTACTCCAGGCTATGCTGGGCTTCACCTCCAGGCTGGGAGACTGCTCTAGAACCATCTCGGCTAAAACCCATGCTGAGGCCGGGCTGAGCCAGACCTGTCAGTGACTGGGAGTTCAGGACTGGGCCAAGAAGGGAAACAAAACACAAAGGAGAAAACAAAGTAGTTTGGTGTTGTCAACGCTGAATATTTAAGCAGTCAATAACAATACAGTTGGAACAAGTCTTTTCACTGCTCCAAAAAGGAGCTGATTTAGTATCATGTAAAGGTCAATGCTTGTTGAATGATTGATTCTGGTGGGGAATGGCTGTTTGGAGGAGGCTGGATGGATTGATGGGTGTTGCTGTGGAGAAACAAAACTAGGCCAGTGCCAGAGCTCCCCAGAAAATACAAACCAGGCACCAAACACAACTGCATAATCCTGAAAAATCCATTAGGATGCCATAACTCCAAGGCCCAACTGAGTACTCCAATGGAAACTTGAAAAGAACAAGACTATGGCAGTAATAACAATAAGTGAATTAACAGATTTGAAAATATATTGATAGAAGGAAGAAATAAACTCTCAATTATGGGTGAGAAGATTATAGAATTAGAGGTCTGAATAATGAAGGAAGTTTCTAAAGCTCCCCACGTCATTGTAACCTCCAGCTGATTTTTCAAAATTCTTGTGCTTTTGCCTCCTGTACTGTAATTCTAAAGAATTATTTTGTTTTAAATTTAGTTTTAATAGTTCATATTGGTATCTCCATGATTTGCAAGGTCAGAAGTCACAAGACACCAGATTATGGCACAGTAGGTTTATTTGAAATGACAAGCTTGGAGAGCGCTGCTCGTTTGTCAGGTGAAGTGATGTCAGAGGGACTTCACCTGATGAAGGAGCACCACTTTGAAAGCTTGTGATTGCAAATAAACCTATTGCACCATAATCTTGTGACTTCTGTCCTTGAATACCCTAATCCAACACTGGCACCTCATTTTGCAATCACCATTTAAAATAATATTGACTTGGAGGAATGATTAAGTGATACCAAGAAGTATGAGGGTCAGGATTGGAGTTCAGATACGACAAGGAGATTTTAAATGGTTCCAGTGTTTGGCAAATGATATTTTAACATAATTGTACAGTGCATGTATGCAGTTAAAAAGCCAAACGTTTGTACATCCTACAGGAAAATTAAAGTCAGTGCTGGTGGAGATCAGTGACTACCCAGTGTTTTATGATTTGTGGTAAATATTGTGAAATTATAGCTAAAATACATTGGAGTATATTGTAATTCCACAAAAATCAGGCTTATGGTTTTTTTTGTCCATAATGCTCTGTTCAGGGGAGTACCACTGTCGGCATTTTTAACAACGTGAGGTGATATTGAAGCTTTGGGGAAAAATACAAAGGAGGCCACACAATTAATTAAATCATTCCAATTTTGGAGCAGTCTCTGTCCTATGCAGGGCTGTCATTAGTACAAACACTGAAAGGTGACAAATCCAGAACTGCGGTCAGGGTGAGGGCACTGTCAGTGTAAAGAAAAAACTCTTTATAGAAACTAAAATGAAAGATTATAATTTTGATTTGAGTTCTTGAGGAATGCAATTTGTGCTGTAAATCCCATCATCCACTGTACTGATTCAATAGCTAAGAAAATACTTTCAAGAAATAACTCTAAAAATCGAACAACCGAGCAGAAACTCCAGGTCAGTATTCATGGGAAAAGGTCACTGGATCTAATGTATATGGTGAGTACTTAATTTATGTACAATCTAATCTATAGGACTATAAAGAATGATCATAAATTCTTCTGAGTTGTGCTCGACTGGATTGGTTTTTTGAGTTCAGTATTGTTTGCTCATCTAACTGTTGGATATGATTGGCATCAAGTTTACAGCAACTCTTAAAGCCCAATCCTCAGCCTTAATCTCACTGTACCCACTATAGAATACATATTATAGACTCAGTTTTTAGATATTTAAAACTGACATAAAGGAATGTTAACTTGATGATAATGTGACTATCAGGGTCTGAGAGACAGTTTATTTTGTTGTGAAACTGTCCATTTTCAATGTCTGTGCTCTGATTGTAAATATCCAACATTTTTGTGGAGGTAAAAACATAGACTCCCTATGGAGCAGGCCATTCCGTTCATCAATCCCACACAAACCCTTCAGAGACCCTCCCACCCAGATACAACAGGTTAGACCACCTGACCTGCACATCTTTGGATTGTGAGAGGAAACCCACACAGACACAGGGCGAATATGCAAACTCCACACAGTCACCTGAGGGTAGAACTGAACCCAGGCCCCTGGTGCTGAAAGGCAGCAGTGCTAACCACTGAACCACTGTTGCCCATGTACATAAAATGACCACCTGACCACAGACTGAGGCAAGGAAACCAATGTGGAACAAATAAATTTATCTGAACTTAAATTGCCATTTTTATTCAAAGGCATTGAAACCATGAACCTGAATTCGAGATGAGGTGAGAATGACTCCTCTTGCTATTGAGGCTGCATTTGACTGAGTGAGGCAATAAGTGACCTCAACAAAACTGGCCAATGGGAAAACTGAGTTAGTCATATCTGGCACAGAGGAAGATGGCTGTCATTGTTGTAGGTCAGTCATTTCAGCTCCAGGACATCTCTGCAGGAGTTTCTCGGGTAGTGTCCTAGGTCCAATCACCTTCAGCTGCTTCATCAATGACCTTTCCTCCATCATAGTCAGAAGTGGGGATGTTCAGCACCAATTGTAACTCCTCAGATACTGAAGCAGTCGAAGTCCAAATACACAAACTCTACGATATTTAGGCTTGGGCTGACAAGTAGCAAATAAAATTCACACCACACAAATTGCCATCACCAACATTAGTGAATCTAACTAGTTATCTCTTAACATTCAGTAGTATTACCATCCCTGAATTCCCCCATTATCAAAATCCTGGGGTTATCATTGATCAGAAACTGAACTAGACTCATCACAGACACTGGTTACAAGAGCAGAATAGAGGCTAAGGTGCTGGAAAAGCACAGAAGATCAGGCAGCATCTGAGGAGCGGGAGAATTGATGTTTCGGGCAAAAGTCCATCATCAGGAATGAGGCAGGGAGCCTCTGGGGTGGAGATATAAATGGGAGGGGGTGGGGCTGGGGAGAAGGTAGCCAAGAGTACAATAGGTGGATGGGGGTGGGGATGGAGGTGATAGGGTGGAGTGGACAGGTAGGAAGAAAGGTTGGCAGGTAGGACAGGTCATGAGGAAGGTGCTGAGCTGGCAAGGTGGAGCTGGGGTAAGGTGGGGGGACTGTGGCAAGACTTACACAATAGAACATCAATGCATCCCTCCCCAATGAGCTCAATGCATTCTATACTCACTTGGAACAGAGGCTTAGTGAAATGATGTCGCCTGCTCTGACAGCCTTGGGTGCCCCTGCACCCACAGTCACTGCCACAGGGGCAGACTGGCCTTCTCGAGGGTGAACCCTGGATGGAGTCCCTGGCTGTACACTCAGGTCCTGTGTGGACAGAGAGTGACCAGCCTGGATGAAGTTGCTGGCTGTACACTCAGGTCCTTGTGTGGACCAGCTGGTGGGAGTATTCACTGAGACCTTTAACTATCAGGTACTATCAGTGTCTGAGAAAGGAAAAAGTGGATATGGTGTTTTAAACACCCTCTGGCCCATCCCCTCAAATTTCTGGTAGATGTGTTCTCTGAATTGATCAGTCATGAGCCCTGGCATGTCATTATCAGGGGAGATTTTGAGTGTCTTCTGGATCTCTCTGTAGATTGTCCAAAGGCCCCTCGATACCCTCTGTACGAACTAAACAATTAGTGGATCTGTGTGTGGAGTTAGGATTGGTGGGTGTCTGGAGGCATTTTTTTTTCCCAATCCACACAGATGTCACATCAGGACTGTGGTTTTTTTTTCTGACCCCACCCCGAATTTGGTGGCATCTAATGTGATTAGTAACATTACCATCTCCAATCACACTCCAGTGTACCTTGCTATAGCGGGCCCAAGACACTGGTGAACGGATCTCTTTATCCTCCGGTGTACTACGTTTTTTTTTTGTGGAATACTTCTCTAGGGAATTCTGGGTGTTCCTAGACATTAATTCAGGCTTGGTTACTACCTGCTCCATCCTTTGGGAAACTGCCAAAGCCTATGGCAGGGGGTTAGTTATTTCCTACTCTGACAGTGGGAAGTGGCAGAACGGTGAGCAGCAACGTCTCCTTGAAGCCCGGTTGAAGGCAGCTGAGAAGGCTTACTTTGACAGCGTTAAAAATCACAACACCAGGTTATAGTCCAACAGGTTTAATTGGAAACACACTAGCTTTCGGAGCGACGCTCCTTCATCAGGTGGTTGTGGAGGGCTCGATCATAACAGAATTTATAGCAAAAATTTGCAGGGTGATGTAACTGAAATTATACATTGAAAAATTGATTGTCTGCTAAGCCTTTCATCACTTAGAATGCAGTGATAGTTTAAGTGAAACTAAGTGATGAAAGGCTTAACAGACAATCAATTTTTCAATGTATAATTTCAGTTACATCACCCTGCAAATTTTTGCTATAAATTCTGTTATGATCGAGCCCTCCACAACCACCTGATGAAGGAGCGTCGCTCCGAAAGCTAGTGCTTCCAATTAAACCTGTTGGACTATAATCTGGTGTTGTGTGATTTTTAACTTTGTACACCCCAGTCCAACAGCGGCATCTCCAAATCATGACTACTTTGACAGCGTCACGTTGGTCAAACTACAGGATGACGGCGCTGCGGTCTGCATTGGATTCCATGCTCACGCAGACAGCAACGAAGGAGCTTATTTTCGCAAAACAAAGGTAATATGAGCATGGTGACAGGCCAGGCAAATACTTAACATATCTTGCCAGGAAAAGGAGTGCCCCTCAAGCCATTGTTAATTAGGGAAGGGTTTGGGAACCTAAGGTATGATTCCGAAAAGATTAATATAGCATTCCAGAGATTTTACTCTGAAATATAACAAACTGAGGGTCATCAGGGGCAGGCCAAGATGGAGTTGTTTTACAAGGATCTGGAGCTCCTGGGCATGACCCCCAAACAAGAGTCTTTTCTCAGTGCCCCCTTAGCAGAGCAAGAGGTGCAGGAAGGTGTGAGGCAGCTTCAGAATGGAAAGGCGCCTGGTCCTGATGGACCTCCCAGAAAATTCTATAAGGAATTTATGAACATATTGTCAGGCCCGATGCTCAACCTGTTCAGTGACTCATACAGTCATTGTCTCCTGCCATCTCTGAGAGGCCAATATATTTCAGTTTCTTTTTATAAAGAAAAAGAGGACTGTGCTTCGTACAGGCCCATTTCACTTCTAAATGTGGACTTTAAAATCCTCTAAGACACTCGCGTTAAGGCTGGAGTCTGTGTTACCTTCTATTGTTAAAAAGGAACAGATGGGTTTCATAAAGAGCTTCCAATAATGATAGGAAGCTGCTTAATGTAATTCAAGTGTGTCAACAACAGCTAGTATAGGGATTGGTGGTTTCACTCGATACAGAGAAGGCGTTTGACCGAGTTGCATGGCCAAACTGTTTTTATACTCTGAAGCTGTTTGGCTTGAACGAAGCCTTTTATAAGGTGGGTAAAAATTCTCTACAGTGACCCTCTTGCTGCGGTCATCACCAATGGGGTATGATCAAACAATTTTAATCATTTTCGGGGCAGCTGGCAGGGCTGTTCCCTTTCACCATTGCTTTTTGTGTTGGGTGGTTGAACTGTTGGCAGAGGCCATTCGTAAGGATCCCAATATATCAGCTCCAGAAGTGGGGTCAAAAGTGCTTAAGATTGTGTTGTCCATGGTTAATGTCCTTTTTTTTGTGTCAAATCCAGCAGTTTCAGTGCCTTGCCTGACGTAATGCATCAGCTCATTTGGCACCTTTTTCGGGGCACAAGATTAATTTTGCAAAATCAGAGGCTATGCCTATGGATGGTCTTACAAAGGTGCTTGGTCTTTAGGGTGAACCTCAATTCCCATTTAAGTGGTCACGGGGGTGGTTTTATGTATTTGAGCATATTCATTACTCCAGTTCTTGATCAGTTGTTTAAAGCTAATTTTCAATTATTTGACAAAATCAAACAAGCCCTTCAAAGATGGGATGTGTTCCAGTCTCAGTTATGTCGGATCGTGTTTATTAAGATAAATATTCTCCCCTGTTTATTGTATACTATATGAATGCTCCCCCTGATTTTCGATAAACAAATGTTCAGGAGACTGAACAGCTGGTTCAACTGTTTATTTGGCATCGTTAGTGACCCCTCATTAAATTAGCTAAACTGCAATTGCCTCACAGATTGGGGGGAGTGGATATCCACTAAGCTCGCTTTTCTCTTACATGAGTGAGTGGGCTTGTGGGGTCCCTCTTTCAAAATGATTAGATATCGAAACCTCTCAAGCAAAGTGCCCCCTTACTGGCTTGCTGCTGTTGGACAAAATGAGGACAGATAGGGAATATTGCCACAACCCAATAGGTATTAATACTGTTCCAGTATGGAAGGCAATATTGGCAAAACATTTTTTTTTCTCGTATAGTGAGTATGATGGGTTTTCAACCAGGGAAGATGGATTCAGGACTCGAACATTGGGCAGCTAGGGGTGTGTCTTACTTGGGCAATTTATTTGAGAGAGACACAATGATGTCCTATGATTAGTTAGCACGGAAATATGAGCTTTTGTTTTTTCAAGTTAGGAATTTTATTCAAAAAAAGACTACACTTCTGACTGGTCCCTATAAATCTGACATAGAGAGGAGGATGCTCAATGCACTTTATCGTCAATTGGGGAGCAGCCCCTCAGATGAGTTCGATTGACTCTGCAGGCTGTGGGAGAGAGCATTAGGCCTTGGGGTCTCCTCAGAGGCATAGGAAGATATTTGGGAAAATGCAAGAAAGATATATATTGCAATAGGCCCCATGCTTTACATTGAAGATTCTCGACACGGTCCACTTGGCTCTGGATTGTTTGTGAAAAGTTAAATCGGGGTATCTTCAACATGCCCTAAGTATAACGTTAGTATGGACACTCTTACCCATTGTCTCTGGTCCTGTGGCAGACTTCAAACATTTTGGAGTGCTGCGGTGGCTGCAATGCAGGGGATTTTGGGTGGAGAAGGACCCACTCTCTCCTCCTCTTGACCTGCCCAGTGTGTTCCCTGTAGATGCGCATAAGAAAAAACTTTTCAAAATCCTCACTTTCTGTGCTAGAAAGAATATCATCTTAGGTTGGGTTTCCAAAAATCCCCCCGACCTGTCAGGTTGGCGTAAGATTGTTATGGAGCATATCCCCTTGGATTTTCTCACGTATGGTACACTACAAGACTGAATTTCTATAAGACAGGGTGGTCTTTTTGGAATACCTGGACGCAGATTTGTCTGACACATTAATCAGGGCTTTTATATAACTGTAATGGTTGTGTTTTATGAGTTCAATATCCAGAGTGGGGGACATGCAAATGTAGGAATAGGTGAAAATTAATGCTCTTAATATTTGAGTTTGTTTTGCTGAGTTGTATTGTTATTATTTATTAGTTTGTTAGTTATTATTTATTTTGTTTAGTAGTTGGTTTTAAAATGTTTTTATGTACATAAATATCTGCATACAAGGGTAGTTTAGGCTTTTTACTTTTTGATCTTTCTTTGTATTGTTTTGAATTGTATTGTTTTATATTTGTAATATTAAAATATTTTCAATAAATATTTTTTAAAAATTGCTTTCTCAGAAGTCTAACAAAATTTGGCATTTACACAATACTTGCCAATTGTTATAGATACATCATGGAAAGCATCCATTGGGTCGAAAACTAGTGTGGAAACATGTTTGTTTGGAAATACGTACCAACAGATTCGAGAACAGCTTCTTCCCAGTTGAGACTTTATGAATGGACCTCCCAAATATTAGAGGTGATCTTTCTGTTCACCTTTCTCTGTAGCTGTAGCACTGTATTCAGCATTATGTTCTATTACCCTGATGTACTTATGTAACATGATTTGTCAGGATAGTCTCTGTCCCACTCAATGTTTTATTATTTTTCTTGGAGGTTGGTAAGTAATAAAACTCCTTTTCCTTCACTCAAGAAAACATTGCAATAGCCTCCTTGACCTGGCTTGTATTACACTTTTAATTGAAATGTGATATAACTGAAATGGGATTAAAGATCTTTGTCATGGCTGGTTGAGGCAAGAGTTCATCACCCTGCAGGTAAGATCAAGGGAACTGTCTCTGGTGTTGGGAGGAAGACATTTGAGACCTAAATACCAAAAGTAATTGAGAGCATGTTTGACCTATTGTGGTTATTGAATATAAATCCACACCCAGTTTATCACATTATTACATATTACTGAGAATTTTTCTTTTGTTCTATGCTCACAGACTTTGCCACTAATTTTTCCTCATTTTGTAAGACAGATTAGATTTATTTTCCTGTTGCACTTGAATGCAGTGTGTTTGGCTCCATAAATGATATGATGATTCTAAAAATTGCAGGAAATGCTTTATATCTGCAGTGTGTAAACTGATCCCACCATCTGATGTATTCTGGCCTCCGAATACTCCCCCACTGCGTGGAAGGTAATTTGTGTAAGTGCTGCTGACAAAGTGACTCCCAGCCAGAGAGTGTCAGATCATAACGTCAGAAACATAACCAGCAAACATGTAACTCTTTCCAAATACATACAGGTTGTATCTCGGGTTTAAGGGATGTACGAATCAGAATTGGATTTATCAATATTTATTAAACTCAGTTAAAAATCACACAACTCCAGGTTATGGTCCAACAGGTTTAATTGGAAACACACTAGCTTTCAGAGCACCACTCCATCAGGTGGTAGTGAAGGATACAATTGTAAGGTGCAGAATTTATAGCAAAAGTTTAGTGTGATGTAACTGAAATTATACATTGAAAAATACCTTGTTTGCTGAGTCTTTCATCTATTCGAATCCCAAGATTCTTTCTTGTAAAAAAAATCTTTCATTAAATTCAAGAGAATTAAATTCTTCAACGATAGCTGTTTCTCTTCGTGGAATGGTTCTAGTGACAGGAATTGTTTGCTGTTACAAACTGTCATCAAATTATGGAAAATTTATCAACAAATTAATGGAAGATGATAGACAATGTGAATTTTGCTAAATGTGAGCTATGATTTGTTCTAGTCTGAGAAATTTCTCACTGAAAGGAATGTGGGACTTTGTTTTAAATACAGACTATGAATTTACACTGAAATAGTCAAACACAACAGGTTGTACAGATTTAAATGCTCATTAAATTCAAATTTGGGGGCCCTCTTATGATGCAGAAGTAGTGTCACTTTCCCTGGAGCAGGAGGCCTACATTAAAGTTCCACCTGCCTGGAGGTGTGCAATAACATCTCTGAACAGGGTGATTAGAAAAACAGGTTAAATTCAAAAATTGAACAGAATAATTTTTTTCAATATTAGGAATTGAGGTCTGAAATTGTTTTTTCCTTTTTGCTAAAAGGAATGTCTCTATCATTGTTGTTTTTGGGTTTATTGTCACCTTGGAGTGCAGGTTCATAGCTCCTTGAAAGTGGAGTCGCAGGTAGATAGGATAGTGAAGGTGTTTGGTTTGCTTTCCTTTATTGGTCAGAGTATTGAGTACAGGAGTTGGGAGGTCATGTTGCAGCTGTACAGGACATTGGTTAGGCCACTGTTGGAATATTGTGTGCAATTCTGGTCTCCTCCTTCCTATCGGAAAGATGTTGTGAAACTTGAAAGGGTTCAGGAAAGATTTACAAGGATGTTGTCAGGGTTGGAGGATTTGAGCTACAGGGAGAGGCTGAACAAACTGGGGCTGTTTTCCCTGGACCGTCGGAGGCTGAAGGGTGACCTTATAGAGGTTTACAAAATTGAGGGGCATGGATAGGATAAATAGACAAAGTTTTTCCCTGGGGTTGGAGAGTCCAGAGCTAGAGGGCATAGGTTTAAGGGGAAAGATATAAACGAGACCTAAAGGACAACTTTTTCATGCAGTGGGTGGTACGTATGCAGAATGAGCTGCCAGAGGATGTGGTGGAGGCTGGTAAAATTGCAACATTTAAGAGGCATTTGGATGGGTATATGAATAGGAAGGGTTTGGAGGGATAGGGCCGGGTGCTGGCAGGTGGGACTAGATTGGGTTGGGATATCTGGTCGGCATGGACGGGTTAGACAGAAGGGTCTGTTTCCATGCTGTACATCTCTATGACTCTGATCTGAAAGTTTACTGTTTTATAGCTAGAATTATTGTGTGGTAGTGTTTCTCTCTCAGAACCAGGAGGCCTAGGTTCAATCCCACCTACTGCCAAGGTGTATAATACAATCTCTAAACAGATTGATCAGAAAATATCCACAATGAGACTTTTTAACCATAATGGAGACACTACATTAGGTGCAGCTTATTATAGTTGGTTAGCCACTTGAAACCGGAATGACCAGAATACTCCTCTTAAATACAAACACAAAGCTGTAATGCCATCTCAGTTGATCCCAGTCAACGTTCAGTCTTTAGGGATTGGAATATGGCTCCCTTTTGAGATTTGGGTGTAGATGTTTCCAGATTTCATTGGCAGTGAAAAAGGTGAGGTCTGGATCTAATTCTCCCATTTCCTTGTGGTGCAGGAAGGAAGAGAATAAAGTCTATTGGTTGTTATGAAGCTAAACTAATGAAGTTTCAATTACATAAGCCATTCCAAATTCTGTTCAGTGTCTGAAGATGAAGAAGCATGTAAATATATGACCTGAACACAATTGGAGTGGTGTTAGTGATAAATGAGTGGTGCTGGAAAAGCACAGCAGGTCAGGCACCAGCTGAGGAGCACAAAAATCGACATTTCGGGCAAAAGCCCTTCATCAGGAATAGAGGGCTTTTGCCTGAAACGTTGATTCTCCTATTCCTCGGATGCTGCCTGACCTGTGCTTTTCCAGCAGCACACTCATAAACTCCTGTTTCCAGCATCTGCGGTCTTCACTTTTGCCTTAGGGATGAATGAGATGATTCTTGTCTTCCGTTTCCCTTAATTTGTGTTTTGTGATGAGGAGCTTTTGCCCAAAATGTCAATTCTCTCCGTAAATTATGAAGGAAAGTGTAAGATCTTTATATGCCCTTTGTCTCATAGACTGTCCCTGTTAATTGTAGAGGCTTGTTAATTGTTATTATGTGCAAAGACCAGCAGAATTGAAGCCGTTCTTGAAACCGTTTCAGATGTCAAGTTGTTCATGTCTAGCAGGTAAATAATTACTTTCTGGCTCTCACTGTTCACTTTCTGATTTTAAACCTATCTCCGAGATCCGGTGTCACAATTCAGTGATAGAGGTCGAACAGACATATGTGGCACGTCCTGCATTTCACCAACATTATTCACCAAGTTGCACATTGATACATCAAACCTTAATAAATCCCAGGAATGAACTTTTTAACCATCATTATTTATAGTCATAATAAAAATCATAACAATTTAAAAAGTGATAATCTTGATGAGATTTAAAGCAAATCCTAATCCTTTTTGCATAAATATCAATACCAGGAGAATTTCTGCTGCCAATATACTGGGAATGGTGACTGTTTGTTTGGTTTGGGTGTTATTCAGTGTGCAGTGTCGTGACAGGGTGCCATTATTTTATACAGTGGGAACTGTCTATCCTGACTTCTAACCCTTTTTAGCTGGATGATTTGAAGGTGATGAAACCGTTCCTTTGTCCCAATGAAGAAGGAAAACTCTGACAACAGACAAGACCAAAACAATATTTAATTCCCCTTACACAACGAAAACCCGACAATGTGAATGAGAGCAGGAGAAGGCCATTCAGCCCCTCAAGCCTGCTCCATCATTTAATAAGATCATGGCTGATCTGATTACACCACCCTGTCTTGTCCATCCTCAATAACCTTGCACCAACTCCACCACCCCCTCCCCCGCACCACCAGCCCACTGCTTTGTTTAGCAATTACCAACCTTCCTTCTCGCCCCTCTTCCCACCACCCTGCCCTGACCTCTTTTAACCATCTCTCAATCCCTCCAGTTCCAATATCCTTCTCCCTTCCCCCTCTCTTGCTGTATTCCCCTGAAATTTGCACACCTGCACTTCAAAGCTGGTATGGTGTGCATGCATTGGTGTCAGCAAACACGTGCAGCCTTTCCTGCAGTTTTTTCGAGACAACAGAATTCCACACACTCCACCCTCTGCAAGAAAATAATTTTTCTAATTCTGTCTGAAATTGGTGGCACTTTTTGTTTAAAGTGACTCCTAGTTCTAGATTCTCCTAGAAGTAGAAATGTCCTTTCCACATTCACCCTCCGGTTCAAATATATATTTCAAACAGGTCACCTTGTATTCTTCTAAACACAATGGATACAACTCCAGCCTATAAGAACTTTCCTCATAAGACATCCTCCCCATTTGAAGTAGTACTCTGGTAAACCTTTATCCGAATTCTTTCCAATGCATTTATATCTTCCTTAAAAATATTGACCAATACTGTAGACCCTTTCTAATCTGATTTCCCCATCACAGACTATAATTATTCCTTTACCTCCCTACGTCTGGATTACATAACCCCCCAATACATGGATTCCATTCTCCTAGCAATAAACGACAGCTTTCTATTAAGTTTCCTGATTATTTGTTGCGCCTGTATTCTAACCTTTTGCAATTCCTGTAAAAAGGACCCCCAAATCTCGCTATATCTGAGCTTCATCATCATTGATTATTTCTGTCCGACCAGGTAATTACCCTTCGGGGCCCGTACTTCACTCCTGCTTCTTGTCATCTTTTCATTATTTCCCATCGCTACCCAAACCATTCTACATCCTGATTTCCTGAACTTGGGTCATCCCTCTCTATTGTACTAATACTGTTGTTATTAATCCTTTCCTTGCTGTCAGTTCCTTTTGAAATATCTTCAATCCTTCAATATTCAGGTCCCAATACACATCCTCCTACATCTATATCTCTGTAATAACTATCACTTGTATTTGCATGCTCAGTTCTTGTTTTAAATGCTTTATGTTGTCTTTAGTGTTGTCCTTTTACGACCATTTTTAGCCTCTAACCTTATCTGCTGATTCACTGTCTTAGATTTGTACTAATACTTCCTGCCATGGTCTGTTTATCATTGACCCTCTGCCTTATTGATACTGTTTTAACTTAGTGTTTAAGAAACTCAGTCCCAAAGTCATTGTTTGACCAATGATAGGAGCTTGTGATTCTGAGAGGATTGATGTAGAATTCATTTGCCTTACATTCTGCCAATCACAAAGACAAGCTTTATGTCACCTCCATATTCAGATGATCTGTAAGCTACTCATTAAAGAAAAGTCAAAAGCCAATTAAATTCTTTGTTTGTCCATCTCAAGCCTCCAGGTGGTAAAGAGTCTCTGACCTGTTTACCAGACAGTGTCAAGGAACTGCAGGCAACTCTGACCGTTTCGTACTGTTTGACAGCACGGCTGTGCTGGGAAGCATTAGTGGAAAATCTGCCGAAGAGACATTGATTTGGAGAAGCCTGTTGGAGGTTAAAGATGATCCATCTGTCTGCACATCTTTACTTCCAAAATCTGTCACTTCCTGAGGAGCCTGTAGCTCTGATGTCCCTTTGACTTTTACATCCAAATATACAGAATGGCAAACTATCTTAGGCTTATTTGGTAAAATTAATTTCTTGTATATCTTATCTCAATCCAGTTTGTATATAGGAATACTTTGCAAGAATTAACATTTCCAGAATATAACACTAAACCCCTCTTCAGATCTGAACTGATTGTCTGTCTGTCTGTCTGTCTGTCTGTCTGTCTGTCTGTCTGTCTGTCTTTTAATGTTGAGTTTGGAAACACCTGCATGGGACACCTGCAGGAATATGTATACATTTTTTCATAGCATAAAGAAAAACAATTAAACTTCTACATTTCACACTAATGAATATAGTCAGTTTAGTCAAAAAAATCACCCTGTAATAAGGTAATGAGTCTTGTATTTCTCACATCAAGTGCTATCAAGCAGCACCTGCTCAGTGACACCAGTTTGGGTTCCACCAGGGCCCCTCAGTTCCTGACCTCATCACAGCCTTGGGTCAAACATAGGCAAAGGAGCTGGATTCCAGAGGGGAGGGGAGAGTAACTGCTTGTACTAGAGTCTGAACATTAATGTTTAACACCAAGCTATCACTGATATGCCCAACTTGGATCTCCGCCCTGGTGCAGTGAAATCAGTACGGGGAGAGCTCAGAACCACCAAGGGGCAGAAAATTACCTCGATGGAAGTGGGGAGATTGTTTATAAATCCCCAAACTGTAGTGGGAAAAGCTTTAAACAGGAAATTAGAGATGCAAACAATAAATGTAAATATGGGCAACATATATAATTGGGCAAATCAAATTGATAACAGTGCCTAGGAGAAGGAATTTTGAGTATGTATCAGATGGTAACTCAACATACTGATCCAGGAAAACAACTTGAGGATGGAGTGAGTCTTTTAGGAATATAAAAGGAGTAGCAGTACTGTATATTTAAGAGGGAAATCAGGAGAGCAAAAGTGGGACATGAGAGAGCTTTAGCAAATAGGGTTAAGGAGAATCCAAAGTTTTTTTTCACCAATACATTAAGGACAAAAGGGTTAGTAGGGAGCGAATAGGGCCCCTCAAAGATCAGCAAGGCGGCCTATGTGTGGAACCGCAGGAGATGGGGGAGATACAAAACAAATATTTTGCATCAGTGTTTACTGTGGAGAAGGATATGTAAGATATAGAATGTGGGGAAATGGATGGTGACATCTTGAAAAATGTCCATATTACAGAAGAGGTGCTGGATGTCTTGAAATGCATAAAGGTGGATAAATCCCCAGGAACTGATCAGGTGTACCCGTGAACTCTGGGAAGCTAGGGAAGTGATTGCTGGGCCCCTTGCTGAGATATTTGTTTCATCGATCGTCATAGATGAGGTGCCGGAAGACTGGAGGTTGGCTAATGTGGTGCCACTGTTTAAGAAAGTGGGTAAGGAAAAGTCAAGGAACTATAGACCAGTGAGCCTGATGTCGGTTGTGGGCAAGTTGTTGGAGGGAATCCTGAGGGACAGGATGTACATGTATTTGGAAAGGCAAGGACTGATTAGGGATAGTCAACATGGCTTTGTGCATGGGAAGCAAATTTTAAACAGTAGAGAAGAAACTACTACTCCCAGAGAATTGAGAATCTGTGGAATTCACTATCCCAAAGTGTGGTGGATACTGGGACAGTGAGTAAATTCAAGGAGGAGTTAGATTTTTAATTGGTAATGAGTTGAAGAGCAGGAAAATAGGTGTGAGGAGCATATCAGCAAAAGATCGAATGGTGGAGCAGACTTGATGGGCCGAATGACCAAATTCTGCCCCTAATCTTATGAAATCATGTCTCACTTGTTTAAGTTTTTTTTTGAAGTAATGAAGAAGATTGATGAGGGCAGAGTGATGGACGTGATCTATATGGACTTCAGTCAGGCATTTGACAAGGTTCCCCGGTAAACTGGTTAGCAAGGTTAGGTTACATGGATTACAGGGCGAACTAGCCATTTGGATGCAGAACTGGCTCGAAGATAGATGACAGAGGGTGGTGGTGGAGGGTTGCCTCTCAGACTGGAGGCCTGTGACCAGTGGAGTGCAGCAAGAATTGGTGCTGAGTCCTCTACTTTTCATCACTTATATAAATGATTTGGATATGAACATAGGAGGTATAGTTAGTAAGTTTCAAATGACACCAAAATTGGAGGTGTAGTGAACAGCGAAAAATGTTATCTCAGAGTATAACAGGATCTTGATCAGATGGGCCAATGGGCTGAGGAGTGGCAGATGGAGTTTAAATTAGATAAATGCGAGGTGCTGCATTTTGTAAAGGCAAATCGGGGCAGAACTTATACACTTAACGGTAAGGTCCTGGGGAGTGTTGCTGAACAAAGAGACCTTGGGGTGCAGGTTCATAGCTCCTTGAAAGTGGAGTCACAGGTAGATAGGATAGTGAAGAAGGCATTTGGTATGTGTTCTGTTATTGGTCAGAGTATTGTGTACAGGAGTTGGGAGGTCATGTTGCGCTGTACAGGACATTGGTTTTTTGAATATTGCGTACAATTCTAATCTCCTTCTTATTGGAAGGATGTTGTAACACTTAAATGGTTCAGAAAATGTTTACAAATATGTTGCCAGGTTTGGATAATTTGAGCTAAAGGGAGAGGCTGAATAGAACAAAAAAAATTTACAGCCCACGAACAGGCTCTTCGGCCCTCCAAGCCTGAGCTGATCCAAATTCACTGTCTAAACCCGTCAATCAATTCCTAAGCATCTGTATCCCTCTGCTCCCCACCTACTCATGCATCTGTCCAGACGCATCTTAAATGAATCTACCGTCCTGCCTCTACCACCTCTGCTGGCAACACGTTCCAAATGCCCACCCCCCTCTGTGTGAAGTACTTGTCACGTGTATTCCCCTTAAACTTTCCACCTCTCACCTTGAAAGCATGACCTTTCTTTTTTTAATTCTTCAACCTGGAAAAAAGCTTGTCTCTATCCACCCTGTCTATACCCTTCATGATTTTGTAGACCTCAATCAGGTCCCCCCTCAATCTCCTTTTTTTAATGAAAATAAACCTAACCTACTCAACCTCTCTCCATAGCTAGCACCTTCCATACCAGGCAACATCCTCGTAAACCTTCTCTGCATCCTCTCCAAAGTGTCCACATCCTTTTGGTAACGTGGCGATCAGAACTGTACACAGTATTCTAAATGCGGCAGAACCAACGTCCTGTACAATTTTAACATGACCTGCCAGCTCTTATACTCAATACCCCGTCCGATGAAGGCAAGCATACGATATGCCTTCTTGACCACTCTATCCACCTGTGCAGCAACCTTCATGGTACAATGGACCTGCACTCCCAGATCTCTCTGCTCATCAACTTTTTCTAAGACCCTTCCATTCATTGTATAATTCGCTCTAGAATTAGTCTTGCCTAAATGCGTCACCTCCCATTTGTCTGGATTGAAAGCCATCTGCCACTTTTCCGCCCAACTCTCCAGTCTATCTATATCCTCCTGTATTCTTTGACAGTCCCCTATGCTTTCTGCTACTCCACCAATCTTTGTGTCATCTGCAAACTTGCTGATCATACCAACAGTGCCCTCTTCCAGAACATTTATGTATATCACAAACAACAGTGGCCCCAACACTGATCCCTGTGGAACACCACTGGTCACCTTTCTCTATTTCGAGAAACTCTCTTCAACTACTACTCTCTGTCTCCTGTTGCTCAACCAGTTCTTTATCCACCTAGCTAGAACACACTGCACACCATGTGACTTCACTTTCTCTATTAGTTTACCATGGAGAACCTTATCAAACGCCTTGCTAAACGCCTTCCTTCATCTATCAACTTGGTCACTTCCTCAAAGAACTCTAAGTTGGTAAGGCACAATCTCCCCCGTACAAAACCATGTTGCCTATCACTGATAAGCCCATTCTTTTCCAAATATAAATAAATCCTATCCCTCAGTACCTTCTCCAGCAACTTCCACACCACTGACGTCAGGCTCACTGGTCTGTAGTTACCTGGAATATCCCTACTACCCTTCTTGTACAGGGGGACAACATGAGCAACCTTCCAGTCCTTCACCTGTATTTAAGAATGCCTCAAAGATATCTGTCAGGGCCCCAGTTATTTCCTCTCTCACCTCCCTCAGCAACCTGGGATAGATCCCATCCGGTCCTGGGGAATTGTCCACCTTAATAACCTCTAGCCTACCCAACATATCTTCCCTACTTATGCCAACATGATCCAGACTAATCAAACTTCTATCTCTATTCTCAACATCCATCATGTCCCTCTCCTCAGTGAACACTGATGCAAAGTAATCATTCAGAATCTCACCCATTCTCTCAGGCTCGACACACAACCTTCCTTCATTATCCTTTAGTGGACCAATCTTTTCTCTAGTTACCTGCTTGCTTCTTATATAAGAATAAAATGCTTTGGGATTCTCCTTAATTCTGCTCGCTGAAGCTATTCCATGACCCCTTTTAGCCCGTTTGATTCCTCGTTTAAGACTTGTCCTATTCTTCCGATATTTCTCCAGGGCCTGTTCTGTTCTTAGCTGCCTAGACCTTATGTATGCTTCCCTTTTCCTCTTGGCTAGTCGTACAGTTTCTCCTGTCATCCACTGTCATGAATCTTGCCATTCCTATCCTTTGTCTTCAACAGATCATGCCTATCCTGCACTATCTTTGAAAGCCTCCCACATCTCAAATGTGGACTTCCCTTCAAATAGCTGCATACATTCCACGTTTCCCAGCTCCTGCCTAATTGTGATATAATTGGCCTTGGTCCAGTTTAGTACTCTTCCCTTAGGACCACTCTCATCTTTATCTACGAGTATTCTAAAACTTACGGAATTGTGGTCACTGTTCCCAAAGAAATCTCCCACTTCTACCACCTGTCCTGGCTCGTTCCCCAGTACCAGGTCCAATATGGCCCCTTCCCTCATCGGCCTATTGACATACTGCTCTAGAAAACTTACCTGGATGCTTCTTACAAATTCTGCCCATCCAGACCTCTGATACTAAGTGTATCCCAGTCAATGTTGGGAAAATTAAAATCTCCCATCATCACCACCCTGTTGCCTCTTCATCTTTCCATAATCTGTTTACCTATTTGTTCTTCTACCTCACGCTCACTGTTGGGAGGCCTATAATACAGCCCCAACAATGTAACTGCACCCTTCTTATTTCTCAGCTCCACCCATAATGCCTCATTACCCAAGCCCTCCATTGTGTAGGCTGGGGCTGTGTTCCCTGGAGGGTCGGAGGCTGAGGGGTGACCTTATAGTTTATAAAAGCATGTGGGGCACGGATAGGATAAACTGACGAGGTCGTTTCCCTGGGGTGGGGGAGTCCAGAACTGGAGGGCATAGGTTTATGGTGAGAGGGGAAAGAGGCAATGTTTTCCCCAGAGGGTGGTGCGTGTATGGAAAGGGCTGTCCAGAGATACTTGAACTCAAACAGTGGAGGCACTAGCTGTGCAGATTCACTCCTGGGTCAGACAGTAGGCAGTTTCTTTCTTGAGTGAATCACTTCCAACATTTTATTTATTGATAACGAGATACCCATAACCTTTTTTAAAAAAGTAAAAGATCTTGAATTGATAATTAAATAGTACCTTTTTTAAAAATTTCTTTTCATTGCCTGAGAAGCAGAAATTCTACAAACATTTGAGGCTGGGGAAACACAGATGAAGAAAAAATCCATTTTCTTCCCCAAAATTACTAAAACAAAATATTTCATTTTTGTTATGAACTATATTAACAGCACCAGTAGAATAGAATTGTGATTTATTGAATGATACATGTTAGTTTTTCAAATTGAAATCCTCTAACTTGAGATGTAAACTTATATCAAATGACATTTTCATGTCATTCTTTGTAACTCTTTTATTTTTAACATAAATAAGCACAGCCATAAATTTTGTGTGGACTTTTATTTGATTTAAATGACTTCAGAGAGAAGGAGTAACCTCTGAGCTGGCATGCTTGTCTGTTTGGAGCAGATCCACAAAATATTGGATGTTTTAGTTATGGATTTAATGTAAGAAATTGAATTGTTGAACATCCTGTAATCAGTCCATTGATTTATCCCCAGCTTAATTTCTAAACATTAAATACTGACAAGGGTGAGTGTTTTTTATTTCATCCTCAAGTCCAAGTCTCAAAAATCTTTTTATACTAATTTACTTTTGCTGCCAGATTCATCATTAATTTACATTATGGTTCCCTGTTTGTTTTCTTCAATGAGCAAGTATGGAGTGGACTACACCAGAGTTTCTGCGTATCGTTCAGATGCAAAATTAGATTTCTCATTTTTCTAAACCCGTGATCAAGAAAGCTTTTCCCATAAGCCTCTGGGTACTTAGAAGGCAGATTCGTTCTTTCATCCTTAGTAACGTTTGACCTTTTAGATTGTAGTTTGCCTGGACCACATCAATGAGCAACTTAGGCCTCTCTTGTTTTGAGTCAGTTGATTTCATCATGAGACAATAGAAGCAGGAGTAGACCATTCAGCCCCTTGTGTCTCTCCTACTATTCTATAAGAATATGGCTGACCTTTCTTTCCCAGTCACGTTTCATATCCTTTGATTCCTTGGGACACCAGAAATCTGGTGCTGGTTTAAATATATTTAATATTGGAGCATTCACAATTTTCTGGGATGAAGTTAAACACCAGGTTATAATCCAACAGATTTAATTGGAAGCACTAGCTTTCAGAACGCAACTTGTGGATACTCCACAACCACCCGATGAAGGAGCAGCGCTCCGAAAGATAGTGATTCCAGTTGAAGCTGTTGGACTATAAACTGGTGTCATGATTTTTAACTTGTACACCCCAGTTCAACACCAGCGTCTCCAAATCATGACTACCATCGACACCACTAACTCTGGGATGAAGAATGCCAAATGTTCACAAGCCTCCAAGTGAAGTTGCTTTTCTCCTCTCACCCCTAAATGACTGGCTCTTTCTCCTCAAACCATGCCCCTTTGTCATAATTCCCCAGCCAAGAGGGAACAGTCTCTCAGCATCTAACACACGACGCCCCTTCAGAATCTTGTACATCTCAGTGAGATCACTCAAATTCTTCTAATGCCAAGAGAAGATCAGCCTGGTTGATTGACTCTCTCATCTTAGGCCAGCTCCCTCCAGTTGGAGCTGATCTAGGGAACCTTCATCGACTCAATTGCAGGCAGTTCTATCATTCTTTAATAATGGAAGATGCTTGCACCCAACATTCCAGCTGTGGTCTCCCATTGTTCTGTACGAATGGAGCAAGATTTCATTATTCCTGTACCCCAATCCCAATCCCAATCCCAATCCCAATCCAATGAAAGCCAAGCTGTCATTTGCCTTCCGAATTGTTTGTTGTACTACATGCTAATTTTCTGAGGACACAAAATCTCTGTACTCTGAATATTTTCTCTGGGTATCAACATTTACAATTTGCATACCTTTCAAAAAATATTCCGCTGTTTTATTCTTACAGAAATAGAGTAACTTTCCACTTTTCCACATTGTAGTCCGTCTGAAGCTTGTTGGGAACTCGCTTCATCTGCTTATTTCTCTTTGCAGCTTGTTTGTGATCTCCTCACAGTTAATGTTCTCACCATGTTTTAGGTCAATGGCAAACTAAGATATATTGATTTCTGTCTCTTTGTTTAATTCATTAACATAGATTGTAAGTAGCTGTGACCTCAGCATTGATTCATACAACAGGCCACAGATTGCCACCTTGCTCCATTTACACGTTCTCTTGGTTTCCTCTCTGGTAACCAATCCCATCTCCATCCTAATAACTCACCCCTAACTCCATAATCTTGTGCAGTAACAATTAGTTTATTTAATGAAATACCTTTTTTGAAATCCAAGTGTGTTGACTGATTCCCCAAAGGTTAGCTCAGGCGGCCAGTCCTACTGTTTACCTGGTGTCGGTGAGTAGGCAAAGATAGATCTGACTTTCAGCAGTTTCATTCAAGATTTCAGATTGTTTTAAGGCAGTTTATATCCATGGGGCAGTTGTGAAGTGTAGTCACTGTTTCAGTGTGGGAAACATCCTACAATGTCTTTCAGATAGTACACTTCTGCAGTTCTATCTGACAGACCTGTGCCTGAGACAGAAAGGAAAATGGATTAGATGTGTCTCCGTCAGCTAAAACATTCAGTCTCCATCAATGGAGCTAAGTGTCAAACTGAACAGTTCTTCAACCATTTCACTAACGTGTGGTTAAGCTTCTAACCCATGTTGGACCGACATTGTGAATTTGTTGAGAGGATGAAATCGCATTAAATCACACCTAAAGCATCAAAGGTTAAAGTTAAAGGTTGCAGCAACTTCACAATACTTTGGTAACATGGAAATCTATTCAAGCCTGTTTTGCCAACACAAATTAAACAGCAGGCACAGTGTGAAAGTCAAGGGAAGCAGATGGCATGGATCTAGGTGGTGAACAAACATGAAGTGGATTGACTGATGTGGAAATGAAGAAGTTGCTTGTGTTTCCCAATCCAAGAAATAATCATCTTCTTGGAATAAGAACAACATTGGAGTGTGAGTAAGGGCACATTTTGGTCGGAAAAATAAGGTCTATACTCTTTGCAAATGAAGTCAATCTAAGTGGGATTGAGGAGCAGAGTACTGTGGGGTGGGGGAGGGGAACAGATACACAAGCGCTAAAAGTTAATAAGGTCATTAATGGCCAAAAGCAAATACAGCGCTGGAGTTTATTTCTGGAGGGATACAGTTGTGAAGAAATGTAATGTTAGCTTTGTGTAGAACTTTAGACCACACTCAGATTACAGTACACAGTTCTGGGGCCAGAGTTTCTACTTGGTCTCAGGAACCTAGTGCTGGTGTAATTTTTGAGTCCTACCTCACAATGCAATCACCAAATATAGAACCCGAATCGTGCCAGGGTGAGTTCACTATCTAATTAGCAGCATTGAGAATTAGCAGGAGACAGGAGCTGCCACCATAACACAAGCAGCAAACACGGGCTTCGGCCATAATGAAACCTGCTGTCTTGTGGAATATGAGAGTCAGCCAATCAGTGGGTGAAAGGGAATGACAATACTCTCAATCCTGACCACAATTTAGAGGTTCCAGACCTTTTCAGCAGAGAAGAAGTTGTTCCTTCCTGACCACGTTGAACCTGAGCACTGTCTACAATCATCATCAGATTGTTTGGGTTCAGCAATTTACAAATTTAAAATGATACGGATTCTTTTCAGATCATTAATAGGCTGCCAAAGGAGTTTGTGCTGTGAATTGGAAACGCACAAGTTCATGATTTCCACACCCTCCCTCCTGAACACATTTTGACAATCCCAGGTGTTGGGATAATGACACTATTCTCGACATAATATTTAAGTGTGACTACTCCCATTCTAGCCCCAAAGCAAATAAAAATGTAACCTTGCTTCTAATTGGAGCCTTCAGGCCAATTTTCCAAAGAGCTTCACATGGATGGAAGCAGGTTATGATTAGACTAGATTCCCGACAGTGTGGAAACAGGCCCTTCGGCCCAACCAGTCCACACTGACCCTCCGAAAAGTAACCCGCCCAGACCCATTTCACTCTGACTAATGCACTTAACACTATGGGCAAAGATGCACATGGAAAGAAACCAGAGCATCTGGAGGAAACCCACACAGACACGGAGAATGTACAAACTCCACACAGACAGTCACTGATGGCTGGAATTGAACTTGGGACCCTAGTACTGTGAGACAGCAGTGCTAACCACTGAGCCACTGTGCCACCTTTAGATATAAGGGCGGGAGCATTGGGCTGGTGGGGATTTGAATGTTGATGTCAGTATGTGATGGGTGAGTATTGTTAACAGATTTTCTTTCACTTATACATTCCTGGGATTTGTGTCACTGGACAGGCCAGCATTTATTGCCCTTCCTTAATTTCCCCAGGAGGGACCTGCCTCTTGAACTGTTGCAGGTTTTGGGATGGGAGGAAGACCAAGACTTGTGTGGGAGGGAGTGGACACAACGTTCCAGGATTTTGACCAAGTGACACTGAAGGAGCAGGAATATATTTCCAAGTCAGGATGGTGAGTGTCTTGGAGGGGAACTTGCTAGTGGTGGTGTACCCATGTATTTGCTGTCCTTGTCCTTCTAGATGCTAACAGTAGCTTTTTGTTAGTGTTTTTGCAGTGTTTTTGCCTGTAGTTTTTACATGAAGTAGCAATAGTTATGTTAACTACCGGTACATCAGAAAATGGGTGAGAATATTGAGGTGTTGAAGAATCTAACAGACATTTATCACACCTACCTATTTTACAAAAGCATTATGTTCACAGGCACATGAGTGTGTGGAGATTCCCAGGGGTTGTGGAGTGATGTGAGCATGAAGTTTAAAGGGAATGTTGATGACAATAGAGAGTAACCTGCTTCCTGTAGTATGTCAAGTAATCCCAGAGTAAGATGCGATTTGAACCTTTATACTTTCACATCACATGCTTCTCATTGTTTTATACCATCGACCTGGAGTGGGAAGTTAACAATAGTGAAAGCTTAGTCATCTTCTAAAATTTGACTTTTGTTTGGTTGTCTCTGAACCCTTTTTGACGAGTTTGAGTTTATGAATCTTTTTTATACCTGTCTATCTGAAAGTGTCATTGTGTTGGGCTATCTCATGGGTCATCTCTGCTTTGTCCTGGTCTCTGGTTTCTTGGTCTTCTGAATCAGATTTCCTGCACATGCCCAGTGGCCCTCGGTGCCATATGCATTACAGATATCAAGAAGAGCTAGTCAGGTTTTGTGTTGGAGTTACAATTGGCATTTGTACTCGATTGTTGTAAGTTTGATGGGGGTTGCAATAGGGTTGGCTGCACCTGAAGCAGGTAACTATTGTTGGGGTCTCTCACTGTAACTTTGTACTTCTATCCATCCTCAAGTGATGTGTCAGTGGCATGGCCCTTTCTCCTCGCAAAATAACCTTCTTAAAGCCTTTATTGGTGAGGAGGCAATAACTAACTCAATGAGCCACTCTGACAGAATCTTTTTGGAAAAGTCATTCTTCGGCTTTTCACTGGCACCTTCAGAAAGGTTGGTCAATGGGCTTTTGGGGTGACTGTGTGAATGACATGGGCTGGAGTCTGTTAATCCTGAAATGAAGTCTTACCTTGAGCTGGTCTTTGAGACCCTTCAACACATCTTTTATTGGATCTTTCTGATTGTCCAAGCAAAGACTTCATGTATGAATCGACCTTTAAGCCAACTGGCTCCTTGTAATGAGAAGCAAAACCTTTACAGTTATTTTCTTGGAATCATACATCATTTTATTGGTAAAATAGAACTGTGTCATTTGAATAGTTGTGATTCAGTTAGGATGCCAATGGATACCACCGAATCCAGAAAGAGTTCTGTTATCCAAGATTCCTTCATAAAAATATTGTGCTGTATTTTGAGATCATTGTATTACTTTTAAAAATGCTCCTTGATTTTGTGTCAGTGAAATTAAAGGGGCATATTCTATAAGAGCCACTCACCGGAGCTGTTGTGAGGGATTATTACCTTTAGCATTAGCTTTCAGGTTACAAACATTCTTGTCTCCGTATTCTGTTGTGAATGATGCTGAGGCTCAGCTCAAAAGTAAATTGCAGCATCTTTATTTTTAATTGAGGCAATGCTAGAAATTTGTTTTACCTCTTAAAAGTTTATGCCCAATCAAATGAAATGAGCTCTGCTTCATTGATGGATAACAGCTTAGCTGCTGATCTATGCAGCTGCCTATTCTCAAAGAAACTGCTGCTGCTGATCGCCTGAATTCTCTGATGTCAAAATCTATTGTCTGGTTTTTCTTCAGTTAGCTTTCCAATTATCTACCACTAAAACTTTGGAGTCATCTTTACAGATGGTCACTGCTGCTAAAGTTGATATGAACTTGGCCTCCAGTAGGGTATTTTAACCTATTGTAGCTTTGAGAAACTGGGAATGAATGTCATGGTATTGAAGAATCTAACAGACATTTATCACAGCTACCTATTATCCACAAAAATTATATTCATAGGCACACAAGTGCCTGGACTAACCTTGAACTATTAGATTACAATAGAGAGCACCATACCTCTAATTGTGTCTTGCTTCAAACAAATCCAGGGGTAAAATGGAATAAGATACCTTTAATATCTTCAGGTTGCAAGCAAAACTTCCATGAAGATATCATAAACATGTCTCTATGTTATAATGACATATTGTCAGAATACCATAAAGATCATATACTTTTATTTTCTGTTTTTGTTTGTGGACTATTTTAAAACCAAAGTATTGTGGAAGGAATTGCTGCACCCTTAAAAACAAGTTCTTGAAACTGTCTGTGTGGGATTTACACTGTGCATTGATCAAGCAGTGGGAGTTTGACTCTGTGTCTGTGCGCGTGTCTGTGTGTACGTGCATGATTGGTTGCAGTCTGACCCTCTCTGGTTCCTAGACAGTGGGAACAGTTTATGGCTGTGAACAATGCATACTCACAGTCAAAGTAGCAGAAGAGTAGGTAAAACGTTCACAGACAAATATGAAAGGATAGGCAGAAAAGCTGAAACCAGACTCTTTGAACAGGAAACAAAGTGTTAGTGTTACTAAATCTATAGGCTGAACCTCTGAAAGCAAGGTTCTGTGGTCTGTACAAACTTTTTAAGAGAATTAGTCAAAGAATTGTGGGTGGCACGGTGGCACAGTGGTTAGCACTGCTGCCTCACTGCCTTCACTGTTCAATTCCCGCCTCAGGCAACTGTCTGTGTGGAGTTAGCACATTCTCCCTGTGTCTGTGTGGGTTACCTCTGGGTGCTCCAGTTTCCTCCCATAGTCCAAAAATGTGCAGGTTAGTTGAATTGGCCATGCTATATTGCCTGTAGTGTTAGGTGATAGGGTAAATGTAGGGGAATGGGTCTGGGTGAGTTGCTCTTCGGTGGGTCTTTATGGACTTGTTGGGCCAAAGGGCCTGTTTCCACACTGTAAGTATTCTAAATCTAAATCTAAAATGACCAGAGAGATGCTCCAGCTTGCAGGAGGTTTAATCAGTTCTGCCTTATCAATATGTTGCCACAATACCACTGTAAAGAGGAAGGTAAGAAGGAGTGGGTGTGTCAGGTAGTAAAAGCAATGGAAGATGACAGAGACAGATACAGTCAAGTTGAGTTTTCCCTCTACAACACACAAACTGAATCTCCTACTATCCAGTTAGTTGACACTGAAATACTATTAGACTTTCTATTTTTGTATCTGAAAGAAGCCCAAGAGGAGGATCCAGTGAGATTACTGATGCAGTTAAAGAAATCTGTAGAGTTAAATCTCAGTGGGGATGGGGGGAGGAGGGTGAAATACAGTACAGTGGCTCCATGGTTAGCACTGTTGCCTCACAGCACTAGGGACCTGGTTTCGATTCCAGCCTTGGGCAACTATCTTTTAGGAGAATGCACATTCTCCCTGTGTCTGCCAGTTTCCTCCGAGTGCTCTGGTTTCTTCCCACAATCCAGAGATGTTCAGGTTAGATGGATTGGCCATGCTAGATTGCCCGAGGTGCTCATGGATGTGTAGGTAAGGTGCATCAGTCAGGGGTAAATGTTGAATAATAAGGGAATGGGTTTGGGTAGGATACTCTTTGGAGAGTTGGTATGGACTTGTTGGGCTGAAGGATCTGTTTCCATACCGTAGGGATTCTATGATTTAGCATTCACAGTATTTCAGGGTGAATGCAGAGAAACGACACCACAAAAAATGACAGAGTTGTGAACACAGCTCAGTCCATCACACAAACTAGCCTTCCATCCATTGACTCCATTTATACTTCCCACTGCCTTGTGGTGTCAGATCTCATGGTGGGAGAACACTTTGGTGACAGTGATCACAACTGTCTAACATTTACCATAGCCATAGAGAGGGAAAGGAGCAGCTACCGAGGGAAGATATTTCATTGGGTAAAAGGAAATTATGATGCTATCAGACAGGAGTTGGGGCGTACAGACTGGGAATAACTGTTTCACAGAAAGGGCACAGCAGACATGTGGAGACTGTGTTTAAGGAGCAGTTGTTGCGAGTGATGCATAAATTTGTTCCTCTGAGACAGACAAGAAGAGGTAAGATTAAGGAGCCTTGGATCATGCAAACAGAGGAGCTTCTCATCAAAAGGAAGAAGGCAGCTTACATAAGGTGGAGGAAGCAAGGATCTAGCACAGCTTTAGAGGATTACAGGCGTGCTAGAAAGGAGCTCAGAAATGGACTGGGGAGAGCCAGGAGGGGGCACGAAAAAGGCTTGTCAAGAAGGATTAGGGAGAACCCAAAAGCATTTTACTCATACATGAGGAATAAGCGAATGATCGGGGGAAGGTACGGCCGATCAGGGCTAGCGGAGGAAACTTGTGTGTGGAGTCTGAGCAGATAGGGGAAGCCCTAAATGAGTTTTGCGCTTCGGTTTTCATCAAGGAAAGAGAACATGTTGTAAATGAAAGCTTTGAGGAGCTGGGATACAGTCTTGACCAGATCAAGACTGAAGAAGTTGATGTGCTGGAAATTTTGGAAATTTTGGAAATCATTAAGATTGATAAGTCCCCAGGACCAGACCAGATTTATCCTCGGCTGCTCCGGGAAGCGACAAAGGAGATTGCTAAGCCGCTGGCGAGGACCTTTGCCTCTTCACTCTCCACGGGAGTTGTGCCGGAGGATTGGAAGGAGGCGAATGTTGTTCCCTTTTTTCAAGAAGGGGAATAGGGAAATCCTGATGAAGGGCTCTGGCCCGAAATGACGAATTTCCTGTTCCTTGGATGCTGCCTGACCTGCTGTGCTTTAACCAGCAACACATTTTCAGCTCTGATCTCCAGCATCTGCAGACCTCACTTTTTTTAATCAATAGGGAAATCTCTGGCAATTACAGACCAGTCAGTCTTATGTCTGTGGTCAGCAAAGTGTTGGAAAGCATTCTGAGAGATAGGATTTATGACTATTTGGCAAAGCATAGTGTGATTAAAGGCAGTCAGCATGGCTTTGTGAGGGGCAGGTCATGCCTCACAAATCTTATTGAGTTCTTTGAGGAAGTGACAAGACAGGTCGATGATGCTGAGCAGTGGATGTGGTGTTTGTGGACTTCAGCAAGGCATTTGATAGGGTTCCCCATGGTAGGCTCATTCATAAAGTCAGGAAGTATGGGATACAGGGAGATTTGGCTATCTGGATTCAGAATTGGCTGGCTGACAGAAGGCAGAGAGTGGTTGTAGGTGGAAAGTATTCTGCCTGGAGGTCAGTGTTGAGTGGGGTCCCGCAGGGCTCTGTTCTTGGGCCTCTGCTCTTTGTAGTTTTTATAAATGACTTGGATGAGGAGGCTGAGGAGTGGATTAGTAAATTTGCAGATGACACAAAGGTTGGAGGTGTCATCAATAGTATAGAGGGCTACTGCAGGCTGCAGCATGACATAGACAGGATGCAGAGCTGGGCTGAGAAATGGCAGATGGAGTTTAACCTGGATAAATGCGAAGAGATGCATTTTGGAAGGTCAAACTCGAATGCTGAATATAGGCTTAAAGACAGGATTCTTGGCAGTGTGGAGGAACAGAGGGATCTGGATGTGCAGGTACATAGGTCCCTCAAAGTTGCCACCCAAGTGGATAGGGTTGTTAAGAAAGCATATGGTGTTTTGGCTTTCATTAACAGGGGGATCGAGTTTAAGAGCCATGAGGTTTTGCTGCAGCTCTACAAGTCCTTGGTGAGACCACACTTGGAATATTGTGTCCAGTTCTGGCCACCCTACTATAGGAAAGATACAGAGGCTTTGGAGAGGGTGCAAAGAAGGTTTACCAGGATGCTGCCTGGACTGGAGGGCTTGTCTTATGAAGAAAGGTTGAATAAACTCAGACTTTTATCTCTGGAGAGTAGGAGGAAGAGAGGAGACCTGATCGAGGTGTACAAAATAATGAGAGGAATAGATAGAGTCAATAGCCAGAGACTTTTCCCCAGGGCAGGATTGACTGGTATGAGGGGTCATAGTTTTAAGAGATTAGAGGAAAGTTACAAAGGAGATGTCAGAGGTAGGTTCTTTGTGCAGAGAGTTGTGAATGTATGGAATGTATTTCCAGCTGTGGTGGTGGAAGCAGAGTCATTAGGGACATTTAAGCGACTGCTGGACATGCACATGGATAGCAGTGAGTTGAGGTGTGTGTAGGTTAAGTTACTATATTTTACATTAGGATTAAACCTCGGGATAACATCGAGGGCGTAAGGGCCTGTTCTGTGCCTTGGGAAAGCAGCCATCATCATCAAAGACCCTCCTACCCCGGTTATACTCTCTTCCATCCTCTTCCATTGAGCAGCAGATACAAACGTTTGAAAGCACATACCAACATATTTAAGAATAGCTTCTTCCCCACTGTTATTAGACTTATCTGGGCCACATTGCAGGTCAAGGGCAAGAATTGACAAGGGCAGAAGAAGAAAGGTTTTCAGGGATTTCCCCATTCCTCCTTTGCTAAATCCTTTTAAAGTAGCAATTGATGCGAGTGACTTTTGGGTTTGGGGGTGGGGCATCATCTTATTGCAAAAAGACAAATCAAGAATAGACCAACCACTGTAGTAGTTTTCTCAAAGGACCCAATCAGCATTAAAATAATTAGGTTATAATGGAGAAGGAAACCCTGGAATTATTACTGGATCTTAAAAATTTTGGAATTTATGTTTGTAATGACCATGAACAAAAAATCATTTAAACTGGCCATAATCCATTAATTATTCTAGAATAGTCAAAGGTTAACAATGTTAGATTATTTCAATGGAGTTTGCTGATTCACCTTTATAACATAATGATTGTTCATATTATTGGGAAACATAATATTTTTGCTGATGCACTACCATGACTACAATGATTAGATTAGATTTTTTTTTAGATTACTTACAGTGTGGAAACAGGCCCTTCGGCCCAACAAGTCCACGCCGAAGCGCAACCCACCCATGCCCCTATTACCTAACACTACGGACAATTTGGCATGGCCAATTCACCTGACCTGCACATCTTTGGACTGTGGGAGGAAACCGGAGCACCCGGACGAAACCCACGCAGACACGGGGAGAATGTGCAAACTCCACACAGTCAGTTACCTGAGTCGGGAATTGAACCCAGGTCTCTGGCGCTGTGAGGTAGCAGTGCTAACCACTGTGCTACCGTGCCGCCAACTGTGCTACCGTGCCGCCCACTGTGCTACCGTGCCGCCCACTGTGCTACCGTGCCGCCAACTGTGCTACCGTGCCGCCAACTGTGCTACCGTGCCGCCACTGTGCTACCGTGCCGCCCACTGTGCTACTGTGCCGCCACTGTGCTACCGTGCCGTACCTGCTAATGATGTTGGAATTATTTAGAAATTAAATGAGTGACAAGAAACTGCATAGATTTTGTGTAATGAGTGAATAAAGATAAACTAATGTAAATTTTTTGTGCTTTGTATATATTTTAATGACTAAATTACAGTGAAATACATTTGGAAGTGGCATTACATTTTTCCAAGTGAGATATATATATTTTTTATATATATATATATATATATATATATATACGCCCGCGTACACACGCGTATATGGGTGTGTACATGGCTCTTCAGCCGTCAATGTTGTGTCAGTCTTTTATCCCACTCTAAGGTCAGACTAACCTACATCCCCTTCATTTTACTATCTTCCATGTGCCTATCCAAGAATCGCTTAGAAATCCCTAATGTCTCTGACTCTATTACAAGCACTGGCAGTGCAATCCATGCACCCACCACTCTCGGTGTAACGAACCTACCTCTGACATCTTCCCCCAAACCTTCCTCCAGTTCCCTTAAAATGATACCCCCTCGTGACAGACATTTCGGCCCTGGGGAAAAAGTCTCTGGCTATCAACTCTATCTATTTCTCTCAACATCTTGTACTCCTCTATCAAGTACCTGTTATCCTTCTTTGCTACAATGAGAAAAGCCCTAGCTCTCTCAACCTTTCTTCATAAGGCATGCCCTCCAATCCAGGCATCATTCTATTAAATCTCCTCTGCACCCTCTCTAAAGCTCCCACATCTTTTCTGTGATGAGTCAACCAGAACTGAACACAATATTCCAAGTGTCATCCAATCAGGGCTCTCTAGTGCTGCAGCATAACCAATTGGTTCTTAAACTCAATCCCCCTGCTAATGAAAGTCAACACACAATATCCTTTCTAACAGCCCTATCAACTTGGGTGGCAACTTTGAGGGATCTATGGACATGGACCCCATGATCGTTCTGTTCCCCCACACAGGCAAAATCCCAGTTATTCTGCATTCAAATTTGACCTTCCAAAGTGAATCACATCACACTTTTCCAGGTTGAACTCCAACTGCCAAGTCTCAGCCCAATTCTTCATCCTGTCAATGTCCCATTGCAGCTTACAACAGCCCTCCACTCTATCCATAACTCCACCAACCTTTGTGTCATCGGCAAACGTACTAACCCACCCTTCCACTTCCTCATCCAAATCATTTATAAAAATCACAGAGTAGAGGTCCTAGAATAGATCCATGCAGAACACCACTGGTTACTGGGCTCCAGGCTGAATACTTTCCATCTATCACCACCCTCTGTCATTTCTGGGCCAGCCAATTCTGTATCCAGACAGACAGGATTCCCTGTATCCCATGCCTCCTAACTTTCTGAATGAGCCTACCATGGGGAACCTTATCAAACACCTTGCTAAAATTCACATTCACCACGTCCACCGCTCTGCCTTCATTGTGTTTTGTCCCTTACAAAGCCATCTGAGTATCTCCAAACAAACTATGGGTTTCCATGTACTTGTCAAACTGACTGGTCTGTAAGGAGTGTAAGGCTGCAAAATCTCTTCCTCTCTTTCTCCTGTTTGAAATTTGGAAACTTGATAAAGTCAGCAGAGTAGATAACATTCTGATAATGTTGAAAACTGAAAAGCTGGTCATTGTCCAAACACATGGATACAGTTTGATTTCCAGTTGAATGAAAGCTTTGTTTAAAAGAAAACATCACTCTATAGCTGAAAACAATTTGATTTTGTCAACAAGATGCTCAGTGGGATGTGAGAATTTGTTAACTTACATTTTGATGTTTTACAGACCATTATGGATGCATTTTTTGCTTTGGTGCTTTTATGAGATAGACTTCGGCAGGTGTGTGTGTGTGTGTGTGTGTGTGTGTGTGTGTGTGTGTGTGTGTGTGTGTGTGTGTGTGTGTGTGTGTGTGTGTGTGTGTGTGTGTGTGTTTGCTTAAAAGGGATAAAATTCTAAAATTGGATTTTAGCTTTGTTTTAATCAGTTTTTCCACCTGTTTCAAGAATGAATTTATAATACGTGAATTATTTTGAGTTTACTGTAGAGATTGGTAAAACTGCCCTTTATTCTGGATGCCAATACCAAACAGAAACAATTGTTTTACACAGATGGTGTCATTTGTTGAGCAGTGGGACTAGGGTATCACCACATTCTTTCTATTATCTTTAAAGCAATTGAATGTGACAGCAGACCAAGCACTGATCCCTGAACTCTACTAGTAACACTTAGCCATCCTGAGAATAATCTGTTTATTCCTATGCTGATTTCTGTCTATCAACCAATTCTCAATCCATATTCTGCCAATCATATGTGCTTTAATTTTATTTACTACCCTCCTGTAGGAACTTTATCAAAAACGTTCAGAAAATCCAAAGGCACCACATCTACAGATTCTCCTATTATTTATATAAGTAACATCTCCAAAAAACTCCAAAAATACTTCATTTTCTTTTCATAAATCCTCGCTAACTCTGCTTAATTTTGCAATATTCTAAAAAGCTGCCTATTTGATTGGCACCACATCCACAAACATCCTCTCTGTTCCCCACTGACACTCAATAGCAACAGGATGTACCTGCTACAAGACGTACTGCAGAAATTCACCAGAGATCCTCAGACAGCACCTTCCAAATCCACAGCCACATCCACCTAGAAGGACAAGGGCAACAGATACATGGGACCACCACCACCTGAATATTCCCCTCTACTCACCGTCCTGATTTGGAAAAATATCACTTCCTTTATTGTGCTGAGTCAAAATCCTAGGAACTTTCTGTTTAGATTAGAGTGGTGCTGGAAAAGCACAGCAGTTCAGGCAGCATCCGAAGAGCAGTAAAATCGATGTTTTGGGCAAAAGCCCTTCATCAGGAACACAAGCAGAATACCTGAAGGGTGCACTGCCTGTATTCTTGATGAAGGGCTTTTGCCCGAATTGTCAATTTTACTGCTCTTTGGAATCTGCCTGACCTGCTGTGTTTTTCCAGCACCACTCTAATCTAAACTCTGGTTTCCAGCATCTGCAGTCATTGTTTTTACCTGGGAACTTTCTCCCTAACAATACTTGGGGGTCCCTACATCAAATCTACTGCAACAGTTCAAGAATAAAGCTCACTGCCTTCTTTTAAAGGGCAACTAGGGACAGGTAATAAATACTGGCCCACCCAGAGATATCCATGTCCCATGAATGAATAAAAATAAGTTCAGTTATCACAACCTTTTTCTGCTAATGCGTCTGCTATCTCTGCTACTACTTCTGTCAACACTGGGACGTAGCTGATCTATGCCAGAGGACTTTTTTTCAAGTACTATCTATTTACTAATGCTTCTTTCAGCTCTTCAGTTGCTCAAGCCCCTTGGTTACTCAGTGTGTCTGGGAGTTTTGTTTTGTATTTTCTTCTGTGAAGACAATCACGAAGCAAATGGATTCTAAGGGGCACTGTGGTGTAAATGTTACAGATTCATTTTGCAGTTAATTAGGTTACGGGAACATAAAGGGGAATGGAATGGGAGAATATATACCCCTCGGGTGAGATGAAGAAGAGTGAAAGGAAGCTCATGTGGAGGAGAACAAACACCAGTATAAACCAGTTGGACCCAATGGCCTGTTTCTGTGTCGTCCATTCTGTCGCTCGGTGTGGTATTGACTGTAATTATCCCAGCATTATTACTGAACATCCCAGTGTCTCTCCTTGCCACTTGGTGGAGCACTGATATCGCTGGGGGTTGTGTTTTGTGGTTAGGGATTTGCTGCCTTGCTACGAGTCTTTCCATCTCTGGATATTCTGAAGCTGGATTCACTTCCACGGTGAACACACAGGCTAGTTTGCAGAGGAAAAAAACTCTGCAACACACAAAGGAAAAAGACAAAGCATTTTTCCAAAGTAATTTCAATAAATGGGGCAGTTAAGATAATTGGAATGTAGAAAGAGAGGGGGTGAAGCTAGACTCAGTGAAGCCCCTCTCTGTTTTAGTCCTGACTGCTGAACTGTAGCCAGCTCCCAATATGTATAGGATGTACAACTCGACAACTGTAAGCTGCAATGCAACACAGCTGGACAGTGGTGATTAATAGGGTTATTGTTGGACTATAGTGACCCAATAGAAAAGCCATATCAACCTGTTATTTCAATGGACAGTTGTCATTACCACGCACTGCGAAGCTTTTTCAACCGAGACTGCGTTTTAATAAATGCTTAAATATTCAGCTGATGAAATACTCACTGATAAAGGTTGGAATGAAGCTGACTCAGCCTTTGTGCAAAATAATTGTTGCAAACATAATTTAAGCTAAGCTTAGACCACAAAGACCTTCAGTCATAATTAGTAAAAGATTAGAGATTCTTCCCATTAAATGAGGGGCATGGATCGGGTAAATAGACAAGGTATTTTCCTTGGGGTGGGAGAGTCCAGAACTAGAGGGCATAGGTTTAGGGTGAGAAGCAAACAGCATAAAAGGGACTTAAGGGGGCAATGTTTTCACACAGCGTGGTGTGTGTAGGGAATGAGCTGACAGGGGAAGTGATGGAGAGTGGTACAATTACAGCATCTAAAAGGCATATGGATGGGTATATGAATAGGAAGGATTTAGAGGGATATGGGCCAAGTGCTGGCAAATTGGAATAGATTAGGTTAGGATATCTGGTCAGCATGGAGGAGTTCGACTAAAGGGTGTGTTTCCGTGCTGTACATCTCTGACTCTATAACTCTAAATAGAAACAGCTTTGAGTTTAACTCACAGTTCATTTCTGCTACCATAGTAACAGAACACTTGCTTAATATGGTGGTGCAGGATAATATTGTTGAATACAAGGAATGATGAGTAAGATTGAGGACATGCTTCATAATCACTAGCCTGTTATTTGCTTAAGGTGGTGTTTGTTAAAACAATGCTTTGCTTTGATTTGCTTTTTATTGCTTCAGAGAAAAGAATTGAACAAACAGGACACCTTGAGGGCTTTGGTTCCCTGATTACATCGGAGGGCTATAACGACATTGACAATGAGCTAAAAACCTGAAACTTCACATCAAACTGCACTGGCTGTGCACTGAATGCTGAAATACATCAAAGGTCAGGCCATGTCTGAAAGGGAACAATTTAACTGTTTTTGGATTTGATCCTTCATCCCAATTTATCCCCAAACATCCACCAATTATGAAGCTGACATTATGAGTGTCAGTAATGAGTACTGAGCAGCTTAATGGTTAATGAGTTTATCTCTCGATGTGCTACAGCCTTGGCAGTAAAGATGTGTTTTGCTGGCACTGATTGCTAAATATAGCAGTGGATGATGATGTAATTGAATACATGGCACTGTTCCAATGCCTAGTGATGAGATTCTGTGCAATATTGGAATATTTCACGATACCTCTGATACAACCAGAATCTGCAATATATTCACAGCTCATTTTCTGCACAGAATTACAAATTGGCAGTGGAACAAAGCCTGTTTGACCAGCACCCTCACCCATTGTTACCATGTCAACAGAAAACATAATAATTGTTGAGTGTTCCCTCTATCTACAGTTACGTGTCATTAACCCCCAGAGCACTAGCCATTCTATTTGTTATGACAACATATGGGGTTTGTCTCCGCTCAGAAGGATGGAGATGAGAGTTAGCAGCTCCCAATAGCGTGTACACAGATCATTTCAGTTTCAATGCAGTTTGCACTCGTTCCCTTAATTAAAAGCTTGGATAGAAATTTTTGAGTACAGTATAACTAAACTGAGAATTTATTTTGCTTTGCTGGTTAGGACATCTTAATTAATGTTCTGTGTTTTACACGATTATCCTTTGTTTGTGAAATTGCTTCTCTTCTGTCTCAGTCTCTGTTGGGGTAGATTTTCCTGGATACAGTGGTAATCTGGTACCTTACCAAGGCAAGAAATCTTCATATGAGTTACCTTTGACCTGGTTACCTCTCCTGAGACAGTCTTCCAGAATACCCTTAAACAATGTCAAGGGGCATGAGTGAGACTGGTATCAACCAGTGGGGGCAGTGTTATGGCTATGTTACTGGATGATAATCCAGAGGCAGAGTTGATGTCCCATAGTGTGAACTCAAATAACTGAGAACTCAAATCTGGAATAAAATGCTTGTCCCAGCGTGTTGGATTAATTCATCAAATGGATGACTGATGGTTATTTTTTGCCCAGGCAATCCCTTTGTTTGTAATGGAGAGTGAAATATAACTGGCACATGATAGCAGCCCAGATACCAAGCATTAACCTGCTGGATGGGCTGCTCATGGTCACATCCTAACTACATGCTGCAGGAATGGAATAACTTTAGATTCTGTAAGAGGAAGTATTGAGGGTATTCTTCCAGCCCTTGTATCTGCCATCAATGGAACCCTGCATTTGGAGATCCTGTGAACAAAGACCAAAGAAAATTTACAGCCCAGGAACAGGCCCTTTGGCCCTCCAAGCCTGAGTCGATCCAAATCTACTGTCTAAACCTATTGCCCAGTTCCTGTATCCCTCTGCTCCCCACCTACTCATGCATCTGACCAGACGCACCTTAAATGAATCTACCGAGCCTGCCTCTATTACCTCTGCTGGCAATGCATTCCAAGCACCTCTCACCCTCTGTGTAAAGTCCTTTCCACGTGTATCCCCCGTAAACTTTTCACTTCTCACCTTTAAAAGCATGATCTCTCATTATTGAATCCCTTACCCTGGAAAAAAACTTATCTTTATTTACCCTGTCTGCACCCTTCATGATTTTGTAGATCTCAATCAGGTTTCCCCTCAATCTCCTTTTTTCTAATGAAAACAATCCTAATCCACTCAACCTCTCTTCATAGCTACCACCTTCCATACCAGGCAACATCCTTGTAAACCTTCTCTGCCCTCTCTCCAAAGCGTCTACATTGTTTAGGTAATGTGGCCACCAGTATTCTAAATGCAAGGTTTATGAAGGTTTGTAGCTCAGGTTGAGGTTTAGGGTGTAGGTTTGCTCGCTGAGCTGTAGGTTTGATATCTAGATGTTTCATTACCTGGCTAGGTAACATCATCAGTGGCGACCTCCAAGTGAAGAGAAGCTGTTGTCTCCTGCTTTCTATTTATATGTTTGTCCTGGATGGGGTTCCTGGGGTTTGTGGTGATGTCATTTCCTGTTCGTTTTCTGAGGGGTTGATAGATGGCATCTAGATCTATGTGTTTGTTTATGGCGTTGTGGTTGGAGTGCCAGGCCTCTAGGAATTCTCTGGCATGTCTTTGCTTAGCCTGTCCAGGATAGATGTGTTGTCCCAGTCGAATTGGTAGGTTTTTTTTCATCCGTGTGTAGGGCTACAAGGGAGAACGGGTCATGTCTTTTTGTGGCTAGCTGGTGTTCGTGTATCCTGGTGACTAACTTTCTTCCTATTTGACCTATGTAGTGTCTGTGGCGGTCCTTGCATGGAATTTTGAAGATGACGTTGGTTTTGTCCATGGGTTGTACTGGGTCTTTTAAGTTTGTTAGTTTTTGTTTGAGAGTGTTGGTGGGTTTGTGTGCTCCTAGGATTCCGAGGGGTCTCAGTAGTCTGTCTGTCATTTCTGAAACTTCTTTAATGTATGGTAAGGTGGTTAGGGTTTCTGGCTGTGTTTGGTCCAACCACAACGCCATAAACAAACACATAGATCTAGATACCATGTAGCAACCCCGCAGAAAACGAACAGGAAATGACATCACCACAAACCCCAGGAACCCCATCCAGGAGAAACATATAAATAGAAAGCAGGAAACAACAGCTTCGCTTCACTTGGAGGTTGCCACTGATGTTACCTAGCCAGGTAATGAAACATCTGGATATCAAACCTACAGCTCAGTGAGCAAACCTACACCTATTCCAAAATTGGCTGAACCAAAGTTTTGTACAATTTTAATATGGCCTGCCATCTCTTGTACTCAATACCCCGTCTGATGAAGGCAAACATACCATAGGTCTTCTTGACCACTCTATCCACCTGTGCAGCCACCTGCAGGGTACAATGGACCTGAACACCCAGGTGTCTCTGCTCATTAACTTTTCCCAAGGCTCTTCCGTTTACAATTCTAGTTGGCTCTAGAATTAGATTTCCCAAAATGCATCACCTCACATTTACAACATAGAACATTACAGCGCAGTACAGGCCCTTCGGCCCTCGATGTTGCGCCGACCTGTCATACCAATCTGAAGCCCATCCCATCTACACTATTCCATGTACTTCCATATGTTTGTCCAATGATGAGTTACATGTACTTAAAGTTGGCGAATCTACTACCGTTGCAGGCAAAGCATTCCATACCCTTACTACTCTCTGAGTAAAGAAACTACCTCTGACATCTGTCCTATATCTATCACCTCTCAATTTAAAGCTATGTCCCCTCGTGCTCGCAGTCACCATACTTGGAAAAAGGCTCTCCCTGTCCACCCTAACTAACCCCCTGATTATCTTATATGTCTCTATTAAGTCACCTCTCAACCTTCTTCTCTCTAATGAAAACAACCTCAAATCCCTCAGCCTTTCCTTGTAAGACCTTCCCTCCATACCAGGCAACATCCCAGTAAATCTCCTCTGCACCCTTTCCAAAGCTTCCACATCCTTCCTATAATGCGGTGACCAGAACTGTACACAATACCCCAAGTGCAGCCGCACCAGAGCTTTGTACAGCTGCAGCATAACCTCATGGTTCTGGAACTCAATCCCTCTATTAATAAAAGCTAAAACACTGTATGCCTTCTTAACAACCCTGTCAACTTGGGTGGCAACTCTCAAGGATCTGTGTACCTGGACACCGAGATCTCTCTGCTCATCTACACTACCAAGAATCTTACCATTAGCCCAGTACTTTGCATTTAGGTTACTCCGACCAAAGTGAATCACCTCACACTTGTCTGCATTAATCTCCATTTGCCACCTCCCAGCTCAGCTCTGCAGCTTATCTATGTCTCTCTGTAACCTACTACATCCTTCGTCACTATCCACAACTCCACTGACCTTAGTGCCGTCTGCAAATTTACTAACCCACCCTTCTACGCCCTCATCCAGGTCGTTTATAAAAATGACTAACAGCAGTGGACCCAACACCGACCCTTGCGGTACACCAATGGTAACTGGGCTCCAGGATGAACATTTCCCATCAACCACCACCCTCTGCCTTCTTTCAGCAAGCCAATTACTGATCCAAACTGCTATATCTCCCATAATCCCATTCCTCCGCATTTTGTACAATAGTCTCCTGTGGGGAACCTTATCGAACGCCTTGCTGAAATCCATATACACCACATCAACCGGTTTACTCTCATCCACCTGTTTGGTCACCTTCTCAAAGAAGTCAATAAGGTTTGTGAGGCACGACCTACCCTTCACAAAACCGTGCTGACGATCCCTAATCAAATTATTCTTTTCTCGATGATTATAAATCCTATTTCTTATAATCTTTTCCAACACTTTACCAACAACTGAAGTAAGGCTCACTGGTCTACAATTACCTGGGGTGTCTCTACTCCCCTTCTTGAATAGGGGAACCACATTTGCTATCTTCCAGTCTTCTGGCACTATTCCTGTAGACAATGATGATTTAAAGATCAATGCCAAAGGCTCGGCAATCTCCACCCTGACTTCCCAGAGGATCCTAGGATAAATCCCATCTGGCGCAGGGGACTTATCTATTTTCACACACTACAGGATCTCTAATACCTCTTCCTTGTGAACCTCAATCCCACCCAGTCTAGTAGCCTGTACCTCAGTAATCTCCTCGACAACATTGTTGTTTTCTAGATTGAAAACTGTTGAAAAGTATTCATTTAGTATTTCCCCTATCTCCTCTGACTCCATACATAGCTTCCCACTACTATCCTTGATTGGCCCTAATCTTACTTTTGTCATTATTTTATTCCTTAAATATCTATAGAAAGCCTTAGGGTTTACCTTGATCCTATTCGCCAACAACTTCTCATGTCTCCTCCTGGCTCTTCTGAGCTCTCTCTTTAGGTCTTTCCTGGCTACCTTGTAACCCTCAAGTGCCCTAACTGAGCCTTCACATCTCATCCTAACATAAGCCTTCTTCTTCCTCTGGACCAGAGATTTCGCTTCCTTCGTAAACCACGGCTCCCGCGCTCTACAGCTTCCTCCCTGCCTGACAGGTACATACTTTTCTAGGACCCACAGGAGCTTTTCCTTTAATAAGCTCCACATTTCTAATGTGCCCATCCCCTGCAGTTTCCTTCCCATCCTATGTTTTCTAAATCTTGCCTAATTGCATCATAATTGCCTTTCCCCTAGCTGTAACTCTTGCCCAATGGTATACACCAATCCCTTTCTATCACTTAGGTAAACATAACAGAATTGTGATCGCTATCACCAAAATGCTCACCTACTTCCAAGTCTAACACCTGGGCGGGCTTATTACCCAGTACCAAAACCAATGTGGCTTCGCCCCTTGTTGGCCTGTCTACATACTGTGTCAGGAAGCCCTCCTGCACACACTGGTCAAAAACTGACCCATCTATAGTACTCGTACTATAGTGTTCCCAGTCAATATTTGGAAAGTTGAAGTCCCCCTTGACAACTGCCCTGTCTCTCTCACTCCTATCGAGAATCATCTTTGCTATCCTTTCCTCTACATCTCTGGAACTATTTGGAGGCCTATAGAAAGCTCCCAACAGGGTGACCTCTCCTTTCCTATTTCTAACCTCAGCCCATACTACCTCAGTTGATGAGTCCTCAAACATCCTTTCTGCAACTGTAATACTGTCCTTGACCAACAATGCCACACCATCCCCCCTTTTACCATCTTCTCTGTTCTTACTGAAACATCTAAATCCTGGAACCTGCAACAACCATTCCTGTCCCTGCTCTATCCATGTCTCCGAAATGGCCACAACATTGAAGTCCCAGGTACCAACCCATGCTGCATCTTATGCATCCACCTTATTCCGGATGCTCCTGGCATTGAAGTAGACACACTTCAAACCAACTTCTTGCTTGCCAGTGCCATCTTGTGTCCCTGAAACTTGATTTTGGACCTCCCTACTCTCAAACGTTTCTATACTCGAACTACAATCTCGGTTCCCATCCCCCCCCCCCCCCGCTGGATTAGTTTAAACCCACCCCAATAGCCTTAGCGATTTTCCCCTCCAGGATATTGGTACCCCTCTGGCTCAGATGAAGACCATCCTGCTTGTAGAGGTCCCACATACCCCAGAAAGAACCCCAATTATCCAAGAATCCAAAACCCTCCCTCCCTGCACCATCCCTGTAGCCACGTGTTCAACTCCTCTCTCTCCCTGTTCCTTGCCTCACTAACACATGGCACGGGCAACAAACCAGAGACAACAACTCTGTTTGTCCTAGCTCTAAGCTTCCATCCTAGCTCCCTGAATTTCTGCCTTAAATCCCCATCACTCTTCCTACCTATGTCATTGGTGCCTATGTGGACTGCGACTTGGGGCTGCTCCCCCTCCCCCTCCCCCTTAAGGATCCAAAAAACACGATCAGAGACATCACGAACCCTGGTACCTGGGAGGCAACACACCAACCGTGAGTCTCCTTCATCCCCACAGAACCTCCTATCTGCCCCCCTAACTATGGAGTCCCCAATGACTACTGCTCTGCTCCTCTTCCCCATTCCCTTCTGAGCAGCAGGGATAGACTCTGTGCCAGAGCCCTGTGCCCTACTGCCTTCCCCTGGTAAGTCAACTCCACCCCCCCCACAACAGTGTCCAAAATGGTATACTTATTGTTGAGGGGAATGGCCACAGGGGATCCTTGCACTGCCTGCCGGTTCCCTTTCCGTCCCCTGACTGTAACCCATTTGACTTTTTCTTGTACCTGAGGAGTGACTACCTCCCTGTAACTCCTCTCAATAACCCCCTCTGCCTCCTGAATGATCCAAAGTTCATCCAGCTCCAGCTCCAGTTCCCTAACGTGGTTTTCGAGGAGCTGGTGTTGGGTGCACTTCCCACAGGTGTAGTCAGCGGGGACTCTAGTGGTGACCCTTACCTCCCACATTCTGCAGGAGGAACATTCAACTGTCCTAACCTCCATTCCCACTATTCCAAATTCCCAAAGAGACTGCTGAAAAAATAAGGAATAAAGTAAAACTCGTTACCTTACCAATCTGGTGCACAGGTCCTTTTTTTGTTGGTTCGAGGAGGAGGATGAGTGGGAGACACTACCCGAGTAGTGTTTTGGATAATGCAACCACCCAAATATATGTCTTCCCAGAAGTCCTTTGCTCCTCTGGCAAAATGGAGGCCCGATTCCCAAGGTAAGTCCCTTTTTAATGCGGGAAAACTCACCTTACCCGGCAGCCCTTGCTTCACCTCTCCTTCTCTCCTCACCACTCCAGCAAAATTTGCCCAGATTGAACTCCATCTGCCACTTCTCCGCCCAACTCTCCAGTCTATCTATATCCTCCTGTATTCTTTGACAGTCGCCTATGCTTTCTGCTGCTCCACCAATCTTTTTGTCATCTGTAAACTTGCTGATCAGACCAACAATGCCCTCTTCCAAATCATTTATGTATATTTCAAACAACAGTGGCCCTTTAGCTTACTCAACACATCTTCCCTACTTATGTCAACGTGATCCAGACTAATCAAACTTCTATCTCCAATCTCAACATTCATTATGTCCCTCTCCTCAGTGAACACTGATGCTAAGTATACATTGAGAATCTCACCCACTTTCTCAGGTTTGACACACAACCTTCCTTCCTTATCCTTTAGTGGATCAATCCTTTGTCTAGTTACCCTCTTGCTTCTTACATATGAGTAAAAGGCCTTGTGATTCTCCTTAAATCTGCTTACTAAAGTTATTTCATGACCGCTTTTAGACCACTTGATTCCTCGTTTAAGATTGGTCCTACTCTCCAATATTCTTCCAAGGCCTGTTCTGTTCTTAGCTGCCTGGACGTTGTGTATGTTTCCTTTTTCCTCTGGGCTAGGCGCACGATTTCTCCTGTCATTCACTGTTCACGAATCTTGCCTTTCCTATCTGTTGTTTTCAAAGGGACATGCCTATCCTCCTGCATATCAAGTGTGGACTTCCCTTCAAATAGCTGTGTCCAATCTACATTTCCCAGCTCTTACCTAATTTTAATATAATTGGCCTTGGTCCAGTTTAGTACTCTTCCCTTAGGGACGCTCTCATCTTTGTCTACGAGTATTCTAAAACTTACAGAATTGTGGTCATTATTCACAATGAAATCCCCCACTGCAACTTCTACCCTGGCCTAGCTCGTTCCCCAACACCAGGTTCAATATGGCCCCTTCCCTCATCAGATTATTACATACTGCTCCAGAAAACTCTCCTGGATGCTTCTTACAAATTCTACCCCATCCAGACTTCTGACATTGACTGGGATACACTTAATGTCAATGTCAAAATCTCCCAAAACCACCACCCTATTGCCTCTACATCTTTCCATAATCTGTTTACCTGTTTGTTCTTTGACCTCACGCTCACTGTTGGGAGGCCTGTAATACAGTCCCACCAATGTAACTGCAGCCTTCTTAATCTCAGCTCTACCCATGATGCCTCACTGCTTAAACCTCCAGAGTGTCTTGTGAGTCAAGATAAGTCACAAGCTCACTCGGAATTACCGGATGATGGAATTGTTGCAGTTCAGAAGGAGGCTATTCAACCTAATGCCAAGTTTCTGCCTTTTCCCTCATCTCCCTGCACGCAATTTCCATCCAAATAATCATTCACTAGTTCTTGAGTGCCTCAGTTGATCATTTCTTCACCACATTTCCAGGCAGTGCTTTCTAAGAATTAACTACTTGCTGAGTAGGATTTTTTCCTCACATTACCTTTGCTTTTTTGGTACATCAATTTGAACCCTCTTTCTTGTTCATTTACAAGTGGGAACAATCTCTCCCAATCAACTCCATTCAGCCCAATCCTGATTTCAAAAATCTCAACACAACCTCCTTTTACTCTTCTCTCAAAGGTGAACTGTTCCAACGTCTTCAATCTTACCCCATAACAGAAGTTTCTCATTCTAGTCTCCATTCTTGTGAATCACTTTTGCGCACTCCCCAATGCATTTACGTCTTTCCAATAATATGGCATCCAGGACTGTACGCAGTATTCCAGCTGAGGCATAACAAGTGTTTGAACTTGTCCTGCTTCTCTCTGACGAGCATGAATGAAACAAAATTAACTGTATAACTTGATCAGAGTCATAGAGATGTAAAGCTCAGAAACAGACCCTTTGGTCCAACTCATCCATGCCAACCAGGTATTCTAAATTAATCTAGTCCTATTTACCAACATTTGGCCTAAAATCCTCTAAATCCTTCCTATTCATATATCCATCCAGATGCCTTTGACTCGGGACCCTATCCTTACACAACTCTCACTGGCAAATCCCTCCAGCTGCAGCCTAAAAAGCCCTCACTAGGGTCAGCCTCACTGCCATAGTGCCCAGGATTCTGCTGTGAGGTTGTACTTTCAGATACAATCGATGTCAGATTCCAGTGATAACCTCCTCCCTAAATCATTAACATTGAGCATTGTTGACTGAGGTTCAAGCAAGAGAATGCCTGACTGACTGACTGTCTGTCTGAGCATCCTGAGCAGATGTGGTCTCCCGCGAGGAGATTTCCTCCTCCTCCTCTCTCTTTCAGCTCCTTACCCTGCTCTGTCTGTCCTCTGCTCATTCTCTCAGTCAAGCTGTAAACCAAAGTAAGTGTCTACCTCATGTGCACCCCTCTGTTTGGGAACAGCTGGTTCATTCAGGAAACTTAAAATCAGAACAAACTCCTTCAGCGACTCCCACATCACTCTCTGCAGACATCTGCAATTTTAACAGTTGAAAATGGCAAACACTTCTAGAATCATAGCAACAGTCAGTTGATATCAACTGACAAATAGCAAATAATTAAAAGATAATCCTTTTAAATTGAACTGAGGGGTAAGTCCCTGTGCTGCTGAATATGCTTGTAACTGTGTGGGAGTAAGATTGGGCCTGGGCTGTAATGCTGTGCTCCAGAATCGCGGAATCGAACATTATCCACAGATTGACATGGTGCTCTGCCTGTTCTGCACACCTCCAGCAGCATTCATTGAATACACATTCACACCTTTAAACTGTGTCTGTGTGGCATGGAGATCAAAGCACACTCACTATTCAAAATATCAAAGCAGACAATCCCAATTGCCCATCACAAAAGCTTTAGTGCCACCATTAAATCAGCAGTTAGTGGTGTCGATAGTAGTAATGATTTGACAACCACCTGATGAAGGAGCGGTGCTCTGAAAGTTAGTGTGCTTCCAACTAAACCTGTTGGACTATAACCTGGTGTTGAGTGATTTTTAACCATTAAACCAATGTATGATGGTGATGAAAATCATAGAATCCTTACAGTGTGGGAGCAGGCCATTCAGTGCATCAAGTCCACACCAACTCTCCGCAAACCATCCCATCCAGAGCCACACCCTATCCTACCCCTGTACATGCATTTCCCATGGCTAACCCACCTCATCTGCATATCCACAGACGCTATGGGGCAATTTAGCACGGCCAATCCACCTAACCTGCACATGTTTGGACTGTCAGAGGAAACCAGAACACATGGAGAAACCCATGCAGATATGAGGAAAACATACAAACTCCACACAGACAGTTGCCTGAAGGTGGAATTGAACCCAGGTCCCTGATGCTGTGAGGCAGTTGTGCTAAACATTGAGCCATGCTGCTGTCACTCTCTGCTCACTCAATAAATAAACACTAAAATGATCTTGAACCTGAAATGTTCACAATTCTACGTGCTGCACAATCATTTGACTTACATATCACTGACAGCCAACATGTGGCTTTTGTAGATCACAAATCTTCAACTGGCGGATTTGTGTTGCCAAACATGTGTCCTGCTCTTAATACATCTTCCCAAATCTGATCATTTTGCTGACTGCATGCAATGATGACCAGATACAGATACAGCTGTAAGTTATTAAATGGACAGCGATAAGGAATTCAATTAATTTATAGCTCGACTTTCTAAAATTCTGAACTTCTACTGATATGAGTTATCATCCCTGGGATCACGACAATGATCAGCTGCCATTTTCAAAATGAGGGAGACGTTATTCAGGCAGCATGCAGAAAGATTGATATGATCTTTTTTCCTTTCACCATGTGAGTTGAAAGTAAGAAGCATGTTTTTTTCAACAAGACTATTTTCTAATTTATTTATTCACAGGAATTGGGGATTTATTGTCCATCCGGATTGGCCAGAGGCCAATTAAGAGTCAACCACATTGCTGTGAGTCTGGCGTTATGTGTAGACTAGACCAGGTAAGGATGGCAGTTTCCTCCCCTAAAGTACATCAGTGAACCAGATGTTTTTTTTCCTAAATATCAGAAATGATTTCATTGTCATCATTAGACCCTTAATTCCAGATGTTTGTTGAATTCAAATTCACCATCTGCCAAGAAATTCAAACTTGAGTCTCCAGAACATGACCTGGGTCTCTGGATTAATAATAATTATATTAATTAATCTGGTTTAATAATCTACTGATTCCACAGGGCCATTGCCAAGTTGCAAGTTACTCAGAAAGTGACCAAAATCGAAAGAAGGAGGGTGGCACATCCATGTGAAATAATCATTAATCCAATGGACAGTATTTCTCTGCAGCACCAACTAATCACTGTGTTACAATGCAGAAGAAGGCTTTTCAGTGCATTATGCCTACACCAGCTTGTGAAGTGAACAAGTTGCTTCATGTCAATCTGCTTTCCTCCCCTTGCACATTATTTTTCTCCAAATAATCATCCAATGCCCTCCTTGGATTCCTCACTTGGACCTGCCTCCATCCTACTTTCAGGCAGTGCTCCCCTTTTCTAACTACTCACTAAGTGAACACATTGTTCCTTACTTCACCCTTGCTTCCTTGGAGATGTCTTTAACTCTATGCCATGTCCTTTCTGTTCCTTTTCCAAGTGGGAACAGCTTCTCCCGATCTATTGTACCTAGTTCACTCATGATCTTGAAACCCTCGATCAAATCTGTTTTTCAGCTTTTTTTCTCTTTAAGGAGAACAGTCACAATTTCTTCAATCTATCCTCAGGACCACTTGGAATAAGTCAACACTTTCAGAAGAGAGGAAGTTTGTTTCTGTTTACAAAGATATACAATATTCCCCCCCAACCTCCGTACCCACAACCTACCTTGGAAGCCCGAAACCACAGATAGGAACGAACCCAATCATTTCCATTCCCAGCAGCCTCCTAGTCCCTGGTTCCAGAAGGTTCCCTGTAGTATGTGCAGGCCATAGCAAACCATGGGTAACTGAAACCATGGAAAATGATTCCGCAGACACGGCAGTGACCTGTATCTTATAGTTAAAGTAAATTATAACAGTATGGTAGGCTTCCATTCTCTGAATAACCAAAATAATGTGTGCAATGATAATAAGGCATAGTTTATAAAAATTTGGTATGTTATTATTGGACTTACAGAAAAATAATGGAGATGTATGAATTGAGAAGAACACAAGCTTTATTCATTGACCGTATCGTGTTCCTGGATTGCAGATTCATTGCAGGTAGAGGTGTTCTAATTGGTGCAGAATCTCGGTGTTAGGAATAGATTCCCATTGGGATCTATATGCCCAGCTCAATCTGCAGCCTCCTTTGTTCACAATTACTGTCAGCGCTGACACATTAGTGGGCGGCACGGTGGCACAGTGGTTAGCACTGCTGCCTCACAGCGCCTGAAGACCCGGGTCAATTCCCGACTCAGGCGACTGACTGTGTGGAGTTTGCACGTTCTCCCCGTGTCTGCGTGGGTTTCCTCCGGGTGCTCCGGTTTCCTCCCACAGTCCAAAGATGTGCGGGTCAGGTGAATTGGCCATGCTAAATTGCCCGTAGTGTTAGGTAAGGGGTAATGTAAGGGGTATGGGTGGGATTCGCTTCGGCGGGTCGGTGTGGACTTGTTGGGCCGAAGGGCCTGTTTCCACACTGTAAGTCTAATCTAATCTAATCAGGAATGAGCACCTGGACGTAGTCACTACCATCAGAATGGCGGAAAGTTAGTTTTCATTTGCAAAGCTGAAAATGTGTTGCTGGAAAAGTGCAGCAGGTCAGGCAGCATCCAAGGATCAGGAAATTCGACGTTTCGGTCATAAGCCCTTCATCAGGAATGAGGAAAGTGTGTCCAGCAGGCTAAGATAAAAGGTAGGGAGGAGGGACTTAGGGGAGGGGCGATGGAGATGCGATAGGTGGAAGGAGGTCAAGGTGAGGGTGATAGGCCGGAGTGGGGTGGGGGCGGAGAGGTCAGGAAGAAGATTGCAGGTTAGGAGGGTGGTGCTGAGTTCGAGGGATTTGACTGAGACAAGGTGGGGGGAGGGGAAATGAGGAAACTGGAGAAATCTGAATTCATCCCTTGTGGTTGGAGGGTTCCCAGGCGGAAGATGAGGCGCTCTTCCTCCAACCGTCGTGTTGTTATGGTCTGGTGATGGAGGAGTCCAAGGACCTGCATGTCCTCGGTGGAGTGGAAGGGGGAGTTAAAGTGTTGAGCCACGGGGTGGTTGGGTTGGTTGGTTCGGGCGGCCCGGAGGTGTTCTCTGAAATGTTCCACAAGTAAGCGGCCTGTCTCCCCAATATAGAGGAGGCCACATCGGGTACAGCGGATGCAATAGATGATGTGTGTGGAGGTGCAGGTGAATTTGTGGCTGATATGGAAGGATCCCTTGGAGCCTTAGAGATAAGTAAGGGAGGAGGTGTGGGTGCAAGTTTTGCATTTCTTGCGGTTGCAGAGGAAGGTGCCGGGAGTGGAGGTTGGGTTGGTGGGGTGTGTGGACCTGACGAGGGACCTGACTTTCTCCTTTCATTTGCAAAGATTTGTTTCTGGAAGTTTCAAGTAGATTCACTAATACGCTCCAATTTTTTTTTTCTTGCTTTTTCTTTTCTTTTGGAAACACTGAGTTGATCCTGGCATCAACTCACATACAAGGTGTAGCTCATAATGTAATTACATGCTACAATGTGAAGCAAAAGGTGAGGGTTTTGATTAATTAATAATTCACTCCATGAATTGCCAATTAACCTATTCTAAATCTGGACTGTGTTATTGCCAGTAGGGATTTGATTTGATGGAAGGTGGCTTTAGGAATATTACCTGAAGGAAAAGTATCTTTAAAAGATGTTGCTCTGGAGTCTATGCCAATGGAGCTGCTTTGAATGTGTGAATGTGAAAGTGGTAACAAGGTCATAAGTTGGTTTATCAGAAATGAATTTTGATATTGTCGACATTCCCAGGGAGTGGATTTGTTGATATCAGTGAGAACCGTGAGGATATTGATGATATTGGGGACAGTGTGACACTCACTTTGAAGTGATGTAACTTTAAGTCTTCGGGCTTGGATGTAAGGTTCAAATTGGCTTTTGGTGTCAAATTCAAGAATGAATTTGATGAATTTCAAAGCATCTTCCAATTTGAATTTCACGTTGTGAATGTACTTTTCTGCATTTGAAACTGTAATCCATGAATTGGATTCTTCAATATTTATTCGTGATGAGAATTTAAAAATCTCATTTAAAATTGAAAATTAGAAAGAAACATGAATTGAAAAACACTGAAATGAATTCTATAACGATCTGATTCTCACTTTTCTGGCTTCCTTGATTACCAGGATTACAGTATAAATTTAGACAGCTTTTCAGGTGTAATTTATTTAACTGCAGGACACTTGAGGTTGATTGCTCCGTATTAACATTATAAGTACACTTCTATAAAACATTGGGAAGAAGAGCCTACACTCTCTCAATGAAGGGCATTTTCTTGTCACATGAAGCATGCCCTCCTCCTATCACAAGTGAGCTTTGTTTCACTCACAGTTGTTGGGGTGTGTGAACTGTACTGGCGTCTCTCCTCTGGGAGTTAGTAACAGCTTCTCATGAGATTTAAGTCATTGTTAATTGGTCAGGAGTGGCATGATGATTCACATACACCATAAAGCCATGAACCCCACACTGCAATACATTAATTAGTATGGATGCATGTGTACCTAACCGTTCAGTGCTTGCAAAATACTAATAGTTTTTTTATATAAGTTGTAAGACCTGCTCAAGAATGTAAGGCTTTTTATCCACTTATCATGTCATCAATTGTGTAGAAAGGAACAAGATTGTGTGAGAAATTATTTACATAATTTGTGCTACATTTAAATATTTTGATGATTCTACTCAGCCCCTGAGTGGCCTGAACAGAAAGACCAAGAGGCACAGTGCCGGCTTTCCTTTCTTGTGTTTCAGATTGAACAAATTGGCCATCGCTAATCAATGTGACCATTCTTCTTTCTCAGTGTCTGAAAGAATTCCCTTCATTGTCCGTTTCTGCACAAGTGTTAATCAGTCAGGATACACACTTTAATTCCTCAGCTGTCTGCAGTCCAACGCCATTTTGTCACAGACATAAATTGATTTAAACATCAATTGCTGCAAAAACACACGAAAGGGCTTGCCAGGCAGCTTGGGCCTGTTGAATGCACAATAAGCCTCAGACTCTCTTTTCCCACCGTCCACAATCAAAGCCTGTTCCACCCTCACAATATGAAGGTCACAAGTTCAGCTTCCAGTTGAAAGTAGCATCTTGCCAAAGAAGGACTATTCATGCAATTCTGCCAGTCAGAAAAATCTTCCCTTCAGTTCAGATATTGGTGACTGGGGGCTGGGCCTACTTTCTCTGGTATCAAAATGGATATGAAGCATTCCAAATTTAACAGTGAGATTAATAACTGCCTGCAGAGGCATGGGCCCCTTCCTAATTATCAGGGACCTATGCTTTAGGTGAATTAGGCAGATGCTTCAATTCAGAGAGATACAGTTTGGCCAAATTTCCTGATAGTTTTCCACTCTGTTTCAGCCTGGGGTGAAAAACTGCAGAGTTATGAGCATTAAAGGGTTAAATTTATAAAGACCAGGACCAGCGTTCAGGTAGCTCCATTGTAATATTGTCAGAGGATGAGTCTTCCTTTAGGATTGTGAAAATATGACAGACCCAAAACGAGGAGAAGCTAACTGTGAAAGGCCAATAATTGCAGAAGTGAACAGCTGTTGGTTCAGCGGGACTGGTCAGCTCTCACCTGGGTCAGGAGATTGTGGCTCAGTTCTCATCCCCACCTTTACTCCAGGCTGACATTAGATTAATTGAAGATTTCTCTTGTCCCTTAAACAAAACCAAATGGCTGTAAACTGTGGTTTGTGACATACCTTTAAGGGACATGCTCATGATGTCATCACCATATCAAGGTGTAAAGCTCACAGACTCCACCTTACTGTCCTCTTGCAGCATGACAAGCTGCAGCATGTCCAATTTGTGCTGCCAACTTATCTTGTTACAAATGCTGCGTGCATTTAGAGACAGAGCCTCTCGATTTGGTAGAGGGATTGAGTTCTGGAACCGCAATATCATGCTGCAACTATACAAAACACTGGTGCAGCCACACTTGGAATATTGTGTACAGTTTTGGTCCCCATATTTCAGGAAGGATGTGGAAGCATTGGAAAAGGTGCAGAGGAGATTTACCAGGATGTTGCCTGGTCTGGAAGGAAGGTCTTATGAGGAAAGGCTGAGAGACTTAGGTCTGTTCTCATTGGAAGGAAGAAGGCTATGGGGGGATTTGATAGAGACATACAAGATGATCAGAGGATTAGATAGGGTAGGCAGTGAAAGTCTTTTTCCTAGGATGATGACGTCAGCCTGTACGAGGGGGCATAACTAAAAATTGAGGGGTGATAGATTTAGAGCTGAAAATGTGCTACTGGAAAAGCGCAGCAGGTCAGGCAGCATCCAAGGAGCAGGAGAATCGATGTTTTGGGCATGAGCTCTTCTTCAGGCCCGATTCTCCTGCTCCTTGGATGCTGCCTGACCTGCTGCACTTTTCCAGCAACACATTTTCAGCTCTGATCTCCAGCATCTGCAGACCTCACTTTCTCCTGGGTGATAGATTTAAGACAGATGTCAGAAGCAGGTTCTTTATGCAGCGAGTGGTAAGGGCGTGGAATGCCCTACCTGTTAATGTAGTAAACTCAGCCACATTAGGGAGACTTAAACAATCCTTAGATAAGCACATGGATGATTTTGGGATAGTGTAGGGGGACGAGCTAAGAATAATTCACAGGTCAGCGCAACATCAAAGGCCAAAGAGCCTGTTCTGCGCTGTATTGTCCTATGCTCTATTTGACTTAGTAACATGCCTGGGAGCAGAGGGCTTGAGTATCAGCACAGATTCTGTGGAGAAAAACAAACCACTCGGCCTGCCCATCACTTGCTCATAGAAACCATGTCTGTCTTTAGCCAGAGCTTACCCATAATGCTACCAGCACCTCAGTTTGACTATACTCAGCTCAGGAACTAACAGTGAAATGAGATATTACCTAAGCAGTTTCCTGACTGAAGGAATACACTACCTAGATGACCTAACTGGTGTTCCTGCCTCACAATAGTATCACCGCTCCTGAAGCCCCGAGGGCGTCCCCTGTCACCCTAGGTACTCAATCACCACAAAGCCCACACAGACAAGATACCTGACAAGAATGAACACTACACTAGGGACCCTTTGGAGCCAGGATGCTAGCCGTAAGAACCCACTTCTGCAGATTGCGAAACCTCCTGTTACAATTGTTAACTGATGGATACTGCTGGGCAAGCAATTTCTATTAACTGCAATCAAGACTGCATTGTTTTACTACTGTAACCGTATAATAACTGTCTGTATCTGAAGCTCAGGGAGGAGAATCCTTAGCTGTGCAAAGTGTCTGTTTTGTATCAGTCCAGTCAATTTCTCCTCCCTACCATATTGTGAGAAATAAATCAGTGTTCCTCAATTTCACAAGATCTGTTTGTGGCCTCAGTTAGTAATTGGACAATTCTCTGACAGTTTCTCAACTCAGTCATAATAAACAATTGGGGATGCTTTTCAGCAGTATTCTTGTTTCAAAATAATGAGGTTTTGTGTCTGCTATTAGAGAGTGTCAAAGGTCACTGAAATACCAGGATGAACCCTAGAATCATGGATATAAGGCATGGCTTTGGAAATTGCAAAGAACTTACTGCAGGTGGTAGAGTTATCCCTGATGGACGGAAATACATTTCAGAATCTAGGTTGGTTGAATTGGCAAGTACGTTGGAGGTAGAATTTCCTGCTAAAGCCAAGATGATACTAAAGTAGGTGGGAATGTAAGTTGCAATGAAGAAATGGATATGGATAGTTTAGGTGAATAGGTCAAAATCTGCCAGATGAATTTTAATGTGAATGAGTGTGAAGTTATCCATTTTGGTCAAAGGAATAGAAAGGCAATTTATTATCTCAAAGAAAAAAAACTTCAGAATGTTTCGGTGCAGAGGGATCTGGGTATCCTTGCGCATGTTTGTTGAATTGAGAGGAAACTGGTCCTATATTGGCTAGAGTTTCAAAGAATGAGAGACGATCTTGTTGAAAGTTTAAAACATTTAGACCCGGTTTTAGTGTGAATGGAGATTGAATGTTTCCCTGGCTGGTGACTTGAACCAGCTGATATAATCTCAGAATGAAGGGCGGGCTATTTAAAACTGACATGAGGAGGAATTTCTTAATTCAGGGAATGGTGAATCTTTGGACTTCTTTACCATAGAGAGCTGCAGAAGGTCAGTCATTGAGAATATTCAAATCCAAAATCAATAGATTTCTAGAAACTAATGACATTGTGGGATATAGTGATGGGATGGGTATGAGACTTTGAGTTAGAAGATCAGGTTCTGATCTAACTGAAAGATGAGAAGCTTGATGGACTGAAAGGCCTATGTTCCTGTGACATTGATCCGGGGGATGACAATGTCAAAGATAAAAGAATTGTAAGATAATTTCTTATTTAGTTTTAAAGTGTATCCATTAATATCAAATGGATGGTTCATTTATGAAACAATTTTCTGAGGGAAGCACTTAGTAACCCGTATGAAAATGCACTAATAGATTCATAATGTCTCACTTCAATGTGATCCTGGTAGTGATCCAGACCAGCATGGATACAGTGGGGCAAATGGTTCAACGAATGGGGGAGGCTGGATTATGTCAGTGACGACATTTGATAATCATCAATCCGACTCAGAAAATGTATAATTTTGGTTATCATAGCAACAACTTTCTAGTAAAATACTAATCTAATAAGTTCACCATGACCTGCCTGGTAAGTAGACATGAAACAGAGGAAATAGATCAGGATTAAGAACTTGGCAAAAGTGGGGACTGCAGATGCTGGAAACCAGAGTTTAGATTAGAGTGGTGCTGGAAAAGCACAGCAGGTCTGACAGCATCGAGGAGCAGGAAAATCGACGTTTCGGGCAAAAGCCCTTCATCAGGAATAGGGGCAGGGAGCCTCCAGGGTGGAGAGCTAAATGGAGGGGGGGTGCTGGGGAGAAGGTAGCCAAGAGTACAATAGATGTATGGAGGTGGGGATGGAGATGATAGGTCAGAGGGGAGGGTGGAGTGGATAGGTGGGAGGGAGATTGGCAGGTAGGACAGGTCATGGGGACAGTGCTGAGCTGGAAGGTTGGAACTGGGGTAAGGTGGGGGGAGGGGAAATGAGGAAACTGGTAAAGTCCACATTGATGCCCTGGGGTTGAAGTGTTCCGAGGTGGAAGATGAGGCGTTCTCAGGATTAAGAACTTGTCACTTCCATGTTGCCATTTGGTTAAGCATTATGTTTAAAACGTTCTTGGGGTTTTGCATAACATTGTATCTTGCTGAACCATTACTGGCTGTGTAAATATCACCAACTTTATACTTCAATTGGCATTCAATATCATCACATACTTTGAAATCATTTGGCTGACTAATTGAATAGATTTCAAATCAAAATATTTCCCTCTAACTGATTGTATTCATGGTATATTGAGATCACTTTAAAAACCCTGTTATTTAAAAATATAAAGCACTGACTGAGCTTTCACAAGATTTGCAAAACCATTTGGAAATCTGTTGATGAAGAAATATTTTAGTTCACCATGGGTGGGTGGAATGACGAATATGACATTTATCTGCTGAAATTTCTCTTACTTTAACAAATCAGCATGAATTAATTGTTTAATTTTAATGTATTTTCTGTTCTGATTTGAATTTCAAGGCTCCAACTGTGAAAATAAAATATGCTTTTGACAAAAATCAAAGACCAAGGAACAAGTTGGATACTTGTAAATTTAATCTCTTCCAGCGATGATTTGTCAGATTTAGCTTGTATAGTATCTGTGGCAAGAGAAACAAAGTTGACATTTCGAGTCCCGGAACAATTCCTCCTCAGAATGGTTCCAGCATCCACTATACATTGCTTTTATTTGAGTCAGAAATAGTTCTTTTTGCAGGAGCAACTGTTAATAGTTAGAAACTGGAAAGAAGCAAGTCACACAGACAATAAATCTAGCCAAACTGTAATTATAAAGTTCACAAAATATGCAATTTCAATGTGATCTCATTTTTATCATAGAATCCCTACAGTGTTGAAAGAGGACATTCAGCCCATCAAATCTACACTAACCCTCAGAAGACCATCCCACCATACCCAGCCATTGCCATGGCTCACCCACCTAACCTGCACATCCCTGGACACTATGGAACAATTTAGCATGGCCAATCAACCTAACCTGCACATCTTTGGACTGTGAGTTGAAAAGTCTGGTGCTGGAAAAGCGCAGCAGGCCTGAACTATGGGAGGAAACCATGAGAGAATGTGCAAATTCCTCATAGTCACCAGAGGCTGGAATCAAACCTGGGTCCCTCTCGCTGTGAGGCAGCAGTGCTAACCACTAAGCAACTGTGCCACACAAATATAGTTGATTGGAGTATCTGTAAATTGAACTGCATAGAATGACTTACATTGTACAGTGGGTTTGATTAGTTTTCACACATAGAACATAGAACATAGAACATAGAAGGATACAGCGCAGTACAGGCCCTTCGGCCCTCGATGTTGCGCCGACCGAGTCCTACCTAACCTATACTAGCCCAATAACTTCCAAATGCCTATCCAATGCCCGCTTAAATGAACATAAAGAAGGAGAGTTCACCACTGATACGGGCAGGGCATTCCATGAACTCACAACCCGCTGTGTGAAGAATCTACCCCTAACATCTGTCCTATACCTACCACCCCTTAATTTAAAGCTATGTCCCCTAGTAACACCTGTCTCCATTAGCGGTAAAAGGTTCTTAGTATCTACCCTATCTAAACCCCTAATCATCTTATACACTTCTATCAGATCTCCCCTAAACCTTCTCTTCTCCAATGAGAACAGCCCCAAGTGCCTCAGCCTTTCCTCATACGATCTTCCTACCATTCCAGGCAACATCCTGGTAAACCTCCTCTGCACTCGTTCTAAAGCTTCCACATCCTTCCTATAGTAAAACATGTTATAGTTGGGATACATTAGAAAAAAGTAACAGTTAGTTCTTTAGCAGGTAGAGTCCTGTTAGCTTAGAACTGCATTTAGAATACTGTGTACAGTTCTGGTCACCACATTACCAAAAGGATGTGGACACTTTGGAGAGGCTGCAGAGAAGGTTTATGGGGATGTTGCCTGGTATGGAAGATGCTAGCTATGAAGAGAGGTTGAGTAGGTTAGGATTGTTTTCATTAGACAAAAGAAGATTGAGGGGGAACCTGATTGAAGTCTATAAAATCATGAGGGGTGTAGACAGGGTAGATAGAGATAAGCTTTTTCCCAGGGTAAGGGATTCAATAACAAGAGATCATGCTTTCAAGGTGAGAGGTGAAAAGTTTAAGAGGAATACACGCGGCAAGTACTTTACACAGAGGGTGGTAGGTGCCTGGAACACGTTGCCAGCAGAGGTAGCAGAGGTACGGTAGATTCATTTAAGATGCTGCTGGGCTGATGCATGAGTAGGTGGGGAACAGGAGGGATGCAGATGCATAGGAATTGGCCGACAGGTTCAGACAATGAATTTAGATCGGCTCAGGCTTGGAGGGCCGAAGGGCCTGTTCCTGGGCTGTAAGGTTTCTTTGTTCTTTGTTATTTGAACTAGAAAAGAACCAAGAATTGACACAGAATAAAAGAATGTCCATTAAGGAGGAACATCCTTCAATGTGAAATTTTCAAATTATATGCTGTTTGCTTGTTAATACTCCTGCTAATGCTCAGTGAAAGTTTACAGAAGATATTTATGAGATAGGGAAAACAATTTTCGACTTAGCAATTGCCCCAAAGCAAGGGCTCAAACAGCAAGTTTAAAATTTGCAATACTCTTTGTTATTGCTATTTTGCTTCATTTTCATATTAATGTTCGGAAGTGAAATTCTGAGCCAAGTTTCCAAGAAATAGGACAAATTAACTTTCGGGGTAGTGTAGGGATTTGTAATGGTGCATCTCAAGTGCAGATTGGGAATGGTGATAAAAACTTTCTGATGGAAGTGACAACTCTGGAAGCCTACCTGAGTTTATTGAACTCAGTGAAAGTGATTCCAAGATATCAAGACATGTTATTCTGAGGAAAGGCCATTTGAGCCAAATGTTAACTTTGATTTCTCTCCACAGATGCTGCTAAACCTGCTCAGCCTTTCCAGCAATTTTTGTTTTTGTTTCACTAAATCTTGCCTGATTCAATATTTCAAATTCCAAGAGTGTGCTGCTGGAAAAGCACAGCAGGTTAGGAAGCAACCGAGGAGCAGGAGAATCGTCGTTTCCGGCATTAGCCCTTCAACTGGAATATTTCAAATGCTTGAACATAAACCTGCGTAGAGTATTGAGCATTTTAAATTTGCTCTTGTACATAAGAAGTGCATTGCGAGCCATCAAATGACAAATGAGACCAATTTAAGGAGCTACTGAAACCAAACATCAAAGTTCTTCATTCTGTAGTTTCTCCAGAGTTTGCACGTTGTAACCCTGTAGCATCCACTTCACACACTTTCCTAGGGAGGCAATCCAAAACTCAACCTGAATGCATTTTGAGGGTGAACTTCCCATTCGTGGATTGGTTGGGAGGAATGTTACAATATTGTCCAGCAAGAGCATTAGGAACCTTCTTCTGAACGTCTCTTCAGAGTGAGGCCTGGCAGAAAGGGATAAAGGAGTGTGAAGCCCAACAGGTGAACGCAGGAGGATGGAAAGGATTATATGTGCTCTGCAAGTGACTTTCATGTCCATCTAATAGAGAACATCTTCTCAACACAGATTTGTCAATGTGAATGTTGTTTATGGAAATGGTGAGGGTCCCCATCCACTGACTCTGTCCATCATGAGATCCACATTCAAACTGCCAGCAGATTCCCCTGCCACTAGATGACACTTTGTTCTAACAAACATCAAATATGTGCATTCCACTGGAGTACAGTAGCAGAACAGCTAAAACAGGGGCAAACTAATAAGAATTCTCAATAAAAAGAACTATTTTGTTAATTTCCCTCCTTTTACATCACCAGGTTTGATGTTGTGGCTGTAAACATATCTGTCAAGCGCTACACTTGGGTGAGGCTCCCTTGTTGGTTACACCTTCAGATGTGATACCACAAATTCAGGGCTGGGGAGAGATTAATCATCTCCCTTTCCACAGTCACCTAGCCCCTTGGTTGGTTGTAACAAGATTAATGTCGAAAGTGTGTTGCTGGAAAAGCACAGCAGGTCAGGCAGCATCCGAAGAGCAGGAAAATCGATGTTTCAGGCATAAGCCCGACATCATCGACATTCCCAATGAAGGGTTCCTGCCCAAAATGACAATTCTCCTGCTCCTCGGATGCAGGCTAGCCTGTTGCGCTTTTCCAGCACCACACTCTCTCCCCGATCTCCAGTTGATCTCAGGTTCTTGTGCAACAAGATTAATGTAAAACTAGATCCCTTCCCTGTGATACCGTCACTCACCATGAACTTGTGCTTTAAAAGGAACCAACATTACCCATATTTCTTGAGTTTAAAAATGGAGTGAGCTTATAAATCACTAAACACGAGAAGAATTAATATTGTTACACATATACACACAGATTAGAAATAACAGGTGAGACCTAGAAGATAGACGTTTGTAAAAAAATTGTTAAAAAAAAGATACACCAAGGAGTCTCAATTGTTTGTAATGGGTAGACAGCTGACTGTTGCAGCCGCTGAGTCAGTTACTGTGTTGACATTGGTGACTGAAGTTTGGTTGAAATTCTGCTGTTCAGATTCCTTTCAATTTTGTTCCATTCATTCATGGATGTCGTTAATTGTTGTCCATTCCTTACTGCCCGGTTATGGTTCAAACACAATGCTGTGGGTCTGGAGTCACATGTAAACCAAGCGGGGTATGATGGCAACATAAACAGAAAGTGCTGGAGAAACTCAGCAGGTCTGGCAGCATCTTTGGAGAGAAAGAAACTGAGGTAATGTGTGGGGGCCAGTGACACTCCTTTAGAACTGATAGCAGTTTTTTTAAAAATTCATTGGATGTAGGTGTCACTGGCTAGCTAGCATTTGTTTCCAGTCCATAGTTCCCTCCCCTAAAGTACATTAGTGACCCTGATGTGTTTTTCTCCACAACGGTCCCATGGTCATTATTACACTCTTAATTCCGGATTTATTTAAGAATTCATATTCCACCAGCTGCCACAACAAGATTTGAACCTAGCTCCCCAGAACATTACCCAGGTGTCAGGATTAAGCACCTAATGATAATGCTATTATTTCATTGCTTCTCCTACTCATGGTGAGAGGGAGACATTTTGTTGTCTTGTTTCCTTTGTCTGGTTTACTGGTTGACTGGCTGCTAGCACTCAGTGAGAGAATCCATTTATCAACAACACAGGTGACTAGGGGTACCCATAAGACCATAAGACCATAAGACATAGGAGTGGAAGTAAGGCCATTTGGCCCATCGAGTCCACTCCGCCATTCAATCATGGCTGATGTGCATTTCAACTCCACTTACCAGCGTTCTCCCCGTAGCCCTTAATTCCTCGAGACAAGAATCTATCAATCTCTGCCTTGAAGACATTTAGCGTCCCGGCCTCCACTGCACTCTGCGGTAATGAATTCCACAGGCCCACCACTCGCTGGCTGAAGAAATGTCTCCGCGTTTCTGTTCTGAATTGACCCCCTCTAATTCTAAGGCTGGGTCCACAGGTCCTAGTCTCCTCGCCTAATGGAAACAATTTCCTAGCATCCACCCTTTCCAAGCCATGTATTATCTTGTACATCTCTATTAAGTATCCCCTTAATCTTCTAAACTCCAATGAATACAATCCCAGGATCCTCAGCCGTTCCTCATATATTAGACCAACCATTTCAGGAATCATCTGTGTGAATCTCCGCTGGACACGTTCCAGTGCCAGTATGTCCTTCCTGAGGTAACCCCTTTGACCGTCACCTTCACAGCACACAATGCTGAAACCAGGCTGGTACATACAGGTATCTTAGCTCAATGACATACATGAGAATATTCAGACCAACTAGTCAACTCCAGCAGAGTTGAAACTGCTTTTTAACCCCTGTCTTTGAGCATTCTTCAAAGAGAATAGGCAAGTTTTGTTTCCAGCTCTGGTCTTCATCTGCGGGAGTCGTAATCTCCTTGTCATTTTTGTTACCAAGTAGATCAGAGACCAATCTGTAATGATTTGGAGATGCCGGTGTTGGACTAGGGTATACAAAGTTATAAAGCACACAACACCAGGTTATAGTCCAACAGTTTTAATTGGAAACACACTAGCTTTCAGAGCATCGCTCCTTCATCAGGTGGTAGTGGAGGGCTCAATCCGAACAGAGAATTTATAGCAAAAGTTTACAGTGTGATGTAACTGAAATTATACAGTGAAAAATTGATTGTTAAGTCTTTCATAAATCTGGATTGACCTGCCTCTTCCCCCTTTGAAGATGTTGCATCTTTAGGTGTGACATTCCATAAGTGTCTCTTTCCAGGCAGACATCTAATTTAATTCACAGTGCAGCAAAAATATATTTTGCAATTACAAGTTAGAAATGTTCATTTAGCATTCCAACCCATGAGCTATGAGAAAATCCTCAAACTGTCACATGGGTCTGGAAACAACTATGTTATAAAGAGTGAGTTTGATTGAGTTTTTTGAAGAAGTGACTGAGAAAGTAGGTGAGGGCATGTGGTAGATGTTGTCTATCTAGACTTTAGCAATACCTTTGACAAGGCTGCACATGGTAGGTTGTTGAGAAAGGTTAAATTTCACGGGATCCAGGGAGTGCTAGCCAAACGGACACAAAATTGGCTTGATGGCAGAAGATAGCAGGTGATGGTAGAGAATTGCTTTTCAGGATCGGTGCTGGGTCCACTGTTGTTTATTATTTATATAAGTGATTTGGCTGAGAATTTAGGAGGTATGGTTAGTAAGTTTGCAGAGGACACCAGAATTGGTGGTATATTGAATGAAGAGTCAACAGAACCAAAACATGAACTCTGATTTCTCTCCACAGATGTTGTCAGACCAAAAGAGCTATGGAAGCTGTAAACCAGAAACAAAAACAGAAGTTGCTGGAAAAGCTCAGCAGGTCTGGCAGAATCTGTGGAGAGAAATCAGAGTTAATGTTTTGGTTCTGTTGACCCTTCATCAGAACTGACGGTGGCTAGGAAAATGTTGGTTTATATGTAGAAGATAGGGTTGGAGTAGGGGGTAGGAAATAAAGGATAAGTGGGGATAGAGCCTCAAGACAGAGAACAGTTGGACAAACAAAAGTGTGGATAATGATCTGACTGGGAGACAAATAACTGTTAATAGAAACTGTTAGAGGCTAACAATAGGTTGTCCGGAATGGCAGACCATGTGATAACAAGGCCTGGTGTGTGTGGTAGGGGGCTCGGGCCATGGGAGAGTTCGGGCCCTAAAATGATTGAACTCGATACTGAGTCCAGAAGGCTGCAGTGCCCCCATGGGAAAAATGAGGTGCTGTTCTTCCAGTTTGTGCTGACCTTCTCTGGAGCACTGCAGCCAACCTGAGACAGAGATGTTGGCCAGGGATTGGAGTGGGGTGTTAAAGGGGCAGGCAACTGGAAGCTCAGGATCTTTTTTGCAAACAGTTCTAAAGTGGTCACCCAGTCTACACTTTGTTTCCCCAATGTAGAGAAGACCACATTGTGAGCAGCAAATGCTATAGACTAGATTGTGAGAAGTGGAGGTCAAGTGTTCCTTCACCTGTTTGGATGTTTGGGCCCTTGGATACTGGGGATGGGGGCAGTAAATGGGCAGGTGTTACACCCTTCAGCAGTTGAAGGGGAAGATGCTGTGGGACTGTTGGGGGGGTGTAGGGAGTAAAGGAAGAGTGGACCAGGGTGTCCAGGAGGGAACGGTCCCTGCGGAAGATGGACAAGGCAGGAGAAGGGGTACGTGTCTGGGGGTGGCATCTCGCTGGACGTGGCAGAAATGTGAGCTGATGATCTTCTCAATGTGGATGCTGGTGGGATGGTAGGTAAGGTCATAGGACCACTTCCCGCACCTCCAGCCTGGAACCCCATCCCTCCAATCACCTCCAGGACAGAACCCCACTGGTCCTCACCTTCCACCCCACCAACCTCCGGATACATCGTATCATCCTCTGTCATTTCCGCCATCTCCAAACAGACCCCACCACCAGGGATATATTTCCCTCCCCTTCCCTATCAGTGTTCCGGAGAGACCACTCCCTCCGCGACTCCCTCGTCAGGTCCACACCCCCACCAACCCAATCTCCACTCCTTGCACCTTCCCCTGCAACCCCTAGAAGTGTAAAACTTGCGCCCACATCTCCCCCCAAGGCCCTAATGGATCCTTCCATATCCATCGCAAATTCACCTGCACCTCCACACACATCATTTACTGCATCCGTTGCACCCGATGTGGCCTCCTATACATTGGGGAGACAGGCCGTCTACTTGTGGAATGTTTCAGAGAACACCTCTGGGACACCCGCACCAACCAACCCAACTGCCCTGTGGCTGAACACTTTAACTCCCCCTCCCACTCCGCCAAGGACATGCAGGTCCTTGGCCTCCTCCATCGCTAGACCCTGACCATACGACACCTGGAGGAAGAGCGCCTCATCTTCCGCCTAGGAACCCTCCAACCACAAGGGATGAATGTAGATTTCTCCAGCTTCCTCATTTCCCCTCCCTCCACCTTATCTCAGTCCCAATCCCCGGATTCAGCACCGCCTTCTTGACCTGCAATCTTCTTCCCGACCTCTCCGCCCCCACCCTCTCTCAGCCTATCACCCTCACCTTAACCTCCTTTCACCTATCGTATTCCCAGCGCCCCTCCCCCAAAATTCCCCCCCCAACCCCACCTTTTATCTCAACCCTCTTGGCACACCAGCCTCATTCCTGAAGAAGGGCTTATGCCTGAAATGTCGATTCTCCTGCTCCTTGGATGCTGCCTGGCCTGCTGTGTTTTTCCAGCACCACACTTTTCAACTCTGGTCTCCAGCATCTGCAGTCCTCACTTTCTCCTAAGGACATAGGGAACCCTATCACTGATGCGGGAAGGAAGGGGAGGGGATGAGGGCAGACGTGCAGGAGATGAGTCAGATCCAGCTGAGGGCCTGTCAATAATGGTGCTGGGGTATCCTCGAGTGAGGAAGAAGGTGGACATTTCGGAGGCTGCTTTGTCGAAGTTGACATCATCAGAACAGATGCAACAGAGACCGAGAAACTGAGAGAATGGAATGGAGTCTTTGCAGGAAACAGGGTGTGAGGACATATCGTCCAGGGAGCTGGGGGAGTTGGTAGGTTTATAGTGGATATTAATGGCCAGTCTATTGCCCGAAATAGAAACAGATGTCGAGGAAGGGAGGAGGCAGAGAGAGACCAGATGAAAGTGAGGGGTGGAAATTGGAAGCAAAATTGATTAATTTTTCCAGTACCAGATGAGAGAGGAAAAGCAGCACTGATGACATCGTCAATATATTAAAGAAAGAGTTGAAGATGGAGGCCAAAATAGGACTAGAACAGGGAATGTTTCACCCACCCCATGAGGAGACAGATCTAACGGGGGCCCATGGGTGTACCCACAGCCACCGCCTGACCTGGAGAATGTGAGAAGAGTTAAAGGAGAAGTTGTTGAGGGTGAGGGTGAGCTCGGCAAGGCAGAGGAGGGTAGGGGCAGGTGGGACAGTTCAGGAAGAAGCTGAGACCATCCTGGTGGGGGATGGACATGTAAAGGGATTATATTTCCATGGGAAAGGGGAAGCAGCTGGAACCCACAAACTGGACATTCCAAAACTGGGGTAAAGTGTCAGATGAATCGTGGATGTGAAGAAGGTTACTTGAGAATACAACAAGATATTGATCAACTGGGCCAGTGGGCTGAGGAATGGCAGACGGAGTTTAATTTAGATAAACGCAAGGTGTTTTGCTCAGCCAAACCAGAGCAGGACTCATATAGTCAATGGCAGGGCCCTGGGGAGTGTTATAGAACAAAGAGATTTAGGGATACAGATTCATAGCTCCATGAAAGTGGATTCACAGGTAGACAGGACAGTGAAGACAGTTTCAGTATGCTAGTTTTCATTTGTCAGAGCATTGAGTACAGGAGTTGGGATGTCTAGTTGCAGCTGTACAAGACCACATTTAGAATACTGCATGCAGTTCTGATCACTCTACTATAGAAAGGATCTGATTAAATTAGAAGGGGTGCAGAAAAGATTTACTCGAATGCTGCCTGGACTGGAAGTTATGAGTTATAAGGATAGCCTGGGATTTTGTTCCTCAAGAGACTGAGGGGTGACCTTTATAGAAGTCTATAAAATCATGAGCGGCAAAGATAAGGTTGATAGCCAACAGCGTTTCCCCATGTAGGCGAGTCTCAAACTAGAGGGCATAGATTTAAGGGGAGAGAAGAGAGATACAAAAGGGTCCAAATGGGCAATTTTTTTGAGACAGGATGTTGAGCATCTGGAACGTGCTCCAGAGGTAGTGGTAGAAGTGGGTACAACTTTGTCATTTAATGTGGTTCTGTTCGCCGAGCTGGAAGTTTTTGTTGCAAACGTTTCGTCCCCTGGCTAGGCGACATCATCAGTGCTCTGGAGCCTCCTGCGAAGCGCTTCTTTGATGTTTCTTCCGGTATTTATAGTGGTCTGTCCTTGCCACTTCCAGGTGTCAGTTTCAGCTGTCCGCTGTAGTGGTTGGTATATTGGGTCCAGGTCGATGTGTTTGTTGATGGAGTTTGTGGATGAATGCCATGCCTCTAGGAATTCCCTGGCTGTTCTCTGTCTGGCTTGCCCTATGATAGTAGTGTTGTCCCAGTCGAATTCATGTTGCTTGTTGTCTGCGTGTGTGGCCACTAGGGATAGCTGGTCGTGTCGTTTCGTGGCTAGTTGATGTTCATGTATGCGGATTGTTAGCGGTCTTCCTGTTTGTCCTATATAGTGTTTTGTGCAGTCCTTGCATGGTATTTTGTAAACTACATTAGTTTTGCTCATGTTGGGTATCGGGTCCTTTGTTCTAGTGAGTTGTTGTCTGAGCGTGGCTGTTGGTTTGTGTGCTGTTATGAGTCCTAAGGGTCGCGGTAGTCTGGCTGTCAGTTCTGAAACGCTCCTGATGTATGGTAGTGTGGCTAGTCCTTTTGGTTGTGGCATGTCCTCGTTCCGTGGTCTATCTCTTAGGCATCTGTTGATAAAGTTGCGCGGGTATCCGTTTTTGGCGAATACCTTGTATAGGTGTTCCTCTTCCTCTTTTTGTAGTTCTGGTGTACTGCAGTGTGTTGTAGCTCTTTTGAATAGTGTCCTGATGCAGCTTCGTTTGTGTGTGTTGGGATGGTTACTTTCATAGTTTAGGACTTGGTCTGTGTGTGTTGTTTTCCTATGTACCCTTGTGGTGAATTCTCCGTTCGGTGTTCTCTGTACTATCACGTCTAGGAATGGGAGTTGGCTATCCTTTTCTTCTTCTCTCGTGAATCGGATTCCTGTGAGTGTGGCGTTGATGATCCGGTGTGTTTTTTCTATTTCCGTGTTTTTGATGATTACGAACGTGTCATCGACATATCTGACCCAGAGTTTGGGTTGAATTTGTGGTAGGGCTGTTTGTTCTACCCTTTGCATAACTGCCTCTGCTATGAGTCCCGAGATTGGTGATCCCATGGGTGTTCCGTTGATTTGTTCGTATATCTGGTTGTTGAATGTAAAGTGTGTAGTGAGGCACAAGTCCAGTAGTTTAAGTATGCCGTCTTTGTTGATAGGTTCCGCCTCCTGTTTTCTGTTCTGTATGTCCAGTAGGTTGGCTATTGTTTCTCTGGCTAGGGTTTTGTCAATCGAAATGAACAGTGCCGTCACGTCGGATGAGATCATGGTTTCTTCTTTGTCTATGTGTGTATTCCTGATGACGTCCAAGAATTCCTGTGTTGATTGTATGGAGTGTTTGGATCCGCTGACCAGGTGTTTCAGTTTCTGTTGTAGTTCTTTGGCCAGTTTGTATGCTGGTGTCCCTGGTAGTGATACTATGGGTCTGAGCGGGATGTCTGGTTTGTGTACTTTGGGTAGTCCATAGAATCTGGGGGTGTTGTTGCTTTCCGGTTTCATTCTTTGCTGGTCCGCTTTGGTTATCTGTCCGTTTTTTTGTAGATTCCTTAGTGTGTTATTTATTCTATTGGTGAGTTGTGGTGTGGGGTCAGAATCCTTCATTTGGTAGGTGTTGGTATCTGCGAGTAGTTGTTGTGCTTTCTTGGTGTAATCTGATTTGTCTAGGATGACCGTCATTCTGCCTTTATCTGCTGGTAGTATGATTATGTTCTTATCGTTTCTTAGTGCTTTCAGTTCTTCCCTCTCCTTGGTGTTGAGCTTATGTGTTTGTCTTTTTCTTATCATCATAGGTACGACCGTTTGTCTCACTGTTTGTTGTGTCTCTTCTGTCAGTCCACTGTTCCTGAGTGTGCATTCTACTGCTGCTAGGAAGTCTGCTGTCTTGGCATCCCTGTGGTTGTAGTTGAGTCCCTTGGCCAGTATAGTTCTTTCCAGAAACCCGGAAAGCAACAACACCCCCAGATTCTATGCACAAGGAAATTTTCTGATTCAGTATGTGGATGTACCTACTCTTGGGAAATAAGGCAGGGCAGGTGACTGAGGTGTCAGTGGGGGAGCACTTTGGGGCCAGCGACCATAATTCTATTAGTTTTAAAATAGTGATGAAAAAGCATAGACCAGATATAAAAATTGAAGTTCTAAACTGGAGAAAGGCCAATTTTGATAGTATTAGGCAAGAACTTTCGAAAGCTGATTGGTGGCAGATGTTCGCAGGTAAAGGGATGGCTGGAAAAAGGGAAGCCTTCAGAAATGAGATAACGAGAATCCAGAGAAAGTATATTCCTGTCAGGGTGAAAGGGAAGGCTGGTAGGTATAGGGAATGTTGGATGACTAAAGAAATTGAGGGTTTGGTTAAGAAAAAGAAGGAAGCATATGTCAGGTATAGACAGGATAGATTGAGTGAATCCTTAGAGTATAAAGGCAGTAGGAGTATACTTAAGAAGGAAATCAGGAGGGCAAAAAAGGGACATGAGATAGCTTTGGCAAATAGAATGAAAGAGAATCCAAAGGGTTTTTACAAATACATTAAGGATGAAAGGGTAACTAGGGAGAGAATAGGGCCTCTCAAAGATCAGCAAGGCGGCCTTTGTGTGGAGCTGCAGGAGATGGAACAGAAATTAAAGAGTAGTTTGCATCAGTGTTTACTGTGGAAAAGGACTTGGAAGATACAGAATGTAGGGAAATAGATGATCACATCTTGAAAAATGTTACAGAGGAGAAAGTGCTGATATCTTGAAATGCATAAAAGTGGATAAACCCCCAGGACCTGATCAAGTTGGACCAAACAGTCAGTTTCCATGCTGTACATCTCGATGACTCTACGATAAAAATAAAACAAAAGTAGGGTGATAATTTGGATAAACGTGCAGCACCTCCAATTGTTTAAGCAAAAATAATGAGATCCAATATCCATCAAAATATAATTGTGGATAAATCTTCAGGACCTGATCAAGTGTATCCCAGGATTTTGTGAGAAGTTATGGAAGAAATGATGGAGTACCTAGCAGATAGGTGAGTTGGCGGAGGACTGGAGGGTGGCTAATGCTGTGTCTTTATTTAGGAAGGCTGTAGGGAAAAGCTTGGGAACTGTAGACCTATGTGTCTGATATCAGTGGTGGGTAAGTTAGAGTCATAGAGATGTACAGCATGGAAACAGACCCTTCGGTCTAACCCGTCCATGCCGACCAGATATCCCAACCCAATCTAGTCCCACCTGCCAGCACCCGGCCCATATCCCTCCAAACCCTTCCTATTCATACACCCATCCAAATGCCTCTTAAATGTTGCAATTGTACCAGCCTCCACCCCATCCTCTGGCAGCTCATTCCATACACGTACCACCCTCTGTTTTAAAAAGTTGCCCCTCAGGTCTCTTTTATATCTTTCCCCTCTCACCTAAACCTATGCCCTCTAGTTCTGGACTTCCCGACCCCAGGGGAGACTTTGTCTATTTACCCTATCCATGCCCCTCATAATTTTGTAGACCTCTATAAGGTCACCCCTCAGCCTCTGACGCTCCAGGGAAAACAGCCCCAGCCTGTTCAGCCTCTCCCTGTAGCTCAAATCCTCCAACCCTGACAACATCCTTGTAAATCTTTTCTGAACCCTTTCAAGTTTCACAACATCTTTCTGATAGGAAGGAGACCAGAATTGCACGCAATATTCCAACAGTGGCCTAACTAATGTCCTGTACAGCCCCAGCATGACCTCCCAATTCCAGTACTCCACAGTTTGACCAATAAAGGAAAGCATACCAAACGCCTTCTTCACTATCCTATCTACCTGTGACTCCACTTTCAAGGAGCTATGAACCTGCACTCCAAGGTCCCTTTGTTCAGCAACACTCCCTAGGACCTTACCATTAAGTGTATAAGTCCTGCTAAGATTTGCTTTCCCAAAATGCACCACCTCACATTTATCTGAATTAAACTCCATCTGCCACTTCTCAGCCCATTGGCCCATCTGGTCCAAATCCTGTTGTAATCTGCGGTAACCTTCTTCGCTGGGTCCACTACACCTCCAATTTTGGGGTCATCCGCAAACTTACTAACTGTACCTCTTACGCTCACATCTAAATCATTTATGTAAATGACTAAATGTAGAGGACCCAGCACCGATCCTTGTGGCACTCCACTGGTCACAGGCCTCCAGTCTGAAAAATAACCCTCCACCACCGAGTTGTTATTGAAAGTGACTCTGAAAGGCAGGATTTACATGCACTTGGAGAGGCAAGGACTGATAAAAGATAGTCATCATGGCTTTGTGTGTGGACATCATTTCTCACAAATTTGAGTTTTTTTCAGGATGTAACCATAAAGATTGATGAGGGCAGTGTGATAGAGGGATTTTAGTAATGCATTAGATAAGGTTCTGCACGGTGACTAATTAATGAAGTTGAACCACACGGGATTCAGGAAGAGCTTGGCAATTGAACACAAAAGTGGCTTAACAGTAGGAGACAGGATGGTGGGGGAGGGTTGTTTTTCAGACTGAAAGTCTGTGACCAGTGGTGTTCCCCAGTGAGGCGTGCGAGGTCCACAATGTTTGTCATTTATGTAAATGATTTGGATGACAATTTAGGAGGCATGGTTAATAAGTTTGCGGATGACACTAAAATTGGTGGTGTGGTGGACAGTGAAGAAGTTTATCTAAGATTACAACTGGGTCAATGGGCTGAGGAGTGGCAAATGGAGGTAATTTGGATAAATGAGAAGTGTTGCATTTTGGTGAAACAAACCAGGGTAGGACTTATACAGTTGATGGTAGGGCCCTTGTAGTGCTGTCAAACAGAGACCAGGGTTCAGGTACATAACTCTTTGAACATTGCATCACAGCTAGACAGGCTGGTTAAGAAGGCATTTAGCACAAGTGCCTTCATTACTCAGAATATTGAGAATGGGAGTTGGGATATCATTTGAGGTTGTGCAGGATATTGGTGAGGCTACCTTTGGAATATTGTGTATAGTTCAGATTGACCTGCTGTAGGATGGATATCAATAAATTAGAAAGAGTTCAGAAAATATTTAGCTGGATGTTGTCAGGACTGGATGGTTTGAGTTATAAGGAAAAGCTGGATAGATTGGGTGCTTTGTCACTGGAGTGTAGGTGGTTAAGGGGTGACCTTATAGTAATTTATAAAATCACAAGGTGCATAGATAAGGTAAATAGCCAAAGTGTTTTCCTGAAGGTGGGGGCATTTTTTAAGGCGAGAGGAGAAAGATTTGAAAGGAACCTGAAGGGCAACATATTTACACAGAGACTGGTTCATGTGTGGAATGAACAGCCCGAGGAAGTGGTAGGTGCAGGGACCGTGATGGAGTGGTAGATGCAGGGACCGTTATGAAGTGGTAGATGCAGGGACCGTGATGGAGTGGTAGGTGCAGGGACCGTGATGGAGTGGTAGGTGCAGGGACCGTTATGAAGTGGTAGATGCAGGGACCGTTATGGAGTGGTAGATGCAGGGACCGTTATGGAGTGGTAGATGCAGGGACCGTTATGGAGTGGTAGGTGCACAGACCGTTATGAAGTGGTAGATGCAGGGACCGTTATGGAGTGGTAGATGCAGGGACCGTTATGGAGTGGTAGGTGCAGGGACCGTTATGGAGTGGTAGGTGCAGGGACCATTACGGAGTGGTAGGTGCAGGGACCGTTACGGAGTGGTAGGTGCAGGGACCGTTACGGAGTGGTAGGTGCAGGGACCGTTATGAATTTAAAGGACATTGCAATGGTATATGATCGGAAAGGTTCAGAGGGATGTGGGCCAAGCGCAGGCAGGTGGGACTAGTTTAGTTTGGGAACATGGTCAGCATGGACTTGTTGGACCGAAGGGTCTGTTTCCACGGGCCAAACACAAACTTTCAACGATCTGAAGGGTCTGTTTCCATTCTGCACATCTCTATGACTCTATAACTCGATGGTGTACAAAGATGCTCAGGTTTCCTTGCACCTCCCCTTTCCCAATCTATGGCCATTGAGATAATAATCTACCTCCCTGTTTTGTGGCCAAAGTGGATCACCTGACATTTATCCCCATCATAATTCATTTACCATATATTTCCCCATTCACACAGCCTGTCCAAATCACAGTGGAGCATCTTTGCATCCTTCTCACAGTTCAGTCTGCCATCCAGAATTATGCTATCTGCCCATGTGGAGATATTACATATAATTCCTTTTGTATAGATGTATTATGTAAAGATCATTAATAGCTGCATGCCTGGCACTGATCTCTGAGGTACCTCACTCGTCACTGGCTGCCACTTTGCATAAGACCCATTTATTCCTACTCTTTGCTGGCCAAATAAGCTCTCTCTTCTCTCTTCATGTCAACACATTACTTCCAATCCCATACACTTTGAGTTTTTACACTCATCTCTTACTTGATTAAGAAAGCGAATGCAATCTTGTCACTTATCTCAAGAGGGTTGGAATATAAAAGCACCGTTGTGCTACTGAGACTTTACAAAGCTCTGGTTAGGCCCCATTTGGAGTACTGTGTCCAGTTTTGGTTCCCACACCTCAGGAAGGACATACTGGCACTGGAACGTGTCCAGCGGAGATTCACGCAGATGATCCCTGGAATGGTTGGTCTAACATATGAGGAACGGCTGAGGATCCTGGGATTGTATTCATTAGAGTTTAGAAGATTAAGGGGAGACTTAATTGAGATGTATAAGATAATACATGGCTTGGAAAGGGTGGATGCTAGGAAATTGTTTCTGTTAGGCGAGGAGACTAGGACCTGTGGACACTGCCTTAGAATTAGAGGGGGTCAATTCAGAACAGAAATGTGGAGACATTTCTTCAGCCAGAGAGTGGTGGGTCTGTGGAATTCATTGCTGCAGAGTGCAGTGGAGGCCGGGACGCTAAATGTCTTCAAGGTAGAGATTGATAAATTCTTGATGTCTCGAGGAATTAAGGGCTACTGGGTGAATGCGGGTAAGTGGAGTTGAAATGCTCATCAGCATGATTGAATGGCGGAGTGGACTCGATGGGCCGAATGGCCTTACTTCCACTCCTATGTCTTATGGTCTTATGGTCTTATGGTCTTACGTGGGGCCTTACAGAAGTTTGTCTGTACCTGCAGAGAGGATCTCATTAAGCAGATTGTCAAAGAGAATCAGTTGTTTACTTGTGTTCAGAGGTTATGCTGCTGACTGTGAACATTCAAGGGACTGTTTATACAAAGAACAGATATTTTTTGGAAACCTCACCCCACATTTTTATCAAGTTTTACCACTGCTTATTGCCGCATCTGGTTTGTTTTCCAATCAATCAGCCAAATCCTTCTCACTATCGAGTGCCAAGAAAATACTCAGACCTTATCAGAAATATTATTTGAGATTGTTCCATTTTTCTAAGCTGAAGCTGTGAAATTCCAGTATCTTTTTGCTGGCTTTATACTTGGTAGTGTGGATGAGCAGAGGGATCTTGGTGTCCATGTACACAGATCTCTGAAAGTTGCCACCCAGGTAAATAGTGCTGTGAAGAAGGCATATGGTGTACTGGCTTTTATTGGTAGAGGAATTGAGTTCCGGAGTCCTGAGGTCATGTTGCAGTTGTATAAGACTCTGGTGCGGCCTCATCTGGAGTATTGTGTGCAGTTTTAGTCGCCATACTATAGGAAGGATGTGGAGGCACTGGAACGGGTGCAGAGGAGGTTTACCAGGATGTTGCCTGGTATGATAGGAAGATCGTATGAGGAAAGGCTGAGGCACTTGGGGCTGTTCTCATTGGAGAAAAGAAGATTTAAGGGTGACTTGATAGAGGTGTACAAGATGATTAGGGGTTTAGATAGGGTTGAACATGAGAACCTTTTTCCACGTATGGAGTCAGCTATCATGAGGGGGCATAGCTTTAAATTAAGGGGTGGTAGGTATAGGACAGATGTTAGGGGTAGATTCTTTACTCAGCGAGTTGTGAGTTCATGGAATGCCCTGCTAGTAGCAGTGGTGGACATTTAAACGGGCATTGGATAGGCATATGGAGATAGTGGGCTAGTGTAGGTTAGCTGGGCTTGGGTCAGCGCAACATCGAAAGTCAAAGGGCCTGTACTGCGCTGTATTTTTCTATGTTTCTATGTTTCAGTCAAAGCAACTCATCTCGATGGCCATTAGCAGGGGTTTGAGGATATCCTTCCATCAATACTCATCTCTGGAACTCAATGACATTTCAACGATCTACAGATTAACACAAACTCATGAATGGTGGTGAGGGACTAACCTGGCTGAGAGCTCCTCAACAATGATGAGGATTGTCTCCTGTCTAATTTTGGATCAGTTTATCCATGTCAGAAATAGAACTTTGTCTATTTCTTTGACTTTGGACTCCAGGCACTGAAACTAAAAGGTTTTCTTAAATAGTAAAAAATGGGCATTTAATTATTAATCTGTGTCTTATGAAGGGATAGAATTTATGATTAAAGTGAGAATCCCATTCTAGGAATCCCTGGTTGATGCTTAATGAATGGCCTTAGGCTGGGTGACAGTTTAGGATGTTACATAGGAATCAGGAACTGGAAGAGGCCATTCAGCCCTTCGAGCCTACTCTGTCATTCAATATGATCATGGCTCTCGTGGTTCAATCCTGATCAAGGGCTTTTGTCTGAAACGCTGATTTTCCTGCTCCTCAGATGCTGCCTGACCTGCTGTGCTTTTCCAGCACCACTCTAATCTTGACTCTGTCTCCTGTTGCTCAACCAGTTCTTTATCCACCTCGCGAGAACACCCTACACACCATGTGACTTCACTTTCTCCATTAGTCTACAAGGGGAACCTTCTCAAATGCCTTACTAAAGTCCATGTATATGACATCAACAGCCCTTCCTTCATCTATTAACTTGGTCAATTCCTCAAAGAACTCTATTAAGTTAGTAAGGCACAATCTCCCCTGCACAAAACCATGTTGCTTATCACTGATAAGCTCATTCTTTTCCAAATATAAATAGATCCTATCCCTCAGTACCTTCTCCAGCAACTTTCCCACCACCGACGTCAGGCTCACTGTTCTGTAGTTACCTGGAATATCCCTACTATCCTTCTTGTACAGGGGGACAACAAGAGCAACCCTCCAGTCCTCCGGCACCTCACCTGTATTTAAGGATGCCACAAAGATATCTGTCAGGGCCACAGCTATTTCCTCTCTCACCTCCCTCAGCAACCTGGGATAGATCCCATCCGGTCCAGGAATTTATGCACCTTAATAACCTCTAGCCTACCCAACACGTCTTCCCTATTTATGCCAACGTGATCCAGATGAATCAAACTTCTATCCCTAATCTCAACATTCATCATGTCCCTCTCCTCAGTGAACACTGATTCAAGTAATCATTCAGAATCTCACCCATTCTCTCAGGTTTGACCTTCCTTCATTACCCTTTAGTGGACCAATCTTTTCTCTGGTTACCCTCTTGCTTCTTATATAAGAATAAAATGCTTTGTGATTCTCCTTAATTCTGCTTGCTAAAGCTATTTCATGGCCCCTTTTAGCCCGCTTGATTCCTCGTTTAAGATTGCTCCTACTGTCCCGATATTCCTCCAGGGCCTGTTCTGTTCTTAGCTGCCTAGACCTTATGTACGCTTCCCTTTTCCTCTTGGCTAGTCGTACGATTTCTCCTGTCATCCACGGTTCACGAATCTTGCCCTTCCTATCCTTTGCTTTCACAGGATATACCTATCCTGCACTATCTTTAATCTATCTTTGAAAGTCTCCCACATCTCAAATGTGGACTTCCCTTCAAATAGCTGTGTCCAATCCACATTTCCCAGCTCCTGCCTAATTTTGATATAATTGGCCTTGGTCCAGTTTAGTACTCTTCCCTGAGGACCACTCTCATCTTTATCTACGAGTATCTAAAACTTACAGAATTGTGGTCACTGTTCTCAAAGAAATCCCCCACCGCAACATCTACCACCTGTCCTGGCTTGTTCCCCAGTACCAGGTCCAATATGGCCCCTTCCCTCGTCGGACTATTGACATACTGCTCTAGAAAACTCTCCTGGACGCTTCTTATAAATTCTACCCATCCAGACCTCTGACAATAAGTGTATCCCAGTCAATGTTGGGAAAATTAAAATCTCCCATCACCACCACCCTGTTGCCTCTACATCTTTCCATAATCTGTTTACCTATTTGTTCTTCTACCTCACGCTCATTGTTGGGAGGTCTGTAATACAGCCCCAACAATGTATCTGCACCCTTCTTATTTCTCAGCTCCACCCATAATGCCTCACTGCCCAAGGCCTCCTTAGTGCCCTCCTTTAGCACAGCCGTGATATCATCCCTGACCAACAATGCAGCTCCTCCAACCCACCCCCCACTTTTACTTCCCTCCCTGTCATGTCTGAAGCATCTATATCCTGGAACATTTAGTTGCCAATCATGCCCTTCCTTCTGCCCAAGTCTCTGTGATGGCAATAATGTCATACTCCCAGGCACAATCCAAGCCCTAAGTTCATCTGCCTTACCCACTATACTCCATGCATTAAAGTAGATGTACTTCAGGCCATCAGTTCTTTTGCAGTCACCTGCTCTCTGCCTACTCTTCTCCTTATTATTGCTCTCTTCATGATTCTTACCGTCTCCAGTCTCCACCTTGCTGCCTACTTGTCTTGTCTCTGGTTCCCAGCCCCCTGCCACATTATTTTAAAACCTCCCCAATAGCAGGAGCAAAGACTCCCCCAAGGACATTGGTACCAGTCTGTTCAGATGTAGACCTTCCATTTTGTAATAGTCCCACCTTCCCCAGAACCGGTCCCATTGTCCAACAAATCTGAACCCCTCCCTCCCGCACCATTCCTCAAACCACGTGTTCATGCTGCCTATTTTTTCATTTCTACACTGGCGAGCACATGGCACTGGTAGTAATCCCAAGATCACTACCTTTGAGGTCCTCCTCTTTAATTTCTCTCCTAGCTCCCTGAATTCTTCAGTCAGGACCTCATCTCACTTTCTATTTATATCGCTGGTGCCTATATGCACCAAGACAACTGGCTGTTCACCCTCCCCTTTTAGAATGCTCTGCAGCCGATCGGTGACACCCCTGACCCGAGCACCTGGGAGGCAACATACCATCCGGGAGTCCTGTTTTCAGCCACAGAACCGCCTACCTACTCCCCTCACAATAGAATCCCCTATGACTATGGTCCTACGAGTCTTTTTCCTGCCCTTCTGAACAGCAGTGCCCGCCACGGTGCCATGATCCTGGCAACTGCTGCCTTCCCCTTGGGAGCCATCTCCCCCAGCAGTATCCAGAATAGTATACCTGTTTTGGAGGGAGATGACCGCAGGGGACACCTGCACTGCCTTCCTACTGTTTTTCTGCCTTTTGGTCACCCATTCACTGTCTCCCTCAGCAATCCTAGCCTGCGGTGTGACCAATTCACTAAAGGTGCTATCCACGACCTCCTCAGCATCGCGGATGCTCCGCAGTGAGTGCATCCACAGCTTCAGAGCCGTCATGTGGTCAAACAAGAGCTGCAGCTGGACACACTTCTTACAAGTGTAAGAGTCAGGAACGTCAGACATGCTCCTAATCTCCCACATCAAGCAAGAGTCACATACCACAGGTCTGAGGTCCCCTGCCATTGTAAGCCTTAACTTTATATCAACTAATTAAAACCAAACAATGCACTTAAATATATGAAAAAGAATGAGAAATAAAAGCCTTACCTTAGAGTCTTTTCCTTCTGGTTAGGGGAGGGAGGTGGGAGGGAGATGCTACACATGTACTATCTCGGGTTTAGCCACTGTCCAAATATATACCAAGTCTTTACCTTCCCGGCACCCTCCTGGTCTCCACGTCACCTCTGCTGTATCTGCTGCTGCTCCCGGACTGGAAAACCCTTATACCGTTATTAATAACAAATCTGTGCATTTCCTTTTACATCTAATTCATGTCTGAGCATCCCCTGCCCCCTGGGGGAGTGAATCTCACAGATTTGTGACCCTTTGAGAGAAGCTATCCCTTATCTTCAATCTACAGACTCTTATCCACAAGGGGAATCATCCTCTTTACATCAACTTTATCAATATTCTTTAGCATTTTATACACATCAATTAGATCTCCTATCCTTCTAAACTCCATACAGTATCAGCCTCAATATATCTTCATAAGAAAAACTCCTCATTTCTGAACGTATTCCAAGAATCTAATTGGTTACAACTGACCTCTCCATTGCTTTTGATGGGGGATGAAGGAAATACTCTACACTGACTCTGGCTGGAAGGTACACATCTGTGGGTCTGGGATCTCCGTTACATCAGACTTGTCCACATCAGCAAAACAAACACTTGAACTGAATAAAAAATAACAAATGCTGGAGATAACAGCGGCTCAGGCAGCATCCATGGAGAGAGAGAAAGCTCACATCAGCTCTGATGAAGAGTCAACTAGTCTCGAAATGCCAGTCCGCTCTCTCCCCATGGATACAGGCCGTCTGCTGTGATCTCCAACATTTGTTGGTTTCAGTACAGATTCCAGCATCTGCAGGAATTTGTTACTTGAACGAAATGATAAGTTCGGTTTACTTGCCAACACAGCTTTAGCCTTGATAATCTTTCAAATGTAACTGACTGTTGGCTTTTAAAAGCCGAGTTTTGTTTTATACATCAAGTGATTATCTTAGTTTTGTTGTATACATCAGGTGATTATCTTAGTTAGCCCCCATCCCGAAAAGTGACCAAGTGGTTTACAGTGAAACGGTTTGAAAATTCAGTTTCAAGTTTATTTTCCCAACTTGCAGTGTGTACTTAGCTTTCTGTTACATCACATCTGCCAACCCTATTACTGTAAACATAAATTCAAATTACAAAATAACATACTTTTTAAAAGGATTGATTTTGAATGCAGGAACAGTATCTCTCCCTCCTGGTTACACTCAGATATGACCCTGATCATTTCGGGGAAGGTTCTTTACCATGACTCCAGCCTACACTCAAGCAGGAAGTTGCTGCTGATTGGTCACATGCTCAGTAAGGGACCCAGCAGTCCAATGCAACAGCTGATAGACCTGTTAAAGGTGCTCCCCTCTTAAAGGGGAGGTTCAGTCAGGCTCCAGCTGGCTCAGGAAGAGTTTGAGAGAAGGAAGAACATTGATAATGGAGCAACAGGCCAGAGAGCCATCTGTCTATTTCTCAGATGTAGTGCTAGAGGCTTCAGTGATGCAGGTCAGGAGCAGGAGAGGGGCCATGTGTTCATATGGGGTCAGAGTCACATACTATGAAGGGAATGGCAGAAGGTGATGAGTGAGGTGAATCAGCACACTCTGTCCCCAAGGGAATACCCACTAATGGAGGAAAAATCTTCAATAGCAACATTTAAGAGGCATTTGGATGGGTATATGAATAGGAAGGGTTTGGAGGGATATGGGCCGCGTGCTGGCAGGTGGGACTAGATTGAGTTGGGATATCTGGTTGGCATGGACGGGTTGGACCGAAGGGTCTGTTTCCATGCTGTACATCTCTATGACTCTATGACATGGTGTGAGGGTAGAGATTCACTCATTACAGGACCAGTTTTTATTTTTATTCATTTGTGTCAATCTACAGTATTTTTGTTGGAATATTGTCCAGGCCCACAGCCTTTGCAGTATCCAGTATCTCCAACTGTTTCTTGATATCACATGGAGTGAATCAAATTGGCTGAAGCCTGGTATCTGTGATGTCAGGGACCACTGGAGGAGGCTGAGATGGATTATCAATCCGGCACACTTGGGCTGATGATCGCTGTGAATACTTCAGCCTTATCCTTTGCCCTGATGTGCTGGGCTCCTCCATCACTGAGGATGGGAATATTTGTGGAGCCTCCTCCTCCAGTGAGGTGTCCATCACCATTCACGACTGAATGTGGGAGGACTGCTGAGCTTAGATCTGGTCCATTGGTTCTGGGATCGCTCACCTCAGTCACTCACTTGCTGTTTATGCTGTTTGGCAAGTCGTCCTGTTTGGGGCTTCACCAGGTTGACACCTCATCTTCAGGTATACCTGGTGCTGCTCCTGGCATGCCCTCCTGCACTCCCCAGGGTTGATTCCCTGGCTTGATGGTCATGGTTGAGTGGGGGATATGCCAGGCCATGAGGTTACAGATTGTGCTGGAGTACAGTTCTCCTGCTGTTGATAGCCCACAGCACCTCATGGATGCCCTGTCTTGAGTTACTCGATCTGTTAAAAGTCTGTTCCATTGAGCACGGTAACAGTGCCACACAACACGATGGAGATTATTCTCAATGTGAAGGCGGTACTTTGTCTCCATAAGGACAGTGTGGTGGTCACTCTTACCGATACTGTCATGGACAGATACATCTGCAGATGGTAGATTGGTAAGGATGGGGTCAGGTATGCTTTTCCCCTCTTGATGGTTCCCTCACCACCTGCTGCAGACCCAGTCTAGCTGCTATGTCCTTTAGGACCCGACCAGCTCGATCAGTGGTAATGTTGAGGCAGCAGAGAAAATCATAAATATTGCTAAAAATCCTCCTTCTTCAAGGACCGCAGATTCCCCCCAGACGTGATCGACGATGCCCTCCACCGCATCTCCTCCACTTCCCGCTCCTCCGCCCTTGAGCCCCGCTCCTCCAACCGCCACCAAGACAGAACCCCACTGGTTCTCACCTACCACCCCACCAACCTGCGCATACAACGTATTATCCGCTGCCATTTCCGCCACCTCCAAACGGACCCCACCACCAAGGATATATTTCCCTCCCCTCCCCTATCAGCGTTCCGCAAGGACCACTCCCTTCGTGACTCCCTTGTCAGATCCACACCCCCCACCAACCCAACCTCCACCCCCGGCACCTTCCCCTGCAACCGCAGGAAATGTAAAACTTGCGCCCACACCTCCACACTCACTTCCCTCCAAGGCCCCAAGGGATCCTTCCATATCCGCCACAAGTTCACCTGTACCTCCACACACATCATCTATTGCATCCGCTGCACCCGATGTGGCCTCCTCTATATTGGTGAGACAGGCCGCTTACTTGCGGAACGCTTCAGAGAACACCTCTGGGCCGCCCGAACCAACCAACCCAATCACCCCGTGGCTCAACACTTTAACTCCCCCTCCCACTCCACCGAGGACATGCAGGTCCTTGGACTCCTCCACCGGCAGAACACAACTACACGACGGCTGGAGGAGGAGCGCCTCATCTTCCGCCTGGGAACCCTCCAACCACAAGGTATGAATTCAGATTTCTCCAGCTTCCTCATTTCCCCTCCCCCCACCTTGTCTCAGTCGGTTCCCTCAACTCAGCACCGCCCTCCTAACCTGCAATCCTCTTCCTGACCTCTCCGCCCCCACCCCACTCCGGCCTATCACCCTCACCTTGACCTCCTTCCACCTATCCCACCTCCATCGCCCCTCCCCCTAGTCCCTCCTCCCTACCTTTTATCTCAGCCGGCTTGGCTCTCTCTCTCTTATTCCTGATGAAGGGCTTATGCTCGAAACGTCGAATTCTCTATTCCTGAGATGCTGCCTGGCCTGCTGTGCTTTGACCAGCAACACATTTGCAGCAAAAATCACACAACACCAGGTTATAGTCCAACCGTTTAATTGGGAGTACACTAGGTTTTGGAGCAACGCTCCTTCATCAGGTGATAGAAGGAGCGTCAGTCTGAAAGCTAGTGTGCTTCCAATTAAACCATTGGACTATAACCTGGTGTTGTGTGATTTTTAACTTTGTACACCCCAGTCCAACACCGGCATCTCCAAATCATGAATATTGCTAGGTGTCACAGGCAGTATCCTTACCCAAAGTTTAATTCAGATGTTGCTCCATGTTTGGTGGCTCCTGAACTTCCAGTTGCCAACCACTTTAACGCCCCACCCCACCCTGTTCCCAGGCCAACATCTCTGTCTCAGGCTTGCTGCAGTGATCCAGTGAAGCTCAGTGCAACATGGAAGAACAGCATCTCATTTTCCACTTGGGACCCTGCAGCCTTCGGGTCTCAACATAAAGTTCAATAGCTTTAGGGCTTGCGTTGTCCCATATCCTTACCCAACCCCCTACAATCAGACATTGTTACCACATGGTTTGCTATTACACACCAGGAGAAAGTGAGGTCTGCAGATGCTGGAGATCAGAGTCGAGAGTGTGTTGCTGGAAAAACACAGCAGGTCAGGCAGCATCATTCCTGATGAAGTGCTCTGGTCTGAAATGTCGATTCTCCTGCTCCACTGATGCTGCCTGACCTGCTGTGCTTTTCCAGCAACACACTCTCGACTCTGCTATTACGCACAACCCATTGGTAGCCACTAACAGTCCCCACTGACAGATATTTACCCTCCCAGCTAGATCATTATCCATTCCTTTGTCTGTTTAACTGCTCTGCTCTCTCTTTGGGCTCAACCTCCATCCATCTTTTACTCCTTACCCGACCCCCTAACCCTATCTTCTGCATATGAACCAATATTTTTCACACTACTATCAGTTCTGAGAAAGGGTCACTTGGCCTGAAACCTTAATTCTAATTTCTCTCCACAGATGCTGCCTATCCTGATGAGCTTTTCCAGCATTTTCTATTTTTGCCTCTGATTTACAGCATCTACAGTTCTTTCTACCTATCTTTGTATGATTAAATGTATCTCCCACACCTCCGACCTCTGCATGACCCCTACACTGAGCTCTTTGTTCCCAGTAACATTCAAACTGCACCTTGTCAAATACCTTCTGGAAATCTAAGTACAGTTCCCCTTTACCCATGTTGCTTATTACTTCCTCAAATAATTTAATAAATTAGTCAAGCCCATTCTCCCTTTCCAAAACACTGTGGGTCTCCCTGGACCAAATGGTCTGTGATGGTCCCAGAAGGCAGCACCCACCAGGGGTGTGGTGGCTCAGTGGTTAGCACTGCTGCCTCACAGCGCCAGGGACCTGGGTTTGATTCCTGCCTCAGGTGACTGTCTGCCTGTGTGCAGTTTGCACATTCTCCCCGTGTCTGTGTGGATTTTCTCCGGGTGCTCTGGTTTCCTCCCGCACTCCAAAGATGTGCAGGGCAGGGTGGAGTGGCCATGCTAAATTGCCATAGTGTTAGGTGCATTAGGCAGGGATAATTGTAGGGTTGGGTAATGGGTCAAGGTGGGTTACTCTTTGGAGGGTCTGTGTGGACTTGGTAGGCCGAAGGGCCTGTTTCCATACTGTAGGGAATCTAATCTTAAAAAAAAACCTTCCCCAAGATCATTGGGATGAGAATATAAATACTGGCCAATCCAGTGCTTCCCAAAGTCTGTGAATTAATAAAGAAGACTCTCTTCAGTGAACAAATGCTCACACGATTTGCTCTTTTTCTTTTTAAACATCTGCATAACTCTTTTGTTCCTTTTTTTTATTTGTCTTTTTTACTCTAATTCCTTCATTCTTATTAATTTATTCATTAATCTTTGCTGTTCTTTTGATTTTATCCAATTTTCTAACCTGCTGCTCATCTTTGTGGATGATGTGGAGGTGCTGGTGTTGGACTGGAGTGGACAACGTCAGAAATCACATGACACCAAGTTATAGTCCAACACGTTTATTTGAAATGACACGCTTTCAGAGCGGTGCCCCTTTGTTAGGTGACTTCAAACCTATTGGACTATAACCTAGTGTCATGTGATTTCTGACTTCATCTTTGCAGAATTATGCACCTGTGTTTTTCAAATTAATACAATATTTTTCCTTCTTTGGTCTCAAACGATGTATTATTTCCTTTCCTTAACAGTGGGTGGCACGGTGGCACCGTGGTTAGCATTGCTGCCTCTTAGCGCCAGAGACCCAGGTTCAATTCCCACCTCAGGCGACTCTCTGTGTGGAGTTTGCACATTCTCCCCGTGTCTGCGTGGGTTTCCTCTGGGTGCTCCGGTTTCCTCCCACAGTCCAAATATGTGCAGGTCAGGTGAATTGGCCTTGCTAAATTGCCCATAGTGTTAGGTGAAGGGGTAAATGTAGGGAATGGGTCTGGACGGGTTGCACTTCGGCGGGTCAGTGTGGACTTGTTGGGCCGAAGGGCCTGTTTCCACACTGTAAGTAATCTAATCTAATCACCATAAGGGGAGGTGATGACCTTGTGGTATTATCGCTGGACTGTTAATCCAGAGATCTAGAAATAATGTCACAGGGGTCCAGGTTCAAATCCCAATATGGCAGATGGTGGAATTTGAATTCAATAAAAATCTGGAATTAAGAATCTAATGCTGACTATTGTTGGGGAAACATCCATCTGGGTCTTTAGGGAGGGAAAGTGCTATCCTTACCTGGTCTGGCCAAATGTGACTCCACACCCACAGCAATGTTATTAACTCTTAACTGCCCTTTGGGTAATAAATGCTGGCCTAGCCAGTGATATTCTCATCCCACGTTTGAAAATAAAATGTAGGGGCAGATGTAGAATATTCAGTTCATAAAGCCCACTCTACCTTCAATGAGATCACTGCTGATCTGATAATCCTCAAATTGGCTTTTCCCCGGACATCCTGATCCACTTTCTGATTAAAAATCTGTTTATCTCAGCCTTGAATATACTCATTGACCTCTGTGATAAAGATTTCCACAGATTCACTCCCTTCTGAGAGAAGATATTTCTCCTTGTGTCTGTCTTAAATGTGCGACCCCGATTCTGAGATTGTACCTTCTGGTACTAGACTCCCCCACAACCTTCCTGCACCTACCTTGTCAAGTTTCCTAAAAATCTTGTATGTTTCTCATTCTTCTAAACTCCAGTGAGTACAGGCCCAACCTACTAAATCTCTGCTCCATAAGATAGTCCCTCTATTCTTGGTATCAGCCAAGTGAATCTTCGAAGGGGCACCTCCAATACCAGTACATCTTTCCTTAGATAAGGAAATCAAACTGTTGACAGTATTCAATATTCTGACTAGTGCTTTGTATAGTTTTAGCAAAAACCTCATTATTTTTATCCTCATTCACTTGAAGTAAAGGTTCATGTCCCACTTGTCTCCCTACGCCTGCTGTTCTTGTACGATAGCTGAAGGCCAAGGTGTGGTAGAGGCTGTGCACTTGGAGGATTCCAAACATATCAAAAAGATAGAGTACAAGGCAAGAAATTAAATCTACATTTCACTCATAACTATCTGGCATTGCTCTGATCACCAGGCTTGGTAATGGGGATCCCTTGTGTCAGTTGAGGTGATCAGTATTTGTTCCCCAAGGGACAGTGTTGCTAAAATCCAATCCTATTCGCAGTGACCTTTTAGGTACTTGTCATTTTCAATGGGTGTAAAGGAATGATTGAATTGAATTGGAGATCAGGATTTGTGTCTGGGGTTGGTGTTGGCAGGAACTGTTCATGCTGTGAGCCCGGAGATCACTGACAGTGGCCCAGCACTTACAGGGAGGCAGAAGCAAAGGGAACTTTCTATTTGTGGAGAGATTTCTTTTCAAATAAGCTTCTGCTGTGTCTTTCATGAACTTGAAGAAGAATAATTATTTAAACTAATTCATGGATCTCTTAATTATCAACATCCTGCAGAAAATTGCTGAATAAAACTTAATCTTATATTTCCATTGAAATTATGACCCATTGAGATGAGTACGCAGGATTAAATATGATTACTCCTCTGTTTGAGCAGATTCTCAGCCCATTTGTCAGTGGGATCTGGTTGGTAATTTAGAACAGCGAATGGTGTTTTGTGATTTGCATAAATTATCTTTTCATCCTTGTGTCCATCTACGACACACTGCTGAAGCAATATTTCCATCGAATCAATGTCTATTTGCTTTATTCAGACAGTTTAGTGTCTGCAGTGGCTTTTTGACTCAAGGGAATAGTATCCTTGACAACTTGCTGAGAGATTTAAGTATCCAATAGTAACCGACGACAGCACTTTACCTCGGTTTCCCGAATATGAGTTGAACAGAGAGACGAGGAGTATACAGTCATTGCTGCAAAATGTTTCCTGTTAAACATGGCCATTAAAATCAGTGCCGTTTATACAGTCGAGGGTGGAGAATTGACCAGGCAAATGGAGATTAATGCTTCAACAGTGAAGCTTGCAGCTGGTGAGAGTGAGTGAAAGAGACAAACCCACATCCATCAGGAATACAGGGCACTTCCTGTCTGTCCTTTTGGGAACACAGGGCTTTCGTTTATATTAATCTGTCCTTGACACTTCAACAAGAGAAACATAACATTTACTGAGGTTGATAAATGTGTAGGCTAAGTAATTTCTGACATTTGAGAGAAACATTGGTCTGTATTTTGTATTAAAGAGTGTTAGGGGACATTATGCATTTCTGGAGTAGAGACTATTTCAGTTGAATCTGATTTTCTAATTTATTTTAGTGCAATGCTTCATTAGTAATGATAATTTATTACTGTGGAAGAGAATCATGGGATTCTCAAATGTTGAATCTGCTTAATGTGATTTACAGAGGAGAAGCTCTGGTGAACCCACGTGACCCCCACCTCTCTTGGGATAAAGTGATTTACCATCAAAAAGAAACAAAAACACTCTTGTTCCAGGGAGTTGCTTCTTGTTGTGTTTTTCTTTGTTCAAATGTGGTCAGCATGTGAAGGAAATAATTCCTTTTGAATCAACAGGATAGGATCTTGGATGTGAAGGAATTCATTCCAAATATTGGGAGAGTTTTTGCCTGGCTTCTGTTGGCCAGGTGGTTTAGTTATGTGCTGTGTTTCTTTTGCTAGACTCATAATGATATCTGTGACAAATGCATCTGGGAATTGCCTAGTTCAGGAGATGGGGAACAGCAACAATAGACCCTTAATGATCTTCAGGAAGAGGTAGGGCCAGGATCCACCCTCACTAGTCTCTCCCTCCGTAGACTGGCCCTGCCCGAACACTGACATGGGGAGGGAAAGAGGGGGAGTATTGGTGCTAGCAACATTTCTCTTTTGTACAGGTCACTGAATCTGGAATTAATAAACACTACACACATTTTAAAATCCAGCCCTGAGCATGTAAAAAAGTAAAGCAGAGTGATATCAGAGAGAACCTGTTTTGTGTAGGACATGGACTTTGTTTGAGAATAGGTTCTTCTTGCGAACTGGCCCAATGCATTGAAATTGTTAAACAGAGACACAGACACTAAAGTTCTGTCCAACATGTGGTAATTGAAGACCTGAAGATGGAAGTTTCAAAATCAACAAATGAAGGGCTTATGCCTGAAACATTGACTTTCCAGCACCTCAGATGTTGCGCGAGCTGCTGTACTTCATCAGCGCTGCACTTTTCAACTCTGACTCTCCAGCATCCATAGTCTCCACTTTCATGTCAATGTCTGACAGTCACTCAATCCATCAGGACTGCAACAGTTTTCATCTATGATTCTGTGAGACGGAGCAAAGCCTTTTTGGTTCTTGTTTCACTACATTTTCAGCATCAGTGGGACTGGATGAGAGGCAGTCCTGTTACAGCACACTGAGCATGGAGCCTGAAACAGTTATACGGCCTGGAAAGAGGGATTCATGGTGGAGAGGAGCTCTACGTGCGTTTGTGTGCAGGTGAAGCTTTGGCCACGGAGAGACTCGAGGAATCCCGTCTGTGGAGAAACCGTGAAAGTGTGGTGACTGCAGGAAAGTCTTCCATGCGCCATCTGCCCTGGAGACTCCCCGACGGGGGGAGGCTGTTCTCCTGCCCTGAGTGCAGGTGGAGGTTCACATTTTCCTGCAACTTGCTGAGGCACCTGCAGGGGGCACCAGTGCTTCCAACAACTGACATCCGCTGGTAATGTTGCTGTGAGTCACCCCCAGGACTGAACCTCCTGCCCATTTTGGCAGGGGATGTAGTGGAGAGTCAGTGGACTTTTTTTTTGTTTTCTGCTGGAATGCACCTCCCCCACCCCCCCAACCCCAAACCCTACAGTGGCTCAGGAGTGGCACGGTGGCTCGCACTGCTGCCTCACTGCACTACGGAACTGGGTACAACTGTCTGCGTCGAGTTTGCACATTCACTCCCCCCACCCCCCCACGCCCATGTCTGCATGGGTTTCATCCGGGTGCTCCGGTTTCCTCCCTACAGTCCAAATGATTGGGGTGGATTGGCCATGCTAAATTGCCCATAGTGTTCAGAGATGTGTAGGTGTGGTGCATTAGTCAGGGGTTAATGTTGAGTAGTAGGGTGGAGAGAATGGGTCTGGGTGGGTTACTCTTTGGAGGGTCAGTGCAGATTTGTTGGGCCGAAGGGCCTGTTTCCACACTGTCGGGAATCTATGATTCTATTTAATACGATCATGGCTGATCTGTTGGGGCCACATTCTTACCTGTCTCCAAAACCAGATTAACTCCTCATTAGACAAGAATCAGACTTGTATGTGTATCTTGTTTTTAACAGAGTTCGCTTTTAAAGACGGCACGTGGTACCTACACACTGTTCTAGCTCTGCCTGATGCAGTCAGCCTGTTGTGGTTTATAAGGTGTACACTCAGTAATGGAACCATGGAGAAGTTACAGTGCAGGAATAGGCCATTCAGTCCATCCTGTCAGTGTCAGTCGTCCAGTCTGTTCCACTGCAGCCCCTGGTCTGTCACCTTGTAGGTTCCTGTGTTTCAGGGGCAGCTCCTGGTTCCTTTCAAATGATTTGAGGGTTTCTACTTCAACTCCAAAGGAGGCAACAAATTCCAAACACCTACCACCCTCCAGATGTACAGATTTCTCTTCACATCCCCTCCAATTTGTTTACCAATCAGATTAAACCTATGGTTCCCGATGTCTGCTAGAGGACATCCGTTAATTTGCTGTAATGTCTACTTAATGATGTGTTTCACTGTTTTAGACCAACCCACTGAGTTAATCAGTTACTGATGGAGGATTTGTTGGTGGTAACGTGGTGATGATATCACACGGCTGAGGCCTCTCGTGTTTTGACAGTCAGTAAGTTCAGCATGTGTGCGTGAGAGTTCAGCATGTGTGCCTGAAACACATTGTCCACAGTCTTCTACCACATGGAAGTGCATCTGACAGCCCTTAACGTGTCTGCTCATAACGCTGTCAGAGAGCGTTAAATACTTTTGTTACTGGCAAAGATTGACAAGGGGACAAATGCCAATATATTACAGCTGCAAATGATCAAAATCACATGCCCTTTGATATGGAAAACCATGACATAGACCAGCTGGCACCTGGTGGCTGTAATAGCTCCCCAGAGGCTGGTATCCTGTCACTGAGTCCCCCTTTATTTATATGTACACAGTACACTGCCTGTGACCAGCCAGCTCAGAGCCAATCCTTATACTGAGGAGACCTTCAGAACCTCCTGTTTATATCTGCTTGACAGAGCTCCCAATTGACACAAGTCAAGAACCCCAATCAGGGATCTCATAGCCAATGAGATCTTTCTGGCCATTGTTCTAATCACTACAGTGACAAACGTTACTATATGGAAGGCTGAAAGAACTGTGGAAGCTGGAAATCAGAGACAAAAACACAAATTGCTGGAAAAGCCCAGTGAGTCTGGCAGCATCTGTGGAGAGAAATCAGAGTTAACATTTTGGGTCCGGTGACCCTTCTTCAAAACACTGGAATGTGAGAGAAGACAGGCCAGTCAGGAAATAAGTGGCACCCCAAACCTGGGTTTGCAAAGATTGTGGATTGAGAAGGGAGAGGAATGCTGAGCAATTGGAGGGTCCACGAGGTAAAACTGCCTCGATGGAGCTGCATAGGAATCGGAATTGAAAGGTTTTCGTAAGTTTCACACTTGACTTTAAATGATTATATAGTGCTTTTCTGTTCAATTGAAGTGTTTATCAAATGACTAACCTTGAGCTTCACTCTAGAAAGTGAGAAATATTTCAGACTGAGATGATGAGAATTGTGGTGAGTCTGTGGAATTCATCGCCAGAGAGAGCAGTCAAGATCAAAACATTGTACTATTTCACGAAAGAGTTGAAGATAGCACTTGGGGCTAGGGATCAAAGATTGTGGGGGAAAAGTGGGAACAGGCTCAGCCATGATTGTACTGAGGGCAGAGAGGGCGGAATGCCCTTCTGTATTTTCCATGTTAAGCCATTACCAATAAATCACCAAACTCTCACTGGGTCACAAACAGAGCCAAGTGGGGAGTGAGTTGAAGAGCAGATAATAAAAATTCAGGAAGCTAAGGTATTTTGTCATGAATTAATCCATTTTGTTTCCATGTCACAATGTTAACGAGTGAAACACAAAATAATTGCTTCATGCTTCTGTGAATAAATGGAACAAAAGCCAGATAGGATTTTACATCAAACATTCTCATGCAAAGTAAATTCATTTGTGGCCCGATGTTCTTTAATAAACAGGGCGTAAAATCATCGTGCATATATTAATTCCAGCTTCCCAATCTACCATAGGTTTTATTATGTTGCTTTGAGAGCAGTTAATTTATAATTGTCTATAAAATATACAATAAGTGACATTCTGGATAAGTGAGTGTGGAGGATCAAGGTTATATAAAGTGAAATGCATTGAATCAGAGCGTATAAAGTTATAGTAACAACAAATAAAGATCAGCTAATATTTAATAGAATGGTTGAACAGACGTAAGGGACTGAAAGGCCTCTTTTTATTCTTGTGATCATATATAAATGCAGAAAAACTGACATATGTTTTCTTGTTTGACATTTAATGAAGTATTTTCAGTTTCCTTTCATTCCTCTATCTTGTTTCCATTGCCATGTAACGTGGGACAGGAGAGATGGGCACACAGAATTGTAACCTGCACTCCCTGCATTCACTACCACCTGACAAGAAAGCTCCTCATTAGCACAACATGGATTCGGAACATCATTCAAATCATTGCCAGCACATCCTGGACTATTCTGAGTTCATGGGTAAAAAATGAGGTCTGCAGATGCTGGAGATCACAGCTGAAAATGTGTTGCTGGTTAAAGCACAGCAGGTCAGGCAGCATCCAAGGAACAGGAAATTCGACGTTTCGGGCATAAGCCCTTCCTCAGGAATGAAAGGGCTTATGCCCGAAACGTCGAATTTCCTATTCCTTGGATGCTGCCTGACCTGCTGTGCTTTAACCAGCAACACATTTTCAGCTGTATTCTGAGTCCATCTCTAGTATACCGTTCCATAATCGGTGGAAAGCTGCCCTGTTATATATGCATTATACCCTGGGATATATGCATTATACCCTGTTATATATGCATTATACCCTGGGATATATGCATTATACCCTGGGATATATGCATTATACCCTGTTATATATGCATTATACCCTGGGATATATGCATTATACCCTGGGATATATGCATTATACCCTGGGATATATGCACTATACCCTGGGAGATATGCATTATACCCTGGGATATCCAGGTTCTGGCACAAATGAATGAGATCACAGCTTCCAGCATCAGAGGGTTTGCTGTATTGCTATGATAAGATCAGAGAACATAGAACGTTACAGCGAGTACAGGCCCTTTGGCCCTTGGTGTTGCACTGACCTATGAAAATAATCTGATGCCCATCTAACCTACACTGTCCCATTATTACCTATATGTATGTCCAATGCCAATTTAAATGCCCTTAACATCGGCGAGTCTACTACTGTTGCAGGCAGGCTGTTCCATGCCCCTACTACTCTGAGTAAAGAACCTACCCCTGATATCTGTCCTAAATCTATCACCCCTCAATTTAAAGCTATGTCCCCTCATGTTAGCATCCAAGTAAAAAGGCTTTCACTGTCCACCCTATCTAACCCTCTGATTATCTTTTATGTCTCGACTAAGTCACCTCTCAACCTTCTTCTCTCCGACGAAAACAGCCTCAGTTCCCTTAGCCTCTCCTTGTAAGACCTTCCCTCCATACCAGGCAGCATCCTGGTAAATCTCCTCTGAACCCTTTCCAAAGCTTCCAAAGATTCCTATAATGTGGTGAACAGAACTGTATGCAATACTCCAGGTGCAGCCGTACCAGTGTCAGTGTGACTCTGCACATTGTTATTCATTTCTTGCATGTTCTTCCTTTGGGTTGGAGATTAACTTTGCCTGGTTTGGGTGATAATAAGGCAGAGTTAGTCTAGTAAGGTGTGCAGTAAAGGTTAATTATACCTTTACTTTAAGATTAACTACTGATCATGTGTGCAAGGACCAATGTCATAGTGACATTAGGAATTCACAAGGCAGTACCTTCCAAATCCACAAACACTTCCATCTAGAAGAACAAGGGCAGCAGATACATGGGAACAGCACCCCTTGCAAATTCCTCTCCAAGCCACTCACCATCCTGACTTGGAAATAAATCATCATTCCTTCAATGTCACAGGCTCAACATTCTAGAGCTCCCTCCCTGACAGCATAATGGATTAACCTACAACATATGGACTGCAGTTTGTCAAGAAGACAGCTCATCCCCATCTTCGCCAGGTCACCTCGGGACAGGCAATCAATGTTGACCCAGCCAGTGCCACCCATGACCTATGTGTGAATAAAAACAAAATCATGTGAAAGTGGGACTTGAGTCTGTCAGGTTCTGGGGATGATCTTTCTTACCATCCCTTGTATATTCTTCACACAGCGGGTTGTGAGTTCATGGAATGCCCTGCCCGTATCAGTGGTGAACTCTCCTTCTTTATGGTCATTTAAGCGGGCATTGGATAGGCATTTGGAAGTTATTGGGCTAGTATAGGTTAGGTAGGATTCGGTTGGCGCAACATCGAGGGCCGAAGGGCCTGTACTGCGCTGTATCCTTCTATGATCTATGTTCTATGCTGTATAAGATCTGAAAGGGTTCATGCTGAGGAGTGCCTGAAACACCTCCCACAATAATGATGTCAGACAAAGTTGGTGAGGGAACAGCTTAGAATCTTGAAGGAGTTGGACTCATCGTCATGGAAACAACTTGATGAGCAGGATGTAGATTGCTCATATGTAATGGTGGCACCTGATGGGCTCCATTGAGCTGCCTCTTACACCGTGGGAACAGTAACAGTCTAGTGATATCTTCAACCACAGATTTAAGAAGCTGCACGTTCAGACACATGGAAGCTGGGAGAGCTCAACTTTCACCGCCCCTTCAGAAGGAAACCTTGTGGTAAAATTCAACAAGGCAGGGTCTCCAGTCAATGGTACGAGCATTTCAGAACTGAAGAGGAAATACAGCGGGGTGTCTGTGCGTGAATAGAGTATATCAAAACTTTGTTCTAATTTTCAGCCAGTAGAGAGGGAGGGAGGGTAGATTTTATTTATCATTTCTATCATATACAACTGATACAGTAAAAAACATGACAGTGTTTCTCCAGGACCATGGTGTTACATGCACAGCATAATCATACACAGGGTGGCATAATGTACACAAGAAGTGCAAAACACTCAAATTACAGTGTAATAAAAGAATGATAATTAATAAACATTGTTCCAGCAGCAATTGGAGTTGTGCAAAGAATTTCAGATGGAAAAGAGTCCGATCAAACAGTGTTAAGGAGCCTGATGGCTTGGAGGAAGCAGAGGTTACCCTAACCAGCTTGTTAAAGAAAGACTAGACATTTTAGTGAACATATCAGAGTGCCTTTGACAACTTGAACACTGTTATCACTACTGCATCAGCTTTAGCAGTAGCTAATTATGTTAAGCCATTTCAACTGGCTGTAGATGCCAGTAATTCTGATGTTGTTGCAAATTCTTCTTTTGTCAGCAGAAATATTCAACAATGGGAAAAGAAATGTGTTTGGTATTGGTGTTACAACATTTTGAATGTACATATATATATATATGTACATATATATCCAGAATATCTGTAGAGACTTAGTTATATGGACAATTCATTCACTTTCTCAGCAAAGATGTGGAGGAGCTGGTGTTGGACTGGGGTGGACAATGTTAAAAATCACACAACACCAGGTTATAGTCCAACAGGTTTAATTGGAAGTACTAGCTTTCGGAGTGCTGGCAACAACACAAAGTGGCCGAGCAGAGGCTGATAGCCAAGCTCAGTCCCCATGGGGATGGCTTCAACCGGCACCTTGGGTTCATGTCACACTACAGGTGACCCCACTCACACATACAAGCGCGCGCGCGTGCACACACACACACACAGACACACAGACACACACGCGCACACTCTCACACTCACGCAGAACCTCTCTCATACACAAGCTCTCTCACATACACACACACATACATTCCCCACACTCACACCCATACATACACCCTCTCACAGGATTATACTCCATCTCACACACACATGCACTTTACCAAGCTTTCGCACACACACTCACACGCACACACTCAAATGCACACACACTCTCTCGCATGCACGCGCACACACATAAGTCAATGGGGTGATTTGTATTTGCAGAATTATATATGCAGGTACATTATTTTGCTCAAAAATGCACAATCTGCAGGCAGTCAATCCATGTAATATTTTGTAAATTCCACTTTGGAAATCGAACCAGTCTGACCCAAGATTGGGATACAGACAGACTCTAACCTCACCCCTTTAATGCACTGTCTGAGCTGAGATATCACCTTTTATTATAAAACCTTAAGTTATCTCAAGAAGGTGACTGAAGTTCTGGGATTTACGTATTAATGAACTGAAACCTGCAAACCCATTCTAAAAGATGAAAGGCTTAACAAAAATCCAGGTTTGTTCAATATATCATTTCAGTTGCGTGACACTGTAACCTTTTGTTATAAATTCTGTGTCTTATGATCTTATGCTCTACAACCTCCTGATAAAGGTGCAGCACTCCGAAAGCTAGTGCTTCCAAATAAATCTGTTGGATGAGAACCAGGTGTTGTGTTAACTTTGTCCACCCCAGTCCAACACTGGCTCCTCTAAATCATCGTCAAAGTGAACTCTATATAAGTAAACTAGAAATGGTGTTAAGTGGAAATCGTAAAAGAATTGAAAATGTCCCTTTGATATACCTTCTCACTTTTCTGCTTGCCAGGAGATGTTTTAAAAGCTCGTTATATGTCAATATTATTTGAGAACATAGGTTTTAAAGTGGAGGAAAATTAGATTTTAATGTTTCAGTCTTGTGAGGAGCCACTGCTGTGAGTATAGAGTATGTAGGCCAGACCAGGTGAGAATGGCAAATTTCCTCCTCTGAACCAGCTGGGTTTTTTTTGAGAATTGACTATAGTTTCATGGTCATCAATAGATTCTTAATTCCAGATTTTTAAAAAATTGAATTCAAATTCCACCATCTGCCATGGCAGAATTCAGACCCAGCTGCCTGAAGATGAGCTGAGTTTTAGCAACAATACCATTTGGCCATTGCCTCCCCACCATCTACATTAATTTATAAATATTCACATTCGGGAAGAGTGCTTGGGGAGAGATATTGTCTGAAGGTGTAAAGCTCTGAAATGGTTAGTCCTGTGTTTGGCTTAAGCTTTACCGACTATGATAATACCATATGGACCCAATAAAGGAACAGCTTCAGAATCTCCAAAGCAGTAAGACGCACAATTTGAATCTTCCACCCAGTCTCTATCACAGTGTCCCTCACATTGGTGTAACTTGTTGCTATCCTGCAACAAACAGCATTTTGTTTAAGACTGGAGCCTGTTCTCATGAGACCCCCTCGGGGTTTTCCTCTCCCACAGCAGACTCTGTAAGCCCTGTTGTAGACCGCCACCCTGAAAGAGAGTACCTTATAGTGAACAATGGCTGAGACAGCTCATGCAACAGTGTCTCATCATGCTTAATGAAGCCTGTTAACATTCACTTGCCTGAGTATAGACCTACTGTTATGAGGTAAGGTTCCTGACACACAGTTAGTACACGGTCAACTGCTGAAGTGTGCAAGGATAATATCTCAATGCTCACATGGAAACATCGGATGACTCTAGGATTGTCTGACAGATCACACTGCAACGTTTTGCTAATTTAACAATTAACAAAACTGTCAGGCCTAACAACTTGAGTCACGACCATAACAATATATTTAAATATATTCTTGAGAAGGTATGGAGAAAGACTGGTTCTCTGTATATAGATTTAGGTTTTGCAATAAAATGCAGAAGGTTGTCAATAAGCAATACACTGTGACACTTTGGCTTACATTGCCATCGGCTTTTGACTCACATCTTCCGATTTAAAACAAGGCATTTGGCAGGTAATTAACTCATTGTGCACAGACCAGGTCTTTTTTTTCAATACTAAGTATGTATTTGGAGTCTTTCACTCTGAGAGATCTTGTTTGGAAGATAGTGTAAAATTTTAATTAAGATGACTGTGGTCAGGTCACAGGCAGTAAAACAAATATTTCTTTAAATAAACTATTGGGGAAAATATTTCTTGGTATTGCCCATTCCACACATCTGTGTTTACGAACAGTTCAAACATTACAAACAGGACAGCAAATCCCTATTTATAAGGAGTGCAAAAATGTACACAAGGGGTTTATGCATGGGAATGTGGGAATGCTTCCTGTTCACACAGCACGTACAGAATAGTAAAGCCTGAACTTCTCCTGGGCTCTGCAACCACAGAACTGACTTGCCATTAATATTATTAGTTGTCTTATTCAATCCTTTTTAAATCCGCCACAGTAATATTCTTAAAATGTATGAATGATACCTCTTCAAAAACAGATTTATTTTTTTACAAAAAAAAGGCAAGGAATTCTGTGAAATATATAAGAAGCAAAATGGCATTGAGATTTCTTCAAAATGTTTACTTAAAAAAGACCCTTAACTGACACCATCAACTGTCGCCTCACTGAGGGAAATAAAGCTCTTTCCTAATAACTCTGATGGGGAAAGAGAGCAGCAAAACCCTTCACAACTTTGTCTGTGTTGCTGAGGAAGGAATTCCTTTGTGATTGTCTCGATGGGAGAGATTTGAGCTCCTGTCCTCCAGCGAGAAGGTGCCTGGGTGACTCCCTCATCGAGTGAAGCAGCACCAAGACTCTGCAAGGTCAGGACCTCATTTAACCTCTAACTTGATTACCTCCTCGTTATGGCAGTGTGACATTTGGGAAGCTCCAGGTAAGTCCATCCAGTGTTGAACCTCCCTCCCCCTCCCCACTCCCCCTCCCCCTTGCCCCCTCCCCCTCCCCCCTCTCCCCCTTCTCCCCCCTCTCCTCTGCCCCCTTCCCCTCCCCTCCCCTTCCCCCTCCCCCTCCCCTCCTCCCCTCCTCCCCCCTCTCCCTCCCCCTGCCTGGTGATCAAGTGATGGTGCTGTAGGCTCTCTGCATCATAGCACTCTGGGAGTAGATTGTGTTTGGAGGTCACTGTTATGTATTGATTTAGCTGTAAGTAACTTCACCAGAAATTTTCAAGTAAATGGAATCATGCACCTCTTTAGTGTTACATTTAGAATCACAAGAATATGATTACATGGTGTGCAGCTGGGATTTCTGTTTCTTTAGAAAGGTAACAAGGAAGAAATCAACCTTAAAGTTTAAAGAAAAAGGACCTTCCAAGTATAACAGCAACCCAGATATTTTGACAGAGCAAACACAGAAAAAAAGGTTTGTTTTGCAAATTGTGAGTATCTCTGAGTTGACCAGTTTCATGCTAGCATCTAGTTGATTTGAACTCCCATTTTCGAGAAGCTGTTACAAAACTGAACAACCACTGGGTGGTCACCCCACTGGAAATTAAATGAAATTCACCTACATTCAAACAACAAAGACATGGGCTTCATCTGGGAAACAGTGTAGATCCAACAAGACACCTCCTCATACAAGGTTCAAGCCAATAAATAGAAAAGAACAGGATGTCTAATGATGACAGGGCTGAAGAAATGGGTAATACAGCATGAAAAAAACAAACAGCAGTAGATGGAGATTAAATCCCTGAGAAAAGTTCAAGGTAATGCAACATAGCAAAATAGTCACCGTTGTTTTAGGAAAGGGAAGTCATGTTTCACCCATTCATTGGAGTTCTGTGAAGAAAAATATTGACACAGCTTTATACTTTTTCCTTTTTTTTGATATTCCTACTCAACCCTTTTCATTTTATCATCTTTTGATCATTTCTAAAATGTTCTCAATCTTCCAGTCTACCACAAATCTTTGTAGCATGGTACACCTCTCCTTTCAATTTAATTGCACTCTTAATTCCTTTGTGAGGCACGAATGCACCTCTCTCAGAGAATCTCTCTTTCTCAGTGGGATATATATTTATTAAGAGCAATCAAGTACATTCTTAAAGATGCTGCTCAATCTCTCCCATAGTAGTTTTTAAGCTACTTTCCCATTCCACATTAGGTAATTCTGTCTTCATAACCTTGTAATTCTCTCATTTAAATTTGAAACACTAGTTTTAAATGAATTTCTCACTCTCGGGTTGATTGCTATGACATAATTAATTAATTCTGCCTTATTACACATTACCAGGTCTAACCAGCTCCCTAGCTGGTTTCAGAACATATCATTCCAAGAAACAGTCCTGAATACACTCTATGAATTTGTAAGTTCAAGGTTACTTGGCTAATTTGATTCATTGATCGATATGAAAGTTGAAATAACCTACAAACCCCTATTACTTTTGAATTTAATATAAAGTATAGCTCACCCAGTTTAGTCACCAAGGAGTTATAAATCAATCCGACCAGTGACTACTTTACCATTTTTCATCATCTCTCAAACTGATCCCAAATCCTGATCTTCTCAACCAAGACTTTTTCTCAGAACTGTACTGATCTCATCCTTTGTTAACAGAGCCACCTTCCAAAGTGACAAACACTTGAATGTTCAGAAATCAGCATGGTCACTGCAGCCTTGCCTCTATTGTGGTTATCATATCCTCCAAATTCATTCCTATTTGTACAACTAATTCATCCATCTTGTCCTGATGCTCCAAGCTTTCAGGTAAGGTGTCTTTAATTCTGTTTTTTTTTAGTATTTTTCTCTCCTCCTGCCTTACCTGCTGGTGTGCTTATATGTTTGTATGTTCTGTACCTTCCTGTTGCATTTTTGTTTTCTTTACCCTGTCACTACCCTGCAATACCGCCTTGTCATTTAACTTTAACTTTCCAAATCTCTCATCCAGATCCTTCCCCTGCCCTCCTCCACAACTTGAGTAAATGTTCTAGCTCTCTACAACCCCAGTTGTGTGAGTTGTTGAGACATTGGTCCCAGTGCCCTTCATGTTGCAGCTCACTGTCCGTCTGTACCTTTGGTTGGTCACTGAGGTCATACACAGCTGGAGTGAGGATTTCTTTGTCTTCTGTCTAAACAGAGAGGTGCAGGAGGAGCCAGGATATGACAGTGCTAGAACCAGAGACTATCCTCAAGCTGCAGGGAGCCATAGGCTGACTGTACACGCGCGGTATGGTGGACAAGTCACATCTCAGTCCTTTAATCTGGCTGCATTTCCCATCAGGATCAGTTTGAGAAATTCTGACCTCTACCTCCCTGGCTGAAACACCAACATCTCCCTCCCCCACACCCCCAACCTCACACCCCACCGCAACATACAACATCATTTGGTAAAAACAGAGTTGATTCCAGTAAAGTCATGTGACAAAGGCAACGTGATGTGATGGTACAGCAGCAATGAGCACATTGTACATTGACTTTAATATTTGCTCCTGAATCATCACATAGTCTGCTTCACTATTTCACCCTGGATGTGAAAATCTTGATGGTGCATGAAATCCTGATCGCTGTCTCATCCTTTCTCATATTCCATTGATTCGTATTTCAGTTATTAAATTTGGAAGATGGATCTGGGATTTTTTTCTGCTATGGTCATCCTCTTGATGTTTCTCCAGCTTCCGAACCTCTCTGGGCGTCTGATTTTTCAGCTGCCTTGAACTTTTCTCCTTTACTCACCTTCAGAATCATCAAAACTAATGTTCCCTCCGACCCCATGGCAGGCACCGACAATGAACCCTCCGTAAACAGTGCTGTAGGTGATTCCTGTGAAAATCAGAATGCACAAATTATTTATATAAGGCTTTTAGCAGATCATCTGCGAATGCATTTTTAATTTGAAACCATTTCAATTTTTAAAGAATGCAGATATTGTATTACTTTTCTTCATTAACTGCTGCATAAAGTGATCTATGACTGAATTGTTCAACATGTAAGTTTAGTTAAAGTCAAGATTTACATCAATGTTTGGAAATATAAAACTTGGCTGAGCAATTTCATCACAGCAACGCCCCCCAAACCCCTTCCTGGTGTAATCCGATTTTAATGCCTCATTATGGGACTCAGAGGAACCTTTTAAAGGTCTGAGTATGTTGGGTTTCTGGGTCAGATGAGGATCTGAACATGTGAGGATGAAAGGACAGGGCTTTTACTAAAGGAAGGAAGCATTGCTTGTTCTGAAGATCATTGTAGCAACCAGGCTCCAGAGAGCAGCTCATTAAAGTCTCAGGAGTCAGTTAGCTCAGTTGGTTGGCGATACAAAATGCAGTCAGCAGCATGGGCTTAATCTCTGAATTGGCCCGGGGTTGGGGAGGAGTGGGAGGGGGTGGTGGTTGGTGGCGATGATGGTGAGGTTACCAATGAAGGACTCTCCTTCTCAACGTCTCTTCTAGCCTGAGGTCTGGTGACTCTAAGGATAAACCCCCACCAGGTGGCTCACTCTAATGAAAGAGCCGCTTCAAGATTCTTTGGGACTGGGGTGGGGGGACGTTAAAGCCACCAACACAATCAATGCAGCGTTGAGAGTGACCTTGCAATTGTCAGCAATCAGCCCGAGCTCTATTGCTCACAACCCCAGATTTCCTCCCCCCGCCCCCGCTACTTTGACCCTGAGGTAAAGGTCACAGTTCACCATTTGGAAAGGCTTGGTCAAAGGTCTCCGACAGGGAAGCAGGAAGCAAGTCACCCCTTATATTGGCTAGGGACAATTACAAACCCTCCTTGGGGCCCTCTACTGTTTCTATGAATATTTTGTGCTTTTGCGTGTTTTATATTTCTGATTAAAGAAAAGTTTGGACTGCCACGGAAGGCAGCCAAGGAGACCGGGTGACTTCAATGAAAGGGGCATATTCTAATGCTGAATTATTTCAAGGCAAGTGAGTGGGAGTGGGGGTGAGACAGGATTTAGGATTGCTGGCGCTTTAAGGGTTAATCGAATAGGTGCTGGGATTTTGGATGGATGACATTGCAGTCAGCTGTGAATGTGAAGGGGCGAGGGAGTAGGAACTGAGGGTAGTTTGAGGAATGAGAGGGAAGGAGATAGGAGGGAAAATCAAAAATGATCAGAAGTAGATGGATCTGTGCAATTTGAAACACAAACATATCAGCCATGATCTCAGCAATGCAAGATTGAAGGACTGGATGGCCTGGTCCCCTAACCATTGAATTTTCAAGATTAACAACTCTCTTTGAGAAATAATTTTGTCTCATCTCTGTCTTAAATGGGCCCACACCCACATTCTTTAACAATGGCCTCTAGTTCTAGATTCTCCAACAAGAGGGAATATCTTCTCTGTACCCAGCCAGCCAAAACCTCTCAGGATCTTCCATGTTTCAATCAAGTCACCTCACATGTTTTTCAACTCCAGCAGATACAAGCCTAACCTGTTCAACCCTTCCTCATAAGACCACCCATCCATTCCAAATATTAGTCTAATAAATCCTCTCTGAACTGTTTCCAATCCAATTACATTCTTCCTTATGTCAGGTGACCAGTACTGCATCTGATATTCCAGATGTGGCCTCACCAGAGCCCTATGTGACTGAAGCATAATGCCTTCACTCTTGCAATCAACTCCTCTCTCAATTAAACATACCATTCTATCAGCTTTCCTGATTGTTTGTTGTTCCTGCAGATTAACCTTGTGTCATTCTTGCCTGGGACACTTAACTCCCACTGCATTTCAGAGCTCAACAATTGCTAACCATTTAGATACTAAGCTCCTTTTTTTATTCTTCCTGACCACCAAATAGATACTTTCATATTTCCCCCCATTATACTCCATTTGCCACATTTTTACCACCCACGTAACCTATCTATATCCACTCATAGCTCCTAATGTCTACTTTACAACTCACTTTCCCACCTATCTTTGTGTCATCAACAGATTTAACTAATCTACCTTTGGTACCTTCATCCAAGTCATTTGTCCAACTTGTTGAATTTTGAGTTCCCAGCACTGACCCTTATGGCACACCATCATTACATCTTGCCAGCCAGAAAATGTTACATTTAAGCTTATTATGTGTTTCCTGTTAGCCAGACAATCTTCTATCCGGGCCAATATGCCCTGATACCATGAGCTTTCATCTTTTGCAGTAACCTTTGATGTATTTTGTACTTGCGTAAGGTATGATTTGTCTGGTTAGCGTGCAATACAATATCTTTCATTGTATTTCAGTACATGTGACAAGAATAAATCAAATATTTTGGCAGCAGCAGGGAGGTGGGCAGAGGGGGCGGGGTTGTCTGTTAGTTAAGAATGAAATTAAATCTATGGCACTGAATGACATAGGGTCAGAGGATGTGGAGTCTGTGTGGGTGGAGCTGAGGAACCAAAAAGGCAAAAAAACCATAATGGGAATTATGTACAGACTTCCTCGCAGTGGTCAGGACCAGGGACAGGAACGCAAGATATACCACGAAATAGATAGGGCATGTCAGAAAGGCACGGTCACGGTGATCATGGTGGACTTCAATATGCAGGTGGACTGGGTGAATAATGTTGCCAGTGAATCCAAAGAAAGGGAATTCATGGAATGCTTAGAGGATGGCTTTTTGGAACAGCTTGTGATGGAGTCCATAAGGAAGCAGGCTTTTCTGGATTTAGTGCTATGTAATGAGCCAGATTTTATAAAAGATCTTAAAGTCAGGGAACACTTAGGAAGCAGCGATCATAATATGATAGAGTTCAGTCTGCAGTTTGAAAGAGAGAAGGCAAAATCGGATGTAATGGTGTTACAGTTAAATAAAGGTAATTACAGGGGCATGAGAGAGGAACTGATGGAAATCGACTGAAAGCAGAACCTAGTGGGGAAGACAGTACAGCAACAATGGCAGGAGTTTCTGGGTGTAATTGAGGACACAGTGCAGAGGTTCATCCTAAAGGAAAGAAAGATTAGCCAGGGAGGGATTAGACAGCCATGGATGACAAAGTTAAAAATCACATATCACCAGGTTATAGTCCAACAGGTTTAATTGGAAGCACTAGCTTTCGGAGTGACGCTCCTTCGTCAGGTGATAGTGAGAGACGCTCCGAAAGCTAATGCTTCCAATTAAACCTGTTGGACTATAACCTGGTGTTTTGTGATTTTTAACTTTGTAGACCCCAGTTCAACACTGACATCTCCAAATCATGGCTGACAAAGGAAGTCAGAAAATGCATCACAGCGAAAGAGAGAACCTATAAAGTGGCCAAGAGCAGTGGGAAATCAGAAGATTGGAAAGACTACAAAAACAAGCAAAGGATAATAAAGAGAGAAAAAAGGAAGGAGAAGATCAAATATGAAGGTAGGCTAGCCAGTAATACTAGAAATGACAGTAAAAGTTTCTTTCAATACATAAGAAACAAACGAGAGACAAAAGTAGAGATTGGGCCACTCTAAATTAATGCAGGAAGGCGAGTGATGGGAGATCAGAAAATAGCTGAAGAACTTAATAAATACTTTGTGTTAGTGTTCACAGTGGAAGATGTGAGTAACAGCCCAACAATTAAGGAGAGGCAAGGGGCAGAGTTGAGTATGGTGGCCATCACAAAGGAGAAAATATTTGATAAGATAAAAGATCTAAAAACTGATAAATCTCCTGGCCCGGATGGGCTACATCCTAGAGTTCTGAGGGACGAGGCTGAAGAAATAGCAGAGGCGTTGGTTGTAATCTTTAAAAAATCACGGAGTCAGGGCTAGTCCCAGATGATTGGAAAATCGCTGTTGTAACCCCCTTGTTCAAGAAAGGATCAAGACAAAGATGGAAAATTACAGGCCGATTAGTCTAACCTCGGTTCTAGGTAAACTTCTAGAATCCATTGTTAAAGATGAGATTTCTAAATTCTTGGAAGTGCAGGGTCGGATTAGAACAAGTCAGCATGGATTTAGTAAGGGGAGGTCGTGCCTGACAAACCTGTTAGAATTCTTTGAAGAGGCAACAAGTAGGTTAGACCAGGGAAACCCAGTGGACGTTATCTACCTAAACTTCCAAAAGGCCTTTGATAAGGTGCCTCACGGGAGGCTGCTGAGTAAGGTGAGGGCCCATGGTGTTCGAGGTGAGCTACTGGCATGGGTTGAGGATTGGCTGTCTGACAGAAGACAGAGTTGGGATAAAAGGTTCTTTTTCAGAATGGCAGCTGGTGACAAGTGATGTCCCTCACTTGTTGGGGCCGCAGCTGTTCACATTATATATTAATGATCTGGATGAGGGGACTGGGGCATTCTGGTGAAGTTTGTCGATGATACGAAGTTAGGTGGACAGGCAGATAGTTCTGAGGAGGTGGGGAGGCTGCAGGAAGATTTAGACAGTTTGGGAGAGTGGTCCAGGAAATGGCTGATGAAATTCGATGTGAGCAAATGTGAGGTCTTGCACTTTGGAAAAAAAGAACACATGCATGGACTATTTTCTAAACGGTGAGAAAATTCATAAAGCCAAAGTACAAAGGGATCTGGGAGTGCTAGTACAGGATTCTCTAAAGGTTGACTTGCAGATTGAGTCCATGGTTAAGAAAGCAAATATAATGTTGTCATTTATTTCAAGACAGTTGGAATGTAAAAGCAGTGAGGTGCTACTAAGACTTTATAAAGCTCTAGTTAGGCCCCATTTGGAGTACTGTGTCCAGTTTTGGGCTTCATACCTCAGGAAGGACACACTGGTACTGGAACGTGTCCAGCGGAGATTCACACGGTTGATCTCTGGAATGGGTGGCCTAACATACGATGAACGGCTGAGGATCCTGGGATTGTATTCATTATCGTTCAGAAGGTTGAGGGGAGACCTAATAGAAACTTATAGGATAATGCATGGCTTGGAAAAGGTGGATGCTGGGAGATTATTTCTGTCAGGCAGGGATTGTAGAATTAGATGGAGATCAATTTAGAACGGAAATGATGAGACATTTCTTCAGCCAGAGAGTGGTGGGCCTGTGGAGGTCAGGACAGTAAATGTCTTCAAGGCAGAGATTGCTAAATTCTTAGTCTCACAAGGAATTAAGAGCTACGAGAAGAGTGTGGGAAGTGATATTGAAATGCCCATCATCCATGATTGAATGATAGAGTGGACTCGATGGGCCTTACTTTCACTTCCTATTTCGTATGTTCTTATGGTCTTAAATCAAATATGGCCACCTTTATCAAATATCTTTTTGTGAAAGGTTTGGCTTAGAGTCAGTGAGACATAAGGTCATACAGCACAGAAATGGAACCTTTGCTCCAACCAGTAATGAGTTGATGACATTCTCCTGCTCCTATTTCTTCATATCTTATGTTTGCAATGTCAGTGGTTCTGGCCTGTTAAGATCAGCTGGTGTTAAAATTCAGCCGCACTGTTACCGTGACGATCATTGGTCAAACTGTTTACTCTCCAGAATTCACTCAAAGGTCCTCGACAGTATATTGTCAGAGTTGGTCAGGAGAGCCCCTCCCTTCCCCACCTTGCTTCGGTCTCACCAGCTCTAATAGCACCAGCTCCCGATAAAGCCAGCCAGCCAGCTCGAGTTTCCAAATCCAGGCAGTTTTCCTGGGATGTGGTGAGCCGAGGGTGGTTACTGCAATATCTGAAAACTGCCAGCTCTGGAATGTGCGACCTTACAGACATTGACTTCGTTTAAGCTGCCCCAGAGATTAAAAGATTATGACCAGCCCATAAAATAGATAAATAATAAATTGTTCTGACAGATATATCAATAATATAAAGCTGACTCTCTTTGGCATCACTGCAAATGTGATTCTAGTTTCAACTCAGTTCCCTCCAGTCATAAAAAGTAAACAGCACTAAATGTCAGATCAGATAAGCAGGAACACATTTCCCATGGCTAACACTGTCTAACAGGCCGGCAGGGTAATGCAGCTTTTCTATTCTTGGCTTCATCTCTGTGTAACCTCAATAAAAAGGGACAGGGCTTGGGAACAGAGTGAACATTTTACATAAATCCTAAATTATTTATTTTCTGCATTTGGGACATGGCGCTGTCTACGTGTAAGGTCAGAAATGTTCAATCTAACAGATAACTCAGGAGCTTTGGTCAACCTCAAATTAACCTGCAAATAATTTTAAACCTTCACATATTTTAGTTTGAATTTTACTTTGACATTTCACTTTTTTACCTTGACCAGAACAAAATCATTTGTGTCGTGTAGATACCTGGTTTTCATTTTAATTAAATAGATTCACATTGGAAATGGGAATCTGCTCATGGACATTGCCATAGTCACTGAGATACCAGGCAGATTTCAGGGAAAATGATATGGAATTGGAGATTGGTAAATGCGATACGCTGCGCTGTAGGCACCTTTACAATGTTGTTGTCATTTTGAAACCGATTCAAGTACATACAATCATTGCTAGCTTAGAAAGTGGGGAGATGTAATTATCTCAATTGCTGGATATTCCTCTGTAATACCAGCCCAAACCAGGTCAAATAGCAGTGGAAACAGGAAAATTGGAAAAACAGTCCATTGGTCTGATCTCTACATGATGTTTACTAGCTCCAGTTACAAAGGTCAAGAGTTGCCCTTCGGGAGGAAGGGTCAGGGTGGGGGCAAGCTGAAGCTAAGGGAGAGTAAGGTGGGCAAGAAGTTACTGGCAAAGTGATCTTTGGGAAAGGAAGCTAGGAGCAATCGGGAGACATGGTGTAAGTGGTTCGGAGTACTGGGTTAAAATGCGATACTAATGTGCTATTGCTAACATACAAACCCACCATTACCATCCCTGGATATGTCCTGTCCCTCCAGCAGGACAGACTTAGCAGAGATGGCAGCACAGTGGGATGCAGTCAGGAGGGAGTTGCCCTGAGACTCCTTGACATTGACTCCGGACCCCATGAAGTCACATGGCTTCAGGTTAAACATGTGCAAGGAAACCCCTTAGTGGTTACCACATACTGTCTTCCTTCGGCTGATGAATCAGTACTCCTCCATGTTGAACAACACTTGGAGGAAGCAGTGAGGGTGGTAAGGGCACAACATGTCCTCTGGGTGGAGGATCTCAATGTCCCACCACCAAGAGTGGCTGTGCAGCAGCATTACTGACCAAGCTGGTTGGGTCCTAAAGGACATAGTCGCTAGAGTGGATCTACGGCCTGACCTCATCTCTACTAACCTGCTGGCTATAGAAGCATCTGTCCATGACAGTATCAGTAAAAGTGACCACTACACAGTCCTTGTGGAGACAAAGTCCCACCTTCACATTGAGAATAACCACCATGGTGTTGTGTGGCACTGTCAGCATGCTCAATGGAACAGACTTTGAACCTATCTAGCAGCTCAAGACAGGACATCCATGAGGCACTGTGGGCCATCAACAGCAGGAGAATTGTACTCCTGCACAATCTGTAACCTCATGGCCCGGCATATCCCCCACTCAACCATTCCCATCAAGCCAGGGGATCAACCCTGGTTCAATGGAGAGTGCAGGAGGGTATACCAGGGGCAGCATCAGGTATACCTGAAGGTGACGTGTCAACCTGGTGAAGCCACCAAACAGGATTACTTGCCAAACTGCATAAACAGCAAGTGATAGACAGAGCTAAGCGATCCCACAACCAACAGATCAGATCTAAACTCTGCAGTTCTTCCACAGCCATTTGTGAATACTGGTGGATAATTAAACAATTCACTGGAGGAGGACCATCCGCAAATATCCCCACCCTCAATGATGGAGAAGCCCAGCACATCAATTCAAAAGATAAGGCTGAAGTGCCGAGTAGATGGTCCATCTCGGGCTCCTCCAGCAGTCCCCAGCATCACAGACACTAATCTCCAGCCAATTCGATTCACTCCACGTGATATCAAGAAACGGCTTACGGCATTAGATACTGCAAAGGCAATGGGCCCTAATAACATTCCAGCAATGGTACTGAAGATGTACGCTCCAGAACTTGCTGCTCCCCGAGTCAAGCTCTTCCAGTACGGTTACAACACTGGCATCTACCTGACAATGTGGAAAATGGCCGAGGTATGTGCTGCCCACAAAAAGCAGGACAAATCCAACTCAGTCAATTACCACCCAATCGGTACTCTCCATCTTCACGAAAGTGATGGACGGTGTCATCAACAATGCTGTAAAGCAGCACCTGCTCAGCAACAAACTGCTCAGTGATGCCCAGTTTGGGATCCCCCAGGACCACTCAGCTCCTGCCCTCAATACAATCTTGGTTCAAAAATGGACGAAAGAGCTGGATTCCAGAGGAGAGGGGAGGGGAGAGGGACAGCCCGTGAAATCAAGGCCACATTTGACTGCGTATGGCATCAATGAGCCCTGACAAAACTGGAATCAATGGGTATCAGGGGCAAACACTCCACTCATTAGGGTCATACCTGGCACAAAGGAAGATGATTGTGATTGTGGAGGGTCAGTCATCTCAGCTCCAGGACATCTCTGCAGGAGTCCCTCAGGGCAGTGCCCTAGGCCCAACCATCTTCAGCTGCTTCATCAATGACCTTCCCTCCAGCATTAGGTCAGAAGTGGGGATGTTCGCTGATGATTGCACAGTGTTCAGCACCATTCGCCACTCCTCAGATACTGAAGCAGTTCGTGCTCAAGTGCAGCATGAGCTGGACAATATCCAGGCTTGGTTTGACAAGTGGCAAGTAACATTCATGCCACACAAAATGCCTGATAACGAGCACCACCAATCAGAGACACTCTAACCACCACCCCATGACATTCAACAGTATTACCATTACTGAATCTCCCACTGTCAACATCCTTGGAACTACCATTGACCAGAAACTCAACTGGACTCACTGTAAAAACACAGTGGCTACAAGAGCTGGTCAGGGACTATGGATACTGCAATGAGTAACTCACTTCCTGAGACCCCAAAGTCTATCCACCATCTACACGGTACAAGTCAGGAGTGTGATGGAATACTCCCCACTTTTCTAGGTGGATGCAGCTCCAAAAACATCCAAGAAGCTTGACGCCATCCAGGACAAAGCAGCCTGCCTGATTGGCACCACATCCACAAACATTCAATCCTTCCATCACAGGCACTCAGTAGCAGCAGTGTGTACTATCTACAAGATGCACTGCAGAAATTCACTAAAGATCCTCAGACAGTATCTTCCAAACACATGGCCACTTCCACCTAGAAGGACAAGGGCAGCAAATACATGGGAATACCATTCCCTGCAAGTTCCCCTCCAAGCCACTCACCATCCTGACTTGGAAATATATCGCCATTCCTTCATAGTCATTGGGTCAAACTCCTGGAATTCCCTCCCTACCAGCATTGTGGGCCAAACCCTTAGCAAGTGGACTGCAGCAATTTAAGAAGGCAGCTCACCACCACCTTCTCAGGGGCAAATAGGAATGAGTTATTAATACTGGCCCAGCCAGCGATGCCCATGTCCCATAAAATGAATAAACTTCCTGTTTGGTATGCTCCATGTAACTGATCCCCAAGCCACTGGTCTTTGGGTACATGGTGCAGGGTGACCCATGAGGGGGTGGGATCAGTATTCATTTTCCTTTCATTCCTTCTCCAACATGGCTCTGCCACAACACTCAAGTGTTTGGGATCAAACTGGGAAGAAGCTTGATGGATGAGTTGTCATCATTCGGAGCTTAATGCTTTGAACAAAATGACTGGAAAGAGCTTCTAACCACTGAACATGATGAATCGGCAATGTATCTGCTTCCCCCGCATCACTGTATTTATAATTATTCAATATTTGCTCGTGTTGTTTCAAGGTTAGATCTGCAATTATCAATTCTTTAAATAAATGGATTATTATCAGTGCTTTCATAACCCTAGTTGGAAAATGAATCCCATGAATGGGATACTTTACTGGGAAAGTGTAATGTAATGGGAAGGCGATGATCTGGTGGTACTATGTTCTGGGGACCCAGGTTCAGAACCAGCCATGGCAGATGGTGGAATTAGCATTCAATAAAAATCTGGAATTAAGAATTTAATGATGACCATTTTGATTGTCAGGTAATTCCCTTCTGATTCACTAATTTCATTTAAGGGAGGAACTGCCATCCTTCCCTGGTCTGATGTACATGTGACTCCAGACCCACAGCAATGTGGTTAACTTCTAACTGCCCTGTGGGCAATGAACGCTGGCCTGGCTAGTGACGGTCTCATCCAGTGAATTAATGTTTAAAAATCCATATATATATATAATATATATATAATAATTTACTTTCAAGTCATTTATCCTTTCCCTTTGAAACATATTCTTCCTCTCGGATTGTTGCTTACATAAGGTAATGCCAGCTGCTTCTAGATCAGTCACTAATATAAAGACCCTACGAGCTTTAATCTGCTGCTGTATCCCCAGGAGCCTCCGCTGGATCTTTCTCCAAACGATGTGTTTGCGCTCTGAGGTTAGTGAATAATAAAACCTTACATCTAGCATAAGACAGGCATACTCCCACTGGTAGAGCACTGTGTTCAAAAGATACAGAATCAATTGATAAACCTTTTCTTCAGGAGAGGTCACATCAATTCCAAAAATAAAAGCTTCTTCATTTCGGGATGCATTCAGTTCTTTCCTCCAGAAGTTGTATCTTTGTTTCTGTATCAGTATTCAGGGAGAGCTGCCAATTGCTTGGCATGACCGTAAGCCATGGATGGTAATGGTGGGGGGTTGTTTTTCAGACTGGAGGCCTGTAATCAGTGGTGTTCTGAAGGGATTGGTGCTGGGTCCACTTTACCATTTATATAAGCTATTTGGATGAGAATTTAGGAGGCACAGTTAGTAAGTTTGTGGATTACATCAGAATTGATGTTATAGTGGACGCTGAAGAAGATTATCTAAGGTTTGCAAAGGGATCTTGATCAATTAGATCAATGAGTTGAGTAGTGGCAGATGCAATTTGTGGATAAATGTGGGGTATTGCATTTTGGTAGGACAAACGGGGGCCAGAATTATACAGTTAACAGTAGGGCCCTGAGTTATGTAGTTGAACAGAGAGACTGAGGAGTTCAGGTACAGAACTCTTTGAAAGTTGGATCTCAGGTAGACAGGGAGTTAAGAAGATGTTTAGCATTCTTACCTTCATTGCTCAGACCTTTGAGTATAGGAGTTGGGACATCATTAGAGGTTGTACAAGATGTTGGTGAGGCCTCTTCGGGAATACTGTGTATAGTTCTGGTTACTATACTGTAAGAAGGATTTTATTAAATTGCAGAGTCTAGAAAAGATTTACCAGGATGTTGTCATTACTGGATGGTTTGAGTTATAAGGAGAGGTTGGATAGGCTGGGACGTTTTTCACAGAAGTGTACGAGATTGAAGGGTGACCTTATAGAGGTTTATAAAATCATGAGGCATGGATAAGGTGAATAACAAAGATTTTTTCCCCTAGAGGGGGGAGTTCAAAATCAGGGAGCATATGTTTAGGGTGAGAGGAGAAAGATTTAAAAAGGACAGGGGGGTAACTTTTTTACACAGAGATAGTTAGTGTGTGGAATGAACTGCCAAAGGAAATGGTGGATGCAGGTACAGTTACAACATTTAAAAGACATTTAGATAAATACATGGAGAGGAAAGGTTTGGATATGGACCAAAGACAGGAAGGTGGGACTATTTAGTTTGGGAAACTTGATCTTTGTGGACAAGCTGGACCGGAGGGTCTATTTCCATGCTGTATGACTCTATCAGGCTGAACTCAACAACACATTCATGTGAGGTCTAAGTTGATAGACAATGTCTGTCTGACTCAGTAAAATCCATTTCAAATGTTCTCGTGCTGTTGATGAAGTTTATTCAGAAGAAAGAAAACGTCAATCCAGTGAACTTCTGTTGACCGAAGGATGGCTGGAAATCTTTATAGTTTTTTTAGAAGCTGCTATCGATTAAAGGAAGTGTGTAGGTGAACAGTATTGCTTTGATCTTTGTCTTTCCAACCTGGGTTTCAAACCCAAATTAAATTCAAGCTGCAGACTTTGTAATAATTTGTCATGTTGTGCTGCAGTTGCTTTCATTTCTCAATCAGGTCAATGTTTCTTATTCTTTACTTTCTCAAAATGGATCGTTCCAACAGGACACTGTGGCCTAACCCTGATGTTATAATCACAATGAGAAATGTGAACACTAGTCACTGTGGGTTCTCTCTGAAAGCTAATGTTGTTACCATTGGTTTCATGGATTACTTCGGTATTTATGAATTACAAATCCAAAGCTGTGTCTGTGTTTTATCCAATTAAACTCTCTGCATTTACAAAGCACTCATCCAGACTTGTTGAGTCACCACACTGTCATTTTAATTTACATATTTGTTAAAATTAGTTTTATGTTATTGTGCGGTGCACAATCATAACTAAAATAAAACAGTTAAGATTTAATCTACTCAATGGTGACAAAAAAATTGAAGTCAATTGGTTTGAGAGATTATTTCTTGAAGCAAGGAATTAAGTAAATTACAAAAAGGGAAAAAGCTGAATTGCTTTCTTGATTTGAGTCAGACAGACAGACCATTTGCTGTTGGATCTGGTAGTCTGGGTTGTGTCTCACCCTCCAGCAAAGTTGTTACTTCTGCAGGGACCTACCTCTCTTTATAAAAGCAGCATGTGGCTGGAAAGCATTGGGATGGAAAATTCAATCAGTCGTCATACATTCACCTCCATTTCACAGGTCAGAACCTGAGGTGTAAAACCACCTCTCCTGTCAATCAGAGAGAGAGCGAGAGAGAGGCAGTGCCTGCAGTCTTCCTGAATACAGCCTCCTGCCCCTCCTCCATGTTGTGAGAGATGGTGTGACTGAAAGGGCAGTGTCCATACACACTCTGATCATGGTCTGACATTTAGAGGTTCTGGAGAACAGGCTGGGAGGTCAGGGAGACTTAAAACAATTTCATTTCCATTCCTCTCCTTTCACGATCCAGTGCAGGGCACATTGGGTCCTATCACTACAATAGGAGAGCTCCTACTGGAGTCATGATGTCCAAGATACAGTCAGCTGAACACCCACTGCAGCTGCGTGCTCCAGACATCGCACCATTCTCACAGGTGCCTCAATGAGGGAACATTTTCAGTAAAGAGACAAAAAGCAGTTTATGCAAAACCAGCAAGAAATGGAAACTTTGCTGACATAATTTCCTTTTAAATATAAACTCAGCATCTCATAGATACAGGATTACTTGTTGAAATACTCATGAGAGAGCGGGTGGCACGGTGGCTTGTGGTTTGCACTGCTGCCTCATAGCCCCAGGGTCCAGGGTTCAATTCTAGCCTTGGGTGACTGTGTGGAGTTTGTACATTCTCCCCAGGTCTGTGTGGGATACCTCCAGGTGCTCCAGTTTCCTCCCACAATCCAAAGGTGTGCAAGTAAGATGGAATAGCTATGCTAAATTGTCCATTGTGTCCAGGGATGTGTAGGTAAAGTGGATTAGTCATGGGAAATGTCACGTTATAGGGCAGTGGGGTGAGTCTGGGTGGGACACTCTTCACTGGCTCAGTGTGGACTTGGACTAAATGGCCGATTCCAACACTATGGGGGAAACATGAAATGACAGAGAACTGGGTCTCCATCTGGAAAGAGAGGAGACAAGTTAATGATTCAATTCAGGATCTTTCATTTAAATTGGAAAATGGGAACACATTATTAAGGCAATGAAGGACTATGAATCCAACCTGTTATGACAGAGCTGGATATTAACCTGAGTAATGCTAAGCCAAGGATAAAGCATCAGCTGCTGAAGATGCTTCAGCAGAACCCACTAAGTACAACCTGTACAGACAGCTGGGTCTCTGTGGGAGGGTGGGCTTGGAGGTGCTGCCCCAAGACGTGCCTGACAGAGAGATTGTGACTCTGAAGAACAAGATCACCGCTGAAATTACAACAAATATCAAGGTCTGTCGGTAGCTAGCATCATGGAAGCTGTATCTGCCAGCGTAGTCCTTGTCAATCTGCAGATCCTGGCTGAAAACATCCAGCTGCTTCCAAGAGCAATTCCCAAACTGGGAGATGGACATTGACCTAATTGTTTCAGTCCATCAGATCCTGTGATCTGTATGCGTGTGGATCCTGTAATCTGTATGCATGTGGATCTTGTGATCTGTATACATGTGAATCGTATGATCTGTATGCATGTGGATTGTATGATCTGTATGCATGTGGATCCTGTGATCTGTATACGTGTGGATCCTGTGATCTGTATGCGTGTGGATTGTATGATCTGTATGCGGTGGATCCTGTGATCTGGGATCCTGTGATCTGTATGCGTGTGGATCCTGTGATCTGTATGCGTGTGGATCGTATGATCTGTATGCATGTGGATCCTGTGATCTGTATGCATGTGGATCCTGTGATCTGTATGCGTGTGGATCGTATGATCTGTATGTATGTGGATCCTGTGATCTGTATGCGTGTGGATCCTGTGATCTGTATGCATGTGGATCGTATGATCTGTATGCGTGTGGATCCTGTGATCTGTATGCATGTGGATCGTATGATCTGTATGCGTGTGGATCCTGTGATCAGGTGCTGCTGTGTAACCTGGGGAGACATCGTACTGACTGATGACTGTTTCTTCTGTTGCAAAGGCTCCACTCTCTGGAACTTACCCCGATCCCTCTCGATTTACCTTACCCGGCTTTTCAGACACTCAATGGCACTTAGTTGATGGAAAGGGTTTGCTCATCTGGCCTACTATCTCCTGATATGACTCAGTGTTATATTTTGATTCATATTCTGAGAGGCATTTCAAAGCATTTATTAAGGGAACTATAGAAATATAAAAAGAAGAACTGCAGATGCTGGGAACCAGAAACTGAAGTAGCTGGCAGAATTCAACAGGTCTGGCAGCCTCTGTGGAGAGAAAGTAGAGCTAATGTTTTGGGTCCAGTGACCCTTCTTCAGAACAGTCACTGGGCCCAGTCACTTCAGGAGTATAAGCTGTTGTTGTTGAATGACTATTCCAATGTTTACCATTTGTGGCTCCCCTGGATTTGACTGGCACCACTGGCCTTGCAGAGACTAACTGCAAAAAGGGGAAGGTTAGGGCTAACAATTCAGATAGACAGTTGTTGAAGAATCTGTTGGAGTGATACCGGGAACAGAATGAAAATTCGAAGGATCAGTTTAAATATCACTTACATGAACAGACAGAACATGAACAACTACTTTTTAAGTGTACAATAAGCAAGAACTGATATTATTGTGAACTCAAGAGCACAGCTAATGGCAACACCAATTCATTGGAATGAGTGTGCAACATACCTTACAATGAGATTCAAGAGGTGGTATTTGTAATAAGGAGTAACACTGCTGCTTCAGAAGTATTAGTCATAACATCAGAGATGGATACAGCTGAAAGGATATGGAAATTGATCTATTTGGTTAGCGCTAAGGAACAGAAAAGATACAATTTCATTTCCCAATGTAAATTACTGAGATGTGCACTTAAATGATTTTGATATAAATCAGGAAAGCAAATAAAAAAAAGTAAAAAGGGACCAGAGTTCCTAAAGCCTGTTCAGGAGCGTTCTGACAGTAGTGTGTTTGCAGTCCAGTGAGAAAGGGAGCCCTGCTGGAGTTGGCTCATGGGAAGGAGATAAAACTATCAATGATGTCCAGGATATGAATGGATTCTTCACATCAATTTTCACAAAGAATGACTTGGGACCGAACTTCAGGGACTCCTAAGGATGGAAATAGAAGCAGGGGCCCTGAAAGTGCTGGTGCCAGGGAACCAGGGAATGTCAAAACCCAGCTCCTGATGCTGACAGTAATCACTGGTGCAGGGAGGTGGACGTACAGGACAGCAGGGTTCTCTCCATTTGACATCAATTAACATGTTGGTAATGGTAACATGGTAAGACCATACCAGGAGCTCGGCCTTTCAGTTGAGAAAAGGTGACAAGTCACTGGCTGAAGTAAAATCGTGGGTGTCCCGAGTGTGGTCAGGTGACCAATGGCCCAAAGTTGGACATTCTAAATGGATCCACAGCCAGAGAAATCAGGTCTGACCGAAAATTCTCCAAACTAAATTAAACAGCAGTAACAGCAACTAAGAACCAAGGTCAAAGACATCACAGAAGCTCATGGAGCAGCAGTTACAATCAGCCCCAGCGTCAAGTATTGGAGAAATATTGATCACATACCAAAACAGAAATTGCTGAAGAAACTCTCATAGGGAAAGTCTGATCTCCCAGTCACAGCCCATTGTAATTCCCTTCCCACCCCCTCTCTGACATGCCCATTCTCATCCTCCTCCATTGCCGCACTGAATCAGATGCAAGTTGAAGAAATAACACCTCATCTTCCACCTGGGCAGCCTACAGTCCAAAGGACTCAACATTGAGTTCTCTAATTTCAAATAATCTTCCACTCATCCCTCGGCTCCCTATCCAGGCACGCCTCCTCCCTTCAATCCCTCTGATTGACCCCTCCTTCCAGCTATCAAATGGACTCATTCCTTCTATCCATTCACCAGTTTGTACCCATCACTTGCATTCTCCTATCACCACCTCACCACTCTGCTGCTCTCCCCACCCATAACCCTTCCCCATTTTATCTGACCTCCCCTACCCCCACCCCCATTCCTGAAGAAGGGTTATAACCAAAACGTCTCCATCTCCTGATGCTGCCTGGCTTGCTGTCCTCTTCCAGCCTCCTGCCTGTCTATGAATGTGCAGAAAAAGCAGAGATAATGTTTCAGGATCACTGACCCTTCTTCAGAACTGATGGTAGCTAGAACAAAGTTGGTATATATGCTGAAGATGGGGTGGGGGGAGGGGGAAGGTGTAAACAGAGCCCAGAGAGAGAGAGAGAGAAAGAGAGACAGAGAACAACAGCGGGACAGACAAAGGAATGGGTAAAGGTTAGTCTGGGAGAATGGGCAGCTGCTAATGGGAACCCTGAGTGGCTGACAATGGGGTGTTTGTTGTAGCAGCCCATGGGATGACAGGGCCTGGTGGGTGGGGTCGGGGTAACGACATGGAAGAAGGTGTCTAGGCCCTAAAATAATTGAACTTGATATTGAGTGCTGAAGGTTGCAGGGCCCCGAGTGGAAAATGAGTTGTTGTTCTTCCAGCTTGCAGTGAGCTTCACTGGAGCACTACACAAGCCTGAGACAGAGATGTTGGCCTGGGAACAGGGTGCGGTGTTGAAGTAGCAGGCAACTGGAAGCTCAGGGTCATTTTTATGGACGGATTTGAATTTTACCATGGGAAAGTGAGGACTACAGGTGCTGGAGATCAGGGTCGAGAGTGTGGTGCTGGAAAAGCACAGCAGGTCAGGTAACATCTGAAGAGCAGGAGAGTCGACGTTTCAGGCAAAAGCCCTTCATCAGCCCTTGAATTCTACCATAACAGGCGGTGAAATTTGATTTGAATAAAATCTGCTAACCTAATGGGCATTATGAAACAACTGTCAATTGTCTTGAAAACCCACCAGGTTCACGAGTATCATTTCAGGAGGGAAAGCTGCCATCTTCATCTGCACAGGCCGACACATGGCTCCAGACTCAGAGCAACTTGGCTGACTCCCTGATGCACTGTCGATGTTCTCTGAGGCTCCTTAGACAGCACCTTCCACATCTGCAACTTCTAACAGCTGGAGGGAGAGAGGCAACAGATACATGGGAACATCATCAACTGCAAGTTCTCTTCAAAGTTACACACAGGTCCTGATTGGAAATATAGTTTTGGTCCTTCACTATTGTTGGCTTCAAACCCTGGAATTCCTTCCTTTACAGCATTTATGTGGATTTTTTGTTTAAAAATTCCAAATGTTCGCTTTGAAATCAATTATTATGTTACATGGGATCTGGGTGCAATACAGTTGGCACAATCATGGACAACTAAACAAATGCCCCAACACGAGCCTTCACCCCTTAACACAGAATCCCTACAGTGCAGAAGGAGGCTATTCAACCCATTGAGTCTGCACCAACCCTCCGAAGAGCATCCCTCCCATAACTAACCCCCTATTCTATCTCTGTAAACCTGCATTTCCCATGGCCCATCCACCTAACCTGCACATCCTTGGACTGTGGGAGGAAATTGGAGCACCCAGTGGAAACCCATGCAGACACAGGGAGAAAGTGCAAGCCATTATCCAGCTGAGAATTTGAAATGTACAGTTTGTGGAAGAAGTTGATGTCAGACCTTGCATCAGTAAATGTTCCAATCACCCTCACTGGCCAGCTGTCCCGAGGGAGGGAAGAGAACAAGGCTGAGGGATGTCAGTGGCACTTGTTTCTCACTGGTCATTAACGTGTTTATCAGTGTTGTAGCAGGAGTTATATTTCTGTTTGTCTTGTACTGGATACCGGCAGATGAGAGATATTGCATTCAAGAGCAGATCATGAAGAAAATATGAAACAAAATCAGACATTTCTGGAGAAACGCAGCATGTGCAGGCAACATTTGCATTCATGGTCGCACTGAGAAGAGGTTATGATTACTTTGACCTGTAAATTAAACTGTGAACCTGATTGCCATCTCACTGTGATAATGAAAGGTTGTGAAATCAGTCATGTAGCACAAATCCTGTAGCACAAATGATGACCCTCAGGTTTATGACAAGAGGGAAAGTGAAACAGCAAGTGCTGATTTTTTTGAACATTGTAGGTAGTCTTCTCCAAATATTTAAAGAGAAGCATGGTTAACTGCTTTCAAAATGTTTCAGTTTTCTAGGCAGCTATCTTGACAAATCCAATGAGTTTACAAATATAATGCACTTTATATCTGCTTCTAGTAAACTCCGAGGATACCTCATTTTCTTGCAAAGATGTCCCAGAGTCAGATCCAAAATAGCAGTCTAGCTCTCCATAAGAAGAACTCTGGTAGATTTAAATCTTCTCCTACCAGGCCTCATCTGCATAAGGCATGTTTTGGACATCCCATGGACAGCTGCACTTTAACATTTGCAGGGACCTCCATGGATAACTGGTGAACAAATTAGGTCCCTCCCACCCCACCTCACACCCTCATCCCAATGTGAAAATAGTACAGGCCAGATTCAGGGGTGGGACGTCTGGATTTCAGCTTCCATCCCCATTTTCACGAAAACTGAGATCCTCTCTGTCTGGGTGAAAATTCTGGGGAAAATATTTCATGTGTGGCCCACTCTTGTTGGTATTTAAGAGCCATTCAAGTCCAGGCTACACCTTGAAATGTAAAGAATTAGAGGAATTTAGCTCAAAGGTCAAACCTATCACAAACCTCTTAGTGAAAGAATGTTCTAGGAGCTGACCCACTCACCATGGTTGTGATAATGAAACCATCTACTGGAACAATAACAGCAACAACCTGAAATTAAGTAGCTGCTTTAACAGTGATTCGACATCCCATAACCCTTCACATGAGTGTTACTGGACACACCTGGTCACTGAGTCACATAGATGATAGGAGGTCAGGTGTAGAAACCTGGTCAAAATGGTGGATTTGAGGGCGATCCTAAAGGAAGTGAGACGTAGATGTAGCTCAATGAGAATAGGACCGACAGGAAGTTACAAAACAGTGCAACAGAACTTTGAATAACCTGCTTTTGAAGAGGTTTGTGTTGATTGCAGGAGACCATTGGAATGGCCATGTTGTGTGCAGAGATAGAGCTGTCAGGGGCAGCTGCATTCTGATAGGGTTACAATGAACCAACCCCACCAACAGAAGCTGGACACGAAACAAACCGACAAATGCTGATTAGAGCCTGGAGCATCCTGTCAATCAGATAAATCAGATCTGAAGCGCTCTGGATTAGTCATCAAACCAAATTAAACTGACATTGTGCACATTTCATTTTATTCATTCATAGGATGAGGGAGTCACTGGCTGGGCCAGCATTTATTGCCCATCCCTAATTGCCCAGAGGGCAGTTAAGAATCAACCCCATTGTTGTGGGTCTGGAATCACATGTAGGTCAGACCAGGTAGGCCATAGCAGTTTCCTTTCCTAAAGGACATTAATGAACGAGATGTGTTTTTCCTGACAACCAACAAAGGACTAATTAGAATCTTAATTCCTAATTTTTATTGAATTCAAATTTCTGCCATGGTGGGATTTGAACCCAGTCCCCAGGATATAATCTGGATTAACAGTCCAGTGAGAACACCACTCGGCCATCACCCCCCCCCCACATTACATGAAAGACGATGGCAATTCTGAAGAATGCTGTGAAACTTTGGACATTTCTGTAAAGGGGTACAGTGGTAGCAATATCAGTGCAGCTGGGAGTCACCAGGATAACCACAGACTTTAGGAGCCTGTGTCATGTAGAAACACTAAGGAACTAAATTAGAAAAGACTGAGAATGTGGAATATATTGTAGCATTCAGATAAGGTTGAAGCAAACAAACTATTGAACTCAGGCAGTTGGCAGAGAACTTGAACAAATGAGCTGGTGTAGAGGACACACTTCCCCATTCTGTTACAAAACCTGACAGAAACCACAAATGGTGCAGACCCTGAGTGAACTGGAATGATCTGGCACCTCTCCCTTATTCAGCCATCACCTTAATTGGTTGCAACAAGATTAATTTCAAAAGTATCCTTTCTCTTGTTGATATCTTTCTCCCAGACAAAAGGTGTTTAGGTTTTTAGAAGAAGCCGATTTAAGCCAGCTGTAATAACTCAGGAAGCCCAACTGGAAAGCAGTATCACTTACTGTCACACACCAAAGTAGAGCCACTCCTCGTTACATACAGAGGCTACCCTCAGGCCAGTCAGGCGGTTCTGCAGATTCACCCCTGAACCTGCTTTACCTTTTTGTTTCCTCTTTATATCCCAAAGTGTTCTTACGCACAATGGAAATTTTTTTCCCCATCAGCAAATCACCGTAACATTTCTTTTCTTCATGTATTAACTGTACAGCCAATTAACTCCTTCCATGCAAGGACCACTCTGGGGAATGCAAACCATCAAAGCAAAGGTGAGGTAGAGAGTGGGAAGGGACTAAAACAACATGAAGCTGGAGGGGAAAATAAAGCATTTACATCCTCAGTCAGCTTGAGACAGTAGTAGCCCTCTTTTTACAAAAACTCATGAGGAATTAAAAGTTCAATATGTTGAATTCCAATCAATGGTCATGACAGTACCTTTTGGTAAAATAACATTCCCACCGAATGGTAAATCCACGCTCAGAGTTGTTCATCAATCCAAAGTGAATTCACCTTTTTAAAGAGAGCTGTCCATTTATTCGAACTTAGTTTCTCAAGGTTTCCTGAACTGCATCCATTCAGCTCATTTTAACACAGTGTCGTGTTAGGGATAAGAAGTGAAACTGTCACGGTATTCTAACAGATGAAAGGCTTAACAGACAATCAATTTTTCAGTGCATAATTTCAGTTACCTCACACTGTAAATTTTGCTATGAATTCTGTGTGTTAGGATTGAGACCTCCACAATCACCTGATGAAGGAGCGTCGCTCCGAAAGCTAGTGCTTCCAATTAAACCTGTTGGACTATAACCTGGTGTTGTGTGATTTTTAACTTTGTACACCCCAGTCCAACACCAGCATCTCCAAATCATGTTAGGGAGACTGGATCAGTCACTAGTTAAACATTTTTTTGCCATTTTCATTAATGTTAGCTGGGTTGCTCTTTCCTTTTGGAGATAGGAGCGAGTTTTGAGAAGGTTTGTAGCCCAGGTTGGGGTTCTGGATGTTGGTTTGCTCGCTGAGTTGGAAGGTTCATTTCCAGATGTTTCGTCACCCTCCTAGGCAATATCTTCATTGGGCCTCAGGGTGAAGCACTGCTGATGATTCCTACTTTCTATTTATATGTTTGGGTTTCTTTGGGTTGGTGCCGTTATTTTCTGTGGTGATGTCATTTCCTGTTATTTTTCTCAGGGGGTGGTAAATGGGGTCTAACTCGATGTATTTGTTGATAGAGTTCCGGTTGGAATGCCATGCTGTCCTCTGTAATTCTCATGAAGCTCCTGTGTATTGTATCACAGAAAAACAAAACCAGACCTTTTGGTCCAACCAGTCCCTGCTGACCATGCTAAGCTAGTTCCACCTGCCTGCTCCTGGCCCGTATCCCTCCAAACATTTTACATTCATGTCCCTGCCCAAAAGTCTTTAAATGTTATAATTGTCCTGCATCCGTGAACTGCATCTCAGAGATTGGCTAAAGTCATATAGAGCAGAATGGAGATGCTGCTTTAATGGTAATGTCAGTGAAGATTTATTTCAGAGCTCAGGGTCCATGTTCTGGGGAGGTGGTGTTAAATCCCACCATAGCGGGATGATGAGGTTTGAATTCAATGAAAACCTGGAGTGAAAAGTTAGTCTCATGATGACCATATAATCTTTGTCACTTGTCGTAAAAACCCCATCTTCTTCACTCACGTCCTTTAGAGGAGGAAATCTGCCATCCTTACCCTGTCTGGCCTACATGTGACTGCAGACCTAAAGTGATGTGAGTGATTATTAATTGCTTCTGGGCAGTGACTCCCATTCCCTGTGAATGAATTAAAAGGGTAGAGAAGTTTGGAAAAACAGAAAAGAGGGTGACCAGAAATAAATTAAGATAATTTTGGAGCAATTCTTATAAGTGCTGTGTACTAATTATGAGATTAGATAGGAGCAACAAATTTACTGACAAAACAATCAAGACTGACAGCTCAATGAGCAACCCACCAACCCAACCTCCACTCCCGGCACCTTCACCTGCAACTGCAGGAAATGTAAAACTTGCGCCCACACCTCCTCCCTCACTTCCTTCCAAGGCCCCAAGGGATCCTTCCATATCCGCCACAAGTTCACCTGTACCTCCACACACATCATCTATTGCATCCGTTGCACCCGATGTGGCCTCCTCTATATTGGAGAGACGGGCCGCTTACTTGCGGAACGCTTCAGAGAACACCTCAGGGACGCCCGTACCAACCAACCCAACCACCTCCTGGCTCAACACTTTAACTCTCCCTCCCACTCCACCGAGGACATGCAGGTCCTTGGACTCCTCCATCGGCAGAACATAACAACACGACAGCTGGAGGAGGAGCGCCTCATCTTCCGCCTGGGAACCCTCCAACCACAAGGGATGAACTCAGATTTCTCCAGTTTCCTCATTTCCCCTCCCCCCACCTTGTCTCAGTCGGTTCCCTCAACTCAGCACCGCCCTCCTAACCTGCAATCTTCTTCCTGACCTCTCCGCCCCCACCCCACTCCGGCCTATCACCCTCACCTTGACCTCCTTCCACCTATCACATCTCCATCGCCCCCTCCCCCTAGTCCCTCCTCCCTACCTTTTATCTTATCCTGCTGGACACACTTTCCTCATTCCTGAAGAAGGGCTTATGCCCGAAATGTCGAATTTCCTGTTCCTTGGATGCTGTCTGACCTGCTGTGCTTTAACCAGCAACACATTTTCAGCTCAATGAGCAAACCTACACCCTAAACAATCAAGGCTGAGGCATGTTCTCATTTAAATATTTCTTGTGTTTGTAGGATTTTATTCAAATATTTATCATCCTCCAGTTCACTGCTCACAAACTTTGGGACGAAAGGCTTCATTCCTTTTAGTGGTCTAACTGTCTTTTTATTTCCATGCCCATTTCTTCAGACAGGCTTTGTTTTGTTGAATATTTAATGTGACCTTAAGGAGCTCACAAGGTTTGTTTTCTCAAATTTGCACAGTTGCTGCAAGTTCATTGGAACTATAACTAACATGGATAATTATCAGAATGAAGGGCCACCTACTAATATTAGCACATTCCTGTGCCTTGTTCCTATTTTTTAACAAGGGAAATCACTGCTATCACTCCAGAAGGTATTGTTACGAGCTGCAGAATGTGGTGCTGGTATGCTAATGAACCAGAAGAATTCAGAAATAGAAGTTTGAATGCCTTCACCCTGAGGGAAGCTGGGCTTTACTCTAAAGTACTTTAAAATTATTTATTTGTTTCCATTCATTCCTTTTTTCTCTGTTTCTCGAATGATTTGTTTGTATTCAATATCTTGTCACATTTTGGCATTTGAACTTCTCTAGGGGTGATACGGTGGCTCAGTAGTTAGCATTACTACCTCACTGCACCAGGGACCTGTGTTCAAGTCCACTCTTGGGTGACTGTCCGTGTGGAGTTTATACATTCTCCCTGTGTCTGTGTGGAGTTTATACATTCTCCCTGTGTCTGTGTGGAGTTTATACATTGTCCCTGTGTCTGTGTGGAGTTTATACATTCTCCCTGTGCCTGTGTGGAGTTTATTCATTCTCCCTGTGCCTGTGTGGAGTTTATACATTGTCCCTGTGCCTGTGTGGAGTTTATACATTGTCCCTGTGCCTGTGTGGTTTTCCTCCCACAGTCCAAAAGCGTGCAGGTTAGGTGGATTGGCTGTGCTAAATTGCCCATCGTAGCTAGGGATATGTAGGTTAGGGTCAGCTCATCTTGGGAAATGCAGGGTTACAGGGATTGGGTGGGATGCTCTTAAGAGGTTTGGTGTTGACTGGATGGGCCAAATGGCCTGCTTTCACACTGTAGGGATTCTAAGAGAAGAAAAGAATTTTATTTCCATTTTCCCTGTGATTTTTTTCCCCCTGGGAAGCTAGTCCTGGCAGGTCCAGACTTTGTTGCCTCATTCCTAATGTCCTCTGAGTCAGGTAGCTTGCCAGGTCATGACGAGATAACCACATCAGTGTGGGTCTAGAGTCATGTGTAGGCCTGACCAGGTAAAGATGTCACATTTCCTTACCAAAGGAAGGGCTCTTACCAATTTGTGTGGATGCACCATAGACAGCATTCTATTTGGATACATCACAGCTTGGTACTGCAACTGCTCTGCCCAACTCTGCAGGAAACTACAGAGAGTCATGAACACAGCCCAGTCCATCACACATACCAGCCTTCCATCCATTGACTCCGTCTACACTTCCCGCTGCCTTGGGAAAGTAGCAAACATACACTGATTATACTCTTTTTCACCCTCTTCCACTGGACAGAAGATGTAACACTTTATGTACACATACAAAAGTTCAAGAGTAGCTTCTTCCCTGCTGTTGTTCGACTTTGAATAAACCTCTCAAATTTTAGACTTAATGTTGACCTTGCTCTCTGTGCACCTTCTCTGCGGCTGTAACACTGTATTCCTCGCTCTGTTCTATTACCCTAATCCACTTTGTATGGTATGATCTGCCTGTACTGCACCCAAAACAAAACTTTTCACTGTACCTAGGTACAATGTGACAAAAATAAATCAAATCAAATCAAAGCAAATGATTGAATCTTGCAACAATCAATGACAGTCTCAATGATTATTAAGACTAGCTTTCAACTCTAGAGATTCTTAATAGAATTTAAATTTCACCCCTGAACTTCTCAATTACAATTCTAGCGACATTACCATTCCACCATTCAGCCCATCCCAGCGTCGTGTGGGTGTCAAGCTAGCTTTCTCTTCTCACCACTCCTCTCTCTGCAAGTAAACTTTTGGTGGGTTTTGTCAACAAAAACAGAAGGAAGCAATTGTCTCCATTTCATTTCCCTGGGGAGAGAATCTGAACTTGTATTCCTTGTTGGAATTAGTCCAAGGATATTTTATAATTATTTAATTGTGTGGAAATATTTTACATTTTTTGAATAGGAAAACAGAACGAGGGAAAGGAAACAGTGAAAAAGAGAGGACAGTAACAATGTGTTGTGTTTCATCCGGTTTTATGATTTGAAGAAAGGGAAGGAATCATTATGTTGTTTTGTATGGTGTTGGCTTTGTCCAGACATCAAAAGGTCAGTTTTACCAATCAGTGCTCCCACTGAGCTACACACATTGGGAATCAGGATGGGGTGAAAATTCTGGGGACTGAATTCCTGAAGGATGGTGTCAAGAGCTTCCTAACTGCTCTGAGAGCTGTGTCTCTATCAGCTCATCATGTGGAGACATCATCTTCTTCAGTAAAATAATAACAAGTGGATATACATGTCAAAGATATTTGAGGATGAAGAAGCAGTTTTGATGTTCTATTTTCCAACCATTCTGGAAAATTTAAGTGAACTCCAGTTTCAAATAATAAAGACCACTGATTACTGCAGGTTTTCGGCAAAACGTAACCATCCCCCTGAGAAGTGAATACGGGAACAGTGTGAGAGAATGGCTGATTATTGATGGGGAGTAAGAATCATGGTATCACTGGTCATCTTGATGCACAATGTCCCGATCCCAGCTGATGTGGCTTCATATAGCATAGATTTAATCATTGCAGTTGGTTACCATGGTGATTGCTTATTGAAACATATTCACATGATGCTGTAGATTTTTTTAACAACAGAATATAACTTTATTAGACAAAAGGAGAAAAAAAAATTGGTCTCTCTCTCTGTCTGTCTGTCTCTGTATATGAGGCTGAAAGCTCAACACTAATGTCAGAACAGAATTTCAACCTGTTTCCCAGCATTACCCTTTACAGAGACTCAATCCTAGAGAAATATATCTCCTGTCTCAGCTTTTTAAAATTTTAATTAACTGACTTTCCTCATTGTTTTGCTCCTTGACAGCATAGACAATACCATGACTCCTTTCTGAACCCACGGCCTTGAATCCCTCCCAATTCTAATGGCCTAAACTTTCTTAGTTCTTAGAACTTGAAGATTTCTATCCAAACTTCACAGACAAGAAACTCCTTCTGACGATGTGACTGGCTCTTACTGAGAAAATATTCTACTTTCCAAACTAAGCTCAAATTCTTCTGAACCCAACCAATATAAACATTTTTAGCAATTCATTCAACAGGGGCTTTCCCAGTAATTCAGTTGCAATCTCTAGCTTTTTTGAAACTGATGTAGATATGTCACTGTTCCAACTTGACTTTCTGACCCCCCAAAATAAATCTTCACAGTTTCTGACCCATGTACATTTGCCTCTATTTTGAAATCTAAAATTAAAAAATATGACATGTTATACATATTTATCACAACAGACAGAAAATAAAGATTTACAGGTGGAAGGTTTCTTAAACAGTGTTTGTCCTCACTGGGAGAACACTATCACCGACCCAGGAAATAAATGGCGAACACTTTTAAAGGATGGTTATTAGTTTGAATTGGTCAAAAAGTCTGCCTCTGTTCTTTCAAGGTAGATTTTGGGTGAGCTTTCAGAATACTTCATATTAAAAATCCTGTGAGATATAAATACCTTTATGATTAAGCTTCATAATTACAACTATTTGCAAATCCTACCACCTGGTCCAGGTGTTTGGGTGTGAAAGGTCCTCCCAGGATAGGGACCTTGTGGAAATAATTGATTCAAACATTCCAAACAGTGTGGAGCTAAACTCTAACCCAATTCAATATTAATGAGAATGACTCACTGAACATAGTGCATGCATTAATCCTTCAAGCAGGACCTGGACATGACTTGTGCATTTACTGTAGGTTGTGGCGTGGTTTAACAAAAGATTTGTCTTCTTCCCCAAGGGAGCATAAAGCTTTACTTTGGGTAATAAATTGAAACCTACTCTTGCACTCACAGGGCCACTGCTAACATCCTTCCTAACATTGTTCCGAACATCGTTCCTAACATCGTTCCTAACAGCTCATTAACAGGTTTTAACATTCCATTTTACCAAGTTGTACAAAAGCCTGAAGCAGCACTAAATATATCCAGCACAGCGAGTGACTGGGGCTTAATATATAATAATATATCCAGCACAGCAAGGGACTGGGGCTTAATATATAATAATATATCCAGCACAGCAAGGGACTGGGACTTAATATATAATAATATACCCAGCACAGCGAGGGACTGGGACTTAATATATAATAATATATCCAGCACAGCGAGTGATTGGGGCTTAATATATAATAATATATCCAGCACAGAGAGTGACTGGGGCTTAATATATAATAATATATCCAGCACAGCGAGGGACTGGGACTTAACATATAATAATATATCCAGCACAGAGAGTGACTGGGGCTTAATATATAATAATATATCCAGCACAGAGAGGGACTGGGGCTTAATATATAATAATATATCCAGCACAGCGAGGGACTGGGGCTTAATATATAATAATATATCCAGCACAGCGAAGGACTGGGGCTTAATATATAATAATATATCCAGCACAGCGAGGGACTGGGGCTTAATATATAATAATATATCCAGCACAGAGAGGGACTGGGGCTTAATATATAATAATATATCCAGCACAGAGAGTGACTGGGGCTTAATATATAATAATATATCCAGCACATAGAGTGACTGGGACTTAATATATAATAATATATCCAGCACATCGAGGGGCTGGGGCTTAATATATAATAATATATCCAGCACAGGGAGGGACTGGGGCTTAATATATAATAATATATCCAGCACAGCGAGGGACTGGGACTTAATATATAATAATATATCCAGCACAGCGAGGGACTGGGGCTTAATATATAATAAAATATCCAGCACAGCGAGGGACTGGGGCTTAATATATAATATTATATCCAGCACAGCGAGGGGCTGGGGCTTAATATATAATAATATATCCAGCACAGCGAGGGACTGGGGCTTAATATATAATAATATATCCAGCACAGCGAGTTACTGGGGCTTAATACATAATATTATATCCAGCACAGCGAGGGGCTGGGACTTAATATATAATAATATATCCAGCACAGCGAGGGGCTGGGGCTTAATACCACTGAATAATTCTTCTTTAGCTCTCAATTCAAAATGTTGCCCGTTTACTGCTGGTTACTAATTTGGTTAGCATGGATCACTAACAGATAAGGAGACATTTATTAATGTATAGAATACGTAAGAAAGCTGAATGGTCCCTGTATTTAGGATGTATAATTAGAATGTGTGGAGAATGATGTCCCCAATCTGTAGTGACTGAGAACTGGCTTGTTTCTCAATAAGTAGACTTTGGTTTGAATTCTGATATGTGTAGGAAAAGAATCCGAGGGGCCACAGTGGGCAGGAAATGGGTCAGATCAGGTCCATCACTGTTACACATATAAAAACCAAAACAACTGCGGACACTGTAAATCAAAAACAGAAGTTGCTGGAAAAGCTCAGCAGGTCTGGCAGCATCTGTGCAGAGAAATCAGAGATAACATTTCAGGTCCAGTGACCCTTCCTCTGAGCTAATGGTCGCTTGGAAAAATTCGGTTTATGTGCAGAATTTAGGGTGGGGGAGGGGATAAGGAGTAAAGGATAGGTGAGGATAGAGCCCAGAGAGAGAGAGGAGAGCAGTTGGATAGATAAAGGAGTGGATAATAATCTGGCTAGGAGAGTGAATAGCTGTTAATGGAGACTGTTAGAGGCTAACAATAGGTAGTGTGTAATGGCAGACTGTGTCATAACAAGGCCGGGTGTGTAGGGAGATTTCAGGCCCTAAGGTATAAATGGTTAACTCCACGTTCTCAATGCAGCTTCTGTATCTGAATTCATCAGATAAAACTAGTTGATGTAAAGATTATTCAATTGTGTCAGCTTTCTGTTTCACAAGACAGTGTTCTTTGTGATGGTCCACCCTGTGAAGTATTGCTTTGTGTTGTTCTACAGCTGCACTCTGTCATGGTAGGCTCTGCCTCATGCTCTGCTGAAGAGAATGCTGCACCAAGGAAGTATATTGTCATTTCTGATCGTGTCTTCCAAACAGTCAGGTGCCAGAGGGCACTGCTAGGAGGGCACTGCTAGGTGGGCACTGCTAGGAGGGCACTGGTAGGAGGGCCTGCTAGGAGGGCACTGCTAGGAGGTCACTGCTAGGAGGGTCTCTAGGAGGGCACTGCTAGGAGGGCCTGCTAGGTGGGCACTGCTAGGAGGGCACTGCTAGGAGGGCCTGCTAGGTGGGCACTGTTAGGAGGGCCTGCTAGGAGGGCACTGGTAGGAGGGCACTGCTAGGAGGGCACTGCTAGGAGGGCCTGCTAGGTGGGCACTGGTAGGAGGGCACTGGTACGAGGGCACTGCTAGGAGGGCACTGCTAGAAGGGCCTGCTAGGTGGGCCTGCTAGGTGGGCACTGCTAGGAGGGCCTGCTAGGCGGGCCTGCTAGGTGGGCCTGCTAGGTGGGCACTGCTAGGTGGGCCTGCGAGGAGGGCCTGCTAGGTGGGCACTGCTAGGAGGGCCTGCTAGGAGGGCACTGCTAGGTGGGCCTGCTAGGAGGGCACTGCTAGGTGGGCCTGCTAGGAGGGCCTGCTAGGTGGGCCTGCTAGGTGGGCACAGCTAGGAAGGCCTGCTAGGAGGGCCTGCTAGGGGGGCCTGCGAGGATGGCCTGCTAGGGGGGCCTGCGAGGAGGGCCTGCTAGGAGGGCCTGCTAGGAGGGCCTGCTAGGGGGGCCTGCGAGGAGGGCCTGCTTGCCCAGTTGGCAATATCAGTGTCTGCCAACTTGAATTCTTGTTCACAGATGTCAATGTAACTGAGGTGTAGACTCTCACACCTAAGGCCCTCAGGTCACCATGCTGAAGGACTTTGGGCAATTGGCTGCTGTCTACGAACGTGGCTGAGGCAGCACAGGCATTACTCTCTCAAGTCCAAGTGGATTCACCTACTCCAGGACCTTAGAGTTCGTGACCATTACCTTGAGATGCTGAGGATATAAATGAGTGAGCAAAGGTAGAAACTGTCCAACATTGTCTCCTGGTTGGCAGGTATTGTCCAGGTCTCTCCACTGTCACAGGGGGACACTGAGGCTCAGTAAACTCAGAGTTTGGTGGTTTCAGTCAGGCTGCTGTTGGTCCACACTCTCTTACTCAGCTCAGACGGAACAGTTACACTGACTGTGACATGTGTGCACTGAGGTTTAGCCTCAGATGATGGATTGTTGGTGATTGTGGGGCTGAGATATGTGAAGCTAGCAGCAAGTTCCATGCCTACACTGACAGGACAGACAGGGACAGGTCTGATAAGATCCTGAACACCAGGAAGGGCTTATGCCCAAAACATTGACTCGACTGCTCCTTGGATGCTGCCTGACCTGTTGTGCTTTTCCAGCACTTCATCTTGACTCTGATATCCAGCATGTGCAGTCCTCACTTTCTCCTAGCTTCAGGGATGACTTGATTGACACATGAAAGATCCTGAGGGACTTTATCAAGGTAATGGGGCTATTTCCTGTGGTGGGAGAAACTAGAACGAAGGGTTATTGTCAGGGGTTGCCCATTTAAATCAGAAAGACAGAGAATTCTTTTCCTGTTGGAAGTTTGCAAACCTTTGGAACTCTCTTCCTCAAATCATAATGGAAGCAATAGGGTCAGATCAGGGTCAGGGATAGGGACAGGGTTGGGGTCAGGGTTTTGTTTAGGGATAGAAGTTAGGGTTAGGGTTAAGCTCAAGGTTCAGGTTAAGGTTATGATTTGAGATCGAGTTAGAGTTAGAGATAAGGTGAGGGTTAGAGTGAGGTTTAAGGTTAGGGTTAGGGTTAGGGTGATGGTGAAAGGTTTTCAGAGCTACTTCATAGGCTGAATGGCGAATCACTAAAACTGTATGATTACTTTATAAAGAAAGTTTTGGGCCCTTGGTGCTATGGTAGTGTCCCGGCCCCTAGACCTGGAGACCCAGGTTCAATTCTTACCTGCTCCAGAGGTGTTTAATAACATCTCTTCACAGTCGATTAGAAAAATAGGTGAAATTTCAAAAAAATAAAGTTTTGAAGGGGGTGGCTCTATCCTGTGGCAGTGTTCCCAACTCTGAGTTAGGAGGCCTGGGTACAAGTCCCACCTGCTCCAGAGGTGTGTAATAACTTCTTTGAAAGGTCGATTAGGAAATGTCTATAATGGCAGTTTGAACGGGTTGGGCCTGTATCCATTGGAATTCAGGAGAACCAGAGGTTCTGTGGTTGGAGGAGACTGGATAGGGTGGATACCTGACCGATGGTTCCCTGTTGTGAGGGAGATGAGAGCTCAGGGCCACTGTTCAAGAATGAGAGTCTCCCATTGTGGTGAAGCTGAAGAGAAATGTTTCCTCTCAGAGTCAAGTAACTGAGAAACTGTCTTCCCGAGACAGCTGGGCAGGCTGGGCAGTGAAGAGATTTGTGGCTGAGCCTGATTTTTGATGTGTATCAGATTTGAGGACGATGGCGGGGATGGGGTTTGGGGCAGACTGGGAAGTGAAATTAAATTCCCAACGAGAGCAGCCGTAATTTTATTAAAGGTCTCGAAGAGCTGGATGCCTGATCATGCTTTTAAATCCCATATCCCTATTTTGACATCAAGCAGCACCTGACCATCTTATCAATTACAGAATGGGCAAGGATGGTGAATGAGCACAGCAGGTCAGGAAATCGACGTTTCGGGCAAAAGCTCTTCATCAGGAATTTCATGCTCAAACGTCGATTTTCCTGCTCCTCGGATGCTGCCAGATCTGCTGTGCTTTTCCAGCACCACTATAATCTTGACTCTAATCTCCAGCATCTGCAGTCCTCACTTTTGCCAAGAATGGGGAATGGCTGCAGTGATTCTATTCCATCACTTGGGGGCAGTGTGTTAATTCTGTAATTAAAGGATGGGCTTTACCTTTGTCTTTTTAGAGACCAGGAGTTCTCAAAATCTCTCTGAGTTAGGGTCAGGGTCAGGGTCAGGGTCAGATCAGTCTGGAATTGAAAGCAGTGATGTAGTGTCAGGGGCTGGGTTAAAATCTGTTCTAAATCTTTATAAAGATGTACCCAAGAACCTGATAGAAGACATTGTCCTCCACTTCCTGAGGTCTGTCAGTGTCATAGTGATGGACACATGATATTTTCAAACATGTTTTGAAACTTCTCAAAATTTGCATTAGAGAGGTAGAGTGAAGATCTGAAAGGATCATTGTTATGATGGATGTGTTTGTTGTTTTATGGTTTTAACTTTTTTCTCCTTGGTAATTAATTAAAAATGCATCTCATTTCATTTGCTTCGTGGGTGAAATGTTATAATGACAAGCCAGAACTCCGTAGTATTTAGAGATTTTAAATACTTTTAATTTCAAATGTGCTTTTTATTTTAGAAACAGACTGCTTAAAACGAGAGCTGCAAATGTCAATTCAGTATCTGCCCAAGTCCTGTGTGAAACCAATGGAACGACACACCTTCCAATCCCTACAGTGTGGAAACAGGCCATTTGGCCCATCAAGTCTACACTGACCTTCCAAAGAGTATCCCACCCAGACCCATCGCCCTTACCCACCCTGTAACCTGCATTTTGCATGGCTAATCCAAATAGCCTACATATCCCTGGACACTATGGGCAATGTAGCATGGCCAATCCATCAAATCTGCACATCTTTGGACTGTGGGAGGAAACTGGAGCACCCGGAGGAAACCCACGCAAACACGGGGCAAATGTGCAAACTCCACCCAGACAGTTGAGCAAGAGTGGAAATGAACCTGGGTCCCTGGTGCTGTGAGCCACCGCTGAAAGGTGTGACATTGGAAAAGCACAACAGGTCAGGCAGCACCTGAATAGCTGGAGTTCCTGGTGAAGGGCTTACATTTGAAATGGTGACTCCCTGCTCCTCAGATGCTGCCTGACCTGCTGTGCTTTCCAGTGCCACACTTTTCAACTCTGACCTCCAGTATCTGCAGTCCTCACTGTCTTCTAGTCACTGACTTCATCAGATTCAAAACATTAACTCTGCTTTCTTCCCACAGATGCTGAGTTTCACCAGCAATTTCTGATTTTGTTTGCTACAATTCTTCCAACTGAGAATCACATACATTTGAAATATTTCAGTAGGCACTTAAAAATGTTTAGGAAGCAAATTATGTCACTTAACTGATGGAGAGTATGTTCAAAAGTTCATAAAGATGAAACAGTCCATCAATTGATTTAAAAATCACTTAAACTTAACTGAGTGATTAAATTCAAACTTTTGAATCACTAAGTCTAATTAGGAGTTTGTGTGTTTCAGTTTTGTGATGTAGCACTCGAAGTTAATAATGTGTGGAATAATGTTTTGTTCTATTCTGACTCTCAGTGCAACTCAGCTACTGAAGCACTAAAGTTTACAGTAATATCATCCCACACTAACATCCAATAGTCATGTGCAGCTCCCATTCTCCATCATCGGTTCCTGTCCTGGTTCTGAACACATTCTTAACCACAAACACTTTGCTCCTGATTTACGGTAGAGAGTTCTCACATTAGACAGTGAGAATGGGGAATTAATCGGAGATAATTTGGAAATGGTGGATTGAATGAACAAATATTTTGCTTCTGTCCTTATTGTAGAGGATAGCATTCCAGCTGTAAACCAGGAGGTGAAACGGACAGAAGGATTTAGTCAAATTACAATCCCTGGAGAAGTGATACTGAACAAATAATGAAGCTGGAGCTGGGCAGCTCAGGATCCTGGAGTCTGAGGAGAAATTTCGAATGAAGTTGCAATCGTGTTGGAATTGAGTTTCCAAATTCTGATGATTCAGAAAAGGAACCTTCAGACGGGAAAGTAACTCCTTGATTCAACAAGTGAGGAAGGTGAAAAGAGAAAACTCTTGACATCTATCATGGGAAACGTGTTCAAATCAATTATTAAAGAGAATACAATCAGCATTTAGTAAAACTCAAGTAATCAGGAGGAGTCAGCATGGGTGAATTAGTGCTGGTTACTTGACCAACCTATTTAGCCAACCATTGGAGTTCTTCAAAGGAGCAAAGGATAAAGGGGAGCCTGTAAACATATACACTTGGATTTTTAGAACAAGATTTAGTTTGGATCCACGTAACAGGTTATTGTGCAAAGTAGGAAATCATTACGTTGTGGGGAACTATTAACACAAATCAAAGATTAGTTGGCTGTCAGAATACAGAGAGACATTTTCTGATTGGTAGGATATGATGGGGTAAAAAATGAGGTCTGCAGATGCTGGAGATCACAGCTGCAAATGTGTTGCTGGTCAAAGCACAGCAGGCCAGGCAGCATCTCAGGAATAGAGAATTCGACGTTTCGAGCATAAGCCCTTCATCAGGAATAAGAGAGAGAGAGCCAAGCAGGCTAAGATAAAAGGTAGGGAGGAGGGACTAGGGGGAGGGGCGATAGAGGTGGGATAGGTGGAAGGAGGTCAAGGTGAGGGTGATAGGCCGGAGTGGGGTGGGGGCGGAGAGGTCAGGAAGAGGATTGCAGGTTAGGAGGGCGGTGCTGAGTTGAGGGAACCGACTGAGACAAGGTGGGGGGAGGGGAAATGAGGAAACTGGAGAAATCTGAATTCATTCCTTGTGGTTGGAGGGTTCCCAGGCGGAAGATGAGGCGCTCCTCCTCCAGCCGTCGTGTAGTTGTGTTCTGCCGGTGGAGGAGTCCAAGGACCTGCATGTCCTCGGTGGAGTGGGAGGGAGAGTTAAAGTGTTGAGCCATGGGGTGATTGGGTTGGTTGGTCCGGGCGGCCCGGAGGTGTTCTCTGAAGCGTTCCGCAAGTAAGCGGCCTGTCTCACCAATATAGAGGAGGCCACATCGGGTGCAGCGGATGCAATAGATGATGTGTGTGGAGGTACAGGTGAACTTGTGGCGGATATGGAAGGATCCCTTGGGGCCTTGGAGGGAAGTGAGTGTGGAGGTGTGGGCGCAAGTTTTACATTTCCTGCGGTTGCAGGGGAAGGTGCCGGGGTGGAGGTTGGGTTGGTGGGGGGTGTGGATCTGACGAGGGAGTCACGAAGGGAGTGGTCCTTGCGGAACGCTGATAGGGGAGGGGAGGGAAATATATCCTTGGTGGTGGGGTCCGTTTGGAGGTGGCGGAAATGGCGGCGGCTGATACGTTGTATGCGGAGGTTGGTGGGGTGGTAGGTGAGAACCAGTGGGGTTCTGTCTTGGTGGCGGTTGGAGGAGCGGGGCTCAAGGGCGGAGGAGCGGGAAGTGGAGGAGATGCGGTGGAGGGCATCGTCGATCACGTCTGGGGGGAATCTGCGGTCCTTGAAGAAGGAGGCCATCTGGGCTGTGCGGTGTTGGAACTGGTCCTCCTGGGAGCAGATGCGGCGGAGACGAAGGAATTGGGAATATGGGATGGCGTTTTTGCAGGGGGCAGGGTGGGAGGAGGTGTAGTCCAGGTAGCTGTGGGAGTCAGTCGGTTTATAATAGATGTCTGTGTTGAGTCGGTCGCCCGAGATAGAAATGGAAAGGTCTAGGAAGGGAAGGGAGGAGTCTGAGACAGTCCAGGTGAATTTCAGGATATGATGGGGGTTTAGTCCCCTAAGGGTCTGCCCTGGGGCCTGAGATTTTTACCATTGATATCCATGACTGCAATGGCACAAGGGAAAGCATTGTGGCTAAACCCCAAATAGAACATAGAACATAAAAACGTACGGCACAGAACAGGCCCTTTGGCCCACGATGTTGTGCCGAGGTTTAATCCTAATGTAAAACATAGTAACTTAACCTACGCACCCCTCAACTCACTGCTATCCATGTGCATGTCCAGCAGTCGCTTAAATGTCCCCAATGACTCTGCTTCCACCACCACAGCTGGCAATGCATTCCATACATTCACAACTCTCTGCATAAAGAACCTACCTCTGACGCCTCCTTTATACCTTCCTCCTAATATCTTCAAACTATGACTCCTCATACCAGTCAATCCTGCCCTGGGGAAAGGTCTCTGGCTATTGACTCTGTCTATTCCACTCTTTATCTTGTACACCTCGATCAGATCTCCTCTCTTCCTCCTACTCTCCAGAGAGAAAAGTCCAAGCTTAGTCAACCTTCCTTCATAAGGCAAGCCCTCCAGTCCAGGAAGCATCCTGGTAAACCTTCTTTGCACCCTCTCCAAAGCCTCTGTATCTTTCCTATAGTAGGGTGACCAGAACTGGACACAATATTCCAAGTGTGGTCTCACCACAGCAAAACCTTGTGGCTCTTAAACTCGATCCCCCTGTTAATGAAAGCCAAACCACCATATGCTTTCTTAACAACCCTATCAACCAAATATACCAACCACCACAGCGGACAGCTGAAACTGACACCCGGAAGCGGCAAGGACAGACCACTATAAATACCGGAAGAAACATCAAAGAAGCGCTTCGCAGGAGGCTCCAAAGCACTGATGATGTCGCCTAGCCAGGGGACGAAACGTTTGCAACAAAAACTTCCAGCTCGGCGAACAGAACCACAACAACGAGCACCCGAGCTACAAATCTTCGCACAAACTTTGAACCCTATCCAGTTAGGTGAGAAAGTGAGGTCTGCAGATGCTGGAGATCAGAGCTGAAAATGTGTTGCTGGAAAAGCGCAGCAGGTCAGGCAGCATCCAAGGAACAGGTGCTTTGACGTTTCGGGCATAAGCCCTTCTTCAGGAAGAGCTTATGCCCGAAACGTCAAATCTCCTGTTCCTTGGATGCTGCCTGACCTGCTGCGCTTTTCCAGCAACACATTTTCAGCTCTATCCACTTAGGTGGCAACTTTGAGGGATCTATGTACTTGCACACCCAGCTCCCTCTGTTCCTCTACTCTGCCAAGAATCCTGTCTTTAATCCTATATTCAGCATTCAAGTTTGACCTTCCAAAATGCATCACTTCGCATTTATCCAGGTTGAACTCCATCTGCCATTTCTCAGCCCAGCTCTGCATCCTGTCTATGTCACGCTGCAGTAGCCCTCGATACTATCGACGACACCTCCAACTTTTGTGTCATCTGCAAATTTACTAACCTACCCCTCAACCTCCTCATCCAAGTCATTTATAAAAACCACAAAGAGCAGAGGCCCAAGAACAGAGCCCTGCGGGACCCCACTCATCACTGACCTCCAGGCAGAATACTTTCCATCTACAACCACTCTCTGCCTTCTGTCAGCCAGCCAATTCTGAATCCAGATAGCCAAATCTCCCTGTATCCCATACTTCCTGACTTTATGAATGAGCCTACCGTGGGGAACCTTATCAAATGCCTTTCTGAAGTCCATATACATCACATCCACTGCTCGACCTGTCTTGTCACTTCCTCAAAGAACTCAATAAGATTTGTGAGGCATGACCTGCCCCTCACAAAGCCATGCTGACTGCCTTTAATCACACTATGCTTTGCCAAATAATCATAAATCCTATCCCTCAGAATGCTTTCCAAAACTTTGCTGACCACAAACATAAGACTGACTGGTCTGTAATTGCCAGGGATTTCCCTATTACCCTTCTTGAAAAGAGGAACAACATTCGCCTCCTTCCAATCCTCCGGTACGACTCCTGTGGAAAATGAGGTGGCAAAGATCCTCGCCAGCGGCTTAGCACCCTCCTTTCTCACTTCCCGGAGCAGCCTGGGTAGGAGGGAAAGCCACAAACATAGGTACAAACATCTATTGTAAAAAAGACATGAAGAGATTGCAGATGGATAGAGAGAGGATGAGTAAATGGGCAGATGGAGTATAATGTGACAAAAGTATTCAGTTTGGCAGGAAGAATGAGAAAAGTATTATTCCAATTGAGAGTGACTGTAGAATGACTCTAAGATACAGAGGGATCAAAGAGTTTGAGTTTTTGAAAGGTTAATATATAGGTACAGGAAGTTATAAAAAAAGGTTAATGGGATGCTGTCCTTTATTACAAGAGCAAAGTCAAGATGGTTATGTTTCAGTTACACAGAGCAATGGTGAGACCACAGCTTGAAATCTGTGTGCAGTTTATGTTGTCTTATTTAAGGGAGAATGTCAATGCATTGGAACTGGTTTGGGGCAGGGTGGGGGTGGGGCTGGGGCAGGGGCTGGGGCTGGGGCTGGGGGTGGGGCTGGGGCTGGGGCTGGGGCTGGGGCTGGGGTTTACTTGATTGAGCCCTGGAATGAGTGGGTTGGATGTGGGGAAATGGTGGCTTGATTCCACTGAAGTGAGGGATGACTTGAATGTGTAAGGTCCTGAATGATCTTGACAAGGTGGATGTAGAAAGGCTGTTATTGGAGAATTAGGATTGAGGAGACACGGTTTAAAATGAGGGTCACCATTTTTAAAAATAGTACTCAGCAACACCTTCCACCAGCTCACTCACTTTTCTTCTGAACCAGGGCAACCTCCCCCTCACACAACTTCTCATCAGGAGTTTCCATGGTACCAAACCTGGTTTGGGGTTTAATATGGAGACCCTAATATGAATATCAAACACATGTATAAAGTTTTACAGATTTTCATCATCTCCAGCTCTTCCACATTCACCCATCTTTCATCCACAACCCTCTGACTTTTAACTTCACACATTTCACATTCTGCTGGCAAATGTCACACAGGAACAAGCACAGTTACGAGAGTCACACCTGTACCTGTTTGATCAATGCAGACAGACTGCTAATGTCTCTTGATGCTTTTGCCTTTCTGCAGAAGAACGTATACACTGAGCCAAGTTATCTTTAGAATTTAGATGGTTAAGGGTGATCTGACCAAGTCTTCAAGATATTAACAAGACAAGACAGGGTAGATAAAGATGAACTATTTTTACTGGTTGGGGATTCTATAACTAAGGGCATAGTCTGAGGATTAGGACCAGACCATTCAGGAGAGATGTTAGGAAGCTCTTCCACACACACAGGGTGGGAGAGGTTGGGAAATCTTCTCCACAAGTGAATACTGGATCAGTTGTTAATTTTAGATCTGAGATAGATAAATGTTTGTTAAGCAAAGGTATCGATGGATCTAGGCCAAAGGCAGGAATATGGAATTAGGCCACAGATCAGCCATGATCTCATTGAATGGTAGAACAGGCATGAGGGGCTGAATGGCCCACAACTATTCCTATGTTCCTGTGTTGGTGTATGGCTGGGTACTCTTGGGCAGGGGGTGACATGCAGAAATCAAGACAATGCGCAATATTTGAAGAAGTTACTGATCGCAGAAACAGACAGTGATGCCAACTGCCATACCTCTACTCTGAATTGAAACATACATCACTATCAGGACAGTCAGCAGCACTTCCTTCCTGGAGTTACACGTCATCTGCAGTCTACTCAATAAGCTGTTCCATATCCCTGATTAACACCTGGGAAAAAAACAACCGGACCTTTAACCTCCTGTTCATTCATGTACCCTCAGGCCTCAGGCTTCTCCTCCATGTGCAGTAACCAGCTGGGTGCAGTTAATTCCTGTGCTCCCCTACCCCACGTCAGTGTGGTACTCCTCAGCCTTAGCGGTAGACTCTGGTTTGGTCATTTGGTCACTGCTGTAACGTGGGTGAAATGTTCGGCTCTCGTTCAGTGGAAAGTGACAATAACCAACATGTATCTCAGTACCAGCGACGTTGAGGATGTGACAAAGTAACCTTCACTCTGAAAGGCAGGTCTGTAATACACAGATCCATGACTGTGACAGGCACGGGGCTGACTCGGCTCTTTCTGCTGAGACATTTGTCAACAGATACTTGACTCCATTTAACTTCTCAAAGATCAGGTTCATATAAAGCAAAGGGTGGTTGGCAGTTTGCTTCAAGTCACTTAACTCCCCATAACCCTCTCACAGAAATACGGTTTGATTAAAATCAACAGTGATATCCACAAACTTTCCAATTGCCATGTTTGTTACATAACCTGCATCTCCTGCACTGTGTTATACATTAATCCTTCGCACTATGTGACCCTAACATGGGATTTGGACAGCTCTTATTCACCCTCTGTGAAAGTTGCTTCACTGGAGGGTAAGAATAGAAACAATGGTGGCTCAGAGGTTAGTGCCGCTGCCTCACAGCGCCAGGGATCCGGATTCGAGTCTAGTCTCGGTGACTGTGTGGAGTTTGCATGTTCTCCCCATGTCTGCATGGCTATCCTCACATAGTGTTCATGTATGGGTTAGATGCATTAATCAGGGGTAAATGTAGGGGGACAGATCTGGGTGGGTTTCTCTTCAGAGTGTTGCTGTGGACTTGGGGCAAATAGCCTGTTTCCATGCTGTAGGGATTCTATGATTTTTTAAATTTTATAATAAGAGCAACTTGCAACTTGCAGTGAAATATCCTGAGGCGTATTAAGGGAACTTGACCAAGGGAACCTAGCTTTCTACCTCGATCTAGCATTGCAACATCTGTGGGATATCAGCAACTTACATGTATTCGCAATGAAGTTCACACTGACAAAAAGCACAGCACACATTGTAACAGGATACAATCCAGTCACCATCTACTTCCTGTACATTTCCAAACAGTCCAGGACAAGGGGAAGGCAATGGCCCTGTGGTGGTACCACTAGACTGTTACACCAGAGAGAGCTGGGTTTGAATCACAACATGGCAGATGGTGGAATTTGGATTCAATGAAATATCTGGAATTAAGAGTCTACATGATGACCATGAATCCATTGTTGATTGTTGGAAAAAACCCACCTGGATTACTAATGTCCTATAGGGATGGAAACTGCAATCCTTACTTGTCTGGTCCACATGTGACTCCAGACCCACAGCAATGTGGGTGACTCTGAACTGCCCTCTGGGCAATTAGGGATGGGCGATAATTGCAGCCCAGCCAGTGACCCCTCATCCCATGAATGGATTAAAAAATGGAGATCATCAGTGTACAGTTTTCATCACAGTAATTCCTTGAACATTGAGAGCGATATATTCCATAATGTGTTCACTAAATCTCCCAATTTAATTGGTTTCAAATGTATAAAACAGTTGAAATTCACAGACAAAATCGAAAAACAGAGATTTCAGTTTCAAGGCAATCTCCGTTTACTTCATTTATAAATCTATCATTTGTCAGTTGTAATTGTTTTAATACCACTCTCAACTTATTTCGTCATTCACAATGTAAATCTCAACCTGTTCAATCTCATGATGTTTAAAATATTTAAATAGCCAATGAAGTCGAAAAGTAACAATTTGAATACTTTTCAAATGTGATATGGCAATGAAATTAAAACTGACTAAAGCACATACATGACTTAATGTAATAAAACAGACAAATAAATCTTGGTTAATTTGTAAATCAGGTGAAATTTGTCTTATTAGCCAATGAATGTTTCAGTTGAGGTAACCAAGACATGACAACAACCTAATGGAGCAATGCCCTCACATCAAATAGAATTCCTGATCTAATCAAAATATTTCAATGGAATATTCAAATCAAAAATTACATTGTTTTCAAATTACTTTAATTATTCAGCCTGACCAACTTACAGCAGCAGACTTTACATTCCTGTTTGAGGAAAGTCTCAATTGCTGCAGGCTTTTCTTTGACTTTGATCAGATTGATGTTGTTGGTGAATGATTAAAGGCCTCAGAAGACACTGAGTTTCAATCAGATCCACTAAATAACTCCCAAAAACTCAGTGGATGCTCTTCCTCCCAACACCCCCTTCCCCCACACTCTGACCTGATAACTTGATCAATTTATTTAATTACTAACTCAGTCATACAGTTAAAAAAGGTCACAGCTGTGATTCTAATCTGTGCTAGTCTACCAAGTCCCCATTAGACTGCTGTTCTGGTGTTTTAATAGGTTTCAATGTATTTTGTTTCAATTAAATCTCTGCAGTACTTCTCTGATGGAGAACAGGCATTTTTACTTTACACTAGTATCACTGATTTAAGTGCAGTTAAATTTGCAGGTTTTTAGCTGGATTGTAGGATAGAGAATTATTTCAACAATATTACCACATGATCCAGACACATAATGAAAAGTATTTTCAGAAACTTGAGCCTAAACATCCTCTAGTCCCAGGGGGATAATAACAACTTAATCTTTCTAACAGGAACACAACAAAGAATGAGTATCCTAGTTGCAGATTAAACAGCCTGCTCTTGTGGCCTGATTAATAAACACCAAACATTATCCATTAAACCTTGCAATACATTTTTCGTTCCATACATATTCATGTCTAGAAGCATGTACGGGGTCAGTGAGAATGAGGAGGAGCATGGGACTTAGGGCACTTTAACAATGAGCACAATACAATCCCGCCACTTTTGGGTTCATTGCAAATTCCAGCTAGCATCTTTACTACTGCCTTGAAGGCTTGACATTGACCCCTGTGATTTGTAATACAAGCTCCTTTGTAGCATTATCCTAGAGAATATTGTGGCATTATGATTTCGAGTAGCTGCTGGTAACACAGTCTTGCACAGCCCAGTTGCACAGTTGTTTGGAAATTCTCAGTTTACTTCATTTTAAAGTTTCCCAAAGTAAAAAGTGTTGAACTGATGTTTCAGATCATTTACAGCGACAATGCTGCTTGGTCTATGGAATAATGAACAGACTTAGATTCCACCGAGTGCCAGGAAGGAAAGCTAATAGGATGTTTTTCAAAGTTGTTTTCAAATGTCTGATCCTGATGACAGTGTTTCCTATCATGTATATAAAACACAGCGGAACCAATGAGTGTGTGGAATCTTCCAGCACTTTATATTATGGCATCAATGTGGAAAAGATACAAGTCTGTGTGATGTAAACAGACCTAATATCTTGGTAGTGGGTCATGCCGAAGGTTACTACAAGGTTATCTTAGGTTTCTTGCATCTGGCTGTCTGGGTTTCTCGTTCTGTACTAGTTGGTCAATCTCAGTTTGACTCCGGGTCATTCTCAGTCACCTGACTATTCCCTTCCTGGTTTGTTTTGAAGCATCCTACCAAAATAAAATGGCAAAAAACCCTCCACCATCTCCAGGTTTCACAGATGTTCTCAGGTACAAGCCTAATGTATTGAGCTGACTTTAATGGTGGTGCTGGATGTTCTGCGCTTAGTTGGAAAGCTGATGGTAAATGGAGCATTACTGTTTCAGATGCTGTGCCAGGATTAAATATCAGTCAGGTGCCTGACTCTCAGTTCCACCATAATGACCAACCACTCCACAATCTCATCCCTCACAGTTTCTCTCATCTCCTCCAGACTCACAACCTTCTCAGATTTCAGGGTTCCTCAAATTTCCTGATTCAAATAGCTCAACTCTTCATTGCCATTCCTTCATGTGCTTAAACCCTCTGCTTTGAGATACTGTCTCTGACCCTCCTGAAGAAAAATACAAACAAGCTGTCTTCTTTGATCAAATTTTCATTCGCTTAAACTAATATCTCCGTGTGTGGCTTGCTGTCTGTTTTTCAATAGAAACACTAAAACAGGAGCAGGAGTGGGCCATTCAGCTCCTTCAACCAGCTCTGCCACTCAATATGATCATGGCTGGTCATCCAACTCAGTCCTCTGTTTCTGCTTTCTCCCCATATCTTCACATCGATTTAGCCCGAAGAACTATCTCTAATTCCTTCTTGAAAATATTCACTGTTTTGGCCTTAACCATTTTCTGTGATAAAGAATTCCACAGACTCCCTACTCTCTGGGGTGAAGACATTTCTCCTCATCCCAGTCCTAACTGGTCTATCCTGTATCCTTAAACTCTAACCCCCGGTTCTGGATTCCCCTGTCTTCGAAAACATTCTTTCTGCATTTACCTTGTCTAGTTCTATTAGAATTTTATAGGTTTTCTTGAGATTCTCTTTATTCTTTTAAACTCCCAATGAATATGGTCCTAACTGATCCAAACTTTCTTTATATGTCAGTCCCCAGATACTCTCCCTCCCATAGCCAGATCATCCTTCCTCAGATAAGGAAACCAAAACTGCATACAATATTCTGGGTAATCCAAAATGGAGGACAGGAAAAAGTTGTACCTTTTTTGAGGTATTTTAGGTGTTGGTGGTGATTTCCTTGAATTCCAGGAGCAGCAACTCCTGTTGTATACGCTCGTGCATTGTTTTGGAACTTTGGAGAGAAAGAAAGTCAAAACAATGGTACTTTTAAAAGGGAGAAAGACAGACAAAGACAGCGTGCACATGGTCAGTGAGGGAGAGAGAGAGTAAGAAACCCCGACACTGCGAACTGACCAGCAGTGAATCTACACAGTTACGGTGTTTGCTGTTTGAGTTCATGTCTCTCAGAAAAATTAACAAGCAGCAAAATTCACAGCTGATCCTGGAGGAACTGGTGTGGGAGAGCTCACAGCACAGGAACAGATAAGTGCATCGTTTTTACTGTGTAATCTTGCTGTAAGTCTGCAGTAGTGAGTGGAGTGGGTTCTTCCTTGATTGTTTGTCTTATTGAAATCTGTCTCTTGATTAAATTTTAAAAATATAAACCATAAGTCCTAAGTTAGCCTAGAGCCCTGTTTTCTTCCAGAGTAAAACAATGATGCTATTTTCTGGGTCTGCAGATTGTAAAGGAACAAAGATGGTCTTTAGTAGAGTGATATGTGCTTCTTTTTGGATGTGGGAGTTTAGGGAGAGTTTACAGGTCACTGAGGATTATGTCTGCAGGAGGTATCTTTGATTGTGAATCCTATCATATTGCATGGATCGACTGGAGTGACCGAGGCAATGAGGAATTTACAAGAGCAAGGGGGTGTGATGGATGGCTGTTATAGGATGGAGAAAAGCCACAGATACAGTCATATAGATGGGTTCATTCCAGGAAAGATCAGGGTGGTAGGCAGGTAGTGTGGGAGTCTTCAGTGTCTATCCCCATATCAAACAAGTATGTCGTTTTGGAAAGTGTAGGGGGTGATGGACTGCCAGGGGAATGTAGCACAAACAGCCAAGTTTCTGGTGTCAAGACAGGCTTTAATGTAATGAGGAGTACGTCGGTGTCGGTTAAATTTTCCAAGAGGTTAGAGATCACAAAACACAGTTCGAAGTGAAATTGACAAACAGTTTATTGCAAGCGATATTGCTGGAGGAGAAACTGACCAGGCTGACACAGACCTGACGGTCTGTAGGTAGATCCAATTTCTCCTCCCAGAGCTGAGGATGAGACCAGTTTTATAGTAATGCTGCACAATGACACTGATTAAGAAATGGGAAACTACAACATTTCTGGGAATGGAGTAATTTAGTTACAAGGGTGCTGATTGGAAACCAGTTTATCGGGTGTATGTCCTGTTCCTTCACACTATGCAACATCCGGACAGTCTCACGGTTCCATTCCTCTTCACAGGGAGGTGGTAAAGTCTCTTCTGAAGTGGTGAGGTGCTTCCATTGTCCTGTTCCTGCAGCATGTCCTTTGCTGGTGCTTGTCTGTCTGTCCTGCTCTTTGTGTGGCTTGGGTATTGCTGGGTTGTGAAACTGCCCATAGGGCTTTGAGATATCTGTGGTGCTCTGTCATGTCCATGGGAACTTAAAGCATATTCCCTTGTCTGTGTGCTGTCTGATCTAGCTGGTGAGCTGCTCGGGAATTACGGGTGTTCTGGTACAGTTTGGCCAATTTTGCTTTTGTGGGCCTACCGTGGGTTAGCAAAACTTTTCCCACAATTAGTTTCCATGCAATCGATTGTGATAGAGGATACTTTAGTCCGAGGTACAGACAGACATTTCTGCGGTCAGCAGCAAAAAATCAGAACGGTGTGTTGCTTCCCTGGTGCCAGGATCAAGGATGTCTCAGAGAGGGTGCAGAATGTTCTCACGGGGGAGAGGGGTCAGCAAGAGGTCATTGTACACATTGGAACCAACAACATAGGAAGGGAAAAGGATGAGATTCTGAAGAGAGATTACAGAGAGTTGGGCAGGAATTTTAAAAGGAGGTCCTCGAGAGTAGTAATATCTGGATTACTCCCGGTGCTATGAGCTAGTGAGGGCAGGAATAGGAGGATAGAGCAGATGAATGCATGGCTGAGGAGCTGTGTATGGGAGAAGGATTCACATTTTTGGATCGTTGGAATCTCTTTTGGGGTAGAAGTGACCTGTAGAAGGAGGATGGATTGCACCTAAATTGGAAGGGGATTAATATACTGGCAGGTAAATTTGCTAGAGCTGCTTGGGAGGATTTAAACTAGGAAGATGGAGAGGTGGGGTGGGACTCAGGAGATAGTGAGGAAAGAGATCAATCTGAGACTAGTACAGATGAGAACAAAGACGAGTCAAACAGTCAGGGCAGGCAGGGACAAAGCAGAGAACAAGGTAGGACAGATAAGTTAAACTACATTTATTTCAATGCAAGGGGCCTAACAGGGAAGGCAGATGAACTCAGGGCATGATTAGGAACATGGGACTGAGATATCATAGCAATTACAGAAACATGGCTCAGGGATGGGCAGGACTGGCAGCTTAATGTTCCAGGATACAAATGCTACAGGAAGGATAGAAAGGGAGGCAAGAGAGGAGGGGGAGTGGCATTTTTGATCAGGGATAGCATTACAGCTGTGCTGAGGGAGAATATTCCCGAAATACATCCAGGGAAGTTATTTGGGTGGAACTGAAAAATAAGAAAGGGATGATCACCTTATTGGGATTGTATTATAGACCTCCTAATAGTCAGAGGGAGGTTGAAAAACAAACTTGTAAGGAGATCTCAGCTATCTGTAAGAAAAATAGGGTGGTTATAGTAGGGGATTTTAATTTTCCAATCATAGACTGGGACTGCCATAGTGTTAAAGGTTTAGATGGAGAGGAATTTGTTAGGTGTGTACAAGGAAATTTTCTGATTCAGTATGGGGTGTACCTACTGCAGAAGGTGCAAAACTTGACCTACTCTTGGGAAATAAGGCAGGGCAGGTGACCGAGGTGTCAGTGAGGAGCACTTTGGGGCCAGTGACCATAATTCTATTAGTTTTAAAATAGTGATGGAAAAGGATAGACCAAATGTAAAAGTTGAAGTTCTAAATTGGAAGAAGGCTAATTTTAACAGTATTAGGCAAGAACTTCCAAAAGCTCATTGGGGGCAGATGTTCGCAGGTAAAGGGACAGCCGGAAAACAGGAAGCCTTCAGAAATGAGACAATGAGAGTCGAGAGACAATATATTCCTGTCAGGGTGAAAAGGAAGGCTGGTAGGTATAGGGAATGCTGGATTACTGGAGAATTTGAGGTTTTATTTAAGAAAAAGAAGGAAGCATATGTCAGGTATAGACAAGGGTAGATGGGTGAATCCTTAGAAAAGTATAAAGGCAGTAGGAGTATACTTAAGAGGGAAATCAGGAGGGCAAAAAGGGGACATGAGATAGTTTTGGCAAATAGGATTAAGGAGAATCCAAAAGATTTTTACAAACACATTAAGGACAAAAGGGTAACTAGGGAGAGAATAGGGCCCCTCAAAGATCAGCAAGGCGGCCTTTGTGTGGAGATACTAAATGAGTATTTTGCATCAGTATTTACTGTGGAAAAGGATATGGAAGATATAGACTGTAGGGAAATAGATGATGACATCTTGCAAAATGTCCAAATTACAGAGGAGGAAGTGCTGGATGTCTTGAACCACATAAAGATGGATAAATCCCCAGGACCTGATCAGGTGTACCCGAGAACTCTGTGAGAAGCTAGAGAAGTGGTTGCTGGGCCTCTTGCTGAGATATTTGTATCATTGATAGTCACAGGTGAGGTGCCGGAAGACTGGGGGTTGGTAAACGTGGTGCCACTGTTTAAGAAGGATGGTAAAGACAAGCCAGGGAACTATAGACCCTGACGTCAGTTGTGGGCAAGTTGTTGGAGGGAATCCTGAGGGACAGGATTTACACGCATTTGGAAAGGCAAGGACTGATTAATGATAGTCAGCATGGCTTTGTGCGTGGGAAATCATATTTCATGAACTTGATTGAGTTTTTTGAGGAAGTAACAAAGAGGATTGATGAGGGCAGACTGATGGACATGATCTATATGGAGTTCAGGGAGGTATTTGACAAGGTTCCCCATGGGAGACTGATTAGCAAGGTTAGATCTCATGGAATACCGGGTGAACTAGCCATTTGGATACAGAACTGGCTCAAAGGTAGAAGACAGAGGGTGGTGGTGGAGGGTTGTTTTTCAGACTGGAGGCCTGTGACCAATGGAGTACCACAAGGATCGGTGCTGGGTCCACTGCTCTTCATCATTTATGTAATGAGAGTATAGTTAGTAAGTTTGCAGATGACACCAAAGTGGGAGGTGTAGTGGACAGCGAAGAAGGTTACCTCAGATTATAACAGGATCTTGATCAGATGGGCCAATGGGCTGAGAAGTAGCAGATGGAGTTTAATTCAGATAAATGCGAGGTGCTGCATTTTGGGAAAGCAAATCTGAGCAGGACTTATACACTTAATGGTAAGGTCCTAGGGAGTGTTGCTGAACAAAGAGACCTTGGAGCGCAGATTCATAGCTCCTTGAAAGTAAAACCACAGGTAGGTAGGATAGTGAAGAAGGCGTTTGGTATGCTTTCCTTTATTGGTCAGAGTATTGAGTATAGGAATTGGGAGGTTATGTTGCAGCTGTGCAGGACATTGGTTAGGCCACTGTTGGAATATTGCATGCAATTCTGGTCTCCTTCCTATCGGAAAGATGTTGTGAAACTTGAAAGGGTTCAGAAAAGATTTACAAGGATGTTGCCAGGGTTGGAGGATCTGAGGTACAGGGAGAGGCTGACCAGGCTGGGGCTGTTTTCCCTGGAGCATCGGAGGCTGAGGGGTGACCTTATAGAGGTTTATAAAATCATGAAGGGCATGGATAGAGTCTTTTCCCTGGGGTGGGGAATCCAGAACTAGAGGGTATATATTTAGGGTGAGTGGGGAAAGGTATAAAATGGACCTAAGGGGCTCCTTTTTATGCAGAGGTGGTACATGTATGGAATGAGCTGCCAGAGGAAGTGGTGGAGGCTGGTACAATTGCAACATTTAAAAGGCATCTGGATGATTCAATGAAAAGGAAGCATGTAGAGGGATATTTGCCAAGTGGGACTAGATTAGGTTGCGATATCTGGTCGGCATAGATGATTTGGACCGAAGGGTCTGTTTTCCTGCTGTACATCTCTATGAATCTATGACTCGATTCCTGCTCCTGTAATCAAATCCTCTCACTATGAAGGCCATCATACCATTTGACTTCTTTAATACCTGCTGCACCCCTTACCTTCAGGTCTAACTGCACCTCCCCCTTTCCCAATCTGTCACCACTTGATAATAATCAATTTTCCTGTTTTTGTTCCCAAAGCGGATAACCTCACAGTTATCCACTTTATAGTTCACCTGTAATGCATTTGCTAACTCACTCAGCCTGTCCAAAACTCACCGTAGCATCTTTCCATCTTCCTGCACCTCACCCAACACTCAGTTTTGTGTCATCTGCAAATTTGGAGTTATTTCATTTTGTTCAATCATCAAAATGGTTAATTGTTTGTGAATAGCTTTAGCACCGGACTCATCACTGCCTTCCATTGGGAAAATGACCCATGTAATCCCACCCTTTGTTTCCTGCCTGCCCTTCCCATGTAAGTGACCCCTTCTGTGGGACCATATCGAAAGCTTTCTGAAAGTGAAGATAAGCTACATCTACTGGCTCTACCTTACAGATGTTTGTGTAAAACATTTCAGGGACGTTAATCTGTGAATACTGCTACATAAAAATAAGTTGTTGCTATTATCTCACTTAATCTCTCTGACCCATATTTGCAGACACTCCCTTGACCCTGCTACTCTCATCGTTTCAGTTACAGATAAAACCCTTTCTGTTCAGCTCCTCATTTCATTGTTCACCCACATCCCAATTGTGGTTCCTTCTGTATCCTCTTCGGGAAACATTGATCCTCCTATTCACTAACAACTGCATTTTCAAATTTCCAACTATGTCCCCACTCACCCCCTTCTTGTCACTGCCTTTCTACAGCTATTGATGCCCTCTTCCCAAAAAAATCCTGTTCCCTGTGCTGTTCCCCAAATGACTTTGCCCAAATCCCTGGTAGCATTGCACCTGCAAGATGGACTGAGGTCCTAACCCTGTATTGCATTGATAGGAAGCCCCGGTCCATGACCACCTCACGTATCTGACTGACCATGTCCAAGCCTCAAACTGAGATTGAAGCCTGTCTTTGATTGTGCAGACACCCCTCCCTTGACTGACTGAGGATACTGCCGTTAGACTTTGCGACACAACCAAATCAACATGACATTGGCAGAACATGATGCTGTACAGGAACATGACCACCCCTTGTCTGATCACAGCTGCCAAATGCTGATTTGCCGCCTGGCTTTATGTCAACTTGAAATGTGAGGAAACACAGAAATATTGTGAGGCTGTACGTTTTGAGTCAGGTAGCGAGGCAAAGTTACTGTGAGCATTCCAAATCAATGCAAAATGAGTGAGCACTGGAAATGTTTTTGTGTAAATTCTATTTAATCTTTCTATAATTTCTATAATTGTGGGCGGCACGGTGGCACAGTAGTTAGCACTGCTGCCTCACAGCGCCAGAGATCCGGGTTCAATTCCCACCTCCGGCGACTGACTGTGTGGAGTTTGCACGTTCTCCCCGTGTCTGCGTGGGTTTCCTCCGGGTGCTTCAGTTTCCTCCCACAATCCAAAGATGTGCAGGTCAGGTGAATTGGCTTTGCTAAATTGCCCGTAGTGTTAGGTAAGAGGTAAATGTAGGGGTATGGGTGGTTTGCACTTCGGCGGGTCGGTGTGGACTTGTTGGGCCGAAGGGCCTGTTTCCACACTGTAAGCAATCTAATCTTTGTATAATTCATTAATAGTTTTCTAAAGGAAATCTTTCCTGACCTTACAAAAATTTCCATAAACGTATTTGCCATAAAATTCCACTATCTGCAATATTGAAATCATTGTCAATGCATTTGAATTAAGAAGCTTAATTTGTGATCTTTAATTTAACCCCAAATATTGCTGCTTCATTCTGAAGGCACTTCTGGTTTCGTTTAAGAAACTTATTTCTGAACAATTAGGATATTGTCCAGCTCTTGCTCCATTTGGACACAGACTGCTCCAGTATCTGAGGAGACACGAGTGGTTTTGAACATTGTGCAATCACTGGCGAACTCCTGCCTCTGACCTTATGATGGAGGGAAGGTCATTGATGAAGGCGGTTGGGCCAAGAACATTACCGGAGGAACTTGTGCAGAAATATCCTGGAGATGACCTGATCGCTAACGTTCATCTTCTCTTGTGCCAGGTATGACTCCAAACAGTGAAGACCTTTCCCTTTGAAAGACTTAGGTTGCAGTTTTGCTCCTTGATCCTCCAGTTGGTCTAATGTAACCATGAATCATACAGAACTCTAATTGGGCTGGATAGCCTAGATGCTGGGAGAATGTTCTCCTGCTTGGAAAGTCTAGGACCAGGGGATGAAGTCTCAGGATATGGCATTAACCATTTAGGACTGAGATGAGGAAAAGGTTCTTCACTCATTGGGTCGGGAATTTTTTAGCACAGAGGACTATGGAGGCCAATTTACTGAATATATTCAGGAAAGAGTTTTTTTTTAGAGTTAGGTTTGGGGAGAAAATATGAATGTGCCATTGAGAATTATATTGAAGAGTGGAGCAGGGTCAAAGGCCAAACAGTCTGCTCCTCTGCTAATTTCTAGATTCTTTGTTGATGTTAAGGGCAGCCACTCTGGAATTCAGCTCTTTGTCCAAGTTTGTAATGAGGTCAGGAGCTGAGTACCCTGGGGGAACCCAAACTGGGCGTCACTGAGCAGGTTATTGCTGAGCAAGTGCTGCTTGATAGCTCTGTTACTGACCCCTTCCATCCCCTTCCTGATGGCCAATACATCATTCAGTAAACTAGAATAAAAATTGCTGTAAATGCTCAGCAGGTCAGGCAGCATCTTTGGAGAGAATTCAGAGTTAATGTTTTGGGTGCCTTGACCTTTCCTCTAAACAGTTCTGTTTTAGTTTCTGATTTCCAGCATCTGCAATTCTTTGGGTTTTCATTCAGTAATCTACCTCGTTATACATGACAAGTGCCTTTAGACTCATGAATGGTCTACCCACTAGCACTGAGAATGAAACAGACCTGTGTCTCAGCAGAGGAAAGGGTGGGCTGGAGGCAGCAAACTCTCCAAACTGGAACCTGACTCAGCTCATCACCAGCTTCTCAAGGACAATTAGGGATGGGTAAGAAACACTGACACAGTCGGTGGTACCCAAATAAATTCATAACTTGGTAACAAATCGTAAGGAAAACCTTATTGAATGAGAAAAATAGAATTCTGAAAAGCAAGAGCAGCTGCTTAGACTGTGTTGAAAAAGCATAATCCCAGTGTTTTGTGTTTCTCGTCTTATTGATGAGATTACTGATGTACAAGCAGGTCATGTCTCTTATGAAGAAAATGCTGTAACTTTAATCTCTATGTTCTTTGGATTATTGTAGTCAAGTATGACGTCGATCTCCAAATCCTATGTCTTGATAGCTTTGTTCAGTAAAAAGATACTTTCCGTTTGGTTGACCATGTTTTGAAACTGTTCCAGTTGATATTGTCATGACCCATTTGGAGGAATGCCCTGCAGTCCCTGTATCCCTGGAGCTCTTGCCAAAGTTTAAGATTTAGCAGAGTACCAAGTCAACCTGAATCAGGTGAACACAAAACAGAACCAGGTTCCTGCACTCAACAAGAACTTACTGTTTATTACAAAGAAATTAATTCTAACCACAGACAAGAAAAATGAATTATCTACAAATATCTACTAGCTGAAGCTTCTTCAAGCTCTCCACACAAGCATGTGTTCACACAGAGAAACAAACACACAAACTCACATTATGGCTGAAGAGAGTACTCCTGGGGAAACACGGTACGATTGTATCAATCCACAGGATTTGATGAGATCTTCCTTTCACTTCCTGGCTCCTTCTGATCTCTGAGCTTCTTACTAGTCCCATGTCATTTCAGTTCTTTGTTGGGCAATTGGCACACTAACTGTTCAGCCTTTCAGCCTTTGATTACAGACTTACAGCAAATGGGGAAAAGAATGGCTAATTAACATCTGGGCTTTGGTTTTTTCACTGCAGAGAAAGAAAGAAAGAGGGAGAGAGAGAGAGACCTTTCCTCAGTTGGAATCTTGAGGCTTCTGCCTCTTTATTGTTCACAAACAAATTGTCCACCTGCCACTCAGACAGTTGTTGTCATGCTGGTGACTCCTGCCCTCCACAACTAATCCCAGTTGCACAACCCAGTCAGCAATCTGTCTCTGGGTGAAGATGGCTTTGCACAGATCCATGGCGTTGTGGTATCTTAGACACATCTTATCTCATTGTTTCAACAAAGCAGCAGTGCAAACATAATCCACAAAGAATTCCAACAACTTGCTCTTAAAACCACAGCAACTCCTTCCGTGGTTCGGAATGAAAACAATCCATTCCCCATTTTGGTTGACAATCCAAAGTAATTAAAAATAAAAGAAAGTCACCTTTACAACATCACGACATTATTACATTATTACAAAAGGAGTATTTATGGTAGACACAAATGAGGCAAATGCAGAGTAAAACACCAGAGAGGCTGAATGTCAGGATGTTGTTGAAGACTATTTACTGATTTTGTAAATAAACGTAATAACGGCCATGAATATCAAATGTTGGATGCACGTCATTCTGAATCAAAGTCCAGTTTGTAAAGCTTGTCCTGGAACAACTCTGCAATCTGCCTCATAACCAGGGAGGCTGTACTGCAGCTAGAGATTCAAAATAAATCCAAACAGATTTTATTCAAAACTATGAATTCAATACCTTATTGCTGGAGTATTAAAATCTTTTTCTAACAGCTATTTCTCTGCTTTGGAAGGTTCACCTTAAAAATTAGTTTGTTTCTTACTTGTGTCACTCACAATATTGGTGCCTGTAAATGTATTAAACAGTGATGCTTGTCATATGGCCATTGGCCATCAGGACTGGATCCATTTCCTGTCATCCTTGGCATAGCTGTGGATGTGTGTCTGAGTCTCTGCTCCAAGTCTGTCTGGTTTGTTGCCAGAGTTGGGATTTAGCACTTACTGAGAGAAAGAGAACCTTTGTGATTTGGAAGCTTTATTGAGTAAATGAGAATTGGGATTGGTGGAATAATAATTTCTGTTGAATGTTTATTTGTAATTCTGAAACATTCCACTTTTCTTCCTGAAACATAAATTCCTATCTCAGTTCACGTGTATATTTTACTGTAACAATGCTAACTGGCTTTACTCTGAACTTAGTAACTAGGCGCAGTATTTATTTTGGCTTCCCCCAGGCAGTGGTCAGATTTAAAACAAACCTACATTCTCAACTGGATGTCATGACAGTAGAAATGAGAAGACTCGTTTATATTTTATAAAAGCAATTAGCTTTTAGCAAGTGGCAAAATAAAAGGGTGTTTGCAAATCATTGATGAGAGTTTAGTTGGTTTAAATTTGACATGCACCGAATCCTTATGCCAAAAAAATTATTGCATCTGATTGGTTACTGCTTTGTAAGTGGAGTCAGTGCAGTCACCTGAGATCCATGGATTGGCTGTGGGTGGGAGAGGGTTTAATGAGAAGAGGGGGATAGGAGGTGGGTGTGGGGCTAAGTGAGTGATGGGCATTTGCTATTTCTGCTGTTTTATCCGAGAGCTCAGCTTTATCCGAGAGCTCTGCTTTTACTTCAGTGTGTTTGAAGCAGATTTTGGAATTGAAAGGAAGCAAAATATTGAGTTTGTTACAGATGTTATAAACTAGTTTGGAGGGAACAAACAGGGAAAGCTTTAGCTTTGATGTGATTTACATTAGAAACATTGAGAGCAGTCCTATAGAGGCCAGAATGATGTGTTGTGAAAACTAAGAGAATCGAGGGAGGAGCCCAATAAGGTCTTTCTTAATGTTGGGAACAACAAGTTACATTTTCCAACAGAGTTCTGGGAATTGGGATGAGATTCTCAGTAGTGAGGGGTGAGAGACTATTAACAGGGATTATTACTTGTTCTTATCCTCAGTAGCCGCCCTCCCTCACCTCAGTAACATACAACTTCCAGTCGTACCACACAATGGATAGAAACTGAACACCAAGAATCCCAGACATGGAAGTTTGAGCTGGTACCTGGTGGTTCCAACTCACAGCTGGCTCCCCTGGACCTCCATCTGGGACACCCAACACCAATGCCTCAGGGCATGATCCTGGACAGGAACTCCACACTGGCATCTGCCTGGACAGACACTCCACACCATCGTGGGCAGGATCGGCTGGAGTTCACTACTGCATTTTGGGGTTCTGTAGCAGTGACTGATGCAATGCTGCTGCAAGGACACTGTGTGGATGGAGCCATTGTAGGCAGCTCCCAGGCTGGGTGAGGGAACACTCTGGGTTCCTCACTTACTGCATCAAGGCTCACTCACTTTGTGAGGAACTGGGTGTACACAGCATCTCTGCCTTGGCCTTCTCGTGTTTTAGCCCCTCAGCCAGAGCTGGAAGGTTCTTGCACATGGCATTCATTAGCACCGACACTGAGACCGGCTGCTGGGAGGTGAGGGGACTAGGGGCAGGCGGTGTGGGGGGTACGGGGTGACATGATGCTGCCCAGTATGTTGTAACATCAATCTCAGTCTAGGAGGTGGTCAGGGTCAGTCTGGGGTCGGGGGTCACGATCAGTCTGGAGTCAGGGGTCACAGTCAGTCTGGGGATAGAGGGTCAGGGCTAGTCTGGGGAAAAGGATAAAGGTCAGGGTCAGTCTGGGGTCAGTGGGTCAGAGTCAATCTGCGGGAAAGAGTCAAGGTCAGGATCAGCGGTCACAGTCAGTCTGGGGTCAGGGGGTCACGGTCAGTCTGGTGGAGGGGTCAATCTGGGAGGAGAGTGCGATTAAATCCCAGGAAGTAGTTACTGAACTAGGGAACACTCTTTTAAAACTGTGACACAATGAACCTTTCCCAGAGAGTAATGAAGGCCTCGTATTCTATGGATCAGGGGTTCTGGAGGCTAGATCAATGCAAGATTTATATAAGATACATTTATGAAATATTGAGGAGTTGGGGGCAATGTGGAGCTTGTGTGAGTGAGGGTTGGAACCTTGGAGCCAGTCAGCTGTGGTGTTGAGAAGCAGCTGGGTAGGTCTGAGGGCTGACTGGCCTCATTCTGCTCCAGTTTGGTTTGTCCGTGTGGCTGCGTGTCCCCTGAAGGAGACATCTCCCTCGAGCTGTTTGTTTCTTATCCAGGAACATGTTGCCATCAACAAACACAAACATTCATCTCTCTCACTGCTCTTTCTGCTTGTCTTCTACTGTAATGAAGACATTAGTGCAGCAACACAGATGTCCCCTTGAATTCCCTTTCCGGTGTGTGGTTTATGATTACTGTCATAACAAAAGGTTGGCTTTAATGATCAATAGAGAATCACTTTCCAACAGACTGTATGATCAAGCTCATGGAACAGGAAGAGGGTGAGGAATGGGAAGAGGAAGAGGAGGTTAAGGAGGGAGGGAGTCCCTCAGCTCATTAATCTTGGGATCGTCTTGAAGTTTGACTGCCCCTCGGATCATGTGACCCTTCCCAGTTTGCTGTGGGCCTCTTTGTCATGGAGCACAGAAGAGGCCCTTCAGCCCAGCAAGGCTGTGCTTACCTATCTACACTAACCCCACTTTCCAGCTCTTGGCCCAGAGCCTTGAATGTTGAGCCTCTCTACTGAGGGGCTCAGGAATTTTCCAACGGACAGAATGAAGTGAGATGTCCAAATTGTCCCCTTGCCTCACATCCGCTGCAATGATGGGTCATTAGTTAACCCAGCAAAGGCCCAGGACAGTGCTCTAGTGCACTGGCAGGATGCGAGTGGCTGGCTGCCTTTTATTCTTTCCACCATCACCTCAGGTTCAGGTATCTTTCCACAGATGCTACAGTGAAAAATAGTTCGTCTGGCTGTCTTCCTCTCGACCCTTTTGATGTTGCTGTCTCATAGACTGTTCTACTTTTCTATTATAAAGTCATTTCTCGCTCTTTCCCCAGGAGCTGGGTGTCATTGGCTGGGTCTGTGTTTATGAACAAACTCCATAAGACATAGGAGCAGAAATTAGGCCATTCAGCCCATTGAGTCTGCTTTGTCATTTTATCATGGCCGAGGGGTTTTCTTCCATCCTTGATTGCTTTGGAGAAAGTGGTGGTGTGTTACCTTTTGAACCTTGGCAGGGTGTGGGAACACTATCTCCAGCAAGCAAGGCGATATCTCCTGCACTGGCTCTGCCTCGTATTCCTGGTAGTATAAAGGGTTACTGCGTGAAATGCAAATGAGAAACAGTAGACAACATCTCAGGAAGTGATGCAGTGTCATGCGGCATAATCATGAACTGCTCCTGGCCTCTAGCCTTATGGCAATTTGAAATCCCTTTGTGTGCGATGTGATGGTCAGCAGTAAGTGTTCAGCGGGAAGAGACAAGAATTGAAGGGTTGCTTTCTAGTGAGGAACAGGCTATCATCCAGCATTTGATCACACCCAAGGACCATTATTGGGATCATGTTCCTTGAGTGTTGCTCTGAAAGAATACCTCTCCATTCCTGGTTCCACATTTAGGCAAATGTATTTTTCAGACCCATTTTCCTGATGGTAAATGCCCCTTTCAATATGGCCCTTGTGATCACATACACTGAGGAGGCCCTGAGTGAAAGTCAATACAATCACACTAGCCCCTTACGATGCAAATTGGGGCCAAGATGTGTGAGGATTACTTCTCAAAGTTTTGGCCTTTATCAAAATTTATTCAATCTTAACTTATTGAGAATGAGGAGATATGTCAGTCAGAGCTGGGGGAGCTGTTCACTTTATAGTGAGTAGTTCTTGGGCTGTACAGGGGCTGTGAGTCTGGGAGGGTGAGGATTGAAGTAATGGAACAAGTAGGAAATGAAGAGTGAGATGCGCTTCACAGGAGGCTCCCAAGCACTGAGGATGTCACCTAGACAGGGGACGAAACGTTTCCAACAAAAACTCCCAGCTCGGCGAACAGAAACACAACAACGAGCACCCGAGCTACAAATCTTCTCGCAAACTTTGAGATGGAAAAGAAGACAACCTTCACTTCAGAAAATCATAAACAGAGGGAGCTGGAGGAGCAGCTACACAAATGACTAGAATAGTGACACAAGTAAAGGAAATAACAAACCCTAAAGTCGGAATAAACAAAGAATTGCTGGTACTAGAAATCTGAAACCAGAACAGAAATTGTTTAAGAAACTCAGCAGGTCAGGCAGCGTGGGTGGACAGAGAGACAGCATTAACATTCCGGGTCCAGTGGCTGTTCTTCAGAATGGATAGTAATTCGGAAAAGGTGGTATTTACTCTGATGGTAGAGGGTGAGGGGAAAGGATTTAGCGAATGGGTGGAGGTGGAGCTCAGAGAGAAATAGAGAAAGCTAGGCAGACAGGTACCTAATAGTTTGGAGCAGGGAAGCCAGGTGGGTGACCATGCAGAGATCTTTGAGATTATGGATTGGTTTCCCAGGAAAGATGCAGAGAAGCTGTGTTCACAAAGGGCCATAAATATAAGACAATCACAAATAAATGAATGCAGGAGTAATTTCCTTATCCAGTCGGAGGTTAAAAAGTGACACTTATTGTCAGAGAGAAGCTGAAGTGACAAAAGTCACTTTAACAGAGAAACTCCTTAAACATGAGGGAGGAACAGAATGCTGCATGGATTGAGGGAGATGAGGAGGGGCTGGGAGGAGGCTTGTGTGGAGAATAGACAGTGAATTAGCTCCTGCTGGGGACCAAGTGGTCTCTCTGTAGATTGTAAATAGTTTATAATGCCCTTGTTTGTCCTGACACACAAGTTGCGTTGACTTGCAGCATAATCAAATGAACTGGAATGACCCAGCGATGTTGTATGTTTTGTATCTGATCTAATCATCCCGTAGAGCTCTGTTATCACAACTGCCAATGGGGATGGGTGAAAGCATTAAAATATAGAGACACCAATTACACTTAATAAAATCAGAAAGTTTCCCCAAAGCTGAAGCTGGGTTTAACAGTGGAAAAATGGATTTTCCATTATTGCATCCTGTGTTTAGAAATGATCCATCTGTAAATTCTGGGAGTGGCACCCTTTGACTGTTGACACCTTCATCTTTGGCATAAAAGAGCTGAAAGTTGATGAAATAATGTGTGCAGATTGTGATGGGAGGTCAAATGTCTTTAAACAGTTCTTTGTTTGGAGTTAATATCTTTTACAGTATTTCATTGTTTAATCTGTAGCCCGAAGTTTAGTTTTTACTATGTGCTCTGAGAAAGGTTTCAGTGGAAGAACATTGTGACAGAGAACACAATGAGGTTAAAGTTATAGCTGAGGTTAAAGATCGGCTCAGATGAGTTTATTTGGTGAAGCTGGTAAAGTATGAATATGAATATTAATGAGGCAGTATTTGACAAGTAATTATCCCCAGCAAATGGCATCTCACCTTAGGTGCCCAATGAGAATCTCACCATGCCACTTGTGAAAACTATAAAAGATGGCATGAGTTGTTCCTGACATCAACCTGGGTCTTCCTGCATTTGTCGCTGACCCAGCCACAGCTTGCGTCATACACATAGACCCTGAGAAAACTCTGTCTGGGCTTTTCAAAAGGAAGTGGGGTGGTCACTGAAATCCGGAAATCTAGAGATGCAGAGAGCTACAAGGCAAAAACAAAACTGGTCCAAAGCAACCACTTAACGATTCTAATCTCATTTCCCAGCACTTGGCCCTTAGCCTTGTCTGCCTTGGCATCACAGGTGCACATCTAAATCCTTCTTCAATGTGATGGGGGTTTCTGTCTCTCCCACCCTCACAGTCAGTGAGTTCCAGAATCCCACCTCCCTCTGGAGGGAATGTCTCCCCCCCACATCTCTTTTAAACTTGCCTTAAATATATACCCCACACCCCTCACCCACTCATTGAACCTTCCAATAAGGGAAGAAGTCTCTTCCTGTCTATCTTGTCTATGCCCCTCTTCATCACGTCCCCTCTCAATGTCCTCTGCTCTCAGGACAAACAACCTCTTGAAGTTATCCAATGTCTCTTCATAACTGAAACTCTCCAGCGCAGGCAGAATCCTGGTAAATCACCTCTAAATCCTCTCCTGTGGAATCACACCCCTCCCATTTTGTGGACATTGAGTCCTGGAGAGATAAGGCTATTAGGGAGGCTCTGCAAAGAGCCAACAAGTACTTGATTGGATGAATGGTTCCCATAGCGATGAGCAGGTGAATCAATGAAGCTGTTTGCAAGTCCTGAGAGATTGATAGTGCAGTGATGTCAAAAGTGGAATTGATATTAACTGCCCAAAAGGTTGCATTACCATAGCAACAGTAGACATATTAGACTCAACTAGCTGTACATGAACAGATAACAGGCTGAAAACACACATCACTGGGGCTACAGTGATTTATCATTTACTTGGAATCTTACAACTAATTCCCTGGGGCAGTGCGGGAGACAACAAGTTGCATTATCTAGTGTCTTCAACTTAAAGAAACATTGCATCAAGTTTTACACAAGGGAGATAAAAGCAACAGCCAAGACATTAATAAACAGAAAGAATTGTGGATGTTGTAAGTCACAAACAAAAACTGAAATTGCTGGAAAAGCTCAGCAGATCTGGCAGCATGTGTGGAGAGAAAACAGAGTTAATGTTTGGATTGAGTGACCCTTCCTCAGAACTGACAACAGCCAAGACATTTAACCAGTCAGTATCCATTCTATAGGAAAGCCAGACAGGGAATACTGGACAAAGTCAGCAAGTCTGACAGCCCCATGTGAGCAAGAAATCAAGTTAATGTTTCATGTCCAGTCTGATTGTTCTTTGAAACAGATGCTGCCAGATCTGCTGAGTTTCTCCATCATTTTCTGTGTTTGTTTCCAGCTACCAAGGCATTTAACTTTTGTTCCATTTGACGGTGATGAATGGCCCTAAACTCTGAGAACACATAAATGTAGGATAAAATGGTAGGGGAATGGGTCTGGGTGGGTTACTCTGCGGAGGGTCGGTGTGCACTTATTGGGTCAAATGGCCTGTTTCCACACTGTAGGTAATCTAATCTAATCTTAGCCCAATTTTTTTCAATTCAACATCTTTACCATGTAGTCACTGTTGAAGTGTTGTAGTTTCTAACACAAATACAGTTGGGATCAGGAACTGCACCAATTGCAGTGGTCTGAACATTCCCCTGATGTACCACTCACTCCTGAAAGCAGAAAGTACACAAGAGCCAGCCGTCCAGACAGATTTTCTGTACAGTTTCTGAAGATCACCAGAGAAAATTATGCGTACAAATGAGCCTTTTATGATATTATGTGTTACAATTAGAAACATGCAAAGGTTCTGCAATGGCATTTGATCCATACACTCAAAAGCCAGCTTGAGGCTAAAATTATTCTGTTCATTGAAAGCTGTAGCAATGTGACCAAAAGTCAAAACTAATGGAATTCAATTAGAATTGGAATGTTTTCAAATGACATGTCATGCATCTTCTGTTCATTGTTTTCATTTGATAGAGGTCTGTTTCATGAATAACCTATTTTATACAATATTATTTTACACAATACTATTTTACACAATTATTTTACACAATACTATTTAGACATTTTCCTTTGAGATATTCACAGTAAAATATTATCAGAGTGCCCTGAAATACAATTTCTTCCAGTTTGTTCATTGCAATGGCAGCTTTCCAAAGTGAAAGGCAATTCATGTTACAATAAATTTTAGCGAATAGAATTTGGGTGGGATGTGGAATTTCTGTTTTTCACACAGAAAGGAACCAGTGTTTAAGTTGGGTTCAAACTTGGAAAAATGTCTAATGTGGTTAAAACAAAGAGTAAATTTTACCACAGGAAATGTAATACGTGCTGGGAGAAAATCATTTTCAAATGTTTATTCATTTCTCAGTCACTCAGCTGAGTGTAGTTGCCTGGATTTTTAATTTATGCATTATCAGAAGATCAGTTTACAAGGAAAGCAATGACTAATGGGGCAAAAGAAGGGCCGTTTGTCAGAAACCGTCACCCTTTGGTCCTTGGAGAATGGAAAGCTTTTCCAAGGGAACAGTCATAAATGTTTTATCATAACTTGACAAGAAATCTTTTATTCATAGAATATTCCTTAGCTACAAGGCATAGCTTTCTTTTAAAATTTGTCAAGGATTTTAAGAATTTCAGTTGCATAACCTAAAGAAGAACACAAAATAATTTCATTTTTCAAAATTGAGTCCCTGCCTATAAAAATGGAAATATATCGTTCATGTCTGAAAATATGAATGTATATTTTTACTCATAGTTGTCTCCCAGCGTATTGATAGTTATTTTTCAGTTAGTGATTTTTGTGTTGCTGGGAAGTTAGTTGAAATCTGGCAATAACTAAATCACAAAAGTCTCTCATTCATTTGAAAGTGAATAATATTAGTAAACCGTAGAATAAAACTCTGCCAAATACAGTTTGATTTGGGAACAAGCTACTAAATTTTGTCAAATTGTGGATGCTCTCTTAAGTAAGATTTTTTTTCCTTCATTCATGGGAAAAGGGGGTCACTGGCTGGGCCAGTATTTATTACTCATCCCTAATTGCCCACAGGACAGTTAAGAGTTAACCATATTGCTGTGGGTGTGGAGTCACATGTAGGCCTCACCAGGTAGGCACAGCAGTTTCTTTCCCTAAAGAACATTAATGAACCAGATATGTTTTTCCAATAATTGACAATGGATTCATGGTCATCATTAGACTCTTAATTCCAGATTTTTATTGAATTCAAATTCCACCATCTGCCATGATGGGATTTGAACCTGTGTCTGCAGAACATTACTAGAATCTCTGTTTTAACTGTCCAGCAATAATACCATTAGATTATTGCCTCGTTATGTTTGCAATTTGTGAAATTGTTACAAACCAACTTTAAAAGCACTGGTAAAATGGTTTCAAATCAGGGGTTAATCAGAGTTTAGAAATCCACTTGCAATGGAATGTACTGTAGTAAGATGTTGTCACATTGAAACAGTTCATTCCTCAGCTTAGAAAGGTACAAAAGATTATAAACAGCAGCACTAAAATTTCTAGTTTTGACAAAGATATATGATAGAAACTCAACTGAACTTGTGACATAAACACAGTGGCTACAAGAGCAGATCGGAGTTTGGAATGTATACTATCTACAAGATGCACTGTAGAAATTCACCAAATATCTTCAGGCAGCGCTTTCCAAACCCATGATCCTTGCATTTTTTTTGACAAGGTGCTGCATAAAAGACTGATCCATCACCGTTCCTCTGCTGTCTCTGTGTCAAATTCCCTCCCAAATGGCATTGTTGATCTACCTACGGTGGTTCACGGAGGCATTTTCTCAAAGACAACAATGGATGGGTAATAAATGCCCACATCCCACAGCTGAATAACTGAGATATAAAATAGATGTAAATGGTAGGTTAGAATAAGAGAAAGGCTGTGTTTGTTGACACCAAAGCTATGTGTCACTTCTAATCACACTTCCACATACAAACGGCTTTGGGGTAACATGATTGGGGTTGGAGTTGGGTCGTGATTGGGACACAGGAAAAAGGGGAGATTAGGACCAGAGTGAGAGGGAGATTGGGGTGAAGGGGAGATTGGAATTTGTTTTGGGGAAAATTGGAAATGGGAGAGGACAGAGGAGTTATAGGGGGGCAGTTGGAAGAAAGTTGGGAGGAGCATGGAAGAACGGAGACAGAGGGGCCAAGTGCCTCCCAGCTCCTGGATACTTGTGTCCCCCCACTCTCTGCCTTCCTTGCTGTCTTCCCTCCTCACTCGGGGAGACCCCCACTGCCTCCTCCACCTCCCCCCCGCCATTCCCCATTGACTGTCCTCTCTCCCCATTGCTTCATCTCATTTCAAAATCATGCAGTTCCTTGCAAATAGGAATAATGCATTTGTGCATGACATCACATTTAAACACTGCCTGGTGATGTCTTGTGTTTGGAATTGTGCGCATTCGCAAATCACTGAATATGTGTAGCTGCCCATAGCCACCACTGAGCAGGAGCAAAGGCTCATTTCCTCTTTTCCACACTGATTATTAACACTCGTTTTACATCTCAATTACCTTTGTCTTTTGCTCTGGGCATGCTCATCACCTGCTCCATGTGCTCTTCCTCCACTGTTTTCAACAGCATCAAAATCATCATTATCCAACTCCCTTCCATTCCAATGGAAGAGTCATTGACTCAACATTAACTCTGGTTCTCCTCCACAGATGCTGCCAGACTTGATAAGTTGCTCCAGCACTTTCTGGTTTTATTTTAGTTTCCACCATTAACAGTATTTTGCTTTTATTTGAAGGTTCCTACTTGGACTCTGCTGTTTCAGTTTACATTAAAGTGGGTCTTGCATAAGAATTGTGTCGCCATCTGTGTTCAGAGTGATGTTTGGGCTGAATATTTAAATGAAATGGGCAATAAATAAACATTCACTTTTTTTTTGTCATACTGGGCTATCTTGTCAATAGTGTGCAATGTACTCTCTTATCCTTGGGATGAACAAATTTACTGAATCTGAGAATTTTTCTGCGTTTACATTGTTCATCCTTCCCTAGACAGTTTGCTAGTTTGTAGGAGTAATAATCTGGAAAGCATATTGTTTAAGGGAAAATTCCATTTTCCAAATACAGAACTGTTATAACCACCTTTTACTAAACACAGATATCATCCAGGCTGCAGCAGTTACTGATGAAGTGGAAAGGATCTCTTTATTAACTTCATAAACTCTCCCTTTCTCCAACCAGGGCCAGGAGTCCAGGATCCTCACAGCTGCTCAGGTCCAGCCACCTCCACACCTGAGCTCGGGCTCTCACTGCCCTGGCAATGACCCAAGGGAGCAGAAAGAGTCGGGGTTCTGGCCACTCTGTTTGGTGTCCATTTCTTTTTGGGTCCTTTGTCCATTTGGGTTGGATTAGCAGATGAAAACTGAGGCATGGAATTCCATGTTTCACAGCAAAGACCCACATGCCTACAGAGAGCCTGATTACTAACAGAAAGCTGGAGTCCTGCTGCTGAAACTGGATCGACTTTGTCAGTGTTTAACCATCAGAATAATGCTGCCTTGGGGAAACCTCCAGCTAGTAACTGATGTTCCTGTGTATGTTGTCTTGCTGGAAAAATAGAGACAATTGCATCATTGTCAGTGTGTGATGTCTCAGCCTCATGTGCTTTGCATTTTGATCAAGGCACCTTTGTTGGTATTTGAAGATAGCAACCTCCTGTTATTGGGTGAGGGCTGTCACCTATTTAAGCAGCACTACACCAAGCTGGAGCATTGAGCAGAAAAATCTCCAAACTGATGCATTCAGGACTTCCTGTTGTGAAGTGGAGCTTCTGAAGGGTTAAGTTGTTTTATTTTTCACAGTTAGAGATGGAGCTGGAAGCAGCAGGGTGACTATACCCAATGTCACATCCTTCCCAAGGAATGTGGTCACTTCCTTTGACCCCCATGCCCATTGGTCTTCTGGCTGTGGGAACCTGACTCATATCCAAAGCTGCTCAGGTGAGTAGCACCAGGTTGAGGCATCTCGACTCTGTCAGGTTTACAACTAAGGGCCAGCTTCAGGAGAGCCCTGAGTGGCCTGGTTAGGATGCAAACTGTCTGTTCATTATCCATCTGTAACTCAACGTACAGCACATTGACTGGGCCAGCTCTCTAATTTTATACACACATCACTCTCTCACACACACACACATCATACTCTCTCCCCCTCTCTCTCTCTCTCTTTCACACACATATCACACTCTTTCCCACTCTCTCTCTCTCACACACACACAGACGCGATGTTGGATTGGGAGCAAGGACAGACTGCTTCCTGGGGAGCATGTGACCTGGTACGAGCAAAAAATAAATAAATAGATTTGAAAGTTTGAGTTAATGTTCTTCTTTGTGTACTCTCTCCTCATGTTTGTGAAAGTACATGTTCGACGAATGTACAAAAGCAGTACCATGTCTTTAATTTGACGCACTTCATGATGTTTGAGAATGTTACTCGATTTGTCAGTGGCCAGTTGCTACCTTGAAGTGTCCCTTAATCATGCAGCTGCAACTTTGAGTAGTGCTGATAGATCCCATCCAAACCATCCCTGTTCCTTCAACCGCCTGAAACGAATGAAAACGGACTTCCCTGAACTTATCAACATAGATGTTTTTGGCAAGAAATTATTTTATGACCCAGGTTTATCTGATTAAGTTCCATGGTAATTTGAGGCTTCATCTAATCTATGTTCATTTAGTCTGACCCACTTGTGTTTAGAATGAAAGAAATCAGTGATTTTTGCTTGAATCTAATTTTATCCAATCCAAATAAATCTCACTGCAGTAAAAGCAGGCACTTTCTGCACCAGTTAATCCTTCACATTCTGCACCCATTTGATCCTTTTGCCTTTTGACCTGTAATGCTCAATATGGGAGGTCACTCACTTACTAACATTCTTTTTATTGAACTACACAGGATTGAAGATTTGGAAGGAATAAACTTTGCAATATGTAACTTTAACTATTTCAATGTTGTGTGAAATAGACCAGAATTTGAATTGTATTTGAGTGTAATTGGTTAAACTCACTGATCCTCAGATCCCAGGGGGAAGGAACAGGGTTTGAAAAGTTAACAATACAATTCAGAAATATTGCTTCCAACTAAACTCCCTTCAGCTGTGGCTCTGTAGTTTTAGGTTTGTGAATTGACCCCATGAATTTGCAGCACATTCCCTGTCCTGTGAAATACCAATGAATCATTCACTTTCACATACCTCAGGTCAGAAATGGATCCGGTGGTCTCAGGTTTATAATCCTTCCTCAGTAATACCCTCGGCCATGGGCTCAACATTCAACACAACAAGTTGTGAAATCTGATGCAGATAATTTTAACACCTCAGAGTTAGTGGAATAGTTTAGGTGAGATGTAAAAGGTGAAAAATGACAATCAGAAATCCAACACATCTCAAACCTGCCCCAATTCCATTTCTCCAGGGGATGAGACAAATGATAAGCTTCACCAATCTGCTCTCAAAGGGCTCTGAAGATTGTCAGAAGCTGACAGCTTCGTTTTTACAGCCTTTTGGTTTTGAACCCATTGTGATGAGCTTTCCCTGGCCTTAGAAAACCCAACAGGTAAATGGAGCTGAGAATGGCAGGTACATCAGATCAGCAGTTTTGAGACTCAACTTGTGCATAAGCTCACCAGGAATTCTGGAGATCAACAGATACATTAGCAAGTTTCAATGCAGAGAGGGATAAAGGATTGTTAAAAGAGGCAAACTGACATTTTATCTGCCAACTAGAATGAATACAATAACCCCCAAAGAAATTTTAGTTTGATTTATATGTGAAAAATCTAGGTACATCTTCTTACATCTTGGTACATCCAGGGTTATTTGACCATTGTCTTTATAAACGATTCTCTCTCCAGAACCTTGTGATTTTATTTTTATTAATTCACTGGCCAGGCAGCATTTATTACCCATCCCTAATTGCTTTGAACTGAATGGCTTGTTAGGCCATTTCAGAGAACAGTTCAGAGCTAACAATATCACTGTGGGTCTGGAGTCACATGCTGGCAATAGGATGGTAGATTTCCTTCCCTAAAGAACATTAATGAGCAGATGCATTTTTAACCACAACTGACAATGATTATGTGGATGTCATTAGACTATCCATTAATTCCAGATTTTATTATTGAATTTAAATATCACCTTCAGACAAGGTGAGATTCGAACTCATGTTGTCAACAACATTAGCTCAGGGCGTCTGGATGATTAGCCCAGTGACATTACCACTGTGTTTCCACCTGCTCGTAGGTAATGCCAACAGCCATCCTGTGTCACCCACTTAAATGAGCCAAACGATAAATAAACACAACACCTGAGAAGCTGGGTTCGTTCTCATTATTACAGAAAAGGCTGCTTGGAGTATAAATAGAACTGTTAACAATTCTGAAGGATGAAATATCCAATTAGCAATACTTCTGAGACTGTTAAAAGCCCAGGTATTATGATTCCCTTACAGCTCAAATCTTTTAAAAATAAATTACAATTTCCTGTTAAAGATTAAAAGAATTGTTCAATGCTATTTCAATTTAAGACTTTTACTGTAACAAAGAAACTAAAAGCAATATTGACTAAACACTATTTCAGTGGGAGTGTTATGCTCTAAACTATAAAAAATATTTCCCACTCCCTATCTATGATAACCATTGTCACATTTTACTCCATCCATTAAGAAAATACGACATTTTCCAGGAATCAGTCCAAAGCTAATCTCAACTCCTTTTCCAAATCCCAGCCAGACAATTACAAGGATGTTGCCAGGGTTGGAGGATTGGACTCTAGGGAGAGGTTAAATAGGCCGAGCCTGTTTTCCCTGGAGCATCAGAGGCTGAGAGGTGACCTTATAGAGGTTTATAAAATCATGAGGGGCATGGATAGGATAAATGGGCAAAGTATTTTCCCTGGGATGGGGGAGTCCAGAACTAGAGGGCATAGGTTTAGGGTGAGAGGGGAAAGATATAAAAGAGACCTAAGAGTCAACATTTTCAAATAGAGGGTGGTACGTGTATGGAATGAGCTGCCTGAGGAAGTGGTAGAGGCTAATAAAACTGCAACATTTAAAAGGCATTTGGATGGGTATATGAATAGGAAGGGTTTGGAGGGATATGGGCCGTGTGCTGGCAGATGGGACTAGATTGGGTTGGGATATCTGGTTGGCATGGACGGGTTGGACTGAAAGGTCTGTTTCTGTGCTGTACATCTCTATGACTCTATGTTTAAAAAAAATTCCTACTTCTCAAAATGATGTTCACGGTGAAGATTGAATTGTAAATCCTCTCTCTGGCCAAAGCGAGGCAAGTCATCCGCTTTGGTAAACCCTCATGAACTTCAGTTCTTCAAAAGATGAGCATGAGTTTATTTTCTATAGGATGTGATTGGGCCAGCATTCATTTCCCATCCCTAATTGCCCTTGAGATAGTGGCATGTTGGCTCAATGGTTAGCACTGCTGTCTTGCAGCACCAGTGACTCGGGTTTGATTCCAGCCTCGGGTGACTGTCTGTATGAAGCTTGCACATACTCCCCGTGTCTGTGTGGGTTTCCCCCGGGTGCTCTGGTTCCCTCCCACAGGCCAAAGGTGTGCAGGTCAGGTGAATTGGCCATGCTAAATTGCCCGTAGTGTTCAGGGATGTGTGGGTAAGGTGCATTAGTCAGGGATAAATATAGGGTTGGGGGAATGGGTTTGGGTGGATTACTCTTTGGAGAGGTCAGTGTGGACATGTTGGGCCAAAGGATGTGTTTCCACGCTGTAGGAATTCTATGGTTCTTCCATGAACTGTCTTTTTAAACCACTGCAGCTGATGATGTGTTACAAGGACACCATGATGCTGTTAGGAAGAAAATTCCAGGATTGCAACACGGCAATGGTGGAAATATATTTCTTAGTCAGGATGACTGATTAATTGATTGATTTATTGTTATTACATGTACCGAGATATAGTGAAAGGTATTGTTTTGTGTGCTATACAGGCTGATTATACCATACAAAGTGCATCAGGGTAGCAGGAGAGAGTGCAGAATACGGTGCTCCAGCCACAGAGAAGGTGCAGAGGGAGAGAGATCAGAAGTAACATTTGAGAGATTTGTTCAGAAGCCTAATAACAGCGGTGGAAAAGATGTTCTTGAATCTATTTGTGCGTGTTTACAAACTTTTATATCTTCTGCCCAATGGAAGAGGGTGGAAGAGAGTGTTACCGGGGTGGAAGGGTTGATTGCTTTCCCGAAGCAGTGAGAAGTGTAGATGGAGTCAATGGATTGAAGGCTGCTCTGCGTGATGGGCTGGGCTGTGTTGAGTGGTGAGTGGTGAGTGGCTTGGAGGGGAATGTGCTGGTGTTTGTGTTCCCATGTATTTTCTTCCCTTGTACTTCTAGCTGACAGGAGCTATGGGTTTGAAAGATGCTTTTGAAAGAGCCTTTGGTGAATTACTGGGGCTCCTTAACCTGCAGTCTACATGATGAACAATAAGGACTGTCTGGTTCTATCTTTCTGCTCTGACTCTCCTGGCTTCTTGTGGACTCATGCTGTTTGAGAGATTCCATGATATTTAGGAAAACCTACAATTTGACTCTCTAATGGCTCCCAACGGTTTTACTTGGCTCTGTGGGTTTTAGTAACTCACAGAGCCATGGATCCCAACACCAGCTGCTCAACTATCAACATCCCACTCTCTACTCATCACAAGCAACATAGGCAGCATGGTGGCTCAGTGGTTAGCACTGCTGCCTCACAGCGCCAGGGTCCCAGATCTGCTTCCAGCCTCGGGCGACTGTCTGTGTGGAGTTTGCACATTCTCCCTGTGTCTGCGTGGGTTTCCTCTGGGTGCTCCGGTTTTCTCCTACAGTCCAAAGATGTGCGGGTTAAATGGATTGGTCATACTAAATTGTCTGTAGTGTTAGGGGCATTAGTCAGAGGGAAATGGGTTTGGGTGGGTTACCCTTCAGAGGGTCGGTGTGGACTGGTTGGGCCGGAGGGCCTATTTCCACACTATGGGGAATCTAATAAACAAAAATCAAAGCCCATCTCCATTGTAATGTGAATCATCTTTTTTCCAAGCAGGAATACTAATTACTGTTGTCTAAACCCATCACTCCATTCTATATTTTAATTAAAAGGCAGTTTAGAAAATAGTTCATAAAAGCTGACATTCCTATAACTGTTGGGATTTGGAGTCTAATCACTGTCAGCGTATCTGTTCTGGTCACTCTTTGCAAGAGGGAATGCTTTGTATCTTATTGTAATAAAAGGTTTCCTTTAAAACATTAATCTTTGGGCCAACCAGCCTATTGTCAGGAAAATTCAGAGCGAATGACATTCACCCCTTCAAACCTCCATCTTACCCTGAAATTAAATACATTCCCAAACCATACAAACTGACAAACTGTACGTTTGTAACACAAAACCTGGCCCCTAAATAATGCACCTGAACTGAATAATGAACTTTACCTTCAGTAGTATAAGCTGTTTAGTTCTGGATGGTTAATGGTGAGCAGTGCATGGAGATCTTCACAATATGATGATGGTATAAGGAAGTTAATGGAGAGAGTAGCTGGAAGTCCTCAAGGAGACAGATCTAATTTTGAGCTCTCCTCATGATAGTGATCTTTAGCACCAGAATCATTCTCACAATAACAGAATCATTCTCACAATTACTGCAATGTAAAAGCAAATTCCATCAACTCAAGCCAAACGGGTGGATGTTTCATCTGAATTTAACTCCAATTTCCCAAGAGTTGTGGTTGGGCTAATTAAGCTCATAGTCAATATGATATGTTGTTTGATGTGGTCCACTAGTCATTGGAATGAATGGCCTGTATACCTGGCATCACAACAGCATTGAAACTCACCAAACAGTTTCTCCTTTGGGTGGGAGGCAGAACATCTTTTGGGTTTGACAGCAGCAGTGGAGGGAACCACACGTGCATTCGCTGAGTTATAGCAGCTTGGGACAGCTCATGGCATCTGTTGTTCAAGCCCTTCCCTTTCCTAGGTCCTCTGAGATGGACTGGGCACTGCTCAGGGCTCAATGTGGTGGATGCAGGCTCATCCAGCCCATGCTTTCAGGCCTCAGGAAAGTACACCCACCATTAGATATAATTCTATTTTTGGAAGTCATTTATTAAATAATCCAGACTATGCTGAGAGTTACACTGGAAACCAAATTAAGAGGGTCAGCAATGTGACATATTTGTACATGCTCAGGGCTACACACTTCAATACACAGGGTCCTGTCTCATGTAGGCCAAAGGTGTTTGTACAGACATCTCACCACTAACATGGAATAAAGAAAGTCATGAAACTGCCGATCTTTGCATATTTCCATGGAAACACCCTGACCAATTAAAATCGTCCAGCTCTAACCAATCAGCATCCTCATCTCATTCTGTGCAAGACGATGCCTCTTTTTCCCGAGACTGTCTCTTGCTCCTCGTTCTGATGAGTGCAAGGTGAAAAGCTTCATTTCCTTTTAGTCATATAGAACCTAAACATTACTATGTGTTTATAAATATTTCAAAATTTAAAAACTTTTATATGTTATAATCTCTATGCACTTTAAAAGTTTCATACAGATGGGCACAATGAATAGAAAGTTGCCTCACTCTGATCTGGGGAAAGGCCAGTTTGGAGGCAGGATGTGAAAGATTGTACAAATCTGCATTTCACTGCTTTTAAATACAACCTCCTAAACCTCCAGATCAAAGCTTCCTCACTGTGTGAATTATCTCGAGAAACACTCTGTCTGTTTAACTATTAATTATAGATCATTATTAATGTATAAGGGGAACATGTTTTCCAATCTAGCTTTGTTGAAGTTGGCGACTCTGGATGGTACTTGCTGTACATGTTGAAAGGTAGCTACTTTGCTTGATCCAGTTAATTTGGAACCTGTCCTCAGTCCAATGGCCCTTGGTCATGGTGGATCACATGGTGAGTTTGCAGTCTCTTAACCACAGGACACAGTGTTCCAATTGCTGTTGTGTATCTCTCTACCTACAAACATTATCAGTAGAGCATGACAATGCAGTAATCAACTAAGAAAATGTTGGTCAATTACTCTGTGTTGTCATCACTGAGATATACAGGAAAATAAACTGTCTGCACTGCCACTTTGCGCCAGGTCAACCATTGACTGCAATTACTTCACAACAGACTAGCAACTGAGCTCAGAATGTTCTGTTTGTGTCAAAGTAGCTGATGACGTCACACATTTACTACTATAGAGAAAGCCATTTTGTTCTTAAAAGACATTAGTTGAATTTGATCTCAAATATTCAGTTTAATCTGAAGTATCAGAAACAAAAACAGAAATTACAGGAAAAACTAAGCAGATCTGGCAGCATCTGTGGAGAGAAATCAAGGTTAATGTTTCGGGTCCAGAACTGTTCTGAAGAAGGATCACTGGACTTGAAACGATAACTCTGCTTTCTCTCCACAAATATTGCCACACCTGCTGAGTTTCTCCAGCAATTCCTGTTTTTGTTTCTGATTTGCAGCATCCAAACCCCTTTCTGCTGTTTTGTTCACTGAAGTGTCAGTCAGGCTCAGGGATAACTTTTGAATCAAAGGCTTGTGTGTGACGTTCACTCCCAGCCTCGTGAACACAGTCCAGGCTGTGCCCTATTGTGACCTCTGAGCGAGTGATGTAGAACTTACTCAGAGATTAAATTTAGGATGTCTTGGCAAGTCTAGATGAGATTTTTTGTTTTTATTCATTCCGAGGACGTGGGCTTCAGGGGCTGGGCCAGCATTTATAAGATCCCATCGATATAAGGCGTAGGTAATCCTGTGGCACTATCTGAAGAAACATAGAAAATTATACAATTGTTCATTACCTTGCTTATGAAACAACACCAAACAAAATTAACTAGTCATTCATTTATTTTGTACAGAAATTGGCTACTGAACTCTTCCTACTTTTGTTGGGAGGCAGGCATTACTGGCTGGGTCATTATTTATTGCCTATCCCTAGTTATCCTTCAGGAGGTGGTGGTGAGCTACTTTCTGTATGTAATAGGTAGATCCACAATACAGTGGGTGAGGGAATTCCAGGATTTTGACCCAGCGAAAGTGAAGGAACAGCGAAATATTGCCAAGAAGAGATGGTGACTGACTTGGAGGGGAACTTGCAGGGGGTGGGGTTCCCATCTATCTGCTGCCCTTGTCCCTTCAGATGGAAGTGGTCATGGGTTTGATGAATTTCTGTAGTGCACCAAGTAGATGGTACACATTGCTGTTAATGAACATCAGTGGTGGACGGCCTGGATATTTGTGGATGCTGTGCCAACCAAGCGGGCTGCACCCATCTCGGCAAATGGGGAGTATTCCATCACACTCCTTGAGCCTTGTAGATGATGGGCACATCTTGGGGAATCAGGGGGTGAGTTACTCACTGCAGTATTCCTAGCTTCTAATCTGCTCTTGTAGCCGTTGTATTTATGTGGCTTCTTAAGAAGGGTCACTGGACTTGAAAAGCTAATTCTGCTCTCTCTCCACAGGTGCTGCCAGACCTGCTGAGTTTCTCCAGAGTTTCTGTTTGTTTCAGATTTATATGGCTAGTCTAGTTCATTTTCTAGAACATGCTGAATGCCAGGATCCTGATAGTGTGGGATTCAGTGATGATAAATGCCATTGAATATCAATGGATTATGGTTCGATTCTCTCCTGTTGGAGATGGTCATTGCTTGCACTTGTGTGGTACAAATGTTACTTGCCATTTATCAAACACAAAGCTCAATTTTGTCCAAATCTTACTCTGTTTGAACATAGACTTCTTCAGTATCAAAGATGTCACGAATGGTGTTAAATATACAACCATTAGCAAATATTCCCATTAGCAAAATTACCTCATAAAAGAGCAAAGGTCATTGATGATATAGTTGAAGATGGTTGGGCCTAGGATACTACCTGAGGAACTCCTACAGAGATGTCCTGGAGCTCCAACAACCACGACCATCTTCTTATGTGTTAGGTTATGACTCCAAACCTGTTTTCCCCTGATTTCTGTTGAGCCAGCTTCACCCGGATTTCTTGAATTGACATTCTGCCATATGCAGCATTGATGTCAAGTCACTGTCATTTCACTCTGGACTTGAGCTCTAACATATTTCAGATTTTAAAGCAGTAATTGTCCTTTGAATATACCTCCGGCTTCTGACCGAATTAACATACTCGCATTGTTTACAGGTTTGTAGCAAATGTGATGTTCTCATATGGTTAAAGTATTAAAGTAAATATTCAACTTGTATCTGACTGTTCCAGAACTGAGAAAGTGAGGAGTGCAGATGCTGAGATCAGAGTCAGGAAGGAGGAAGGGCTTATGCCTGAAACATCGACTCTCCTGCTCCTCAGACGCAGCCTGACCTGCTATGCTTTCCCAGCAACACACTCTCGACTCTGATTCAGAACTGAGCTTCCTGGAGCCTATCCCCCTGATATCACTGGGAAAATTATCCAGCAACCTGTGCTGAGGATACCTAAAACTCAATCTGTTGAGGATCCTGGCTGATGAGTGAGTTACAGGGTCTCTTGGGCAGCAACAGGGAAACTGTTCCTTTCTCAAAGTGTAAGGTTAAGATGATAAATTGTTGGTTCCAATGTTTACTGATGGATTGCTGTTCCTGCTGGTGTCATGGTCCCCTCTGCTGGTCCCAGGTAGGAGGAACTCCTGCCTCTGCCCCACCCATTCAGCAGGAGTTCCAGGTTCCTGCCCATAATGCAGGCACCGATCGCCCCCGTCTGCCATGTCCCAGGGAAATGTCAGGAACGATGCAGAGCAACTCCGGACTGGCGGTCCTTCTCCAGGTACACAATAGGATTTTAAAGTAGGTGTGAGCTCCAGGATGCTGGTAAATTCCAGGATACCACTGAGTGGTGAGTTATTACAGGAACAGTGCGTGGTCAGGCAGTGTGGAAATCAGGCATGATGCATGCCATGTGAGAGGTAGGTAGTTAATGAGAGAGTTGGGTAAGATACAGAGAGACAACTTGTTACGTCCCATGCCAAAAAATCTTTCAAAAGCTCAACGTAAACCGAATTGGCCAAAACAATGTGTTTGCGCCGAACATTTAAACTCTGACTGGTCAAATGGAGGGAATGGTCAGTCCACAGAATATCTCATGTCAACCTGGGCTCCAAAGCCATTTAGCTGGGGGATTGACTGTCTTGTGCATTTGGAAGGTATTTCTGGCTGGTGTCTGCAGGATTTAATGGACTTTTTTGACAGAAGTGTGAAGATAATTTTCTCACAAATGTAATTATTTTATTGCGACTGCAAGACTTTGTGCATCAAGAAAGAATTTTATCTTTGTTTTGGGTCATTTCAATAAATTAGAATTATAAATAGCTTATTGTTTTATTATTTAGTTTTATTATTCTCAACACTTTTATTTTTCAACCAAAATAGCTTGCAATATTTCTTTTAGAAATAGATTGCCTAATCTCTAACTGGTTATTAGGTAGTAATAGGTCATTAGGAGGAGGTAGTAGGTGGAGATCAGACTCTGAGATAGGAAGAAATCTTAATAAACCATTGATCCTACAGTGATCCTTCTGCACCTGCACTCAGCTGCATTAACAAGTTAAAATTATTGTGTATTTAGGAGTATTGAAAGGTAATTTACAGTCAATGCTTATGTGGTTAATCGTTGTATTAACCTTGGTAAAGTAGGGATCATAAGTAGCCATCCACTGATTTTTTCCCCCAAAGTCCCTGATATTTGACCTCCTGCCTTGGGGTATGTTACTGAGGGAATCATATCCGAGTTCCTTTCTGAGGTTAATTCATGGTTCCACAGGCTCAAGCTGAGACTTGCTGTGTCAATAGGTTCCCTGTTTCCTGCACAAAACTATTTGGGTCCAATTATTCACATCGTAAAGCATGTAAGCAACAAGTATTCCTACTGTGCTCTCTCCACACGAACACTTACATCTCTCTCAGTCCTTCATTCTGTGCCTGATGTCAAATATTGATAAACAGTTCATTGTCTGTCAGGGCCTGTTTTCACCAGATAATGCCGTGCTAAGACATACTCGATTAGTTTGTTGAATCCTTACTCCTGAAAACAGACTAGGAGCTCATTAATAGTGCATTCATATCAGCAATATATTCCCGAGTGATATGTCAGAGCCAAAGCTGAGAGTTTTATTACCCTACACTAGTTTCTCCAAGCTCAGTATCCAATCAGAATGCTTATTGCACCAAACCTGAGAACCCCAACAATCTTAACCTGGGTTAGACTTAAAATTCCTAATTCACTTTCTTCCTTCCCAAAGATTTCACAATGCACACATTATTTGTAAGTTTTTAATTTTTTGATGGTGCTACACTTACCTTGAATGGACAAGATCTTCCTGGATCCAGCAATGTACATTGGAGATGGAAACGTCCAATCCAAGTCATGGGCTATTGCTGTTCTCAGGCAATCTTTGTTAGGATCAAGAGTGAGGCAGAAACGCTGCAAACCCTCTCAGGTGGATCTGTCAGATCTCACGGCACTATCTGGAAAAGGAGCAGCTGAGTCCTGGCCAATATTGATCCTTGATCAGGTTGTACTGGAATAGATTGTCTGGTCAGCATTATGTTGTTGTTTGTCAGTTAATGGCTGTCTTTCTAACGTCACAGCAGCTCATGTTCCATCATTAGTTGTGAGGCACTTGGGAACTTTCTGAGACTGAAATTTGCAATTGGGAAGGTCTTTGTTTCAAAGAGTTCCTGGATGTGTTCTGTTAAAAATACAGTGAGATATGAATAAATAATTGATGACAAGCAATCCCAATAGAGCCTAGCACCTATTTCTATCACCTCTGAGCATTGAACTTATCTGCTACCTATCCGTCCACCAACATGTTAATGTCCCTTTGTAGTCCCACACCATCCTCACATAGTTTACAATTCTCCCACATTTAGAGCCATCCATTAATGTTGAAATTGTTCCCTACACACCAAGATGCAGATCATTAATACATATCAGGAGAAGCAAGAGACCAATACTGGCCCCTGGGGAACTCCACTATAAACATTACCTCCGCTGTGAAAATACTCATTCTCCATTGCTCTCTGTTTCCTATCACTCAGTCCATTGTGTCTCCATGCTGCTATTGTACCTTTTGTACCATGACCTATAATGTTCCTCACAAGTCTGGTATGTGGCCCTCTATAAAACATCTTCTGAAAGTCCCATGTACACAACATCAATAGAATTACCCTCATTAACCCTCACTGTTACCTGTTCAGAAAACTCTTGCAAGTTAGTTAGCTCAAGGAGATGTTGTAGTTTTTGAGTGAATAAAATCTCAACTGACTTGCAAAATCAAGGATCTTGAAATTACCTCCCAACACTAAACCTCCACCGCAACCACCACTGCAGCCTCCGCTGCAACCACCACTGAAATCACCACTGCAGCCTCCACCGCCACCTACACTGCAAGCACCACGGCAATCTCCACTCAACACCACTGCAGCCGCCAGTGCAACCTCCACTACAACCTCCACTGCAACCTCCACAACCACCACTGTGACCACCACTGCGACATCGACTGTAACCTACACTGTAACCACCACTGCAACCACCACCGCAACCTCCACTGTAACCACCACTGCAACCACCACCGCAACCTCCACTGTAACCACCACTGCAACCACCACTGCAACCTCTACTGCAATCTCTACTGCAGCCACCACGGTAACCACCACTACAACCTCCACTACAACCTCCACTACAGCTGCCATTACAACCTCCACTGCAACCTCACTGTAACCTCCACTGTAACCACCACTACAACCACCACAATGTTCACAACTACCTGCTTATCAGGAACAATTCACAGAAAATGAATTTACCCAACGCTTCTTTTGACTTTACCTTTTTTGAACTCATCTCCTTTCCATAAGACCATAAGACATAGGAGTGGAAGTAAGGCCATTCGGCCCACCAAGTCCACTCCGCCATTCAATCATGGCTGATGGGCATTTCAACTCCACTTACCAGCGTTCTCCCTGTAACCCTTAATTCCATATTTGAGTGTTGTGTTATTAATTCTTTCTGTGCTTTGTAATGAGTAAATGCACTCTCTGTTAACACACCAAAGCCTGTGCTCAGGTTAAATTGCGTCCTTTGCAGACTTGCCCGCTCTCATGTCTGGAAGGTAACCACAGACTTGTGCATATAATCTCAAGAAAAGGAAGTTAATATCTGTGCCTTGCAAAAAAAAATTCTGCTCTGAAAATTCCTGCAGTTTGGGATTAATATTTTGGGCTAATGCACTTAATGAGTGGAGTTGGTAAGACCTGTCCAGGTGATGCAAAAGCCCTGGCTGGGATTCCCTCTTCCTGCCTCTGCCACACTGTGTGCAGCCTGGACCTGATGCTAATCAGCAACGCTATGAATTTAATTTGATGGAATAAATCAGTTTTAATGTTATATTAAGTACAATCTATTTAAAGCACAGATATAACCTCCCACACATGTACAACCAATCCTCTGAAGTATTGCAAGTTAATTGCTCCTCACCAGCTGAAGGGATCTGCTGCTATGTTCATGTGACAGCAGCAGAAGTGTCAAGTTTTCGGAGATATAATGATGTGCACCATATCCAGATGGTCACAGGCTCAAATCCCAGGCTGATTGATTCACATTTGCATCCACCTGCAGGGCTGGAAAATTCTATTCCCCAACACACTGAGGACTTCCCTCCCCTGTCTCAGCTGGCCTGAGAAACAAAACCCATGAGCAGCTTGCAGATTACATCAGCGTGTTTATCTTTCCATCTCTAATCCTCCATTGTTTTTGTGTCTGTGTTCAGGCAGGATCAAAGCTGTCTTCGCTCATTACCAGCCTGTGTACCAGCCTGTGTACCAGCCTGTGTACCAGCCTGTGTCTGTCAGGCACCTCCACATCTAACAGGCAGTGCACCTCAGACAGTCAGGAATGACTCACATTCTGGGCTCTCAGGGATTCCGTATTGATCCTCAGCCTGGTTTTGAAATTCACTTCTTGTTGAAACATTGCCTTTCACTGAGGCCAAGGGAGAAAGGGATGATCATTTCTCGTATTTCTCCGTATTTTTCTGTATGAGAAATTAGGAGCCTACCTAATCCCAGAATGCACAGCATTCTGATCTGCTCCAGTGCTTTCAGCAGGTGGCAGTGATTGGATAGAAAGGCTCCTGTGGGAATGCCAGCCACATTTGTGAAAAGCAACATAATCTTCACAAAAAGCTTCTTCTCAAAATCAAACTATTCCACTTGCTAAAGGCACGTGGAACCTGCTGTTAGTGTGTAAGCATTATTTGTGCTGCTGAGGTGGAGAGCTATTGGCTCTCTGTAATGTTCTCCCATTGTGTATTCACCCAGCCTTTCCTGTAAACGTTGGCTGTTTTCCTGGGACTGTCCTGAGGGATTATCTTTCACCAAACCCAGCCGTTAAAGTTCAATTGATGTGAATCTATGATGACTTGAACACAGATCAGATAATGTCACACAGATTGGGAAATGAATCTGAGGCTTGGCGAAGTGTGTGTTGCGTTGGGGTTTTTTTAGGGTTTGACACCACAAGGCAGATTCTTTCACTGCATCTGACCAATCAAGCTTCATTCGCTCCCCATCCTGCCCCCATGGCATCTCTCCATCCAATTCCAAATCCTTTTTATCACCTGCTGCTCCTAGAAATATCTCCCTAACTCAGCGGATATCCCAGACTGAACCAGCCTCCCTTGTACCTGCACCATCTTTAAAATCCCATTGTGTTCCCGGACAAGTCCTGCCAGTCAGCAGCTGCCCCGCACCGTTCCTGACATTTCCCCCGGACATGGCAGATTGGGGGGTAATCAGATCAGGCAACATCCTGCTCCTTGCATGCTGCCTGACCTGCTGCGCTTTTCCAGCAACACATTTTCAACTCTGATCTCCAGCATCTGCAGTCCTCACTTTCTCCTGGGGGGTAATCAGAGCCCACTTTGTGGGCAGGAACCTGGAACTCCTGCTGGACGGGATGGGCAGAGGCAGGAGTTCCTCTTCCCCTGGGACCAGCAGTAGGGGCCATGGCACCAGACCCTGCCCACCCTAGTCTAAGGGTACCCCCTCCCCCAGGGTCAGTGCAGTCTCAGCGTCTGGGAGAATGCCCAGTGCTGTAGGAAGGTCCTTCCCCACTCTGCCCGGGTAAGTGCCACCATCTTCTCCCTGATACCTCACCCTCACTCACCCCCTGCTCCTGCACCCACCTCCCACCAAGGCTCCTGCTCTCCCACTCTCACTATTACCTGCATCATCTTCCCCCACCCACCCTCACCCACCCCAATCCCCAACACCACTCACCCTGTGTGCCCTCTGTGCTGCCCCCTCTCTCTCTTGGGACCCCTCCCCACCTGCACCAACACTAACAGCCCCTTTCATCTCCCTCAATCCTTGCCTCACTCTCCCTCCAGGAGGGACACGGCCCACAATCGGGCAGGAAGAATCAAAACGGGTGATGATCTGCCCCTCATTCAGCTCCCCACCCCCTTATCAGTGGAACATCCTGACCCTGACCACCCTGAGCGGGCTCTGGACTGGTATCGGAGCCTGCCCTTAGCTGACTCTGCCAGGACCCTCTGAGTGAAGGCCATTCCCCCTTGTCCTGACTGAGTCCTGCTGAGATCCAGGGGAAGCTTCCTCCTGTTGTGCCTGTACTCAGTGGCACAGCAATCGAGCAGCACTGTGAGCCTGGTATCTCTGGCTGAGGGGGCAATGCCCATAAAGGCAAGGCAGGGATGCTGTGGGTATCCAGGAACACTCAGAGAGAGTGGGCGCTCTGACAGGGGGTGAAGATCCCTGGGATACAGCCTGGGGCAACCCCTGAGCTGGGGGTCCCTGAGCTCACACTGTCCTTGCTGCAGCATTACAGTGAGAGTTACCGGGGCTGTGTTGAAGGGGCAGAGTGTCCTGTAAGTGAGTCGGGGATGGGCCATTAGGGTTCAGAGAAGCTGGCATGTCAAATGCCAATACCTCTGTGTGTGTGTGCCCACCAGTGCCCATGTTGCATCTTTGTGCCCAGTATCCAGTATGGAGGTGTTTTGGAGCCCACAGTGAGCTGAAAACTCCAGGAACCCTCTCTGGCCTCCCTGCGGAGATTTCTCAATGTCTATTTGTCTGGCAATTTTGGTAAAAACGCTGAAGATTAATGAGACAAGTCGGGCCATTAACAAGGCATTTAACGAGCATTAATCTACCCAGGCTGGGAGCTTCCTGCTGCCTTGTGAGAAACTCTGCACGCTGCTGGTCAAACTCATTCAAGATGGAAGGAGAGGATCCCAGTGTTGGGATTGGCTTCCTCGGGATTCCTTTTTGATTCGGCCACAAATCTTTCAAAGCTCCGGCTGATCAGGTCCTAGTAAGGTTTTGCACAGAGTCTTAAGGATCAAGTACTTGATGAACGGAGTCATCAGGCTAAAATATTTCATGTAATCGATCAAGAATCGCCAGAATTCAGATACAAATCAGAGGCTACAACGCAGTGAGTGTGAAGTGAAGCTGACCTTTCCAAGGGTCGCCATGATGTGGATGAGCTGGTGTTGGACTGGGGTGGACGACGTTAAGAATCACACAACACTAAGTTATAGTCCAACAGGTTTGTTTGGAAGCACTGGCTTTCTGAGCACTGCTCCCTTGTCAGGTCGCTAGCCCAATGAAGGAGCAGTGCTCCGAAGGTTAGTGTTTCCAAATAAACCAGTTGGACTATAACTTGGTGTTGTGTGATTCGTAACCTTTTCCCAAAGGCAGGCATAACATCCGGAATATTCCAGCAGCTCTGAAATAATGTAACCAACTCAAAACATTACAATTCTGTGTAAACTTTAAAATAGCTGAGGGTAGTTTGAAAAGTTTGTCACTTTTTTGTTATGATTACTGTTGAAACTGAAAACATTTATTAAGAAATTCAAACTTCCAGTTAATATTTGAAAGATGATATATCTTGACCTTTTGTTTTAACACATTGGTACAATAGAATGCAGCACAGGAACAGGCCCTTCAGCCCATCAAGCTTGCGCTAATTCCTGATCCTTATTTCGACCTGCTACTTATTGCTCATACACAAATTCTATTCCTCTGTTCACTTCCCATTCACCTGTCTATCAGGATATGCCTTAATCATTACTAATGTACCTGCTCCCACCACCGTCACTGGCAGTGGGTTCCACACACCCACTATCCTCTGGGTGAAATATTTTCCCTGCAATTCTTACCTAAGTTATCCCCCCTCACCTTGAACCTGTGACCTCTTGCAATTGACCTTTCCATCCTGAGAAAACGCCGCTGACTATCCACCCTATCTGTACCCCTCATAATTCCGTAGACCCCCACTGGGTCACGCTCCTCAGCCTGAGTTTCTAGTGAAGACAGTGCATGTTTCTCCACCCTCCCCTCAGAACTAAAACCCTCCTGACCAGGCGACGACCTGGTAAACCTTCTCGACATCCTCTCCAAAGCATCTGTGTCATTGTGGGAATGGAGCGACTGAGGCAATATTCTAAATGTGCCGAACAAAGTGGTGTACAGCTGGAATGTAACTTGCCCCAACGTTTACACTTGCAGCCCCAGCTGACGTAGGGTGAGTGTGCAGTGTGCCTTCCTGACCACCTTATCCACCTGGCTGGCTACTTTCAGGGATCAGTGGACCTGAAAGCCCAGATCCCGCTGTATGCCAACGCTCCAAAGGGTTCTGCCAGTTATTACATAATTTGGATGTTATTGTGATCTTCAAAAATGCATCACCTTGCATTTGCCTGGACTAAATTTCTTTGCCATTTCTCTGCCAAATCTGCAATCTATCTTTATCCCACTGCCTCCTTCGACAATTCTCCTCCCTATATCCACAACTCCACCAATTTTGGTGTCATCTGCAAACTTATTAATCGGACACCTACACTTTCCTCCTAATCATTAATATATATTACAAATAAGAAAGGTCTCAGCACTGATCCCTGTGTAACACCACCAATTACTGATATCCATTCTGAAAAGTGCCCTCCCACCATGGTGCTCTGTCTTCTATGACCGAGCCAGTTTTGTATCCACCTAGCCAGCTTACCCTGGATTCCATGAGACTCTACCTTCTGTATCAGGAGAAAGTGAGGACGGCAGATGCTGGAGATTAGAGTCGAGAGTGTGGTGCTGGAAAAGCACAGCAGGTCAGGCAGCATCCGAGGAGCAGGAGAATCAACATTTCAGGCATAATTCCTTTATCAGGGATAACCTGCCATGAGGTGTGCCTTGTCAAATACCTTACTCATATCCATGTAGACAACATCCACTACCTTTCCCTTAGCAATCACTCTTGTCACCTCCTCAAAAGACTCAATCAAGTTGGTGAGGCATGACCTTCCCCCGCACAAACCCATGCAGCCTATCATTAACAAGTCCATTCACTTCCAAATGTGAATAACTCCTGTCTCTCAGTACCTTTTCCAACAGTTACCCCATCACTGATTTCAGGCTCCTGGGCCTGTAATTACCTGGATTATCTCTATTTCCCTTCTTAAACAAAGGAACAACATTGACCATTCTCCATTCCTCTGGAACCTTACTGTCTGAATTAGCTGACAACACTAATAATCAATAGGATCTTTGTAGGCAGACTCCACTTTAAACTTCACAATAGAATATTCTGCCTTCCTATTCGAACCGAATAAATCACGCTCTACTTGGACACTCAACATTCCCATCATCGATCCAAAGTGGTTTTCTTGCTCCTGAGAGTTTATTGCGGTGTTTATCCCTCAGCCTGGTAATTTGCAATTTTAGAATGAACTTTCACAGAGAGGTTCTGGCCTCCCTTTGTGGCAAACCTTAGACCCCCCCACCCCCCCAGCCTCGTTTCTCACAAATTTAGTCTTAGCAGATTATGAGCTTCCACCTCCATTCTAACTGCCCACTCTTTCCCTGATCCTAGCAGACTGAAAGATAAGCTGATTGTTAGGAATGTCTAAGGTGGGTGTGTAACCTGAACTTTACAATGACCTGCTCAGGATCTCCTCAATGGCAATGTGAATACTGTGAGCTTGTCAACATATACAAAGGCTGATTAACTACTCTGACTCTCATCTTCAAACTGTGTGGAGATTTTTAAGGATAAATAGTTACAACCTGACATTCTGTAAAATTTTCTTGGATTTTAGAGTTGTCACTGTTCACATACAGGCTATAGCCATTGGCTCCAAATAGCACCACCCTCTCCTCCTGTCAGGTACACTCACTGCGAGGTACACTCACTGCGAGGGACACTCACTGTCGGGGACACTCACTGTGAGGTACACTCACTGAGAGGTACACTCACTGCGAGGTACACTCACTGAGAGGTACACTCACTGCGAAGGACACTCACTGTCAGGTACACTCACTGCGAGGGACACTCACTGCGAGGGACACTCACTGTCGGGGACACTCACTGCGAAGGACACTCACTGTCAGGTACACTCACTACGACGTACACTCACTGCGAGGTACACTCACTGTGAGGTACACTCACTGTCAGGGACACTCACTGCGAGGGACACTCACTGTCAGGTACACTCACTACGAGGTACACTCACTGTGAGGGACACTCACTGCGAGGGACACTCACTGCGAGGCACAGTCACTGTGAGGCACAGTCACTGTGAGGGACACTCACTGCTAGATACATTCACTGCGAGGTACACTCATTGGGAGGGACCCTCACTGTCAGGGACACTCACTGCGAGGTACACTCACTGTCAGGCACACTCACTGCGAGGTACACTCACTGAGAGATACACTCACTGCGAGGGACACTCACTGAGAGGTACACTCACTGCGAGGTACACTCACTGAGAGGTACACTCACTGCGAGGTACACTCACTGGGAGGTACACACTGAGAGGTACACTCACTGTCAGGTACACTCACTGGGAGGGACACTCACTGGGAGGCACACTCAGTACGAGGTACATTCACTGCAAGGTACACTCACTGAGAGGTACACTCACTGCGAGGTACACTCACTGAGAGGTACACTCACTGCGAGGTACACTCAGTGCGAGGTACACTCACTGTCAGGTACACTCACTGTGAGGCACAGTCACTGGGAGGCACACTCACTGAGAGGTACACTCACTGCGAGGTACACTCACTGAGAGGTACACTCACTGCGAGGTACACTCACTGGGAGGGACACTCACTGAGAGGTACACTCACTGTCAGGTACACTCACTGTGAGGCACAGTCACTGGGAGGCACACTCACTGAGAGGTACACTCACTGCGAGGTACACTCACTGAGAGGTACACTCACTGCGAGGTACACTCACTGGGAGGGACACTCACTGAGAGGTACACTCACTGCGAGGTACACTCAGTGCGAGGGACACTTACTGCGAGGTACACTCACTGGGAGGCACATTTACTGTGAAGTACACTCACTGGGAGGTACACTCAGTGCGAGGTACACTCACTGTGAGGCACATTCACTGCGAGGTACACTCACTGGGAGGCACACTCAGTGCGAGGTACACTCACTGGGAGGTACACTCACTGAGAAGTACACTCACTGTGAGGCATACTCACTGAGAGGTACACTCACTGGGAGGTACACTCAGTGCGAGGGACACTCACTGCGAGGTACACTCACTGGGAGGTACACTCACTGGGAGGTGCACTCACTGGGAGGCGCACTCAGTGCGAGGCCTCTGGCTCACCGCTGTAGGTAACAGGGAGCAGTGTCCTGTGACAGCCCCGCTGTCAGATGGAGAACTGGACGGTGCGGACCCTGGGCCCGACCCGAAGACACCAGAGCGGGGAAATGGCTCCAGCGTGGAGCCGGACAGCTACCTCAGCCCTGGGAAGGCCCAGCAGTTTGCCGTCACCACGGGGATGCACACAGCCCCAGTGGGTAAGAGTGAACGGTTGGCCGTCCTGTAACAGCTTCCACTGTTGCTGGCTACGTCCAGGCCGGTCATTCTGGCCGGAGACTTCAACTGTATCATTGATGCGGATGGACGATCCGGCGGGGGGGACAGTAAACTGGACACCACGTCCAGAGCCCTGATGGACACGGTAAAAGATGCCAACCTGCATGACGTCTTCAGCACCCCTGCAGACTGAGCGCAGCGTAGATACACCTGGTCATGGGCAGACGGGTCTATCCAAGGATAGATTACCTGTTTGTGTCCCGAACGCTCTCGGCCAGATCCACTGACGTCAAGTCGGTGTTCTTCTCTGACCACTGCCTCCTGCTGGCCGACTGTCACCTACAGGACGAGCAGCGGGCGGGTAAGGGAACGTGGAAGCTGAACTCAAAGCTGTTGACCCTGGAAAACATTGAGGAGCTCAAGAGGGACTACGCAGGTTAGAGAACCGTGAAGCCCCTCTTTGAGTCCCCAGCGGACTGGTGGGAAACAGTAAAAGGGAACATCAAGAGGTTCTTCATCCCCAAAGGTGTTCAGGAGGTGAGAGAGAGGTGGGGAAAACTGTCCCAGCTCCAGGAAAGTATGCAGAACCTGCTCCTGCTGCAGATGTTGGGGGTCGATGTCACGGAGGACCTCAAGGAGGTGAAGGGCCAGCAAGCCTCGCTCTTTTCCTCGGAGGCCTCCAAGATAATCTTCCGGTCCAGGGGTCCGCTCGGTGGAGCAGGACGAGACGTGCTCACGTTTCTTCTTCCAGAAGGTGCACAAAGAGAGCTCTGTGCTCAGCAGCCTGAAGGAAGAAGATGGCTCGACAACGTCATCTCAGGCTGACGCCATGAGGATCAGCAAATCCTTCTATGCCAGTCTGTATGACGCGAAGCCGACCGACAGCGCGGCCTCCCAGTCGTTCCTCTCCTCTATCACAGAACACACAAGAGGCTGGACCAGCCGCTATCTCTGGACGAGCTGACCAAGGCCCTCGAGTCCTTCAAAAAGAATAAAACTCCCGGAAGCGACGGCTTACCGGTTGAGCTCTATTCCGCTCTGTGGGACTTGATTGGCCAGGACCTGCTGGTGGTGTATGTCAGTATGCTTCGGGCAGGTACCATGAGTGAATCCATGAGGAAAGGCATCATCACCCTCATCTACAAGTGGAAGGGGGAGAAGGAGGAACTCAAAAATTGGAGACCAATCTCACTGTTGAATGCGGATTACAAAATTCTGTCAAAGGTAATCGCCAACCGGGTCAGGTCTGCTCTGGGGTCGGTGATTCACCCTGACCAAACCTGTGCTGTACCAGGCAGGAAGATCGCTGAGAGTCTCGCACTCCTCAGGGATACGATCGCCTACGTGCAGGACAGAGGGTTGGACGCCTGCCTGATCAGCCTGGACCAGGAGAAAGCCTTTGACAGGATATCACACAGGTATATGAGAGATGTTCTCTCCAAAATGGGCTTTGGGGAGGGAATCTGCAATTGGATCAGACTGCTCTACACCAACATTGTCAGTGCAGTCTCAATCAATGGGTGGGAATCAGATAGCTTCCCAGTCAGATCTGGAGTCAGACAGGGCTGCCCTCTCTCTCCTGCCTTGTTTCTGTGCTGCATAGAGCCATTTGCCGAGTCCATCAGGAAGGATGCGAGCCTGAGAGGGGTGACTATTCCTGGCAGCGGGGACCTGCAGGTTAAGGTCTCCCTGTACATGGATGACGTCGCTGTTTTCTGCTCGGATCCGCTGTCCGTGCGCAGACTCCTGTGCATCTGTGACCAGTTCGAACGGGCCTCGGGGGGCCAAGATAAACCGAGGCAAGAGCGAGGCCATGCTCTTCGGGAAGTGGGCTTCCTCGATCCCCTTCACCGTCAGGAACGACCACCTGGAGGTGCTGGGTATTTGGTTTGGGGGGACTGGGACGTGCACCAAGTCTTGGGAGGAGCGTATCAGCAAAGTGAGGCAGAAACTGGGCAGATGGAAGCTGTGGTCGCTGTCCATCCCGGGAAAAAACCTGGTCATCAGGTGTGAGGCACTGTCATTGCTGTTGTACATGGCACAGGTCTGGCCTATTCCCAGAACCTGCGCCGTTGCAGTCACCCGGGCCATCTTCCAGTTTATATGGAGATCAAAGAAGGACCGGGTCTGAAGGGACTCGATGTACAAAGATCTGGGCAATGGGGGAAAACATACACCCAATGCCACCCTCACCCTGATGGCCACCTTTGTGTGTGGCTGCATCAAGCTGTGCGTGGATCCCCGGTACGCAAACACCAAGTGTCACTACATACTGAGGTTCTACCTGTCCCCGGTGTTGCGAAGGATGGGCCTGGCCTCGCTGCCGTGGAACGCTCCGAGTAGTTGGACCGTTCCGTATCACCTGTCCTTCGTGGAGAAATTTATGAAGAAAAATACCTTTGACCACAAGTCCATCAGGAAGTGGTCAGCACGTAGCGTCCTCGAGACCCTTCGGGAAAAGGAGAGGGCGGATCCTATCAAGTGGTTCCCTGAGCAGACTGTCAAAGCAATTTGGCAGAATGCCTCATCGCCAGGACTTTCCAACAAGCACCAAGACATGGCTTGGCTGGTGGTGAGAAGGACTCTGCCTGTGAGATCCTTTATGCACGCCCGGACTCTCAGCCGCACCGCACGCTGCCCTCGAAGCGGCTGCGGGGGGGGGACGAGACTGTCACACACCTCCTTCTGGAATGTGCCTATGCAGAGGAAGTCTGGAGAGGAATGCAGTGGTGTTTGTCGAGGTTCGTCCCGAGCAGCGCCGTGACGCGGGACTCCGTGCTCTACGGCCTGTTCCCCGGGACGCACACCGAGACGAACATCAACTGTGCCTGGAGGATCATCAACTCGGTGAAGGACGCTCTCTGGGTGGTCCGAAACCTGTTGATCTTCCAGCTGAAGGAGTTGACCCCGAGTGAGTGTTGCAGACTGGCACATTCCAAGGTCCAGGACTACGTGCTGAGGGACGCGCTGAAGCTTGGGGCAGCTGCTACCAAGGCGCAGTGGGGAAAGACCACCGTGTAACATCTGCCTGTCTAAAGAAGAACAGGGGGCCCACGCAGTCGTTTGGGCTCTGCTGGCACCTCAGCTCAATATATGGATATATGATTAGTAAATGTACAGATCTGTATATAAAAATGATAACTTCTGATCTCTGTATGTAAATGTTTACGTGTGTATGATATGACCAACTGTACAGACCATCAAATTATTTTGTGAATAAAGTATATTTTTGAAAAAAAAACACTCACAGCGAGGGACACTCAATGCCTCATTCTGATCCCGAATAAATTGTATTATAAACCAGAACTCTATTATTCATTACAACAGTGACCACACTCAAATATAAATCATTGGCTGCAAACCCAGATTGTGGAAAGCTGCAAGTCCCGCGCCTTCCTCAAAGACCCAGCCTGAGGGCAATCATAATCGAGGGATATTTGCTCGATGAAAGCAGCTGATGTTGGGAAGAGACTGGACACCGAAGATTCAGATTGAGTCCCTGGGTGGGATTTGTTTGTGGCCTGGCCCAGTTGGAAAGGCTGAGGCTGGAAGAAGGCAGCTCTGCGTTCATGTGAATAAATTCCTCCTCTCCCCAAAAGATGATGAGACCAGAGTTGGATCGGGTGAAATGATTACGTCAGCGACAGTTACCCCAATCCTTTTCAGTCTGACTTGGCCCACACACCCTCAGCACGGTCCCTGAGCACTCACCCTCAGCACGGTCCCTCAGCACTGTCCCTCAGCACGGTCCCTGAGCACTCACCCTCAGCACTGTCCCTCATTACTGTCCCTCAGCGCGGTCCCTGAGCACTGTCCCTCAGCACGGTCCCTCAGCACAGTCCCTCAGCGCAGTCCCTGAGCACTGTCCCTCAGCACGGTCCCTCAGCACAGTCCCTCAGCGCAGTCCCGCAGCACAGTCCCTCAGCGCAGTCCCTCAGCACAGTCCCTCAGCACTGTCCCTCAGCGCAGTCCCTCATTACTATCCCTCAGCGCGGTCACTGAGCACTGTCCCTCAGCACGGTCCCTCAGCACAGTCCCTCAGTACAGTGCCTCAGCGCGGACCCTGAACATATTCTTCATTACAGTCCCTCAGCGCGGTCCCTGAGCACTGTCCCTCATTACAGTCCCTCAGCACGGTCCCTGAGCACTGTCCCTCATTACAGTCCCTCAGCGCGGTCACTCAGCACTGCCCCTCAGCACGGTCCCTCAGCACTGTCCCTCAGCACTCTCCCTCATCACTGTCCCCCATTACTGTCCCTCACCACTGTCCCTCAGCACTGTCCCTCAGCACTCTCCCTCATTTCTGTCCCTCAGCGCGGTCACTCAGCACTGTCCCTCAGCACAGTCCCTCAGCGCGGACCCTGAACATATTCTTCATTACAGTGCCTCAGCGCGGACCCTGAACATATTCTTCATTACAGTCCCTCAGCGCGGACCCTGAGCACTATCCTTCATTACAGTCCCTCAGCGCGGTCCCTGAGCACTGTCCCTCATTACAGTCCCTCAGCGCGGTCACTCAGCACTGCCCCTCAGCTCTGTCCCTCAGCACTGTCCCTCAACACGGTCTCTCAGCACTGCCCCTCAGCACTGCACCTCAGCGCGGTCCCTCAGCACTGTCCCTCAGCACTGTCCCTCAACACAATCCCTCAGCACAGTCCCTCAGCACAGTCCCTGAGCACGGTCCCTCAGCATGGTCCCTCAACACAGTCCCTCAGCACTGCACCTCAGCGCGGTCCCTCAGCACAATCCTTCAGCACTGTCCCTCAGCACAGTCCCTCAGCTCTGTCCCTCAGCACTGTCCCTCAGCACAGTCCCTCAGCTCTGTCCCTCAGCACTGTCCCTCAGCACAGTCCCTCAGCACTGTCCCTCAGCACTGTCCCTCAGCACTGTCCCTCAGCTCTGTCCCTCAGCACAGTCCCTCAGCACAGTCCCTCAGCTCTGTCCCTCAGCACTGTCCCTCAGCACAGTCCCTCAGCTCTGTCCCTCAGCACTGTCCCTCAGCACAGTCCCTCAGCTCTGTCCCTCAGCACGGTCCCTCAGCTCTGTCCCTCAGCACTGTCCCTCAGCACAGTCCCTCAGCTCTGTCCCTCAGCACTGTCCCTCAGCACAGTCCCTCAGCTCTGTCCCTCAGCATGGTCCCTCAGCACTGTCCCTCAGCACTGTCCCTCAGCACAGTCCCTCAGCTCTGTCCCTCAGCACTGTCCCTCAGCACAGTCCCTCAGCTCTGTCCCTCAGCTCTGTCCCTCAGCACAGTCCCTCTGCACTGTCCCTCAGCATGTTCCCTCTGCACAGTCCTTGAGCACGGTCCCTCAGCACAGTCCCTCAGGACTGTCCCTCAGCACAGTCCCTCAGCACTGCCCTTCAGCACGGTCCCTCAGCACAGTCCCTCAGCACAGTCCCTCAACACAATCCCTCAGCACAATCCCTCACCACAGTCCCTCATTAAATTCCCTCAGCACTGTCCCTCAGCACTGCCCCTCAGCACTGCCCCTCAGCACGGTCCCTCAGCACAGTCCCTCAGCACAGTCCCTCAACACGGTCCCCCAACACTGAGCCTCAGCACTGTCCCTCAGCACTGTCCCTCAGCATGTTCCCTCAGCACAGTCCCTCAGCACTGTCTCTCATTACAGTCCCTCAGCACAGTCCCTGAGCACGTTCCCTCAGCACTGTCCCTCATTATAGTCCCTCAACACTGTTCCTCAGCACAGTCCCTGAGCACGGTCCCCCAGCACAGTCCCTGAGCACGGTCCCTCAGCACTGTCCCTCGTTATAGTCCCTCAACACTGTCCCTCAGCACAGTCCCTGAGCACGGTCCCCCAGCACTGTCCCTCAGCACTGTCCCTCAGCACAGTCCCTCAGCACGGTCCCTCAGCACTGTCCCTCAGCACTGCCCCTCGGCACGGTCCCTCAGCACGGTCCCTCAGCACAGTCCCTCAGCACTGCCCCTCGGCACGGTCCCTCAGCACTGTCCCTCAGCAGTGATCGTGACTTGCCTCGCTGCAGTTGGATGGGTTTTGGAGTGGCTGATGTTTGCTGAGTGTAACCTACAGACTGTGCCAGACAAGGGACAGTGGGTTCTTGCACGCTTGTACAGGAGGGTGACTGGAAGCTCTAATATTTACACAACACCTTCATATATTTCCAGGGACGTTCATCACACCTTCTCTATTCTGATTGGTCACAGAGCAGAGTCTCCTGGGAAGAGGATCTCTAACATCCTCAGGAGTTTTAAGGACATCCCGAAAGTGTCGGCACTGTACTCCTGAGAGTTTAGCATTCTGAGCAGATGGTTCCCATTCGGAGTCTGGTGCCAGTCAAACAATGGACACGTCCCACTCACTGGCTGCTGAACACCTCAGCATTGGGACAGTTTGCCTGGGGAGATGACACGGTGTTAAACAGTTTCCATGGCACTAGATTCAGAGGATCATGTGAAGGCATCATCAGTGGTACGTCTCCTGTACTTTGAGGTGTCAGATGTAGGTTATTCACATTTCCCAAATATATGGGAACACAGGGAACACGTTACCCAGTCTCGGCTTTCAGATCCTGCTCCTCAAATACTCTTCCCGTCTATCAGTTACAGGCTGAGCAGGAACACATCAGAGGTTCATTCCCCAGGTCTGCCTTCATCAACAGGCAATGGTCCATATTGTCCAGCTCGTCACCAATCTTTATTCTCTACTGACTCCACAATGACATGCAAGTCTCAGTCCTCACCAACAGACCAACCTCAGAGACCCTCCCTCAATGGAAACAGCAGCAATCAAACACGACTCTACCTTTGCACAAATGGCAGTTACCAGCAATGCTCCCACACAGCTGGCTCATCGGGGGGACAGATATTACCCATCGCCAGGAACACTTCCCTGCTTACTGTCAGGAACAGCCTCCAGCTCACTGTGAGATTACAGTCCCCCCTTAATCAGAGCCACAAGGGGCCTGTCCCAGGACTTTCATCAGACAGTCACTGGGTGTCACTGTCACTGGGTGTCACTGTCAGTCCTTACCCAGCGCAATTCCAAAATACAGCCAGTTCCAGCTTTTCTGGAGGATTTAACAAGATTTCTGTGCAATATGTTCATGTCATTTTGCAATATAACATTAGCAGCAACAATGTTTTTTTGTTAAATAGAGCGACACCTATACTTTTGTATTTGTACTGAGGGGAAAATCCCTACTTTGCTCTTGTTATTTTTAAGTGATTTTGATAGCTTTGATTGAACCCACCAACTCTTACCACCAATAAAACAGTCTTAAATATAGTACCTGTCATTTACAAAGGAATATGTTGGCATCCCTCTGCTCCTCAATCAGAATCTGAGAGAGATCATCAGAAAGCAGGGACTGCAGACTGAGCTCTGGTCCTGCTGGAGGAGGTGGGGATTGGGTGGAGAGTGAAACAGCGAGTCAGTCCCCTGTCCCTCACATTCCCCATATGGTTCAGTTCAGGGTCTCTCTAACACAGCCAGGCTGCCTATCTCCTTTGGGCCCACAAATGGTGTTTGAGGAGAGGTGGAGGAGAAAAGCTACAGGTTTGATCTCAGATAAAAACAGAACATGCTGGAAACACTCAGCAGCACACTGAGAATCCATGGTGAGAACATCCAAGCCAATGTTGCAACCTTCTACAAGCTTGCAGACTGAAGGTAAGGAGCCTAGAATGTTTGACAATAACATGGAAGGTGATGTGGAGCCGGAGGCTGGCCCAGCTGCTGTAGAGAGAGGCAGAGTGATTGAGAAAGGAGAGATCCATGGTGCAGAGAGAGAGAGAGCTGGCATCGATACCATCTCAGAGACAGTGAGCACAAGCTCTTTTGACTGCATGAGAAAAAGCAGCCCAAATGAAATGATGCCAGTGACATTCAGAAGTGTCAGACCACATCAGTTACACTGCACAACTCTCCTCATCTTCACATGTTTTGACCCAACCTTCTGCTTGGGTTTCCAACAATTATCAGAGAAGCTTTCAGCTGTTTTAAGGTCATCGTTACAAAGTAGCACACAACATGTTTGCTCAGAGCTGTCTTCGACTGTGTCTAGGTTTTCTCCATCTGGAATGACACAGAAGTGTACTGTTAAAGCCTAGCCTGGCATTCATGCTCAGTGGCTTGTGCTGAATTTCAGTGTTTCATCATTATCCTGCAGTCGTACTGTCCCTGCACCAGGTGCTCAGACACTAGCTCAGGGTTTGGAATCAGAATGTGATAAGATCACCACAGAAATTCAGTGTTATTGTTTCACATTCACGTGTCACATTAAGAAGATCATTCCCTTTTGGAAATGGCCTGATCCAGGGAGTTGAAACAGCAAATAACATCAGACTTTTCAAATGAATAGGCTTCACTTTTTTTGAATGATTAACTTTGGTAATAAATCAGTGGACGAGGGCAGATTAAATGTAGTTCGTTATAGGACTTTGACAGGAGTCTAGTTTCATAACATTTCACATCTCTGTTAATAAATCCTCAATTTCTGCAAGAATTCCGACTGACTGTCTCAATAAATGGATCATTGAAGCAGTGTCCGGCCTGCCTTGGGCTGGGGCCCACACACAAATCAATATAAATTGAACAAACACAAATTGATTTAGAATAATCCAAATGTTAGCCCAGCTGAAATGAATGTTTAAATGCCGTTGGATTGGCTGGAGAGTAAGTACGGAAAACAGCTCTAAAGATAAACCATTGCCTTTCCTGAAGCTCTGAAAATCTCTGTGACATCCCCGTAAAACTCCTACAGCTACACATACCCCAGTGATACCCCTGTGACGTGGATACATCTCTGTAACCCCAGTGATATCCCTGTGACCCTGCTACATCTCTGTAACCCCAGTGATATCCCTGTGACCCTGCTACAGCTCTGTAACCCCCAGTGATATCCCTGTGACCCTGCTACATCTCTGTAACCCCAGTGATATCCCTGTGACCCTGCTACATGAGTTCAGTGGGGCAGGAGCAGGCTAAGACAATGGGTCGGCCGGAGCAGTCAGGTTTGTGGATTTTGGGCAGGAGGTAGAAACGAGCGGTGCGGGGTTGTGGGACTATGAGGTTGGAGGCGGTGGATGGGAGATCCCCTGAGGTGATGAGGTTATGGATGGTCTGGGAGATGATGGTTTGATGGTGGGAGGTGGGGTCATGGTCAAGGGGACAATAGGAGGAGGCGTCCGCGAGCTGGCGTTTAGCCTCAGCGGTGTAAAGGTCTGTGCGCCAAACTACTACCGCGCCTCCCTTGTCTGCTGGTTTGATGGTGAGGTTGGGATTGGAGCGGAGGGAGTGGAGGGCTGCACGTTCTGAGGGTGAGAGGTTGGAGTGGGTGAGAGGGGTGGAGAGGTTGAGGCGGTTAATGTCGCGGCGGCAGTTGGATATGAAGAGATCAAGGGCGGGTAAGAGGCCAGCACGGGGTGTCCAGGTGGACGGGGTGTGTTGGAGGCGGGAGAAGGGGTCGTCAGAGGGTGGGCGAGAATCCTGGTTGAAGAAGTAAGCGCGGTGGAAGAATTGTTCGATATTTCGCTGCGTGTTGAACTTGTTAATCCGAGAGCGTCGGGGAATGAAGGTGAGGCCTCTGCCGAGGACTGATCTTTCATCCTCAGACGAACCTCCAAATGGACCCCACCACCAGGGATATATTTCCCTCCCCTCCCCTCCCCTGTGACCCTGCTACAGCTCTACGGGGTTGTTGGACACACAAATTATGAGAATAAAGGAGTAATCTCTGTAAGCCACACCTCTGTCCTTGCCTCCAACATGTCCTGATCATGTCATCCTCCTCATGACCCGAATATGCTAATCATTTGCCCTGTCCTCACAGAACAAAGGGAGTAGGCCTTAACTGCTCGTCTTTAGCATTCAGAAGCTTCTAACCTTTGATTGGCTGGTTTCTGATCAGCTGAGAGACCAGTATTAAGCCTGTGATAGGCTGATGAAGCCGTCCAATGCTTATCTCTCAGTTCATGACCAGCTGATTGACACCTAGTTGGTTGGTGTCTATGGAATGAGGTTGGATTATTAGTTGCCTCCAAACACACTCCACCCACATTTTGGAAAATGAAAAAAGTACGTCTTTAATTTAAGCTAAAACAAAGAGGGTCATGTGAGCTATTCTGAAGTCTGCCTGACAACAGGCCTAGACAACAACACTGTTAAAGTTTTGACTAAGACACGGCTTGTTTTGCTGGGTAAAGGTATAAGGGGCTTATACCTGAAGGCAATGGCAGGAAGCAAAGTCCCAGGAAAATGTTTGACAATGACATGTTCTAAACTGTCCACTTAATTTCAAGATAGGAGAGTTTGTGTTGCAGGGTAGCTAATCAGCACCTGTACCTGCATACAAGGCCCCTGTGATTCACATAACCGTGGTGATGGGCTTAGGAAGGGAAATGTTTCTAAAGTATCCCAGAAAACTCACAGATGCAACTATGTTTGCAGGGTCCAAGAGGGAGGGAAGCTTAAGAAGGTCTTTAGGATTAACTGCACAGGAATGCAGGTGGGAATTACTGCTCTCACTGTGAAGATCAAATTTATAAAGGCTCTTGAATGAGAATAGATATGATAGTCAACTAATAAGTTATGAAATCTAGTGCAGTTTTCAATTGAAAGTCTGAATTTATTTTAAGGTGTTCAGTCTGTAGAGTGGCCTTAACAAGGTTCTCAAGGTCAAAGTAAGTACTTCCTTTCATTTGACTGCACTAGTGCAATTTTCTCATTTGCACACTGCCAGGAATCAGTGACAGTGAGGACAAAAATCATAGGCCTCAGCCCCTGACTCTGATGCCGAGGGGCTCGTGAACCCTGTGTCCCAGTTAATGGACCCTGATGTAGCCTTTCTCCCAGGATCTGCCAGGGCTGTTTCACCGTTTCCCCATCTTGTCAGAGACACTACAAAATCTGCTACAACTGGGGGGGATGCTCATTGCCAAATTAATGCCTCCCATTGGAAGGAGGATTTTGCTAACTGAACTTTGAAAAATCCTTTAATCTTCAGTGTGTTCACTTCCTGGGTCACAAACGGGAGCCCATTGTCACTGAGAGTGACACAACAGTGTCTTCTGACAAGTTGCTGCATGAACCTGCTCCATTTGAGACAAAAGTTGGGGTTTCTGCAAACTTCAATGATTTTGCTGTTTTGCTGTTTTCTTGCAGTGATTAAAGTATAGGTTTCAAAAGCAAGATGTATAAATTCTTGTGTTCTCATCGACACATCCCTTATCCTGTAAAGGGAGTGAGATAAAAGTAATAAACCTACAGTCCAAACTCAGTTTGACAAGGATATGATTTTACCAGCTCACACGTTATTCTTGTGAAGTTCAATTCTGAGATCTATCTAGTTGTTGTTGGACCCACGAAATGAGTTGAAACATTTCAAGTGGAAATCCCATACTTGTCCTCTCATGAATACAAGGGACAATAAAAGACAACTTTGTCAGAGTCACTCAGCTCCCAGATGGACAAACACCCCAACATATCATGGATCTCTGTCAGAGTTGAGCTCTCATAAAAGTTGGCCCTCTGACTTTTGACCTAAGATGCAGTGTGTTTCACATAATTCATCAACCCTAGATTTTCAGGAGGGATTACAATGCTCTGGTTATTAGTTACTTACCAGAAAACACCAGTTTATTCATTTCAAAGCATATTGGAGAACAATTACATTTTCTCTCCCATATGTTCTAGTGACAAACATCTAGCCATGGTACACTAGTGTGTATCACGTGATGTACCGCAATGTCTCTGCGGGAGAAAAGAACAAGCTACAGATTAATTTAACATGAAAGTTGTCAGCATTCATTGAAAGAACTGAAGATTATTTCTATGGAGATAGTTAGAGACTGGAGAAAGAAGCTTAATAAACGAGAAAACATTTGATAAAGAATAATTACACTCACTCCTTGTTATCCATTAGGTTGGCCCTATTTTCTCCCCATTTTCTCATCTGGTCTGATTGTGTGACCCTTTGTCGTAACATCAGAGAGGTACACAGAAGATGAAGCCTTGCTTTTTATTATCTGTGAGAAATCTGTGCCCTATCTCTTGTGGATAGTGAATATTGGGTGTACACCAGAGGAGGACTGAGAAACTGACTTCTTCAGGGGAGAAAATTGTATCAGAATATCTTCACAAAATACCCCTGAGAAGTGAGGAAAACACCCTGAAGGACAAAGCCGGGTGGTGCTTAATAATCACAAGAAGAGGAAATTTAGCACTCCGTTAGAAGATGAAAATTTCAATAGCATCTGCCTCCTAAACTCAGCAATAAAATCCTCAAATTCTACCGTTTTGTTGTGTGACATTGAGAGAAATGTCGGCCACAGGAATAGGAATAAAACACTGATGATCTTTGAGGTATCTGTAAACATGGTGGCTATTAAAAGTTGGAGATAGAAACCTTTGTTAGAAAGACAAGTGCCACAAGAAGTCTCAGCCCTCATTAGCTCCAACCTGTGTGGAAGATGAAAAATAATTCAATCCAAGTCTTATATTTAGTTGCAAATATCTCCAGAAAGAGATATTTCCAAAACAGGACGACATTGATGTTCATGAGAAAGGCTGACAGAGAAAGGTTTGCAAGAAATTGGCCGAAGAAATGTGGAGTTTGAGATCAGGAGACCGACAGGAAGAAAATGTTTCTTCATTTGGGACCATGCCACCTTGGGACCATCCCATGCCAAGGACAAGGTACACTGAAGTGCCAGTTATTCCCGACAGTCTTACGGATGCTGTTCTACCCTAGGATGGTGCATAAACAAACTGGTCCAGAATTATATTCAAACACTCTGGAAAAAAAATTGGATGCTGGATGGTGAGATGACATTCATTAAAGTGTGGAAAATGTAAACAACCTTTTACTGACAGCATTGTGACATTGGTTCACAGACTCAGGGAATGAATTGTGTAAAACATACCATTTATATCTATTTTTGTGCAATGGACTGAAAATGAGAAAAAATGGACACCATTTTAGAAAGGGGAGAAGGTACAAGGAATTATTTACAACTTGTAAAAACGAATGAAGCTAATTGATGCAAATAAGACAATGTAACCCTCTGGGAACATTGAATCCAGCCAAATTGGCACCATTTATTATGGGCTCAGGACAGGTCAGCACAGCAACAAGCCTCTGATTGGTCAGGATGCAGCTAACATACGCAGTGTGAGGGCATGAAACCTAAAAGAAAGCCCCCAGTCCAAACAATCAACCAGGAAATGAAATTTCTGATTCGATACGCGCAATCGTCTGGGAAATCCTCTCCACTTTGAGCCGTCTCAAAGTGAGCTGAAGGCTGGTGATCTGTTCGGACTGTCTCTATCGAGCTGTATCCTTTGGGTTTTTCCCCCCTCCTCCTCTCACTGTGTTTTATTTCTGTCTGTCCACATGGAGTGTGAGTGTTTCATGTGATTGTTCTGTTAAAGGGACGTTTCAAATACTCAAGTCAGAAATTTTGTTTTTTTTACTGTGCTTGTTCTTTGGTATAACACCTGGAGATATTTCATTGTTAACTGAAGAACCTGGTTCCTCTGTTTTTTTATGCTGGGGAGCAGTCAGTCGAAGGCAGATTAGAGTTTTGGTCATTTAACTGAATCTTCACATTTGTTGCAATTCCATTAATAGTGGAATTTGATTTCCAAAAAGTCGTGACAGCCTGATTCCAATATTATCAAAAAATAAGTTCCAAAATGTGAAAGATTGATTGAGCTTGACCATACTGATGAGGATTGCTTGTGGAAATACAACTGCGATGTTACCTTTGTGATCAGGTGATGTTGAAGACCAGGATGATGCACGTGTGGTCATGTACACCCAGGCTATTGGGATGAATTGTTCAATCAGGCAGGTATTAATTCCAATGGGTTTGAAGGATTTCAAAGTGAAATTTCATAGTTAGTTTGTTTTGGTCAAAATTTGTATTGTGTTGAATGGAATATGTCTGTTCCATGGTCAAGAATGAATATTAATTCTTGGTGGTTTTTACGTTGTTTCTTTCTAATGGTACTGTTAAGTCCTAAACAAGTGCGCAAGACTACCTCAGAGAAACAAAATCTGCTAAAAACCAACCCCATTACAATCTCTGTCCTGAAAATGTTGATAATGTTTCCACAGACTGACAGGCTGTTTGATTCTATGACAAACCCCACTTACAGAGTTTCCAACATTAGGTTATCAGATAGTCATTGTAATGTCTAATTGTATGCTTTATGACCTTTTGATGATTCCAGAATGTGGGAAGATATTTTTAAACATTCATTTATGGGACGTGGGTCTAACTGGCTAGGCAGCATTTACTGCTCATCCCTCATTAACCAAAAGGCAGTTAAAAGTCCCCCACATTGCTGTGGGTCTGGACCAGATCAGGTGAGGACAACAGTTTTCTGCTCTAAAGGATATTGTTGAACCAGCTGGGTTTTTCCCAAAAATCAGCAATGTGTTCACATTCATCATTAGACTCTTAATTCCAGATTTATATTGAATTCAAGTTCCACTATCTGCCTTAGTGGGATTCGAACCTGTGTCCCAAGAGTATTTCTGGAGCTTACTGAATTAATACTAGGCCATCACCTCTCCATATTGCCAAGGAAAATGATCTTTTGCATGAAATTCCTGTAACTGTGTTTTCTTTAAATTACCAGTAGCTTTCAGAACTGGACGCTGTAACTCTGCAGGCAGATCACAGTAAGCAAGGACATACAGAGCAGAAGGTGAAAAACAAGCTAGACAGAGACATACACGTTCCATTGCTCAGGGTGTGCACTAGGCAAGGTCAACATTAACAAGTGCAACATGATTTGAAGTTAGAGAGTCCATTCAGAAGTCTAATAACCGGTTCCTGAACCTGTTGGTGCTTGTGTTCAAGTTCCTGTATCTTCTGCCAGACGGAAGAGGTTGTAAGAGAGTATTACCCGGGTGGGAGAGGTCTTTGATGATGTTGGCAACCTTTCAGCGGCAACAGGATGTGTAAATGGAGTCCATGGGTGGAAGGTTAGGATCTGTGATAGTCTGGAGCGTCCACACAAGCTTCTGAAGTTTCTTACGGTCCTGGGCTGCGCAGTTGCCGTACCAGGCTGTTACGCAACCATATTTTAAAAAGATTTATAAAGTGATTTAGTCCAAATGTAACAGAAATTTTAATTCATCAATTTCATGATTGATCAAATGTATTTGGAGATTTAGAAATAGCTGGACTGAAATCTCCATGACTCAGCCACATCTCTTGTTAGCAAGGAATGTACATCTTGGGTTGCATGTTTCAGAATTATTCAATGGTTTTATATCTGTACAGGCTAAATTATCTGTTGTACTTATCTATGTAATGAAGAATATGTAGAAACTTACAAATTAAGTATAAGATTTCATAAAACCTGGCAAACTAAAATTCATTAAGTCTCATAATATTCACAATAAAAGCTTTTCACTGTCTCAGGTTCTGTTAAGCAGAAAAGTCTTCCCTAGAGCAGATGAATGCATGGCTGAGGAGCTGGTGTATGGGAGAAGGATTCACATTTTTGGATCATTGGAAGCTGTTTTGCGGTAGAAATGAACTGTAAAAGAAGGACGGATTGTACCTAAATTGGAAGGGGAATATACTGCAGAGAGATTTGCTAAAGCTGCTCGGGAGGATTTAAATGAGTAAGGGGGGGTGGGACCAGGGAAATAGTGAGGAAAGAGATCAGTCTGAGACGGGTACAGTTGAGAATAAAGACGAGTCAAACAGTCAGGGCAGGCAGAGACAAGGTAGGACTAATAAATTAAACTGCATTTATTTCAATGCAAGGGGCCTAACAGGGAAGGCAGATGAACTCAGGGCATGGTTAGGAACATGGGACTGGGATATCATAGCAATTACAGAAACATGGCTCAGGGATGGGCAGGACTGGAAGCTTAATGTTCCAGGATACAAATGCTATGGGAAGGATAGAAAGGGAGGCAAGAGAGGAGGGGGAGTGGCATTTTTGATAAGGGATAGCATTACAGCTGTGCTGAGGGAGGATATTCCCAGAAACACATCCAGGGAAGTTATTTGGGTGGAACTGAGAAATAAGAAAGGGATGATCACCTTATTGGGATTGTATTATAGACGCCCTAATAGTCAGAGGGAAATTGAGAAACAAGTTTGTAAGGAGATCTCAGCTATCTGTAAGAGTAATAAGGTGGTTATGGTTCGGGATTTTAACTTACCAAACATAGACTGGAATGGCCATAGTGTTAAAGGTTTAGATGGAGAGGAATTTGTTAAGTGTGTACAAGGAAATTTTCTGATTCAGTATGTGGATGTACCTACTAGAGAAGGTGCAAAACCTGACCTACTCTTGGGAAATAAGGCAGGGCAGGTGACTGAGGTGTCAGTGGGGGAGCACTTTGGGGCCAGCCACCATAATTCTATTAGATTTAAAATAATGATGGAAAAGGATAGACCAGATCTAAAAGTTGAAGTTCTAAATTGGAGAAAGACCAATTTTGATGGTATTAGGCAAAAACTTTCAAAAACTGATTGAAGGCAGATGTTCGCAGGTAAAGGGACGGCTGGAAAATGGGAAGCCTTCAGAAATGAGATAACAAGAATCCAGAGAAAGTATATTCCTGTCAGGGTGAAAGGGAAGGCTGGTAGGTATAGGGAATGCTGGATGACTAAAGAAATTGAGGGTTTGGTTAAAAATAAGAAGGAAGCATATGTCAGGTATAGACAGGATAGATCGAGTGAATCCTTAGAAGAATATAAAGGAAGTAGGAGTATACTTAAGAGGGAAATCAGGAGGGCAAAAAGGGGACATGAGATAGCTTTGGCAGATAGAATTAAGGAGAATCCAAAGGGTTTTTACAAATACATTAAGGACAAAAGGATAACTAGGGAGAGAGTAGGGCCCCTCAAAGATCAGCAAGGCAGCCTTCGCGTGGAGCTGCAGGAGATGGGGAAGATACTAAATAGGTATTTTGCATCAGTATTTACTGTGGAAAAGGACATGGAAGATATAGAGTGTAGGGAAATAGATGGTACATCTCTATGACTCTATAACTCTATCTGCAAACCTACTAACTATACCTCTTATGCTTGCACTCAAATCATTTACGTAAATGACAAAAAGTAGAGGACCCAGCACTAGAATTCTTTTGGCACTAGAATACTCGTAGATAAAGAAGAGAGTGGTCCTAAGGGAAGAGTACTAAACTGGACCAAGGCCAATTATATCAAAATTAGGCAGGAGCTGGGAAATGTGGATTGGACACAGCTATTTGAAGAGAAGTCCACATTTGAGATGTGGGAGGCTTTCAAAGATAGATCAAAGATAGTGCAGGATAGGCATGTCCTGTTGAAGGCAAAGGATAGGAAGAGCAAGATTCGTGAACTGTGGATGACTGGAGAAATTGTACAACTAGCCAAGAGGAAAAGGGAAGCGTACGTAAGGTCTAGGCAGCTAAGAACAGAATGGGCCCTGGAGGAATATTGGAAGAATAGGACAAGTCTTAAACAAGGAATCAAGCGGGCTAAAAGTGGTTATGAAATAGCTTTAGCGAGTAAAATTAAGGATAATCCCAAAGCACTTTATTCTTATATAAGAAGCAAGAGGGTAACTAGAGAAAGAATTGGTCCACTAAAGGATAATGAATGAAGGCTGTGTGCCGAACCTGAGAGAATGGGTGAGATTCTGAATGATTACTTTGCATCAGTGTTCACTGAGGAGAGGAACATGATGGATGTTGAGATCAGAGATAGAAGTTCAATTAGTCTGGATCATGTTGGCATAAGGAGGGAAGATGTGTTGGGTAGTCTAGAGGTTACTAAAGTGGACAATTCCCCAGGAACGGATGGGATCTATCCCAGGTTGCTGAGGGAGGTGAGAGAGGAAATAGCTGGGTCCCTGACAGATATCTTTGTGGCATCCTTAAATATGGGTGAGGTGCCGGAGGACTGGAGGGTTGCTCATGTTGTAGGGATATTCCGGGTAACTACAGGCAGTGAGCCTGACGTCGGTGGTGGGAAAGTTGCTGGAGAAGGTACTGAGGGATAGGATCTATTTATATTTAGAAAAGAATGAGCTTATCAGTGATAGGCAACATGGTTTTGTGCGGGGGAGATCGTGCCTTACCAACTTAATAGAGTTCTTTGAGGAAGTGACCACGTTGTTAGATGAAGGAAGGGCTGTTGATGTCATATACATGGACTTTAGTAAGGTGTTTGATAAGGTTCCCCATGGTAAACTAATGGAGAATGTGAAGTCACATGGTGTGCAGGGTGTTCTAGCTGGGTGGATAAAGAACTGGTTGAGCAGCAGGAGACAGAGAGTAGTAGTTGAAGGGAGTTTCTCAAAATGAAGGTGACCAGTGATGTTCCACAGGGGTCAGTATTGGGGCCACTGTTGTTTGTAATATACATAAATGATCTGGAAGAGGGCACTATTGGTCTGATCAGCAAGTTTGCAGATGACATGAACATTGGTGGAGTAGCAGAAAGCATAAGGGACTGTCAGAGAGTACAGGAGGATATAGGTAGACTAGAGAGATGGGCGGAAAAGTGGCAGATGGCTTTCAATCCAGACAAATATGAGGTGATGCATTTTGGGAAGTCTCATTCTAGAGTGAACTTTACTGTAAATGGAAGAGCTTTGGGAAAAGATGATGAGCAGAGAGATCTGGGAGTTCAGGTCCATTGTACCCTGAAGGTTGCTGCACAGGTGGATAGAGTGGTCAAGAAGGCATATAGTATGCTTGCCTTCATTGGACAGGCTATTGGCAAGTCATGTTAAAATTGTACACAACATTGGTTCGGCTGCATTTAGAATACGGTGTACAGTTCTGGTCGCCACATTACCAAAAGGATGTGGACACTTTGGAGAGGGTGCAGAGAAGGTTTACGAGGATGTTGCCTGGTATGGAAGGTGCTAGCTATGAAGAGAGGTTGAGTAGGTTAGGTTTGTTTTCATTAGAAAAAAGGAGATTGAGGGGGGACCTGATTGAGGTTTACAAAATCATGAAGGGTATAGACAGGGTGGATAGAGACAAGCTTTTCCCCAGGGTGAAGGATTCAATAACAAGAGGTCAGGCTTTCAAAGTGAGAGGTGAAAAGTTTAAGGGGGATACACACGGTAAGTACTTCACACAGAGGGTGGTGGGTGTTTGGAACGCGTTGCCAGCAGAGGTAGTAGAGGCAGGACGGTAGATTCATTTAAGGTGCGTCTGGACAGATGCATGAGTAGGTGGGGAGCAGAGGGATATAGATGCTTAGGAATTGACCGACAGGTTTGGACAGTGAATTGGATCAGCTCAGGCTTGGAGGGCCGAAGGGCCTGTTCCTGGGCTGTAAATTTTCTTTGTTCTTTGTTCTCACTCCACTGGTCACAGGCCTCCAGTCTGAAAAACAACTCTCCAACACCACCCTCTGTCTTCTATCTTTGAGCCAGTTCTGTATCCAAATGGCGAGTTCTCCCTGTATTCTGTGAGGTCTAACCTTGCTAATCAGTCTCCCATGGGGAACCTTGTCGAACGCCTTACTGAAGTCCATGTAGATCACATCTACCGCTCTGCCCTCATCAATCCTCTTTGTTACTTCTTCAAAAAAACTCAATCAAGTTTATGAGACATGATTTCCCAAGCACAAAGCCATGTTGACTATCCCTAATCAGTCCTTGCCTTTCCAAATACATGTACCTCCTGTCCCTCAGGATTCCCTCCAACAATTTGCCCACCACCAAGGTCAGGCTCACTGGTCTATAGTTCCCTGGCTTGTCTTTACCACCCTTCTTAAACAGTGGCACCACGTTTGCCAACCTCCAGTCTTCCGACACCTCACCTGTGACTATCGATGATACAAATATCTCAGCAAGAGGCCCAGCAATCACTTCTTTAGCTTCACACAGAGTTCTAGGGTACACCTGATCAGGTCCTGGGGATTTATCCACTTTTAACCATTTCAAGACATCCAGCACTTCCTCCTCTGTAATCTGGACGTTTTGCAAGGTGTCACCATCTATTTCCCTACAGTCTATATCTTCCATATCCTTTTCCACAGTAAATACTGATGCAAAATACTCATTTAGTATCTCCCCCAATTTTTGCGGCTCCACACAAAGGCCCCTTACTGATCTTTGAGGGGCCCTATTTTCTCTCTAGTTACCCTTTTGTGCTTAATGTATTTGTAAAATGACACCAAAATTGGAGGTGTAGTGGACAGCGAAGAGGGTTACCTCAGATTACAACAGGATCTTGACCAGATGGGCCAATGGGCTGAAAAGTGGCAGAAGGAGTTTAATTCAGATAAATGTGAGGTGCTGTATTTTGGGAAAGCAAATCTTAGCAGGACTTATACACTTAATGGTAAGGTCCTAGGGAGTGTTGCTGAACAAAGAGACCTTGGAGTGCAGGTTCATAGCTCCTTGAAAGTGGAGTCGCAAGTAGATAGGATAGTGAAGAAGGTGTTTGGTATGCTTTCCTTTATTGGTCAGAGTATTGAGTACAGGAGTTGGGAGGTCATGTTGCGGCTGTGCAGGACATTGGTTCGGCCACTGTTGGAATATTGTGTGCAATTCTGGTCCCTTCCTATCGGAAAGATGTTGTGAAACTTGAAAGGGTTCAGAAAAGATTTACAAGGATGTTGCCAGGTTTGGAGAATTTGAGCTATAGGGAGAGGCTGAACAGGCTGGGGCTGTTTTCCCTGGAGTGTCAGAAGCTGAGGATGTGGTGGAGGCTGGTACAATTGCAACATTTAAAAGGCATCTGGATGGGTATATGAATTGGAAGGGTTTGGAGGGATATGGGCCGGGTGCTGGCAGGTGGGACTAGATTGGGTTGGGATATCTGGTCGGCCTGGATGGGTTGGACTGAAGGGTCTGTTTTTGTGCTGTATATCTCTATGACTCTATGACTAGTTTTAAAGACGCAAAACAGTCCAAAAAGCATTCCACTCACAATATCTTTCAAGTTCTTACCATTCCTCCCATTGTACATGTAACATCTGGCTGTGATATGAGTTTTCAACTTGACCATCTCGAATTCCAAACGGTCTGGGGTAATGAAGCAGTGTGATGTTGATTTTATTTCCTTTGAAATAGCTTCCAAACAATCCAAATGACATTGTCCACGAGCCAAACAATCAAACGCAAGGCTCATTTCGCTGATTGTCAGCCAGCTCAAACTCTGCGGAATTGCCCAGTACATGCACAGAATGTAATAATTTGGAGATTTAATTTAATTGGCTTCATTTGTGAACAATATGAAATCCAGAATTTTACAATTTTAATAAATATAATCACAGCAGCCTCACATCAGTGACCTCGAGCAAAAAGATCAACCTTATTCAGAACAATTGTCTTCCAGAGCCCTGTTACTTTAAATGTGATTTTGAAATTGTTACCAATTCAGCAAAGGCTCAATCTGGCTAATCTATCATGCCATCTTGATTTAAAAACTTTTAGTGATGTCTTGTTTTGGGATACATTAGTTTCTTGGTAGAATATTCAACATTAATATGCCATGTTGTATTTCAGAAAAGAACAAAATGTATTTTAATTCTGACTGTCACATAGAAGCACAGAAACTTGGAACAGGAATAGGCCATTTGGCTCTTTGATCCTGCTCCACCATTCAGCTGTGATCCTGGCTGAACATCCAGCTCAGTCCCCTGGTCCCCTTCCTTCCCATATCCTTTGATCCCTTTAGCCCTAAGAACTGTATCTAACTCCTTCTTGAAAACCTTCAATGTTTTGGTCTCAGCCACCTTCTGTAACGAAGAACTCCAGTCTCCCTACTCTCTGGATGAAGAAATCTCTTCCCATCTCAGAACTGACTGGCCCATCCAATACCCTTAGACTGTGACTCCTGGTTTTGGACTCCCTGGTCATTGGGAATTTCCTTTCTGCATTTACCCCTGCCTAGTCCTGTTACAATTTTTTTTAGGTTTCTGTCAGATTCCCCCCTTATCCTTCTAAACTCCAGTGAATATAGTGATAACCAATCAGTCTCTCTATATACATCAGTCCTGCCATCCCAGGAATCAGTCTGGTGCACTTTCACTGCACTCCTTCCATCGCTAGAACATCCTTCCTCAGATAAGGATAAAACCGCACAAAATACTCCAGGTGTGGTCTTACCGAAACCCTGTATAATTGTAGCACGACATCCCTGTTCCTGCACTCAAAGCCTCATGCTGTGTAACCAACATACCATTTGTCTTCTTCACTGCTTACTGCTCCTGCAGGCTTCCTTTCACATTCAAGGACACCCAGTACTCATTACACCTCCTCCTGTCCCATGGTACACTTCCCCCTGTCCCATGGTACACCTCCCCCTGTCCCATGGTACACCTCCCCCTGTCCCATGGTACACCTCCTCCTGTCCCATGGATATGAAAAAGCTAATGGCAGTGAAGATAAGTGATCATTAGATGTCAGCAGCTCAGAATGTGCTGTGTCACACAGTACAGGATATTTATCTCAACTTTGACCAAGAGAATAGCAACAACAATGGAACAAAGCAGACAATAACAAAAACAGAAGGTGCTGGAAAAGCTCAGCAGGTCTGTGAAGAGAAATCAAAGTTAACGTTTCAGGTCCAGTGACCCTTCCTCGGCATTCAATTCTTGTTTTATTTCTGCATTCTCAATCAAGTTCACCACTGAGATTGCTGGTGGATCAGTTAGATGGTATGAGGTCCAAAAGTTGAATCTTTAGAACATATCAGCTTCATAAGTTTAGAAACAAAGCTGCTGATAGATCAGATCGTTGGCTGCCCAATCTCCATCTTAACACCATTACCATTCCATCAAGGTGACTGATCAAGATAATCTTCTTTTAAAAGACTTGGCCTGTTTGAGGTGTTAACCTAAACCAATATGAGCCATTGGTGCCTTTGCACAAGATGGTGACCATGGTTTTGCAAGGGACTGGTTACCACTGATCCAGCAGATCTTCATGGCCTTTTGGAAAGGTTCCCATGCCTAGCCTTTAAAGGATACATTACCACGAAGATTGGCCAACAAAATAATTGATAGCAACAATAGAGACACATGATGACCAGTCCTTGGTTGCTAGTTTGAGAGCTCCATTAATCTCTCCAAATATACAACAGAAATCTAGAAACACTCATGTGGAGCCTTTGTGGTGGAACTTTAATTTATCTGATGTAAACTTAACAGAAAGTAAGTCAGAGTCCAAAGCTGCCAAGATCACCAAAAGTAAGTGATCTGGTCATTCGGCTAATGTGGTTACTCTCCGTGTGATGTCGATGCTAAGGCCCTGTTCACCTAGATTTGTGGGGAGGACTAAGTTAAAAATCACTAGCTTTCAGAGCGTCACTCCTTCATCAGGTGGTAGTGCAGATTAGATTAGATTACTTACAGTGTGGAAACAGGCCCTTCGGCCCAACAAGTCCACACCGACCCGCCGAAGCGCAACCCACCCATACCCCTACATTTATCCCTGACCTAACACTACGGGCAATTTAGCATGGCCAATTCACCTGACCGCACATCTTTGGACAGTGGGAAGAAACCGGAGCACCCGGAGGAAACCCACGCAGACACGGGGAGAACGTGCAAACTCCACACAGTCAGTCGCCTGAGTCAGGAATTGAACCCGGATCTCAGGCGCTGTGAGGCAGCAGTGCTAACCACTGTGCCACCGTGCTGCCCAGTGGAGGGCTCAATCCTAACACACAGAATTTATAGCAAAAATTTACAGTGTGATGTAACTGAAATTATACATTGAAAAATTGATTGTCTGTTAAGCCTTTCATCTGTTAGAATACAGTGATAGTTTCACTTCTTTCATGTGTAAATCACAAATCCTTTTTTAAAAAATGTTGCATTCTCGGGTTAGTTGTTAACAATGGTGATAGCTAGACAATATGTTGAAGGTGTTCAGATCAAAGTAAGATTGCAGGGTAAACAAGGAAGGTTTGAAAGGAGGATCAAATTGCAACAGAGGCTGGAATCTGTTCTGAAAACAACAAATGCTGGAGATCACAGCGGGTCAGGCAGCATCCAGGGAGTGAGAGCAAGCTAACGTTTTGAGTTGAGATGACTGTTCATCAGAGCTGACGTGAAGTGTGGAGGGGGCAGCATTTATGCTCTAGTTGGGGGGGAGGGGGTGGTGGAAGTGTTTGGGGATTTTAGAGTGCTGAGTTAGAAAAGATGTTGATAGTTCCAATTAAATGGTCGGAATGTGAGAATGGTATGTCTAACTGCCAGACTGGAAAGGCCAGACAGTCCCACCGGGGTGGAGGAGGGGAGGCAGGACATGGTAACAGAGAATGTAACAAGTAACGTAAGAGGAAATGCAAGAAATAGGACCTGGTACAATCTGGAGTGTTGAATTCAATATTAAGTCCAGAAGGCAGTAAAGTGCCTAGTCTGAAGATGAGATGTTGTTTCTCCAGTTTGCGCTGGGATTCACTGGAACACTGCAGCATGCCGAGGACGGGCAGGTGGGCGTGGGAGCAGGATGCTGTGTTAAAGTGACTGGCTATGGGAAGGTCAGGGCCATGCTCACTCACGTTCTGGAGGTATTTTTCAAAGTGGTCACCCAGTCTGCATTTGGTTTCTCCAATGTAGAGTAGGCTGCATTGGGTTTAGTGAATATAATACACAAGAGTGGGCAAGGTCCAGGTGAAATGCTGCTTCACCTGGAAAGACTGTTTAGACCCTTGAATGGAGAGCAGAGAGGAGGTGAAGGGGCAGGTACTGCACCTTCTGCAGTTACATGGGATGGTATCATGGGGTTGGGGAATGATATTAGTGGTTGTGGAATGAACTAGGGTGTCCCAGAGGGAATGATCCCTGTGAAATGCAGACAGGGGGAGTGAGGGGAAGATGTGTTTGGCGGTGGCATTCTGATGGAATTGTCTAAAATGGTGGACAATGATCTTTTGAATGTGGAGGCTGGTGGGATGAAAAGTGGGAACCCGATCTCGCTGCTGTGAGTGATGGGAAGGGGCAAGGGTAAAAGCACGGGTGATAGGTCAGGAGTGTTTGAGGGGACTGCCAACCACAGTGGGCAGGAAGCCATGGTTATGGAAGAAGCAAGCCATGGCAGTGGCGCTGTTTTGGAAAGTGGCATCATCCAAATAGATACAACATCGGCAAAGGAACTGGGAGAATGGGATGGAGTTCTTGCAGGATGTGGGGGAGTGACAAGCTGAGTGAAGGTAGCTATGGGAGTCAGGGGCTTTGTACTGGATGCAAGTGGACTGTTCATTCCTCAAAATGGAGACAGAGAGGTCAAGGAAAGGAAGGGAAGTGTCAGAGATGGACGATGTGGAAATTATAGAGGAGTGGAAATTGGAGGCAAAATGAACAAAATTTCACAGTCCAGGCAGGAGCATGAAGCAGTACTGCAGCATTTGATGTGTTGAGAAAATGTTGCGGGAGAGAGCCAGTGTAGGACTGGAACAAGGATTCTTCCACATATCCCATAAAGAGGCAGGAATAACTGGGACCCACTTGGATGCCCACAGCCACTCCTTTGACCTGGCAGAAGTGAGATGAATTAAAGGAGAAATTGTTCAGTGAGGAGGAGGAGGGGGAGGGTGGTGGTGGATGGGGATTGTATTGACCTCTGGTCGGGGAAGAAGCTGAGACCTCTCAGACCGTCCTGCTGGGGAATGCAGGTATAGAGGGATTGGACATCCATGGTGAACAGCAGGCAGCAAAGGCCAGGGAACTGGGAATTGTCAACATGGCAGAGGGCATCAGAGGAGTCACGGATGTCGGTGGGCAGGGTCTGGACAAGTGGAGAGAGAATGGTGTGAAGGTAGGAGGAAATGAGCTCAGTGGGGTAGGAACAGGCTGATATGATGGGTTTGCTGGGACAGTCTGGTTTGTGGATTTTCAGAAGGAAGTCGAAGCAGGGGTTGGGAGATTACTCGGTTGGAGGCAATGAGGAGGAAGCTCTCCGGAGGTAATGATGTCAGTAAAGGTCCTGGTAACAATGGCTTGACATTTGGATGTGGGGTCATGGGCCTGGGGAGACTTGAAAGTAGCATTATGATCTTCAGATCAAAGAATAGGCTCAACGTTAAACGAAATTATTTGTATTTCTATTGGAAACTAGTTTAATTATAAAAACAAAATATTGCAAATGCTGGAACTTTGAAACAAAAAAAAACATAAAAATGCCAAAACTATTCAATTCAGACTAGCAGCATCTGTGCAGAGGGAACTACATTTGATGAATGATAGAGAATCAGGCCATTTGTCCCATCCTGCTCCTGCTGGTTTTAATGCTTCAAGTCTGTGACCTTTCAATGGAACCCAGACACAGGAACGTTTGTTAATTGTCTCGACTTCTTCTTGTTTTTGAACGTTGTGGCATCCTGGGCCCTGAAACTTCACAGAGATGTCTCAGTTTGAAGAAATGTTTCAGTTGCCATGAAATGGGATTGTACCTCATTGTTTGCTGAGGATGATGAAACAACACCAAACCTAATTCCATTATTCCAAACCTTACGGTGGTCATTTAAACTCTCTAAAATGCCAATAACATACAATACAGAAATGAAGATACTTGGAATATGTTAAGTTCATTCTGCAATGTTAATTGTGCATGTCATTGAGTTTCTAACCTCTAATCCTTCACGATGAAATCCTTCACAGCTGATGCCTTCACCTCCATCTCTATGGTACTACCGTAACTCAATAAGTCAACAGCATTTGTTGCAAACAATTTTTTCCAAGACTAGTGGGAAAATAGAAATCAACTAATGCTGAGCATGATACACACAATTTTAGACGAACTTGTCAAAGCCTGGGGATAAATCCCTTTGATAGCAGTTACATTCTCACACTGAAATGAATTGGAGTATGTTAATGATATCAAAACACAAATAGATGAATGCTGAAAATAAGTAGCCAGAGATTAATCAGTGCTATCTCTGTACGATGTATACAATACATGATCGTGCTAGAAATGATACAGCTGGGAATCAGTAGTGGGTACTGGATACCCAGGAGTGATTACAGAGCAAACAGTAATCTCATTAAGGAGTCCAGCAGAAATTGTCAACTGCGAAAGTGAAGCTCAAATATTTCATAAACATCAACATTAAGATAGAGTCTGGTAATCAATTCTGTGAAGTTCATGAATATTTGTTACTCCTCTGATCTTGTCACCGTTGTACACTGTCATGGACTGGTGCTCATTGATATTCAGACCAATTAATGATGTTCATATGATTATCACTTAACATTCTGACAGTGATCAACAACTGTCAGCAGAAAGGAATCCAATCAGGATAGACTACATTCAGTACTGTCAGCCTCACCTTGCCCAGACTGACATTGAATAACCATGTTAGAAAATAATCCAAACAAAATACATTCCAGTCACTCTCCCTGGAATGGGGTATGTTCTAATAGGTTAAAAGAGCAACCACCAAAATAAATCCCAATCACAAATTGACTAAAATACATCAAAAGAAAAGGCTATCAGCTAATGGTCAGGTAGGTAAAAACAAGGACTGCAGATTCTGGATTAGTGGTGCTGGAAGAGCACAGCAGTTCAGGCAGCATCCGAGGAGCAAGAAAATCGACGTTTCGGGCATAAGCCCTTCATCAGAGATAAAACTAATGGCCACTCAATCTACTTTTTTGCTTTATTCACTTCAACAACATTTTTCAACATCACAAGAATTATTAAATATATTTTTGAAAATGTTTGATGTCAAAGAAATTGTTTTTATGTCTTAGTGGGAGGAAACTAATCACATTCCACATTAAAACTAACCCAGTGCTGGAGTGAAACGATTATAAGATAATCAAATGATCTTTCAGCTGAGGATAACAATTCAGGACATCAAAAACCATCATTGAGAACAAACCTCTTACTGTTCCATCACTGGATCGATTTGCTGGTGGTTATTGTGTTCAATGCCTGATTAAAAAGGTTCTCGTGTTTATTATGTGCAGAAATGTTTTCTGATAATAATCCTGTGTTTGCCTTTTTCTGGGCAAGTGTCTGGGTTTTCATTCTCCATTCTATCCACAGTCTTGTTAATATTTGTAACATGACAGAGAGTCATAGAGATGTACAGCATGGAAACAGATCCTTCAGTCCAACTCATCCATGCCGACCCGATATCCTAAATGAATCTAATCCCCTTTGCCAGCACTTGGCCCATGTCCCTCCAAACCCTTCCTATCCATATACCCATCCAGATGCCTTTTAAATGTTGCAATTGTACCAGCCTCCACCACATCATCTGACAGCTCATTCCATGTGTGTGGAACCCTCTGTGTGAAAATGTTGCCCCTTAGGTCCCTTTTAAAACTTTTCCCTCTCACCCTAAAGCTATGCTGTCTAGTTTTGGACTCCCCCACCCCAAGGAAAAGACCTTGTCTATTTACCCTATCCATGCCCCTCATAATTTTATAAACCTCTATAAGGTCACCCCTCAGCCTCCAAGGCTCCAGGGAAAACAGCCCCCAGCCTGTTCAGCCTTTCCCTGTAGCTCAAATCCTCCAACCCTAGAAATATCCTTGTAAATCTTTTCTGAACCCTTTCAAGTTTAAAAACATCCTTCCAATAGGAGGGAGTCCAGAATTGCACACAATATTCCAAAAGTGGCCTAACCTGTACTGTACAGCTACATGAACTCCCAACTCCTATACTCACTGCTCTGACCAATAAAGGAAAGAAACCAAACCATATCCTATCTACCTGCAACTCCATTTTCAAGGAGCTATGAATCTGCACTCCCACAGTTTCTTTGTTCAGCATCTCAGATAACTCCTTACAAGATTTAAAAGCCTGAATTCCTCGAATTATTTTTCATAACTGAGGTTTATGTTGTCACTTTTATAGCTCCTGTTTGCAATTTCCTGTGCTTGTCGGTATCCCAGGAGCCCGTTCCTGGGTCTCCTTCGGAACCATTCACAGAGTACCTGCTTTATCTGTTACTGCTTCTCATGTGAGAACTCTTCAAGTGTCTGCATTAAACTTCTTAAGCCTTCCAAGTATTATGATAGTTGTAAAAATGGACTATCAATTTTTGAATTCCATTGTCTGATCTTGAATCTTTTGTGCATTTGATCACGTGCTGCCAGTCAGGAGCTGACCTTTGAATTACACGTAGAGGAGGGGAATGAGAAAGAAATACTCGTCTGGTCCCATCGGGGGCATGGTGACACTTCATAGCATTTACAATTGCCCATTCCTCAATGGATTGTTATTTTAGAACCAAACTACAAGGGTTTCCTGCCCTTAGTATCATCCCATCTTCAAACTCTGTTTAATGGAGTGCCACACTTTCATTAATACCATAAGACCATTAGGCCATAAGACATAGGAGTGGAAGTAAGGCCATTCGGTCCATCGAGTCCACTCCACCATTCAATCACGGCTGATGGGCATTTCAACGCCACTTACCCGCACTCTCCCCGTATCCCTTAATTCCTTGCGAGATCAAGAGCTTGTCAATCTCTGCCTTGAAGATATTTAATGTCCTGGCCTCCATTGGCAATGAATTCCACAGGCCCACCACTCTCGGCTGAAGAAATGTCTCCTCATTTCCATTCTAAATTGAGCCTCTCTAATTCTAAGGCTGAGCCCATGGGTCCTAGTATCTCTGCGTAATGGAAACAAAATCCCAGTGTCGACCCTTTCTAAGCCATGCATTATCTTGTAAGTTTCTAATAGATCTCCCCTCAACTTTCTAAACTCTAATGAATACTATCCCAGGATTCTCAGCCGTTCATCATATGTTAGGCCGACCATTCCAGGGATCATCCGAGTGAATCTCCTCGGGATATCTTCCAATACCAGTGTGTCCTTCCTGAGGTGTGGGGACCAAAACTGGACGCAGTATTCTAAATGGATCCATTTAGAGCTTTATAAAAGTCTCAGTAACACCTCACTGCTTTTATATTCCAACTCTCTTAAGGCTTTCAAGAATTTAGAAATCTCATCCTTAACAATGGATTCTAGAATTTTACCAACAAGTGAGGTTAGACTAATCGGCCTGTAATTTTCAATCTTTTGTCTGGATCCTTTCTTGAACAAGGGGGTTACTACAGTGATTTTCCAATCATCTGGGACTTTCCCTGACTCCAGTGATTTTTGAAAGATTACAACCAACGCCTTTGCCATTTCTTTAGCCACGTCCCTCAGAACTCTAGAACATAGCCCATCCGGGCCAGGAGATTTATCAGTTTTTAGATCTTTTATCTTATCAAATATTTTCTCCTTTGTGATGGCCACCATACTCAACTCTGCCCCTTGCCTCTCCTTAATTGTTGGGCTGTTACTCACACCTTCCACTGTGAACACTAACGCAAAGTATTTATTAAGTTCTTCAGCTATTTCCTGATCTCCCATCACTCGCCTTCCGCCATTAATTTGGAGTGGCCCAATCTCTACTTTTGCCTCTCTCCGCTTGTTTCTTATGTATTGAAATAAACTCTTACTGTCATTTCAAACATTACTGGCGAGCTGACCTTCATATTTGATCCACTCCTTCCTTATTTCTCTCTTTGTTATTCTCTGTTTGTTTTTGTAGCCTTCCCAGTCTTCTGATTTCCCAGTGCTCTTGGCCACTTTATAGGTGCTCTCTTTCCTGATTTCCTTTCTTATCCATGGCTGTCTAATCCCTCCTGGATAATCTTTCTTTTCTTTAGGATGAACCTCTGCACTGTGTCCTCAATTACACCCAGAAATTCCTGCCATTGTTGCTGTACTGTCTTCCCCACTGGGCTCTGCTTCCAGTCGATTTTCATCAGTTCCTCTCTCATGCCCCTGTAATTACCTTTATTTAACTGTAACACCATTACATCCGACTTTTACCTTCTCTCTTTCAAACTGTAGACTGACTCTACTATGTTATGATCGCTGCCTCCTAAGTGTTCCCTGATTTTAAGATCTTTTATAAAGTCTGGCTCATTACATAGCACTAGATCCAGAAAAGCCTGCTTCCTTATGGGCTCCATCACAAGCTGTTCCAAAAAGCCATCCTCTAAGCATTCCATGAATTCCCTTTCTTTGGATTCACTGGCAACATTATTCACCCAGTCCACCTGCATATTGAAGTCTCCCATGATCACCATGACCTTGCCTTTCTGACATGCCCTATCTATTTCCTGGTATATCTTGCGTTCCTGTCCCTGGTCCTGACCACTGCGGGGAAGTCTGAACATAACTCCCATTATGTTTTTTTTTTGCCTGTGGTTCCTCAACTCAACGCACACAGACTCCACATCCTCTGACGCTATGTCATTCAGTCCATAGATTTGATTTCATTCTTAACTAACAGACAACCCCACCCCCTCTGCCCACATCTCTGTCTTTTCGATAAGTTGTAAATCCTTGGATGTTTAACTGCCAGTCCTGACCCCCCTTCTGTAACCAAGTCACTGTGATGCCTACCACATCATAATCATTCCCGGTGATCTGTGCTGTTAATTCACCTCCTTTGTTATGAATACTACAAGCATTCAGGTAAAGCACCTTAATGCTAATTGTCTTATCCTCATGATTTCCATCATCTTCAGTAATATGTCCTAAGTTATCCTTCCTTTTTGCTTCATTCCTAGTCTGCCTTGAACTTAAACCCTGCACACACGCTGACCTGCTGCTTATCTTTCTGCTTGACTCCATACTTCCTGTCACTTTCCCTTCCCTTCCCTTCCCTTCCCCCCGACTCACAAGTTTCAAGTCCTAGTGACCACCCTATTTATCCTTTTCGCCAGAACACTGGTTCCAGATTGGTTCAGGTGGAGACCGTCCCATCGGTACAGATTGTCCAGGTTCCAAAACTAATGCCAATGTCCCATGAAATGGAATCCCTCTTTCCCACACCAATCTCTTAGCCACGTGTTTACTTCCCTAATTTTCTTATCCCCATGCCAATTAGCACATGGCTCGGGCAGTAATCCAGAGATTACAACCCTCGAGATTACAACCTGTTCTTCAATTTCCTTCCTAGTGCTTGATAATCCCCAAACAGGTCCTTCCCAGCCTTGCCTATGTTGTTTGTGCCAACGTGGGACCACAACAACTGGATCTTCTCCCTCCCGCCCCAATATCCTTCCAAGCTGTTCAGAAATGTCCTGCACCCTGACCCTGGGCAGGCAACACACCATGCGGGACTCCCCATCCAGTTCAGAATGGATACTATCTGTCCCCCTAATTATAGAATCCCCTATAACAACCATTTGTCTTTTTGTTCCCCCCACCCCCCCCCACCCCGGAATGGCGTACTGCGCCATGGTGCCATGGTCAGCTGGCTCACCCTGTCCACTGCCCTTTTCCTCATCCATACAGGGTACCCACAGCATCACATGCTGGAAAGCCCTCAAAAGTTGGTAATGTTTATTTTTATTCAGCAATAACCCCAAGTGAAGAACAGAAACCGAAATGAGAAAGCTGCATTTGTATGTGGGACGACCCAGGGCTCACTTACCTATTGAGCCCCAGCAGATTGCCAGTCAGTGACTGATCACATTGCCCAGCTCACACCTACTGGAGCTGGGAATCCGTTCAATCCTGTCTGGCCTCTTGTGCCAATATTGCGTTGCTCTATCATTCCTCCTGCTCAATGTCCTCATCATCTGCCTCGGAAGATGGTTGTCACTCTCTCAGCTCTTGCAGAGTCCATCCCAACAGCTGTTTTCCTGTACAGCACAGCAATGAAGGATTATACAGCACGATCAGAGGGGATCTGATTGAGACATATAAGATTATTAAAGGCTTGGACACTCTGGAGGCAGGAAACATGTTTCCGCTGATGAGTGAGTGCCGAACCAGAGGACACAGCTTAAAAATAAGGGGTAGGCCATTTAGGACAGAGCTGAGGAGAAACTTCTTCACCCAGAGAGTGGTGGCTGTGTGGAATGCTCTGCCCCAGAGGACAGTGGAGGCCCAGTCTCTGGATTCATTTAAGAAAGAGTTGGATAGAGCTCTCAAAGATAGTGGAATCAAGGGTTATGGAGATAAGGCAGGAACAGGATACTGATTAAGGATGATCAGCCATGATCATATTGAATGGTGGAGCAGGCTCGAAGGGCAGAATGGCCTACTCCTGCACCTATTGTCTATTGATCTGCCTGGAGAGTACTGCAATGTTCCCTTCAAAATGATCCAGACATTGGAACCTTAAATTTAGGGAGACCACCTTCTGCTCCAGCATGGCCTGAGTTAGGGAATGGACCATATTGTACCTACACACAGCTGCAGGCAGGGGATGGAGTAATTGCTTCATTCGTGACAGGTGCCCTTGAGATCCAGTAACTATCCTTGGCAGGTATCTATCATTTACACCAAACCAGGAACCTGCCAGCTCTTAGATTAGATTAGATTACCCACAGTGTGGAAACAGGCCCTTCGGCCCAACAAGTCACCACCAACCTGCCGAAGCGCAACCCACCCAGACCCATTCTCCTACATTTACCCCTTCACCTAACACTATGGACAAGTTAGCATGGCCATTTCACCTGAAATGCACATCTTTGTGACTGTGGGAGGAAACCCACGCAGACACGGGGAGAACATGCAAACTCCACACAGTCAGTTGCCTGAGGCAGGAATTGAACCTGGGTCTCTGGCGCTGTAAGGCAGCAGTGCTAACCACTGTACCACCGTGCCACCCTCTTCTGAACCGTCAGACTGCACTCAAATTGTTAGCTCTGTTTCTCTCTGCACAGAAGCTGCCAGACCTGCTGAGTTGTGCTGGCCTTTCCTGTTTTTTAATTTCAGAATTCTCAAGGATATGGACATCACAGCGGATCCTATAATCCTCCAGGAGGCAATCGCCTGGTGGCATTATCACTAAACTATTAATCCAGAAACTTTGTTTAGCAACGGGTTCCCCCAGGGCCACTCAGCTCCTGACCTCGTTACAGCCTTGGATCAAACATGGACAAAAGGAGCTGAATTCCGGAGGGGAGGGGAGAGGGACAGCCCTTGGCATCAAGGCTGCATCTGACCAAGTGTGGCATCAAAAGCCCTCGCAAACTGGAATAAATGGGCATCATGGAGCAACTCACTGCTGGTTAGGATCATACCTGACACAAAGGAAGATGGTTGTGGTTGTTGGAGGTCAGTCATCTCAGCTTCAGGACATCTCTGAAGGAGTTCCTCAGAGTAGTGTCCTAGGCTTAACCATCTTCAGCTGCTTCATCAATGACCTCCCCTCCATCATGAGATCGGAAGTGGGGATGCTCACTGATGATTGCACAATGTTCAGCATCAGTCACAACTCCTGACACACTGAAGCAGTCCGTTTCTAAATGCAGCAAGATCTAGACAATGTCCAGGCTTAGGCTGACGAATGATAAGTAACATTTGTGCCACTCAAATGCCAGGCAATGACCATCACCAATAAGAATCTACAATCACCCCTTGATATTCAGTTGTGTTACTATCATTGAATTTCCATTCTGAGGGTTACCAATGGCCAGAAACTCAATTGGACTCATCACACAAACAATGGCTACAAGAGCAGGTCAGAGGCTAGGAATCCTGCTGCAAATAACTCACCTCCTGATTCCCCACAGCCTATCCCCCATCTACAAGGCACAAGTCAGGAGGAGATTGGAATACTCCCCATTTGCCTGGAGAGGAGCAGCTCCAACAACATTCAAGAAGCTTGACACCATCCAGGATAAAACAGCCCACTTGATTAGCAAACATTCACAAACATCTCCTCACTCCACCACCAATGCTCTGCAGCAACATTATGTACCATGTACAAGATGCACTACAGAAATTCAGCAAAATCCTCCTGACAGCACCGTCCAAAGACACAACCATTTGGAAGGACAAGGCAATGGATACATGGGAACACCAGCCCCTGCAAATTCCTCTCCAAGCCACTCAACATCCTGACTTGGAAATATATCACTGTTCCTTCAGTGTCGCTGGGTCAAAATCCTAAAATTCCCTCCCTAAAAGCATCTTGGGTCAAGCTACAGCTCATGGACTGCAGCAGTTCAAGAAGGCAGCTCACCCCACCTTCTCATGGGCAACTAGGGATGGGAAATAAAATGTTGGCCCAGGGAGTGATGCCCACTTCCCACAAGTGAATTAAAAAAGGATCCCTGGTACAAATATCCAAGATCTGTTGGAAATGATCAGAGATGAGGTGATTCATTCCAAACTGCTGGGTTGAAGTGGACTGTTGCCTTGTATGTGGGTTGAAACTGTGCCAGGATAGCAAAGCTGGTGACTGTCCAATGCCATCCTCCATGGACAGTTAATCCAAGCAGTCACTGCCCCTGGGGCGTGTCACGAGATGTTGGTCACTGCTGTCCAAGGCAGAGACCACCACGTATCCACTCTGAGTTTCAAACTGGCAGTTGTCCCTTTCCCTCTGGCACATGGCAGAATGCATATCGATGAGGTGAGATTAGATATTAATGATGAAGAAATTCATACAGGCTTCTCACCATTCACATGTGAGATTCTTGGCTCATTGTTGAAGACTTGCTTGCAAAATCAGAATACCTTTGCTTGATGCTAGAACTCTCAAGTCTGCCTGATCTTGCCATATTTTCCCAATAGCTCACATCCATCAGGGGCTGGGAAATTACTACCTGTGGCTCAAATGAGTCAAACAATTGGTCAGTGCTGGCGATACCATTCTACTGCAAATACCAAATCCCAGTCCAGAGCTTCCTGACGCGCTGGGAGGATGCTGATTGCTTATGTGAAAACAATAAATTCTCTAATAGCACTGCATCGCTCAGCTCCCCATCTCTTTTCCAAAACAATACTTCAAATCAAAGTGACAGTGTTCAATATTTAACTGTTCTTTATTCTGAATAAATGTTTATTCAGCTGTTTATTTGCTGGTGTATGATCCCTCCCTTGGGGTTATTTCTTAATTAAAATGGAGCATTGCATGTAATTTCAGGACATTATATGTAATATATAATTTAATATGAATGTTTGCATAAAAATTCAAACCTATAACTAGACAAAATTGATAAACAAATTAGAAATAATTAAATTCTACCTAATATTCCTTGCTGTACAGATTGCTGTAAGCAGTGTGCAGAACACTGTCGGATCAAACCCTGACAATAATACAATTTTCCTTTTTTCCACAAAACACAGAATACAGAAATATTTCAAGGGAATATTTGAGTTCATGCTGCTAACAGGATATCCACTGGACATCCAGACATAAAATCCACTGGAAAATTGACAGTGTTAATCAGTGATTTCCCAGTGATTAATTGGTTCTAATTTGTTTATTAATTTTGTCTATTTATAGGTTAGAGCTATGATATGAGCAGGTATTTCCTCATTAGAAGGACCTCTAATATATATATAATGTGAATTTAATAACCATCTACCAACATGTAGACCTGTTCACTAGTACTTTCGAAAATATCACGAGAGAAATCAATGGCGCGGTTTGCAAATCGTTACTCGTGATGTCTTATAAACATATTACTAGTTTCAGATGATTCACTCAGATAGAAGGAAGTATTAACTCAGCAACTCAGCACTGAAATATTAAATATAAAAAACTTTCAGGAGACATTATTTATTTTAAAATATGAAAATGAGTTAGTGATAATCAAATGTGACAATAAGTAATCTTGCTTATTTATCAATATTTTTGTACAGTAATTGTATTCACAAAATCATGAATCACAAATTCGCCTATCCACTCCAAAAACTCAGTAGGAACAAAAATCGACATCTGCGGGCAAAACTCACAAATCCATGATTTATAGCCTATTTTTAAACAAGCAAGTCAGTCCACAGTGTCATTTCAACCACGTAAGAATGCAAAGAAATGGAATCGCCAGCATTGCCCAAGGGACACCTAGCCCAATCACCCTGGAAAGATCTCCTCACTACCATGTGGCGAGTTGTGCCATCACTGGGAGAGCTGTCCCACACACTAGTCAAGCATCAGCTGACACAGTCACACTGACCAAATCCTACCATCCAGGCACTGTACCAAGTTGCACTCTCCCCCTTCCTACGTGCATCCTTTCCCATCACAGGTGGCAGGTTAGCTGTATATGTGATGTTGCATAAGGCTGTATACCTAAAAGGGTTAGCTCTGAAGTCTTTGCATCTCTCTGTTACTGAGATATTAGACGACTGCTTCTGGGAGGAGATTATCAGTTTCTGCTGTCATAGTCTGTTCCTCTTATTTCACAACCATGTACCTTCACTTAGACCAGCACCTTATAGGGGATACCAATATCTCTTAATAACTAGTTAACCATCCATAAGTTAATGTAACTTGTTATTTTAGTTTGCTGTAATAAAGCCCTTCTTGTTATTCAAATACATGCCTCTTTAACCAAAGATGTATTAATGGTTTACCCTCCACCACTAACATTGATGATAATGGATGAATAGACACCATACAAAAATCACCAGACGGGAATGTTCCCTCCCAGTCAGGGAATGCTTCAGTGGGCAGGGGCATTCAGCCTCCGATCTTTGGGTGAGTATCCTCCAGGGCAGCCTTTGAGATACCCAACAACACAGAGTCACTGAACAGAAACTGATGGCCACATTCTGTACACAGGAAGGTGGCCTCAACTGTGACCTTGTGTTCAAGTCACGTTACATATAACCCCACCATCGGTAAAGCTTCCTTCCTGGCCTGTTTGGACACCATCACTTGGTAACTTGTTATGATCTCTCTACTTTAATTAGTTTGTGCAGTTTTGGATTATTTATTACTTTGGTTAGACCCTCAGCATGTGACCCTTATACCTATCAGGTAGGTAAAAACAATGACTGCAGATGCTGGAAACCAGGTTCTGGATCAATGGTGCTGGAAGAGCACAGCAGTTCAGGCAGCATCCAACGAGCAGCGAAATCGACGTTTCAGGCAAAAGCCCTTCATCAGCAATAAAGGCAGAGAGCCTGAAGGGTGGAGAGATAAGTGAGAGAGGGTGGGGGTGGGGAGAAAGTAGCATAGAGTACAATCAACGCTACAGCGGGAGCACAGAGAGGGGAGCCGGAAGATAAGCGGAGACCAGTTTAACTTAACGTTTTTCTTTTCGCAGTCTGTGTTTTTTTTCCAACTAAGAGCGGGAACCCGGTAGTCGCCAACAGAGGCTTCTGGGAAGGTAAGGAGTTTGAGTGGAGAAGGAACCCGAGACACTACACGTGTCGTGTCTCCCTCCCACCCTCCCTCCTCCTCTAACCTAAAAAAAAGGACTCAGTCGGCTGAACAAGTAAGCTACTTAGTGTTCTTGTTTTGGAGACTAAGTGTAGAGTTATGGCAGCGCAGGCAGTGGAATGTTCCTCCTGCAGGATGTTTGAGGTAGGGGTGACCACTGACGCTCCTGCTGACTTCACCTGCAGGAAGTGCAGCCAGCTCCAGCTCCTCACAGACCGCGTTAGGGAACTGGAGCTGGAGTTGGATGAACTGAGGATTATTCGAGAGGCTGAGAAGGTGATAGATAGAAACTACAGGGACATAGTTACGCCAGAGAACAGAGGTAGCTGGGTAACAGTTAGAGGTGGGAAGAGGAGGAAGCAGGCAGTGCAGGGACCCCCTGTGGTCGTTCCCCTCAACAATAAGTATACCGCTTTGGATACTGTTGGGGAGTACGGCCTAGCAGGGGTAAGCTGCAGTGACCGGGTCTCTGGCACGGGGTCCGGCTCTGAGGCTCAGAAGGGAAAGGGGGAGAGGAGGAGAGGGCTAGTTATAGGAGACTCTATAGTTAGAGGGACAGACAGGCGGTTCTGTGGACATGGGCGAGACTCTCGGTTGGTTTGTTGCCTCCCGGGTGCCAGGGTCCGAGACGTCTCGGACCATGTCTTCAGAATCCTTAAGGGGGAGGGTGTGCAGCCAGAAGTCATGGTGCACATTGGCACCAACGACATAGGTAGGAAGAGGGTAGGGAGGTCATTCAGAAGCTCAGGGAGTTAGGCTGGAAGCTAAAAGCTAGGACAGACAGAGTCGTCATCTCTGGGTTATTGCCGGTGCCACGTGACAGTGAGGCAAGGAATAGGGAGAGAGTGCAGTTGAACACGTGGCTGCAAGGATGGTGCAGGAGGGAAGGCTTCAGGTATTTGGACAATTGGACTGCATTCTGGGGAAGGTGGGACCTGTACAAGCAGGACGGGTTGCACCTGAACCAGAAGGGCACCAATATCCTGGGAGGTAGGTTTGCTAGCACTAATTTGGCAGGGGGATGGGAACCGGACTTGTAGTCCAGCAAGTAAGTTAGCTGTTTTTCAGGATGTCCAAGAATGTAGGGAGGCTGTGGAGAAGGTAGCACTAACAGGGAATACTTGCGGACACAGAGATGGGCTCAAGTGTGTATACTTCAACGCAAGGAGTATCAGAAATAAGGTGGGTGAACTTAAGGCGTGGATCGGTACTTGGGACTACGATGTTGTGGCCATCACGGAAACGTGGATAGATGAGGGACAGGAATGGCTGTTGGAGGTTCCTGGTTACAGATGTTTCAGTAAGATTAGGGAGGGTGGTAAAAAAGGAGGGGAGGTGGCATTGCTAATTAGAAATGGTATAACGGCTGCAGAAAGGCAGTTCGAGGGGGATCTGCCTTTGGAGGTAGTATGGGCTGAATTCAGAAATAGGAAAGGAGCAGTCACCTTGTTGGGTGTTTACTATAGGCCCCCCAATAGCAGCAGAGATGTGGAGAAACAGATTGGGAAACAGGGTAGTAGTCATGGGCGATTTCAACTTCCCAAATATTGATTGGAAGCTCTTTAGATCAAGTAGATTGGACGGGGCAGTGTTTGTGCAGTGTGTCCAGGAAGCTTTTCTAACTCAGTATGTAGATTGTCCGACCAGAGGGGAGGCCATATTGGATTTGGTACTTGGTAACGAACCGGGACAAGTGATGGGCTGATTAGTGGGTGAGCATTTTGGTGATGGTGATCAGAATTCTGTGACTTTCACCTTGGTTATGGAGAGAGATAGATGCGTGCAACAGGGTAGGTTTTACAGTTGGGGGAAGGGTAAATACGATGCTGCAAGACAGGATCTGAGGAGCATAAGTTGGGAGCATAGGCTGTCAGGGAAGGATGTCGTTGAAATGTGGAACTTTTTCAAGGAACAGATACGATGTGTCCTTGATATGTATGTACCTATCAGGCAGGAAAGAAAGTCGTGTGAGGGAGCCTTGGCTGACGAGGGAGGTTGAATGTCTAGTAAAGAGGAAGAAGGAGGCTTACATAAGGTTGAGGAAACAGGGCTCAGACAGAGCAGTGGAGGGATACAGGCTAGCCAGGAGGGACCTGAAGAAAGGGATTAGGAGAGCTAAGAGAGGGCATGAAAAATCTTTGGCGGGTAGGATCAAGGATAACCCCAAGGCCTTTTACGCGTATGTGAGAAACATGAGAATGATGAGAACGAGGGTAGGTCTGATCAAGGACAGTAGTGGGAGACGGAAGAGATAGGAGAGGTCTTGAATGAGTACTCTTCTTCAGTATTCACAAATGAGAGGGACCGTATTGTTGATTTCCCCCCAGACATGATTGACGATGCTCTCCACCGCATCTCCTCCACTTCCCGCTCCTCCGCCCTTGAGCCCTGTCCCAGATTTCTCCAGTTTCCTCATTTCCCCTCCCCCCACCTTGTCTCAGTCCCAACCCTCGAACTCAGCACCACCTTCCTAACCTGCAATCTTCTTCCTGACCTCTCCGCCCCCACCCCACTCTGGCCTATCACCCTCACCTGAACCTCCTTCCACCTATCGCATTTCCAACACCCCTCCCCCAAGTCCCCCCTCCCTACCTTTTATCTTAGCCTGCTTGGCACACTCTCCTCATTCCTGAAGAAGGGCTCATGCCCGAAACGTCGTCTCTCCTGTTCCTTGGATGCTGCCTGACCTGCTGTGCTTTTCCAGCAACACATTTTCAGCATGGATTTTAGTAAGGCATTTGATAAGGTTCCCCATGGTAGGCTTATGCGCAAAGTCAGGAGGCATGGGATAGTGGGAAGTTTGGCCAATTGGATAGAGAACTGGCTAACTGGTCGAAGTCAGAGAGTGGTGGTAGATGGTAAATATTCAGCCTGGAGCCCAGTTACAAGTGGAGTTCTGCAGGGATCAGTTCTGGGTCCTCTGCTGTTTGTAATTTTTATTAATGACTTGGAAGAGGGAGTCGAAGGGTGGGTCAGTAAATTTGCAGACGATACGAAGATTGGTGGAGTTGTGGATAGTGAGGAGGGCTGTTGTCGGCTGCAAAAGGACTTCGATATGATGCAGAGCTGGGCTGAGGAGTGGCAGATGGAGTTCAACCCTGTCAAGTGTGAGGTTGTCCATTTTGGAAGGACAAATAAGAATGCGGAATACAGGGTTAACAGTAGGGTTCTTAGTCAGGTGGAGGAGCAGAGGGATCTTGGGGTCTATGTTCATAGCTCTTTGAAAGTTGCCACTCAGGTGGATAGAGCTTGTAAGAAGGCCTATGGTGTATTAGCGTTCATTAGCAGAGAGATTGAATTCAAGAGCCGTGAGGTGATGTTGCAGCTGTACAGGACCTTGGTAAGGCCACATTTGGAGTACTGTGTGCAGTTCTGGTTGCCTTAGGAAACTTTAGGAAACTTTAGGAAACATGTGGAAGCTTTGGAGAGGGGGCAGAGGGGATTTACCAGGATGTTGCCTGGAATGGAGAATAGGTCGTACGAGGATAGGTTGAGAGTGCTAGGCCTTTTCTCATTGGAACGGCAAAGGATGAGGGGTGACTTGATAGAGGTTTATAAGATGATCAGGGGAATAGATAGAGTAGACAGAGACTTTTTCCCGGGTACAACAGAGTGTTACATGGGGACATAAATTTAAGGTGAAGGGTGGAAGGTATAGGGGGATGTCAGGGGTAGGTTCTTTACCCAGAGAGTGGTGGGGGCATGGAATGCACTGCCTGTGGGAATGGCAGAGTCAGAATCATTGGTGACCTTTAAGCGGCAATTGGATAGGTACATGGATAGGTGCTTAGGACAAATGTTCGGCACAACCTCGTGGGCCGAGGGGCCTGTTCTGTGCTGTATTGTTCTATATATTCTATGTTCTATGTTCTATAGGTGAGTGGGGGAGGGGATGAAGGTGATAGGTCAGGGAGGAGGGTGGAGTGGATAGGTGGAAAAGAAGATAGGCAGGTAGGACAAGTCATGGGGACAGTGCTGAGCTGGAAGATTGGAGCTGGGGTGAGGTGGGGGAAGGGGAAATGAGGAAACTGTTGAAGTCCACATTGATGCCCTGGGGTTGAAGTGTTCCAAGGCGGAAGATAAGGCGTTCTTCCTCCAGGCGTCTGGTGGTGAGGGAGCTGCGGTGAAGGAGGCTCAGGACCTCCATGTCCTCGGCAGAGTGGGAGGGGGAGTCAAAATGTTGAGCCACGGGGCGGTGTGGTTGATTGGTGCGGGTGTCCCAGAGATGTTCCCTAAAGCGCTTTGCCAGGAGGCGCCCAGTTTCCCCAATGTAGAGGAAACCGCATCGGGAGCAACGGATACAATAAATGATATTAGTGGATGTGCAGGTAAAACTTTGATGGATGTGGAAGGGCCCTTTAGGGCCTTGGATGGAGGTGAGGGAGGAGGTGTGGGCAGGGGAAAGCGCCAGGATGGGAGGGTGGGTAGTTGGGGGGCATGGACCTGACAGGTAGTCACGGAGGGAACGGTCTTTGCAGAAGGCGGAAAGGGGTGGGGAGGGAAATATATCCCTGGTGGTGGGGTCTTTTTGGAGGTGGCGGAAATGTCAGTGGATGATTTGGTTTATGCGAAGGTTGGTAGGGTGGAAGGTGAGCACCAGGGGCGTTCTGTCCTTGTTACGGTTGGAGGGGTGGGGTCTGAGGGCGGAGGAGCGGGATGTGGACGAGATGCATTTGAGGGCATCTTTAACCACGTGGGAAGGGAAATTGCGGTCTCTAAAGAAGGAGGCCATCTGGTGTGTTCTATGGTGGAACTGGTCCTCCTGGGAGCAGATACGGTGAAGACGGAGGAATTGGGAATACGGGATGGCATTTTTGCACGAGGCAGGGTGGGAAGAGGTGTAATCCAGGTAGCTGTGGGAGTTGGTGGGTTTGTAAAAAATATTGGTGTAAAGTCGGTCGTCATTAATGGAGATGGAGATGTCCATGAGGGGGAGGGAGGTGTCAGAGGTGGTCCAGGTAAATTTAAGGTCAGGGTGGAATGTGTTGGTGAAGTTGATGAATTGCTCAACCTCCTCGCGGGAGCACGAGGTGGCGCCAATGCAGTCATCAATGTAGCGGAGGAAGAGGTGGGGAGTGGTGCCGGTGTAATTACGGAAGATGGACTGTTCTACGTAGCCAACAAAGAGACAGGCATAGCTGGGGCCCATACGTCTGCCCATGGCTACCCCTTTGGTCTGGAGGAAGTGGGAGGATTCGAAGGAGAAATTGTTGAGGGTGAGGACCAGTTCGGCCAAACGAATGAGAGTGTCGGTGGAAGGGTACTGTTGGGGATGTTGGGAGAGGAAGAAATGGAGGGCTTGGAGGCCCTGGTCATGGTGGATGGAGGTGTAGAGAGATTGGATATCCATGGTGAAGATGAGGCGTTGGGGGCCGGGGAAACAGAAGTCTTGGAGGAGGTGGAGGGCGTGGGTGGTGTCTTGAACGTATGTGGTGAATTCCTTGACTAGCGGGGATAGGACAGTGTCGAGGTAGGTAGAGATGAGTTCAGTGGGGCAGGAGCATGCTGAGACAATGGGTCGGCCAGGGTGGTCAGGCTTGTGGATCTTGGGAAGGAGGTAGAACCAGGCAGTGCGGGGTTCCCAGACTGTGAGGTTGGAAGCTGTGGGTGGGAGATCTCCTGAGGTGATAAGGTTCTGTATGGTCTGGGAGATGATGGTTTGGTGATGGGGGGGTGGGGTCATGGTCGAGGTGGGGGTAGGAAGAGGTGTCCTCGAGTTGGCGTTTGCCTTCAGCGGTGTAGAGGTCAGTGCGCCAGAATACCACTGCGCCCCCTTTATCTGCTGGCTTAATGGTGAGGTCGGGATTGGAGCTGAAAATGTGTTGCTGGAAAAGTGCAGCAGCTCAGGCAGCATCTAAGGATCAGGAGAGTCGGCATTTCGGGCATGAGCCCTTCTTCAGGAATGAGGAGAGTGTGCCCAGCAGGCTAAGATAAAAGGTAGGGAGGAGGGACTTGGGGGGGGAGCATTGGGAATGCGATAGGTGGAAGGAGGTCAAGGTGAGGGTGATAGGCCGGAGTGGGGTGGGGGCGGAGAGGTCAGGAAGAAGATTGCAGGTTAGGAGGGCGGTGCTGAGTTCGAGGGATTTGATTGAGACAAGGTGGGGGGTGGAGAAATGAGGAAACTGGAGAAATCTGAGTTCATCCCTTGTGGTTGGAGGGTTCCCAGGCGGAAGATGAGGCGCTCTTCCTCCAACCATCATGTTGCTATGGTCTGGTGATGGAGGAGTCCAAGGAGCTGCATGTCCTTGGTGGAGTGGGAGGGGGAGTTAAAGTGTTGAGCCACGGGGTGGTTGGGTTGGTTGGTCCGGGCGTCCCAGAGGTGTTCTCTGAAACATTCCGCAAGTAGGCGGCCCGTCTCCCCAATATAGAGGAGGCCACATCGGGTGCAGCGGATGCAGTAAATGATGTGTGTGGAGGTGCAGGTGAATTTGAGGCGGATATGGAAGGATCCCTTGGGGCCTTGGAGGGAAGTAAGGGGGGAGGTGTGGGCGCAAGTTTTGCATTTCCTGCGGTTGCAGGGGAAGGTGCCGGGAGTGGAGGTTGGGTTGGTGGGGGGTGTGGCCCTGATGAGGGAGTCACAGAGGGACTGATAGGGGAGGGGAGGGAAATATATCCCTGGTGGTGGGGTCCGTTTGGAGGTGGCGGAAATGACGGCAGATGATACAATGTATCTGGAAGTTTGTGGGGAGGTACGTGAGAATCAGTGGGGGTCTGTCCTGGTGGTGATTGGAGGGGCAGGGCTCAAGGGCGGAGGAGAGGGAAGTGGAGGAGATGTGGTGGAGAGCATCGTCGATCACATCTGGGGGGAATCTGCGGTCCTTGAAGAAGGAGGCCATCTGGGTTGTACGGTATTGGAACTGGTCCTCCTGGGAGCAGATGCGGCGGAGACGAAGGAATTGGGAATATGGGATGGTGTTTTTACAGGAGGCAGGGTGGGAGGAGGTGTAGTCCAGGTAGCTGTGGGAGTCTGTCAGTTTATAGTAAATGTCCGTGTTGAGTCGGTCGCCTGAGATAGAAATGGAAAGGCCTGGGAAGGGGAGGGAAGAGTCTGAGACAGTCCAGGTGAATTTCAGGTCGGGATGGAAGGTGTTAGTAAAGTTGATGAACTGTTCAACCTCCTCGTGGGAGCACGAGGCAGCGCCGATACAGTCATCGATGTAGCGGAGGAAAAGGTGGGGGTGATGCCAGTGTAGCTGTGGAAGATGGACTGTTCCACATATCCTACGAAGAGGTAGGATAAATTTAAGGTCAGGGTGGAATGTGTTGGTGAAGTTGATGAATTGCTCAACCTCCTCGCGGGAGCACGAGGTGGCGCCAATGCAGTCATCAATGTAGCGGAGGAAGAGGTGGGGAGTGGTGCCAGAGTAATTACGGAAGATCAACTGTTCAACATAGCCAACAAAGAGGCAGGCATAGCTGGGGCCCATGCGGGTGCCCATGGCTACTCCTTTGGTTTGGAGGAAGTGGGAGGATTGGAAAGAGAAGTTGTTCAGGGTGAGGACCAGTTCAGTCAGTCGAAGGAGGGCGTCAGTGGAAGGGTACTGGTTGGGTCGGCGGGAAAGGAAGAAGCGGAGGGCTTTGAGTCCTTCGTGATGGGGGATGGAGGTGTACAGGGACTGGATGTCCATCGTGAAGATAAGGCGTTGGGGACCGGGGAAGCGAAAATCCTGGAGGAGGTGGAGGGCGTGGGTGGTGTCCCGAACGTAGGTGGGGAGTTCTTGGACTAAAGGGGACAGAACCGTGTCGAGGTACGCGGAGATGAGTTCGGTGGGGCAGGAGCAGGCTGAGACAATGGGTCGGCCGGGGCAGTCAGGTTTGTGGATTTTGGGCAGGAGGTAGAAACGGGCGGTGCGGGGTTGTGGGACTATGAGGTTGGAGGCGGTGGATGGGAGATCCCCTGAGGTGATGAGGTTATGGATGGTCTGGGAGATGATGGTTTGGTGGTGGGAGGTGGGGTTGTGGTCAAGGGGGTGATAAGAGGAGGTGTCCGCGAGCTGGCGTTTAGCCTCAGCGGTGTAAAGGTCGGTGCGCCAAACTACCACCGCGCTTCCCTTGTCTGCCGGTTTGATGGTGAGGTTGGGATTGGAGCGGAGGGAGTGGAGGGCTGCACGTTCCGAGGGTGAGAGGTTGGAGTGGGTGAGAGGGGTGGACAGGATGAGTCGGTTAATGTCGCGGCGGCAGTTGGCTATAAATAGATCGAGGGCGGGTAAGAGGCCAGCACGGGGTGTCCAGGTGGATGGGGTGTGTTGGAGGGTGGGGTGTCCAGGTGGATGGGGTGTGTTGGAGGCGGGAGAAGGGGTCGTCAGAGGGTGGGCGGGAGTCTTGGTTGTGAAAGTAGGCACGGAGGCGAAGGCGGCGGAAGAATTGTTCAATATCTCGCCGCGTGTTGAACTCGTTAATCCGAGAGCGTAGGGGAATGAAGGTGAGGCCCCTGCTGAGGACTGATCTTTCATCCTCAGAGAGGGGGGGGTCTGGAGGGATGGTGAAAACACGGCAGGACTGGGAGCTAGGACCTGGGTTGGGGCTGGAGCTGGGAGTGGGGGCGGAGTTGGGTGTCGGGGTGGGGACTGAGATCGGCGTGGGGGCAGGGTTAGGCTTGCGGGCGGAGATCGGTGTGGGGGATTGGCGTTGGGATTGGAGCAGAGGGATTGGAGGGCTGCCCGTTGTGAGGGTGAGAGGTTGGAGTGGGGGAGGGCGGTGGACAGGTTGAGGCGGTTAATGTCCCTGTGGCAGTTGGAAATGAAGAGGTCGAGGGCAGGTAATAGGCCAGCGTGGGGTGTCCAGGTGGATGCAGTGTGTTGGAGGTGGGCGAAGGGGTCCTCGGAAGGTGGGCGGGAATCCTGATTGTGAAAGTAAGCTCGGAGGCGGAGGCGACAGAAGAATTGTTCGACGTCACGGCGTGTTTTAAATTCATTGATGCGTGGACGGAGGGGGATGAAGGTGAGTCCTTTGCTGAGGACTGATCGTTTGTCCTCAGTGAGGGGGAGGTCTGGAGGGATGGTGAAAACCCGGCAGGGCTGGGAGCTGGGATCTGGTGTGGGTGTGGAGCTGGGAGTGGGGTCGGAGCCAGCAACTGGAGTGGGTGTGATGGTGGGGGGAATGGGGGTGGAGTCATGAGCAGGGGTAGTGTTCCCCTCAGGGTTCTGGGGGGTGGGAATAGTGACAGTGGGGTCTGTGGGGGGCGTGTCAGCAGAATGCAGGTGAGTGGCGTTGGTGGGGGCGGAAGTGGTGGTGACCACGACAGTAGGGGTGGCGGATGTCACTGAGCATGTGACATCAGCGATGATGTGAGGGGTGGAAGTGATGTCACGTGTGGTGCACGAGGAATTGTGAGGGGCAGAAGTGGCTGTGGAAGTGGCAATGATGGGGGCGGAAGTGACATCATCAGTCAGCGTGGGGGTGGCAGCTGCACCAGCCACATGGCTAATGGCATCCGAACAGTTCCAGAGGCCAGGGAACTCTTCTGGAATGTTTGAGGAGCGCTGATTATGGAGGTGGGTGGATAAAAGTTTGTTGTACTTACAGTTTTTGATGTTTGAGAGGGAATTGAAATACTGTTTGTTGAGAGTATGAATTCTCCTGAGGATGTATTACAGAGTGGGTCCTTTGCAATTCTGAGAGAGTGTGGCCCTCAGCTGAGGCAGGGCTGACTGTAGAGAGGTTAGGTGCCGGCGCATTGCTGCGAGCATGGAGCGGAGGATCTTGAAGGAGAACTGTTCTTGGTGTTTTTGAATCTGTAGCCTGTACTGTTTGTCCCGTTCGGGTCCGAACTCTGCTGGTTTAAAGGTGGTCTGGAGTCTGTGTGGGATGAGCTGGTTACGGAGGCAGGCACTGAGGAAGCAAATGTGGCTGTGGTAGCGAGTCTGTTTCAGGACATGGTTGAAGAGCTTCAGGACAGAGGAAGTGACCTGGGAGTTGCAGTGGGAGAGGGACCCCCTGAGATTCTTGTAGAGAGAGGAGGAAAGCTTCTTCAAGACAGGCATCCTTGCAAGAGGATTCGCAGTAGGGTTAAAATCAACGAGGTAAAAACAATGCCTGCAGCTGCTGGAAAGCAGATTCTGGATGAATGGTGTTGTACCCATCGGGTTATTCCAGCCATTTGGTTTGGCTCCAGCACCACCTTATTTTTAGTTTTTGTAATTATCTCTTGGCTTCATTTAATCAGATTATGGGCATCCCTTCACTTGCTAGTCAGCTGTTGACACTTTACTCACACTGTCTGACACTTCTGATCACCTCCAGAGATTTATTAATCGATGCTCCATTCACACCATTTGTACGATCTATTGATCCGTCTGCCCATAAATTCTGTGTTTGCGTGCTCTTCTCTCTCACTTTACCCAATGAGGGAGCTGCGCTCTGAAAACTTATATTTTCAAATAAACCTGTTGGACTATAACCTGACTTCTGCCTTTGTCCCTCCCAGTCCAACACTGGCACCTCCACATCTTGGAAAACTTTGTCTTCAAATCTCTTTTCCTTTTCACCCAAACCTGTAGAAAGATTGAAGAGGAGCATTTATGTCATGGTGTGTAATGTCAGGCAAAACTCAGCACAGATTTCCAATAACTGCTGGCTCAGCGTAATGTCTCTTGGCCTTAGCCCAAGTCTCCCCCGGTACTACTTTCATACACCGAGAACAGCACACTTATCTGCCTAGATTATTTTTAACAAAGAATTAGCCTTAATGCATTTCCAACCTCAATCAAGTATTTTTCTCCAAACAAATGAGAGAATAGATTGAAACCAAAACCCATCAAAATCAGTGATTTTATCTTCACATAGATAAGAAACTGTTAAGAACTTTTTCTGTATTTTTATTGTTAAAAGCTGTCTTCTCAATCTCCAAAATACCTTGCGATTAACAAATTGCAGGTGCGAGTGTAATGGTGACAATGCTCCGTGTTTAGCCACTGTATACTGAAGAACAAAGACACCGAAAGACCAATCTTCCATCTTCTGTTCCAGTTGAATCAGTTTCTTGTCGTGTTGTTGCAGGAAGCCTGTGCTCATTGTTGAGAGTGAGAGTGAAATCACTCTGACTGTGTTGTACACAGTGAAAGGAGCACTGTTAATCTCTCGCCTCACTCTGTGGAATCCAAAGAGATGCCAAAAACATCAGACAATTTCATTCATTTGGCCCCTATTATGTTCATTTAAACAGGATATATTTTTAAACTCTTTAACAAATTCTTGGCTACAGATTGTGGGTGGCACGGTACCACAGTGGTTAGCACTGCTGCCTCACAGCGCCTGAGACCCGGGTTCAATTCCCGACTCAGGCGACTGACTGTGTGGAGTTTGCACGTTCTCCCCGTGTCTGCGTGGGTTTCCTCCGGGTGCTCTGGTTTCCTCCCACAGTCCAAAGATGTGCAGGTCAGGTGAATTGGCCATGCTAAATTGCCCATAGTGTTAGGTAAGGGGTAAATGTAGGGGTATGGGTGGGTTTCGCTTCGGCGGGTCGGTGTGGACTTGTTGGGCCGAAGGGCCTGTTTCCACACTGTAAGTCTAATCTAATCTAGATTGCAAAAAATGAATTACTTTAAGCCTAATGAAAATTAAACCCCCTAGACTCACAAAACTAAAGCTGGATCTAAGAATTTTTACTGCAATCTTTTAAACAATTTCGTGTTAAAATCATTGAAATTTAAATTCATAGACAAGTGGAATTGTAAAAAGGAGCATCATGTTGTTTATATTTTATGAACTAAAGCTGGAAATGCAAACAGTTAGCTTTAATGTCCAATATTATTGAAATGACTCCACAGAGGCCGGTATCCCATCACCAAGTTACTCTTTAGTTACACGTGCACAGTACTTGACCCTGGTATATTTCCCTCAAAGCCAGCTCTCAGAGTGAACAGTACCTTTCTATCTGCCAGCCAGGGCTCCCTGATTGGACCAGGTTAACAGCCCCAATCAGGGAACTCATTCTATGAGGTCCACCTGGCTCACCTCATTACAATCGCTACAGTTATCTTTTTGAGAACAAATGTTTTCCTTGATGAAAATCCCCATCCCTGATTTGACTCGCACCGTTTAACATAAATGGTTCCATCTGAAATGCAAGAGATTGGTGATTGTATTTTTGTTTAGTAAGGGGGAAAACACCCGAGTGGCCAGTGACAAGCAGTGCCCTTCTTAGAGGGCAACGCTGCGAACATTCCTATTGTTATTTTTCTTTTGTTCTTTCATCAAAAGGCAATGCTGCGTGATCAAACAGTGAAGGGCAGGGATTAAATCAACATTTTCTGTTATTTCTTTTACCCCCACAGTGCTTATTTTTTTCCCCAGCACCCATGGTGTGTGTGTGTGTGTGTAGGTGTGAGACACAGTGAAAGAAGATTGGTGATTGTATTTGGTGTTGGGACCTCCTTGTTTTTAATTTTGTCACGATAATGGGAAAGCAGTGAGTGTGCTAAATATCGACTAATCATCATTTTCAACTTCTATCTGTGATGTATATCGCCTTCATAGGAGGCAAACTAATACTATTTCAGTTCTAGTTATAATTTTGTGTGCTTCCCAGTTTGAGTTTTATCCTCAACTTCGTAAAAAAATTAGTTTGCCATCTGCTGAATCTCATTAACCTGAGAAATTATTTATTGGAGTAAATGAATAATGAATCAGACCAATTAATGGGGAATGGAATTAATTACATAAACCAATTATTCGGTTTGCATGTCAAATTCCAAAATCTTTGAATGCTTTAGTCAAACAGTGCCATTTGATAGAAATTTCAATGTGTGCGTGTGTGTGTGTGTGTGTGGGTGGTGTGTGTGTGGTGTGTGTGTGTGGGTGTGTGTGTGTGTGTGGTGTGTGTGTGGGTGTGTGTGTGTGTGTGTGTGTTGGAGGGCTTGGGGGGAGGGTGAGGGAGGTGGAGATGTAGTTTTTATGAAAGCACAGATGGTATTACCTGAGAATGCAGCATTTAGTTGGTTGTGTCTGAGCAGCAATGTGCAGATAGTCTCACAATTACAACAGAGATTGTTGCTGAGAGAAACCATCAGTTGGATGTAGAATGGTTACGTCAACGTTAACTGCAGCTGGAAAGGTCACTCTTGTTTTGTGGGTGCATGTTTCTGGCTCCATGCATGATCCAAGGAGTGGTTGTGTGAAGGTCCATAATTCATCATTGCTGAACTTCAGATATGCAGTCAGTGTTATCCTCTGGAGATTTAAGCCCGTAATCTGGGTTGACACTTCAGTGTATTATTTAGGGAGTGCTGCGCTGAGAGAGGAGCTGTCATTTGGTTGCGATTTTAGACTTAATCCATCTGTCCTCTCAGCTGTATGCAAAGGATCCCAGAACACGATTTGAAAAAAAGTGAGTCTTTCTCCAGCTGTCCGGCCAACATTGTTTTGCTTCCCATTTCAACAAAAACAGATTATCTACTCGTTTATTTCTTACCATTTGTGGCAAATTGACTGTCATATTTACTACATTATGTAATGTTGCTGTAATATGGTAACTCAGTGGTTCGCACTGTTGCCTCTCAGCACCAGAGACTTGGGCTCAATTCCAGCCTCGGGTAACTGTCTGTGTGGAGTTTGCACATTCTCCCGGTGTCTGTGTGGGTTTCCTCCGGGTGCTCCAGTTTCCGCCTGTAGTCCAAAGATGTGCAGGCCAGGGTAGATTGGCCATGGGAAATTACCCGTAATGTTTGGGGATGTATGGGTTAGGTGGGGAAATGCAGGGCTACAGGGATAGGGTTGGGGGGGTGGTTCTGGCTGGGATAATCTTTAGAGGGTCGGTGTGGAGTCAATCGGCCAAGTTGCCTGTTTCCACATTATAGAGATTTAATGAACTTGTAAACTTTTCACTGTACTGATTTGAGTACATGTGACAATAAAGCTAAATGTAGTTAAAAATCACACAACACCAGGTTATAGTCCAACAGGTTTAATTGGAAGCACTAGCTTTCGGAGCGTCGCTCCTTCATCAGGTGGTCGTGGAGGACACCATTGTAAGACGAGTATGTGTACTCTAAAAGTATTTTATTAGCTAAAAGGAGTTGTGGGACTTGTTGAGATTATGAAAGGTGCTATATAAATGCATTTCTCCTTGCTAATGATACCAAAACCTTCAAAGTCATTCTGCCAATTGCTTAATTTGAGTGCTTCTCTTATTTTTAAGTTTGAGCATTAGCGGGGAGGAGACGGTTTTTGTCAAACAGATTTTATTTAATTCTTACATCAATACTCACTCACAGAAGTGATCACTGAACATTTTAAGACATTATTTACAGACCACTGTCTATTTGTTTTAATGTAGCACATGGTTTGAGTTCTCATCTCTTCTAGTGTTCACTACCCCACTGAGAGCAGAGGAGTAAATGGTAATAGTTACTTGCTGGGAGATAGTGAGGACTGCAGATGTTGGAGAGTCAGTCAATAAAGTGTGGGGCTGGAAAAAGTACAGCAAGTCAGTCAGCAAAAGAGTTGATGTTTCGGGCGTAACCCTTCATCAGGATTTCTGATGAAGAGTTGTGGAAGTCCTGATGAAGGGTTAAGCCTGAAACATCAACTCTGTGCATCCTCAGATGCTGCCTGACCTGCTGTGCCTTTTCCAATGTAGATGGGCAGGAGGCTGGAAGAACACAGCAAGCCAGGCAGGAGGGACAGGCAGGAGGTTGGAAGAACACAGCAAGCCAGGCAGCATCGGGAGGGACAGGCAGGAGGCTGGAAGAACACAGCAAGCCAGGCAGCATCGGGAGGGACAGGCAGGAGGCTGGAAGAACACAGCAAGCCAGGCAGCATCGGGAGGGACAGGCAGGAGGCTGGAAGAACACAGCAAGCCAGGCAGCATCGGGAGGTGGAGAAGTCAATGTTTCAGGTGTAACCCTTCTTCAGGACTGGGGTGTGGGGGGAGCTGCAGATAAAGGGGGAGGTGGGGGCTGGGTGGTGAGGTGGGGGCTGGGTGGGGAGGTGGGGGCTTCTTCAGTGCCATACTTTATTGCCTCTAACTTATTTACTGATCATGTAAGAAGATAAAAGCAAGAAGTTAAATTACCAATATATTTTAAATTAAGAAGAAATCTCACTCAGTTTCAGCATCTAATTGTTAGCAGTTGCATCCAGAACATCATTGCAGTGGGACCTATCTTTTACTGAAGAACAAACAGAAAGCTGATACCTGCCAGATAGCCTGAATTTGTCTGAAACCAAACCAGCCTGGTTAAGGTTAATGGTGACTTGTTAATGGTTAAGACAGCATTTACTGAACAGTCCAAAATATCCGGCATACTTATTACAGTGAAGCATGGACAGAGAAAGCAATGTGGGCTTAATTTAGAATTGAAAAATGTACAGAAAAGAACTGCTGTCCAGTTGTAGAATTTGGCAAGAAATGAGAATTCAAACCCGTTTGGACATCCAGTATTGGCTTAAACATCTTAGTCACATGATAACTGAAGGTAAAGGATTATATCCAGAGGGAGGGGCAATCAATGGGAATGTCAGCCCAGAATCTCTGGCCTTATCATCTTACCAGCTGTTCGTCATTGTCCCTGTTTAAATTGCGCTTTACCCCCAGCAACGTACCCACAGTCAGTGAGGTAACATTACAGAATGGCAGAACATTGTCCAATCTCAGTCATTGAGCTTTAGTTTGATGATGGCATGTGGTGCACACTCTCAGAAACTGAACCGTGATTATTGCTCATTCCTCCTACAAAGCAAATCAGGAAAAAGGGCATTCATTGAACACTAGGGAAAATCAGGACTTCTTCCAACAGATTTCTGTCCCTTGGGAGTCTCCTCTTGATGAGGGCAAATACAGACAATTAAATTCTTCATCGCCTCCAATGAGTAGCTGAGCCATTGGCCGACTGAGGAGGAGAATATTTAAGGGCCAAGATCACAAACCTGAGACGTAGGTTGTGGCTTCCTCAACAGCAATGATCCTCATTCTCCAATGGGCTTCAGAATCTTGGACATCAATGTCCCCATTCTCCAATGGGCTTCAGAGTCTTGGATAGCAAAGGTCCCCATTCTCTAATGGGCTTCAGAATCTTAACCAACCTACAGTACAGAGGTCTAAGTGATGTAGAACCATTTCCCCAGAGCACTGGAGATGAGCCAGCAGTGATGTCATTACAGGATTCTCCATATCTGGAGATCTGGTGGTTTCACAGCAGCACCCTCTCCCCAGTATTAAGGCAGTCATCAGTTAGAACAAGCTCCGCTGGCTGGGTACATTTTGTTTGTCTGTGTGACACCAGACTGTCCAAGCAACTGCTGAATTCAGGGAGAAAGAATTCAGAGTTCACTTTTGGGTCCAGTGACCCTTCTTCAGAACCTACTGCTGTTTTGCCTCAGATTTCTAATGTCTGCAGTTCTTTCGGTTATTTGCTGTACTCAGAACTTGTTTGCACAGGATAATCTCAGGATAATCACAGGATAATCAGGGATGTCTTCAAAATATTCCTGAAGAGTTAAACGTCCTGGCTGACTCACAGGGTACTCTCTACTGTGATAGACCAAAATGGAGAGGGTACATTTGGGAAAACACTGAGACCACAGAAACATTTGACTGGGAGAACGCAGGTATGAAGTCAGGATATCAGATAGAATGCACAAACTCCAATGAAGCTCATCTCCCTGACTGTTCGAGCATCAACTAACCAGAGTCACTGGACTTACCAACATCCGTAAACACACTGAAGTCACGGGAGTCAACCTCGATCCAAAGGGAAAGCCTCTTGGACATGTTTCCCAATGAATAGCCGGGCAGAGAACCAGGAGAGATCATCCCAAAGTTTGGGCTGGTGCCGATGGAGAGGCGGGAATGTGCTGCAAAAAGGTAAATAACGGTCGGAAAAGAAAGAAACAGAAAAAAATACTGATTGTAATTTAGAAAATAATAGAATTGGGAAACAGGAAAGGCTGTCTCAGCAAAGAAAGATTTAGAAATTGCCAGATTGTGCAGCTTTATTACAAATGACAAGGAGATCTGGGCACTGTGCAGGAATCATGTCATCACATACCAGACAATGTGACAATTCCCTTTGGATCCACACCTCGTTTCTCTCTGCTGGCTTTGGGAAAACAGCCTCTGCACCCGGTAACAACGCGGAGCGCAATTACTTCTCAAACGTTTCTGTTTGTTAAATCATGAGGCATTTTTTCATGTCAGTTGGGGAAGCACATGCTAAGCAGTGAGTACAGTTGTTCATGCTTGTCTAATGTTACACATCTGGAATCAAGGTTTTGTCTCAGTAGGGATCTGGGACAGGAAAGTCAGAGAAAAATATTGACCTGGAAGATGCACAGGACAATGTTCCAGGCAAAGGCTGTGGGGTTACTGAGAGGACAGCTTACTTGAGTGAGGCCCCCAGGAATGTATGTAACTGCACTGAGACTTTGGAGATCTGCTTACTGTCCAGGTTCTATGTCGCGGAGATCTCAGACATTCCCTCTATCTGCCCTTCTATGACAGGGTTCAATGGAACCTGTTTAAAGAAAATACAGAGAAACCTCGATTGTCTGAAGGACATGGACGGGGAGTATTTCGCTCGGTTAATCAAATTCTGGATATTTGAATGCCGGAGTACACAGTTTAACCAACGATCAGGACCTTGCGATCTTACTGGATAATCTCATATTCGGATAACTGAATGCCGGATATTCGAGGTCCCTCTGTACATGTTGTTGATCTTTGGGATGGTAGCTGTTTCCCAGGTCTGAGGAACTTGTGGATTCCTTGTAGCTGCCAATACCCACCAAGGGTCAATATTCAACCAGTGGATGCTGTGTCATCGCTTGTTTGCATTCTGGGAGTGGCCTTTGCAGTCAGCGTGAGTGTGAAGGGTATTCGGGAAGGACATTCTCAGTTATAAGGGGGTGGTAGAACATCCAATTGGGGGTGAGGAGTTTTTGGTCATTTGATTTTTGGGAGTGGGCTTTAGTTATTGGACTCTCCTAGCTCCTCAAATACGTGTAAACATTCGTTTTGTGTAAGAGATGTCTTTGGGTTTTTTGGATAGTCAAAGTTCAATGTTTTTTTTCTTTGCTTGATATGCAACTGTGCAGAACCAAACTATTTTTTGTATCAATGCACAAAGATTTTTTATGATGAAAGTATATATATTTTTCAGTGACTGTGTGAAGGGTATCACAGGAGACCCTGCTGTGAAGGAACACTTACCCACAAACACTACTTCATTGGAGTATTTCCATCTCTCCTTCCACCTCGAACCCAACAGAGGAGAGGCAAGGTTCAGAGGAGGCAGAGACTTCATCAGGGAAGGTCGAGCAGGGAAAGGAGCAGGAGCCTGAAGTCAGCTTCTTGGAGCAGGGAGCATCAGATGCTTCAATTAATATTAAATGTATTTGACATTGTACGGATTAATAAAGTCAAAGGGATAGGACATGGGAGGACACTCCAAATCGCACCTGGTTTTCCTGCTGGGAAGCCGAGCACATTTCACTGTCTCCACCGCAGCTCCTGGAAACATGAGTTTCAGAGTAGGAGGGGCTTCTGGGAGATATTCGTGAGGTGGAGAGTGTCCTGGGTAACACGTATAGACAGGCGGTCAGTCCGCAGACACACACAGTGTCCTGGGTAACACGTATAGACAGGCGGTCAGTCCGCAGACACACACAGTGTCCTGGGTAACACCTATAGACGGTGGTCACTCCGCAGACACACACAGTGTCCTGGGTAACACGTATAGACAGGCAGTCACTCCGCAGACTCAGACTGCACAGACAGGAAGGAAATGGGGTGACCACCAGGCTGAGCAGGAACCTCCTGTGGTAATTCCCCTGCTGTGGAGGATTGTTGTGGTGGGTATTTCCAACTCCCCCTGTATTGACTGGGACTTACTTTGTACTGAGGGCTTGGATGGGGCCGAATTTGTAAGGATCATTCAGGAGGGATTCTAGACAAAGCATGCAAATAGCCCAACCAGCGAAGATGTTATGCTGGACCTGGTGTTGGGAAATGAGCCTGGCCAGGTGAGTGAAGTTTCAGTGGGGGAGCATTGCAGGAGGAGTGACCATCATACCATGAGTTTTAAAATTCTCATGGATTGGGATAACAGCAATCCTCAGGTGAAGGTGTTAAATTAGGGGAAGGCAAACGATGACAGTTTTAGGCAGAAACTGGAGAATTTTGATTGGAGGTGGCTACTTGAGAGTAAATCTACATCAGACGTGTCGGAGTATTTCAAATGGCAGTTGCTAAGAGTTCAGGAGCAGCGTGTTTCTGTGAGAGTGAAGGATAGGTACGGCAAGTTACGTGAACCTTGGATGACCAGGGATGATATGACCTTGGTCAGAAAGTAAAAGGAAGCATACATAAGGTCTAGGAGGATGCGAACTGAAAAAGCTCTTGAAGCACATACGGAAAATAGGAAAGAACGTAAACAAGGAATTAGAAGGGCTAAAATGGGTCATGAAAAGTGGACTAGAAAACAGGATTAAGGAAAGTCCCAATGTTTTTTATACAAATATAAAAAGCAAGAGGGTAGCCAGGAGAAGGGTTGGCCCAGTCAAGGACAAAGGCAGGAATCTGTGTGGGGAACCAGAAGAGGTCGGTGAAGTCTTAAGGGAATACTTTGTGTCTTCACCAAAGAGAAGAAATTGGTGGAGGATGACCTCAGGGAAGGGAGTGTCGAGTTTCTAAACCAAGTTGCTATTAAAAAGGAAGAGATGTTGTCAGTCTTAAAAAGTATCAAGGTAGATAAGTCCCTGGGTCCTGATGGGATCGATCCCAGAATATCGAGGGAAGTAAGAGAATAAATTGCTGGAGCATTGATAGACATCCCTTTATCCTGTTTGGCCACAGGTATGGTCCCAGAGAACTGGAGAATAGCCAATGCTGTCCCACTGTTTACGAAAGGTAGCAGGGATAATCCTCTCGGTGGTGAATTTATTGGAAAAGCTTCTCAGGGGCGAGATCTATATGCATTTAGAACCAAGTGGACTGATTAACAATAGACAGCATGGTTTTGTGCAGGTAAGATGGTGCCTCACTAACATGAGCAAGTTTTCTGAGGAGGTGTCAAAGATGATTGACGATGGAAAAGCGATTGATGTCCACATGGACTTCAGTAGAGCCTTTGACAAGGTCCCTCATGGCAGACAAGAGGTGAAGTCACATGACATCGGGGTGAGTTGGCAAGATGGATACAGAACTGGCATAGTCATAGGAGACAGAGGGTAGTGGTGGAAGGATGCTTTTCAGAAAGGAGGACCGTGACTAGTGGTGTTCCACAGGGACATACTGGGACCTTTGCTGTTCGTGATCTACAAAAATGATTTGGAGGAAAGTGTAGCTGGTCTGATTAATAAGTTTGCAGATGATACAAAGATTGGTGGAGTTGCAGATAGTGAGGAGGATTGTCAAAGAATACAGCAGGATATAGATCAGTTGGAGGCTAGGGCAGGAAAATAGCGGGTGGAGTTTAATCCAGACAAATGTGAGGTGGTGCACTTTGGAAGGTCAAGTACATGTGGAAATTATACAGTGGATGCCAGAACCCCTTGGAGTATTGATATGCAGAGGGATCTGGGTGTACAGGTCCACAGATCACTGAAGGTGGCAGCGCAGGTAGATAAGTTGGTAAAACAGGCCTACAGCATGCTTACCTTCATTGGAAGGGACATTGAGTATCAGGATAGACAAGTTATGCTACAGCTTTATAGAACTTTAGTTTGGCCACAATTAGAATATTGTGTACAATTCTGATCACAACACTACCAGAAAGATATGGATGCTTTGGAGAGGGTACAGAAAAGGTTTACCAGGACGTTGCATGGTCTGGGGGATTATAGCCATGAAGAAGATTGGATAGACTGGGTTTGTTTTCACTGGAATGCAGGAAGTTGAGAGGTGACCGGGTAGAAGTTCATAAGATTGTGAATGGCATGGATAGAGTGGAAAGGATGAGGCTTTTTCCCAGGGTGAAGGGGTCGGTTACTAGGGAACACAGGTTCAACTTCAGGGGTGGGGTAGTTTAAAAAAGATGGGTGAGGCAAGTTTTTCGCACAAAGTATGGTTAGTGCCTGGAACATGCTGCCAGTGGAGGTGGGGGAAGCAGACACAATATCAGCATTTGAGAAACACCTGGACAATGCCATGAATAGGAAGGGAATAGAGGGATACAGATCCTGTCAGTGAAGACGGCTTTAATATGGAAGGGCAAAATGTGCTGGCACAGGACTAGAGGGCTGAAGAGCCTCTTCCTGTATTGTATTGTTCTCTGTAAGGCACAGGGTGTATGTACCTGCAGTGTTCTAGTCAGTGTAAGGACTTCTTCCCCTTTCGATGGGACTGGCCATCACCATGGAGTGGACAGAGATGCTGCTTTTACAAAGCCCATGTGGGAATTCCTGATCCATCAGACTCCAGGTTTGTGTGGTTCCCAACTTTTTGCCAAACTCTTCCTCAGGAATTACCAGGATTTCAAAACAATGACTAAAAGAATTCAGAGATAATATCTACAAAGATTGCAAAAGGAACAGTAGGTGGTTGGTAGAGAAAAACAATCTCCTTAAGTTGGGAATTTTATAATGAGGGATCAGAGTCTACACCTTAGGGCCAGGAATATGTCAGTATTGTGTCAAATTCCTGTCTGGTCAGGGAGCAGTCACTGTTTCTCTGCTTGAAGTAGGTCAGGTTTGAGATTCCACTAGAACAAAGGACCCAATACCCAGCATGAGCCAAACTAACGTAGTTTACAAAATACCATGCAAGGACTGCACAAAACACTATATAGGACAAACAGGAAGACAGCTAACAACCCGCATCCATGAACATCAGCTAGCCACAAAACGACACGACCAGCTATCTCTAGTAGCCATACACTCAGACAACCAGCAACATGAATTTGACTGGGAAAACACCACTATCATAGGACAAGCCAGACAGAGAACAGCCAGGGAATTCCTAGAAGCATGGCATTCATCCACAAACTCCATTAACAGACACATTGACCTGGACACCATATACAAACCACTACAGCTGAAACTGACACCCGGAAACGGCAAGAACGTCCATCAACAGACACATCGACCTGGACCCCACATACAAATCACTGCAGCTGAAACTGACACCCGGAAGCGGCAAGAACAAACCAATATAAATACCGGAAGAAACATCAAAGCAGCGCTTCACACGAGGCTCCAACAGCACTGATGATGTTCCCTAGCCAGGGAACGAAACGTTTGCAGCAAAAACTTCCAGCTCGGCGAGCAGAACCACAACAACGGACACCCGAGCTACAAATCTTCAATCAGATTTTAAAGATTCCACTTCCTCACTGCGAAAGTAGACCCACAGCCTCTCTGGACCCACAGTCTCTCCAGACCCACAGTCTCCCTGGACCCACAGTCTCCCTGGACCCATAGTCTCCCTGGACCCACAGTCTCCCTGGACCCACAGTCTCCCTGGACCCACAGCCTCTCTGGACCCACAGCCTCTCCGGACCCACAGTCTCCCTGGACCCACAGTCTCCCTGGACCCACAGCCTCCCTGGACCCACAGCCTCTCCGGACCCACAGTCTCCCTGGACCCACAGTCTCCCTGGACCCATAGTCTCCCTGGACCCACAGTCTCCCTGGACCCATAGTCTCCCTGGACCCACAGTCTCCCTGGACCCACAGTCTCCCTGGACCCACAGCCTCTCTGAACCCACAGCCTCTCCGGACCCACAGTCTCTCCGGACCCACAGTCTCCCTGGACCCACAGACTCTCCAGACCCACAGTCTCTCCGGACCCACAGTCTCTCCGGACCCACAGTCTCTCCGGACCCACAGCCTCTCTGCTTTTGAACAAACAAAATAAACTTTACAAAATAACTTTGAAAAGCAAACCATCCACTGTGTACTGTATGCTCAGAAGCTTACACTGTGACATCTGGGATTTACATGCGGTAAATATGGGTAACAGACAAATTATGGTCAAACACCTCAGAATAAACACTGCAATAAAGAGAGATCCCATGGATTTCACTGCAACCCCCAGCTGTCAGTGATTTCGTGGGTCTTCATTAAAACTTTGGGTCTTTTAGTTATTTGAAAAATCTTTTGTTGTGCTTTTGGTTGCACTTCAGCCCCGATCTCTTAATCTTAGGGCACTCAGTGCAGAGGGGTGTGGGCAAGTGAGAGGACCACCCCATGGGTCTGCTCCTGGGCCTGACCAGGCTGAGCATAAACAGGTCTGCCCCTCCTCCATGGTTACAACGGTGCTCATGTGTCCTTGGAGAGGGAGCACGCCATGTTCATTAATACTCTCCATGCCTTTAGAGAGAGATGGACACTGCAGGGGGTGGAGTGCTTTACTTCCAATTTTATTTTAATTCAGGTCCCTCACACTCTGCCTGACCGTTGAAAGTCTGAAATCCCTTTTGGGCTTTGTATGTCAATTCCAAGATGGGTCATTGGTCTTGAAACATTAATTCTGTTTCTCTTTTCACAGATGCTACCAGACCTGTTGAGTTTCTCCATCCTTTGTGTTTCAGATTTCCAGCATCTTTGTTTCATTTATATTTAAATTAATCACTTGGAAAACACGAGTGATTTACTTGTGGTGCTTAATAAGTGAAAAAAAAAATGGGTGATCTGTTGATGAAAACGAAATGTTTGGTCTGTGTAGCAGCAAATGTAGATATACATAAAAAAAGAGAAAGGTTTCAGCTGAATCCTGCAATAGTTTGGCTGTCATCTCTCTGGGAGGTCGGGTGTATTTTCGGATGTTATTGTCCCAAAGTCACCTAATTGACACTTGTCTTTGATTTAATAATGTCACATTTACCAAGATACAGCGAAAAGTATCATTTTGTGTGTTATCCAGACAAATCATACTTTACAGAAGTGCATCAGGAGATGGTCAGGAGTCAGCACCAGGCAGCAGCAGGGGGTCAGGGGTCAGCACCAAGGGGGTTAGGGGTCAGCACCAAGGGGGTTAGGGGTCAGCAGCTGGGGGTCAGGGGTCAGCACCAAGGGGGTCGGGGTCAGCAGCTGGGGGTTAGGGGTCAGCACTGAGGGGGTCAGGGGTCAGCAGCAGGGGATCAGGGGTCAGCACCAAGGGGGTCAGGAGTCAGCAGCAGGGGATCAGGGGTAAGCACCAAGGGGGTCAAGGGTAAGCAACAAGGGGTTCAGGGGTCAGCACCAAGGGGGTCAGGGGTCAGCAGCTGGGGGTCAGGGGTAGGCACCAAGGGGGTCAGGGGTAAGCACCAAATGGGTCAGGGGTCAGCAGCAGGGGGTCAGGGGTCAGCATCAGGGGATCAGGGGTTGACAGCAGTTTGGGGAGGGGTGGGGTATTAAAAGTCAGCACCAGTTTGGTAACATATACAACAGCATTTACATCACTCCCGTGGCTGGACAGAGCCAATAGACGAACCTGCCTTGTCTTTACACACGGGTCAGACATCAGCTTTGTATTGAGTTGGAGGATGTCCTCATTCCTCGCTATTCTAAATTCCAAAATAAATGGTTGAGTCACTTAACTCACCGTGACTCTTTTTTCTGATTTCAGAGGATACAGAACTGGCTCAAAGGTAGAAGACAGAGGGTGGTGGTGGAGGGTTGTTTTTCAGACTGGAGGCCTGTGACCAGTGGAGTGCCACAAGGATCGGTGCTGAGTCTCTACCTTTTGTCATTTACATAAATGATTTGGATGCGAGTATAAGAGGTACAGTTAGTAAGTTTGCAGATGACACCAAAATTGGAGGTGTAGCGGACAGCGAAGAGGGTTACCTCAGGTTACAACAGGATCTGGGCCAGATGGGCCAATGGGCTGAGAAGTGGCAGAAGGAGTTTAATTCAGATAAATGTGAGGTGGTGCATTTTGAGAAAGCAAATCTTAGCAGGACTTATACACTTAATGGTAAGGTCCTAGGGAGTTTTGCTGAACAAAGAGACCTTGGAGTGCAGGTTCATAGCTCCTTGAAAGTGGAGTTGCAGGTAGATAGGATAGTGAAGAAGGCGTTTGGTATGCTTTCCTTTATTGGTCAGAGTATTGAGTACAGGATTGGGAGGTCATGCTGGGGCTGTACAGGACATTAGTTATGCCACTGTTGGAATATTGTGTGCAATTCTGGTCTCCTATTGGAAAGATGTTGTAAAACTTGAAAGGGTTCAGAAAAGATTTACAAAGATGTTGCCAGGGTTGGAGGATTTGAGCTACAGGGAGAAGCTGAACAGGCTGGGGCTGTTTTCCCTGGAGTGTCGGAGGCTGAGGGGTGACCTTATAGAGGTTTATAAAATCATGAGGGGCATTGATAGGATAAATAGACAAAGTCTTTTCCCCAGGGTAGTGGAGTCCAAAACTAGACGGCAGAGGTTTAAGGTGAGGGGAAAGATTTTAAAGGGAACTAAGGGGCATCTTTTCCCCCAGAGGGTGGTGTGTGGACAGAATGAGCTGCCAGAGGAAGTGGTGGAGGCTGGTACAATTACAACTTTTAAATGGCATGTGGATGGGTATATGAATAGGAATTGTTCGGTGGGATATAGGCAGAATACTGGCAAATGGGACTTGATTAATGTAGGATATCTGGTCGGCATGGATGGGTTGGATAAAAGGGTCTGTTTCCACACTGTACATCTCTGTGATTCCATGAGTGTAAGTGACCCGCTGTTATTTCAAAGGGACTACGTGAGAGATAAAGGCATGATTTAATTGAAACTATTTTTTTAAATCCTTAGTACAGGCATTATGTTTAGTTTGACATTGTGGTGGTTAGAACTGTTATTCCCTGAAACTAAGAAAGATGTAATTTCACCCTACATCTCATTAATCTAAACTCCAGTGAGTACAGACCCAATCCTCATAAAATAACCAGTTAATCCCAGGATAAACTCAGCAAACCTTCTCTGAACTGTCTCCAATGCAAGAATATTCCTTTGTAAGTATGGAGACACAACTGTACACAATACTCCAGGTGTGTGTGTGTGTGTGTGTGTGTGTGTGTGTGTGTGTGTGTGTGTGTGTGTGTGTGTGTGTGTGTGTGTGATTGAGGGTGTGTATGTGTGAGTGTGTGAGTGTGTGAGTGTGTGTGAGTGTGGGAGTGTGGGAGTATGTGTGTGTGTGTGTGTGCGAGTGTGTGTGTGAGTGTGTGTGTGTGTGGGTATGTGTGAGAGTGTGTTTGTGTGTGAGTGTGTGCCTGTGTGTGAGTGTGTATGTGAGTGTATGTGTGTGTGACTATGTGTGTGAGTATGAGTGTGTGACTGCGCGTGTGAGTGTGTGAGAGGGTGTGTGAGTGTGTGAGGGTGCGTGAGTGTGTGTGTGTGTGTGAGTGTGGGAGTATGTGTGTGTGTGTGTGAGTGTGGGAGTGTGTGTGTGAGTGTGTGTGAGTGTGCATGAGTGTGGGTGTGTGTGTGAGTGTGTATGTGTAAGCGTGTATGTGAGTATGGGTATGTGTTTGTGAGTGAGAGAGTGTGTGTGAGTGAGTGTGTGAGTGTGAGTGTGAGCGTGTGAGTATGTGTGTGAGTGTGTGTGTGTAAATGCGTGTGGGCGTGTGTGTTTGTGTGTGAGTGTGTGTGAGTGTGAGTTGTGGGTGTGTGACTGTGAGTGTGTGTGTGAGTATGTGTGTGTGTGAGTGTGTGTGTGAGTGTATGTGAGTGTGAGTGTGTGTGAGTGTGTGTGTGTGTGTGTGTGAGTGAGAGTGTGTGTGTGAGTGGGGGCTGATCGAGTGGGGGCTGATCAAGTGGGGGCTGATTAAGTCTCACACCAGATTCTGGCCACATTGAGTTTGTCAGACTCTTGGGCTGGGTTTTAACTTCCTGCTGCTGGGTTTGAGAGAGGGTAGCCGTGTTAAATATCTTGTATTGGATAATGGCTTGAAAGGATTAATGTTGGGAGAATGTATTGAAGGTCACAGATTCTGTTAATGTCATCATAACAGTTTAGGGAGGAAACTCAGAACATCTTGGGACCTTGGAGTTGAAGATCCATGAATCTTATAGTTTAGTCACAATTAATTACACCTTATTAAAGGTAAGGGTCTCTCCACATTTTGACAGCCTTGGAGCTCTCCTCTATTCCAGGGAATCCTGTTTGTCCTTAGACCCAGACAAGGGAAGAGGTTGGTACCAGCTCATTTCTGCTCGTGGTAGTTGGAATTACAACACACATTTCACTCTCAACAGATGCTGCCAGACTTGCTGAGTTTCTCCAGCCATCTCTGGTTTTGTTTCTCATTGGGGGTCTTGCCTTTCTCTTTCACACTCTCTCTCGCTCACACACTCACTCATTCTTCATAGAATGGAAACACATCCTTCAGCCCAACAAGTCCACACCGACGCTCTGACGAGTAATCCATCAGACCCATACCCTATATTTGCCCATGACTAATGCATCTTACCTACACATCCCTGAACATTATGGGCAATTTAGCATGGCCAATCCACCCTAACGTGCACATCTTTGGACTGCGTTTTCTCTCTCTCTCTCTCCCCCAGTAGATGAATTCTGCTGTGATGATGGACTGGGTGAATCTCAGGCTGTTGGATGTAGCATGTGATTCCTGACATTCCTTGAACTGTAAGTCAAAGCAGCCATTGTGATTTGAATAAAGCATGAACAAGAGATTCATCACCCAATAGACAGAGTTCAACAATCAAACAATCCTGGAGTCATTGAAGTTAGAGGGAGCAGGAAGAGTTCCCAATTACTGAGACAAGACAACCCTCTCATGCAGTACTCAAACTGTGTCTAAAACAGCCAGATAAATAATTAATAGCTGTTTCCATAGTAACAGGGGCCTGGCTGACATGGCATTCGTGTAATGATGACAGGAGCAGAGCCTGTTTCCCAGGAATCTCCTCAGTGATACCAAAATAATTCACCTCATCCCTGGGATTCAGGGCTGATCTTATGAAGCTGGCGTGGACAGATAAGGTCCTATATCCTCTCGACTTCGGAAGAATGAGAGGTGATCTTATTGAAACGGAAGATCCTGAGGGGATGGGACATGGTGGATATCCAGCATAAATGACCTCCTGTGGGGGAGACTGAAACTAGGGGACTCCCTTTCAGAATAAGAGGTCTCTCTTTTAAGATGGTCAAGGAGAAATATTTTCCCTCAGCAGGTCCTCAGAGTGTGGCATTCTCTTCCCTCGAAGGTAGTAGTGCCTGAGTCTTTAAATGAATCAAGGCTGTTCGATAGACAAAGGGGTTAACGGTAACGGGGGCTGACAGGAAACTGGAGCTGAGACTGCAAACAGATCAGCTGTGACTGTATAGAAAAGTGGGGCAGGCTGAATGGACTGAATGGCATCCTCTTGCTCCTACCTTCCTGTCAAAAACAACTCAGAAGCTGGGGGCCTTGGTTTGAGCCCATTGTTGCACATTGGTGGATTAATGTTATTTTCCTTATATCAGAAATTACATTTTTCTAAATGTTTTTGCATAATCTAAATAGATTTTTGCATTGAGATCAAACCACCCTTTGTTAACTAAGATTTAATAATGAGACTCTCATGTTTTTCTGCCATTTTTGTACATCTCTGAGGGAAGAACTGCCCAGAGCAGTCAATGACAGGCCCATGTTTCAATATTTTGTTATAAATCTCGAGACAAGTTTTGAAGCTGGATTGTGAGGCCCCTTACGGTCATGGCTGGCCTCGTTATTCTAGCTTTCTGTTTCCCTGAATCAGCGTCCCATGTAACTGAAGAGCCCGATACTGGAGTGACAGTCCCGGTTGCAGAGGTCACACCTGGATGTGGTCATTGACCTGCTCGAGCTGCTGCTGCCCTCCTCCCTGCGTGCCCACTTGTCTGCTGTAATGCTCGACAGCTTCCTTCCCCCTGTTTGGGGATATTGGTTCAGGGTGCTTCTCCATCTTATGCGGTCAGCTACAAGCCTTTCCCAGGACTCCATCACAATGGGGCCAAGCGCCTTCATGTCCCGTATGCAGACATCCTGGTAGCGTTGCTGGGGATGCCCAGTGGGTCTCTTTCTGGATACGAGCTCTCCCTAGAGGATATCCTTTGGGATGCAGCTATCCTCCATGTGGTGGACATGGCCCAGCCAGAGCAGTCTCTGTTGCCTGAGCAGGGTGGACATGTTGGGAAGGCCAGCGCGAGATAGGACCGCTGCATCACACACTCTGTCTTACCAGGACATGCCCAGGATACGGCGGATACTCAACTGGAAGATGTTCAGTCTTCTCTCCTGCCTGGCAGATGGACCCCACGTTGCACTGCCGTCCAGCAGTGTGCTTATGATGCAGGCATTGTAGACTGACATTTTTGTCTTCACTGTCAGATTGGGATTTGTCCATTCCTGAGTCATGAGGTGAGCAGGAGTTGAGGTTGCTTTCTCGATCCTCTTGTCAATCTGTGTGTCCAAGGAGAGGTTGTGAGTAATAGTGGAGCCGAGTTGTCGGTGATGGTGGAGCCAGGGTGTCGGTGATGGTGGAGTTAGGGTGTCGGTGATGGTGGAGCCAGGGTGTCGGTGATGGTGGAGCCGAGTTGTCGGTGATGGTGGAGCTAGGGTTGTCGGTGATGGTGGAGCTAGGGTTGTCGGTGATGGTGGAGTTAGGGTTGTCGGTGATGGTGGAGTTAGGGTTGTCGGTGATGGTGGAGCTAGGGTTGTCGGTGATGGTGGAGCTAGGGTGTCGGTGATGGTGGAGCTAGGTTGTCGGTGATGGTGGAGCTAGGGTGTCGGTGATGGTGGAGCTAGGGTGTCGGTGATGGTGGAGCCAGGGTGTCGGTGATGGTGGAGCCAGGGTGTCGGTGATGGTGGAGCTAGGGTATCGGTGATGGTGGAGCCAAGTTGTCGGTGATGGTGGAGTTAGGGTTGTCGGTGATGGTGGAGCTAGGGTGTCGGTGATGGTGGAGCTAGGTTGTCGGTGATGGTGGAGTTAGGGTTGTCGGTGATGGTGGAGTTAGGGTGTCGGTGATGGTGGAGCTAGGGTGTCGGTGATGGTGGAGCTAGGGTGTCGGTGATGGTGGAGCCAGGGTATCGGTGATGGTGGAGCCGAGTTGTCGGTGATGGTGGAGCTAGGGTATCGGTGATGGTGGAGCTAGGGTGTCGGTGATGGTGGAGCCAAGTTGTCAGTGATGGTGGAGTTAGGGTTGTCGGTGATGGTGGAGTTAGGGTGTCAGTGATGGTGGAGCCGAGTTGTCGGTGATGGTGGAGCTAGGGTGTCGGTGATGGTGGAGCCAGGGTGTCAGTGATGGTGGAGCCAAGTTGTCGGTGATGGTGGAGCTAGGGTGTCACTGATGGTGAAGCTGGGGGACATCAACTGATGGATGACATTCAGTGCGGCTTCCGAGTTAAAAGGTCAACAATCGACCTTCGCCAACTGCAGGAGAAGGGTAGACAACAGAAAATGCTCCTGTATGTCGCCTTCACCGACCTCACCAAGGCATTCGGCCTGGCCAGCAGAAACGGCCTTTTCGAGGTTTCTCCTGATGGTCGGCTGCCCACTGAAACTGCTGAGGATAATCAAATCCTTCCACAGTAACACAAAGGAGACAGTGCAGTTCAACAGCAGCTCTTTTGAGCCCTTCAACATCCACAGTGGTGTCCTTGCTCTCACACCCAGTGTCATAGAGATGTACAGCATGGAAACAGGCCCTTCAGTCCAACCCGTCCATGCCGACCAGATATCCCAACCCAATCTAGTCCCACCTGCCAGCACCCGGCCCATATCCCTCCAAACCCTTTCTATTCATATACCCATCCAAATGCCCCTTAAATGTTGCAATTATATCAGACTCCACCACTGCCTCTGGCAGCTCATTCCATACACACACCACCCTCTACGTGAAAACGTTGCCCCTTCGGTCTCTTTTATATTTTTCCCCTCTCACCCTAAACCTATGCCCTCTAATTCTGGACTCCCTGATCCCAGGGAAAAAGACTTTGTCTATTTACCCTATCTATGCCCCTCATAATGTTGTAAACCTCTATAAGGTCACCCCTCAGCCTCCGACGCTCCAGGGAAAACAGCCCCAGCCTGTTCAGTCTCTCCCTGTAGCTCAGATCCTCCAACCCAGGCAACATCCTTGTAAATCTTTTCTGAACCCTCTCAAGTTTCACAAAGTCTTTCCGATAGGAAGGAGACCAGAATTGCATGCAATATTCCAACATTGGCCTAACCAATGTCCTGTACAGCTGCAACATGACCTCCCAACTCCTGTACTCAATACTCTGACCAATAAAGGAAAGCATACCAAACGCCTTCTTCACTATCCTATCTACCTGCGACTCCACTTTCAAGGAGCTATGAACCTGCACTCCAAGGTCTCTTTGTTCAGCAACACTCCCTAGGACCTTACCATTAAGTGTATAAGTCCTGCCCTGATTTGCTTTCCCAAAATGCAGCACCTCGCATTTATCTGAATTAAACTCCATCTGCCACTTCTCAGCCCATTGGCCCATCTGGTCCAGATCCTGTTGTAATCGGAGGTAACCCTCTTCGCTGTCCGCTACACCTCCAATTTTGGTTCATCTGCAAACTTACTAACTGTACCTCTTATGTTCGGATTTTTTTGGGGTGCTCCTAAAACATGCCTTTGGCACCACAATGGAGGGGATTTACCTACACACTAGATCGGACGGCAGCATCTTCAACTTGGCCTGCCTCAGAGACAAGGCAAGAGTCCATGTGGCACTCATCAGGGACATGCTGTTTCCCGATAATGCTGCAACTAGAACACACACCCAGCAGGAACCCAGACACCGACGGACTGCCTCTCTCACTCTTACAAGGATTCTGAGCTGACTATAGCCTGAAGAAGATGAACGTCCTGGGACAGGACACAGAGGCACTGCCAGCCATTGCCATCTCTGAACACGAACGAACCTGAATTAGTTACTGCAAAGATTTAGTGAGCAGTTATTCGCTGATCTTAAATCCATCTTCGACACCAAAAGACAATCGGCTGGTCATTATCCCAATGTCATGTTGGGGTTGGGGATTGCGAGATACTTTATTTTCTCACACAGCCTGCTATTAGCTTCGCCCTGACTGGAGGAGTTTCCCCAAAAAAGGAAAAGGCATTTAAAATCTTGCTCACCGAAAATGGTCACAGACAAAACAGAAGGTGCTGCATTTACATAACGCCTTTCCCAACCATCGCATGTCTCAAAGATATTTGCAGCCAATTTGCTAACAACAAGCTTTCAAAAACAGCAACGTGATAACGATTAGGGAATCTGCTTCTCTTTTTGGCAATGATGTTTAATACACAGTATTGACCAGGAGAACTCATTAAGTTAGCTCCGTTGCAAAGCAGTGCCCCTGAGATTGCAAACTCATTTTAACATCTCATCTGAAAGGCAGTACCTGCAACTGACAGTGCAGTATTTCTTCAGTCAGCTGAATGACTCGCCTTGATCTGTGTTCACATTAAATGTGGGCCTTGAACCCACAACTTTGTCTGAAGAAATGAGAGAAAACTGACTGTACCACAAATTGCAAAGCAATGGTTCATATCACCGTGTTCTTCCTGAGCTTATTTTGTTTTGCTTTTTTTGCATCAGTGCTAAAGGTTTACCACAGAAATCCTGGCCGAAGGTATTGTCCTATCATATGATGAGGAACAATGGCTGACAGAACCTCAGTGACCAGATCCTCACAGAGGCTGGCTGGGGGCACAGCTCCACGTCAGAATAAAATGCTCTGTGGGACACAGGGGGTCACTTTCTGACAAGGGCAACATTTCCAGCACAGACAGCACCAACAGTCAGAAACAGGATGTTATTCCTTAAAGAAGGAAAGAAGATGAACAAAGAAACAAAGTGAGATACAGCATGTGATTGGTTCAGAAGCGCCTGAATGTTGATAGAGTTGGTTATGATTGAAATGTTGGTTATATTTTATGGACATTGGGAGTGTGTATTTGTACACATTGTGGAAAGGTGCCCTGTTTGTGGAACCGTGATCCAGCTTCGATATTGGATGTTAACGAGTGTCAGATATAGGGTGGAAACTGCCTGCACCAGGTGTGAGTTGCTCTGCGTGGCCTTGTATCGGGAAAAAGCAGGTGATGTGATCTCCCTAGATCCTGCAAGAAAAAAAAATCTACAATGAAATATAATAGCCAACAACATGCTCAAACAACAGCTGTGCAACTTCTGGCAAATGCTTTGGAACAGAACTCCTAATGTAATTTACCTGTAACCAAGCCAATTATTCCACTATTCTTTTGTAATTTGGGACTGTTTCTAAATGTCATTGAATAACAGATAAAAATATTAATGATAGAAGGAAAACAGCAAATAATTCACCCTGTACATGATACTTCAGTGCACTGTATTATGTAACTTTTCTAAATTTATCAGAATCTTCTCATTGTGGTTTTTAATGATTATATTTTTGCTGTACAAGTGATGAAGACATGTGAATGTACATCATATTTAGACTGAAGTGAATACACTCATCAAATGGACCTGATGGGGTTTGGAACACAGAGGAAGAAGATGTCCTCTGCTGTTTTAGGTAAACATTTCCGATCCAGTTCAATAATTTTACAGCTGTTACCAAACAGAAAGCTTCTCCTCCCTTCTGGTCTATTTCTAAATACAAATGTGCATTATTTAACTAGATGCAATATTGACAGATTACAATGATAGTCTGATTCATTTTTGAAGAAACCAAGTTATTGGAGCATGTTTGATTGGATTTTATGGTGGCAACATTTAAAACAACTGAAATATATTCTCAGACCTTGCTGGCATAGTGCACTAGTATCAAGCCAGAGTTATCATGAAAGTTAAAGATTTTATAAATGTTCTGAAAATTCCCCAATTTGTCTCTTCTTTCTGGCTCAGGTTAACTGAAAGCTTGAACCCAGTTTCTGCACTTCACAATTTGACAGAAACTCTTTATTGTACAGGTAAACAACAATGAGCTGTTGACATAAAATTGTCAATCTCTACTTAAAATTGTCAGTCCCTTCAACATGTTCACACACACACACACACACACACACACACACACACACACACACACACACACACACACACACACACACACACACACACACACACACACACACACGTGTTATGGGTAAAGGATAATACTAGAAAGTCGGTTCAATGGTCCCAGTCCAGTGTTAGCTGAAGTAATTCATCTGTTTGTCAGGACTTGCTGCTTGTTGGCCTCTCTCTTATCCAGATGTTCTTCCACTTCCTTTCAAGAGGCACAAAGAGACTTGCTCACAAATTTAAAAAAGATCTCTGATTTATTGATTAAAAGCCACAGCTTTCAGCAATTGTTGAGGGAAATGAAATTACCTTTTGCAGAGCTTTAGTCATTTTTAACAGCAGAGAAAACGAACACCGTGTGTCCTTCTAGAGGTCCAAAGACATCTGGCTAAATCATTCAAACCCACAAGCTGTTCAGCTCCCCAGGAGCTAATCACAGTTATTGGCAGGCAGAAGGCCTTTTTCATCCCCAACTTGTCACTACACCCCCGATCAATCTAGTGCTGCCAAAATCTCACTTTGTGTACAGCCCCTTGGCAGCAGCCTGCCTGCAGTAAGCAGTCCCACTGCTTGAAGATGCTAGGATACAGTGTCAACAAAATTTACTATAAATGTTTCCAACAAAAGCACAGACATTCCTTCAACAGTCTTTTTGTATAAATAGTCCTTTTACACTTAACTTACAATCAAAAATACTGAAAATTAAAAAAGATGCACTTGTTACAACATTACCATGCAAGCACACTGCCAGGTTTATCGAATGAGATGAGTATTAGTTGCTGCTGTGTATGGAGCTGCTCATGCCTCTATCTCACCAGTAAAACCACGTGTATTCACTGTATGCTACTGTTTAAGGTCTTTGCTACAGGAAATTCTGAATTTCTATCAGTCAGACAAATTAAACGAAGAAGTGGGAAGAACAAGGATTTTTTCTGAAAGCATTTACCTGATGCTCCATCCCAGCTGATGTCACTGGCCATTGTTCATGCCAGGGTCAGACACAAACACCAGAGACCATATCTGTCCATGGCACTGAAAGACCAAGTTTCAATCACTGGTATTTTTACTCAGTTTGGATGTAGAATGCCACAAGTTGATATTTAAATGTACAGATGCACATTCCTCGGTATACAGTTGGATGTTGGATGGATTGCAAAGTGTATACCTTCAGCAGTCAACTGAGAAAAGGAGAGTCAGAACTGTAGAAAAAAACGAGTCTGCTCAAATGCTTAAAATATTCAGATGACTTATGTAACTAAAAGGTTTTTTTCAATGTCTGAATGATATTTATACTTAAGAGTGATTAAAATTGACAGTCTTTGCAGTTAATGTGTTTTTAAAGAGGCCTTGTGCCTAGCCCTGTGGGAGGTTTCTGATGTGATCATTGCGTTAATACATTAATTGATCACTGTACTCAAAGATCAATGTAATGTTTATAGTTGGAGCTAAAGTCACTTACAAAATACAGGAAGCAGTTCAAAGAATGTTTCTTCCTCCTCTTCCTGAACTTTCTGGGCTGAGAAATAGCAAATGAAATTTAATATAGATAAGTATGAGGTCTTGCATTTTGGAAAGTCAGATCAAGGTAGGAATCTCATTGTGAACGGTAGGATTTAAGGAACAGTAGAGTCATAGAGTCATAGAAATGTACAGCATGGAAACAGACCCTTCGGTCCAACCCGTCCATGCCGACTAGATATCCCAACCCAATCTAGTCCCACCTGCCAGCACCATATCCCTCCAAACCCTTCCTATTCACATACCCATCCAAATGCCTCTTAACTGTTGCAATTGTACCAGCCTCCACCACTTCCACATTCCATACACGTACCACCCTCTACGTGAAAAAGTTGCCCCTTAGGTCTCTTTTATATATTTCCCCTCTCACCCTAAACCTATACCCTCTAGTTCTGGATTCCCCAACCCCAGGGAAAAGACTTTGTCTATTTACCCTATCCATGCCCCTCATAATTTTGTAAACCTCTATAAGGTCACCCCTCAGCCTCCGACACTCCAGGGAAAACAGCCCCAGCCTGTTCAGCCTCTCCCTGTAGCTAAATCCTCCAACCCTGGCAACATCCTTGTAAATCTTTTCTGAACCCTTTCAAGTTTCACAACATCTTTCTGATAGGAAGGAGACCAGAATTGCATGCAATATTCCAACAGTGGCCTAACCAATGTCCTGTACAGCCGCAACATGACCTCCCACCTCCTGTACTCAATACTTTGACCAGTAAAGGAAAGCATACCAAATGGAACAGTGGGAACTTGAGCAGTTCTCTGAAAGTAGAATCCCAGGTAGACAGGGCGGTGAAGATGGCTTTTGACACCCTGGCCTTTATCAGTCAGGGAACTGAGTAAACAAGCTGAGAAGTTTTGCTGCAGTTGTACAGGACATTGGTGAAGCCACACTTGGAGTATTGTGTTCAGTTTTGTTCACCTTGCTATAGGAAGGATATTAGTAAACTGGAAAGAATGCCAAAGAAATTTGCAAAGATGTTGCCAGGACTCAACGGTCTGAGTTATAGTGTGAGGTTGGACAAGCTAGGACTTTTTCCTTCAGAGCATAGGAGACTGGGGGTGGGGGATCTTATCAATCATGAGGGGCACGGGTAGGGTGAATGCACTCAGTCTTTTTCCCAACGTTGGGGAATCGAGGACTAGAGGGCATCAGTTTAAGATTAGAGGGAAAAGAACAAATGGGACTCCGAGTAACTATTTTACTCGGAGAATGGGACACATGTGGAATGAGCTGCTGCTCCTCATTCTTGTCTTCTCTGTCTTGACACGTTTGACCAGTTGGTCAACTATAAGCAGAATAACATGGTCAGTGAGATCACGCTTGCTGTGGGTGTCCCGTGAATACCATGGTCAAGTGTTGGCTGCATCCTGTAAGTCTCCACACTGTAAGTAATCTAATCTAATCCTCAATCAAAGCTCCTATTTGTACTTTCCAGAACCAGGCACCAGAAAGGGCTAACATTAATCATCTACTTCATCGCCCCCACCCCCAATCCTGTAACACACACAAACTGGGACCCCACTGAATACCCACCGTACATGCTCCACTCTCTACCACCCATGCCTGGATTTTCCTTAATTTTCAAAAGTATACTTTATTCCCCAAAATACCTTGATATGAATGTACACTCCCTCATGCAGTAACATGTGAAGAAACAAACAAGCATGGGAGTTTGATTCTATCCAATAAACAAACCCAAGACATTTCTTATTGGTACAAGACTATATTTACAGATATAGGGCCCCACAGTAGCTGAGTGATTAGCACTGCTGCCTCACAGCTCCAGAGATGTCTGGTTTGATTCCACCCTCAGGCTGTGTGAGCTTGCACATTCCCCTCGTGTCTGGGTGGGTTTCTTCCGGGTGCTCTGGTTTCCTCCCACAGTCCAAAGATGTGCAGGTTCGGTGGATTGACCATGGGAAAATCCAGGATGACAGGGATAGGATAGGCGGCATGGGTCTGGGTGGGATGTTCTTTGAAAGGTTGGTATGGCCTTGATGAGCTGAATGGTTTGTTTCCAGACTATAGGGATTCTATGATAACCTGTACATGAGGCACCATGTACTGAATGGACCCCTATTTAACAATGGGAACCAGACCTCAGATGGTGGTCTTTCTCACTGTGCCTTGGTGGCAGCTACCCCAAGCTTCAGTGCGTCCCTCAGCACATGGTCCTGGAACCTGGGATGTGCCGTCTGCTACACTCAGTCAAGGTCAACTCTTTACACTGGAAGACCAACAGGTTTTGGGAAGACTAAAGAGCACCTTTCACTGAGTAGATAGCTCTCCAGGCTCAGTCAGACTGTCCTGATCGAGGTGAACAAGCAGCATAGCCTAGACTTTGAATGTTGGAGCTTCATACGTGTGGCTGTATACTGAATCAGTTAGTGGAATCAATCCACACTTTTACCCTGCTGGGACTGGCTGGAATGAAACAACGTCGGTGTGAGATGTAAGCATTGTCTAAATTATAAGCTTGTTTTTAGCTCTTCAGGGGATAAGAACAAAACTTTCCCAGAAAATCAGTAACAATCTGATCATAATCAAATTGTCAGTGAAGGAAAAAAATCTCATCAATTAGTTTTACTCCATGATTTCCATGTGCACTTACAAAATAATATTCAATCACCAAAAGATCTTGGTAATAAATTTACAAGAACTCTTTCCAGGCTAGTCTTATGCTTTCATCAGTTACAATGAATCTGCTCTCCCTCCCATTTAAGCACTGAATAACACCGAAGACCTTGAAGATAATGTGTGATGCATTAGAGAAAGAATGTCCTGATGAAACATCCTCTAATAGTTTGTCGATAAGGTGGGAACAGGCATCTTTACAATGTAGCAGAACTTTATAATAAGTGAACAGAGTTTCAAAGCTAAAGGTTCTTGGATCTAAGCTGCCACAGAATTCAGACTGGATCAGTCAACAGTGGATTTACAGGTTACAGCAAGGGACTTTCAATCACACATCTTCAGGAATATTCGGAAGAATTCAGTCTCAGTTTAATGAGCAGATAATATGATCCATAGAAGATCACAGGCACCATTTGCTGGCCAGAAGGTTTATAATGGTACAAGAGGGAAAGAGAGGGGTGTAATGCCCAAAATAAATGCTAATATGACAGTCTGAATAATTAATGACATTCAAGCTTGTTCATTTGAATTATCTGACCATTTATTCTTTTCAAAATCTAAACTCATTCTTTTAGTAGTTCGATTACCTTATTGTAAATAAATGGTATTGACTGTGTGAGTTTACTCTCAGGTTTTTTGTCACTGCTATAATCTCTGAGGAACATTCATGCCTGGGCAGAGAAAGGCTACTGGCAGCTGTTGTGAGGAAATTTTAGGAGATTGGGAGAATCGGTAGAAATTACTGGTGCACACCTTGGCAAGGAAGTTGGTATTTCATTGTCATATCAAGCTGAGCATGTTATTTTTAAAAACAGGGTGACATTCTAGCAAGCACATGTTTGTAAGCTTTGGGATGTAATCAGCTGACAATTCCAAAACACTTGCACTTAACAAAAGTTGGAGAATTTTCAACCAATCCCTAAAGTTTTGCTGAATTCATTCATAGGATGATCACCTTGCTGTGTTGGTCAGCATTTATTGCCCAGAGGCCAGTTAAGGGTCAACTCCATTGCCCTGGCCCTGGAGTCACATGTAGGCCAGATCAGGTAAGGATAGCAGCTTCATTCCCTAAACAACATTCGTGAATAAGATGAGTTTTTCTGAAAATTGATTCATGGTCATCATTAGAATCTTTTTCCAGATGTTTATAGAACTCAAATTCCACCACGGTAGGATTTGAACCCAGGAGGCCAGGATGTTCCCTTGGTCTCTAGATTAACAATACAGTGATAATACCACCAGGCCAGTGTACAGGTCTCCAGCTTAGAATACTCATGAACTCAGTCAAATATTCAACTTTGAGGTGACAACCTCAATAACCTGAGCTTGTCAATAATGTGAAACCTTGCTTCTTGAAACCAGTCAGATGTATTGCTGAAAATAATAAGAATACATTGAGATGAACTGATGCATTTACCTGAAAATGTGTTGCTGGAAAAGCGCAGCAGGTCAGGCAGCATCCAAAGAGCAGGAGAATCGATGTTTCGGGCATAAGCCCTTCTTCCTGAAGAAGGGCTCATGCCCGAAACGTCGATTCTCCTGCTCTTTGGATGCTGCCTGACCTGCTGCGCTTTTCCAGCAACACATTTTCAGCTCTGATCTCCAGCATCTGCAGACCTCACTTTCTCCCTGATGTATTTACCTGTTCAATCGTGGGACACTGTATCATCGTTCTGGGTGCTATTCAAAGAGAGCAAGGTTCTAATGGTGGAGAAGGTGCAGGGAGGAATGGCTTGTCAAAGCTCCTTTGAAAGCACCTTCTAAACCCACGATGTCCACTACCTTGGAGGAGAAAGGCAGCAGATACCTGAGAGCACTACCTGGAGCACATTCCCTCCAAGTCACACCATCATCTATAATTGGCTCTTCCTTCATTGTCATTGGTTCAAACTCCTGGAGCTCCCACACCAGGAGCATTGTGGGTGTATCTGTACCAGAATGCACTGCAGCAGTTCAAGGCACCAGCCTACCATCTGCTCCAGGGCAATGAAAGATGAACAAGCCTGGTCAACACCTCTCCAATCCTTCAGGCAAATTTACAGAAGTGATTCAAAAGCGGTGAGCAAGGAGTTTTTTTTAAAAAACTCCATCCCTCAGTCAAAGAGAGATCAGTGAAAGAAGGTCTCATTAAGGAAATTGAATGCTAAAATTACAAATGCTAAAAATGCTTGAATGGGATAAACTCATAATATGACTTTAAATTGAGTTAGGAGATGTAGCTGGAGGTCATGTGTATAAAGTCATAAAAAACAAAAATATATTGATGTCTGAAAAAATGTCCTCACCCTCAGTGTGATAACTGTCTGAAATTACCATGTTGCATTTGGAAGAAACCCTGATACAGAGTCATAGAGATATACAACACAGAAACAGACCCTTTGGTCCAACTCATCCATGCCGACCAGATATCCCAACCCAATCTGGTCCCATTTGCCAGCACTTGGTCCATATCCCTCCAAACCCTTCCTATTCATATACCCTTCCAGATGCCTTTTAAATGGTGTAATTGTACCAGCCTCCACCACTTCCTCTGGCAGCTCATTCCATACACGTACCACCCTCTGTGTGAAAACATTGCCCCTTAAATCCCTTTTATATCTTTCCTGTCTCACCCTAAACCTATGCCCTCCAGTTCTGGACTCACCTTGAGATCTGCATTCCAGCTTTATGTTCAGAAGTTAGACCAGGAATCCCATATGTCAGGCTCCCAGACTTTCCTGGGTTTTTTTTTGGACAGAATGCTGCACTTTCTCAGTAAAAAGGAAGGGAACCTCTATAAGTTTCCTTATCCCTGTATTTGATCCAGATCTCTGATTATTTATTATAGATACCAAAGCTTTTTCAAGAACTGGATCATTGGTTCAGAATCTAATACATTTCCAGGGATCTCCCAAACCCTTCCTCATGAGAACAATGGTTGCAATATTCTACAGCCTCTCCTGACTGATGGATAGTCATTATATTTCTCCAGTCCCAAACCAACTGGTGAAGTATCAGACTGGACATTAACACTTTTCTTGATAATGGATTTAATTACAGCAAGCATCATCAAATACACCTCGATCCTACTGACAAACCCATTGCCCCAACAGTGAATCTTTATATCGTTTATAAAAATCCAAATCAACATGAATTAAAGACAGAAATGATGCCAGGAAGTAATTTTCACTTTAATTTGTCAAAAAGGATACAAATCACATAATTACGAGTGACAGTCCCTTAAAAGGTCTCTTGTAACAAAGAAAATCTCATATGGAAACATACCATTCCGCCTGGGGACCCTACAACCACACGGGATCAATGTGGATTTACCAGTTCCGTCATTTCCCCTCCCCCTAACTTCTCCCAGTCCCAGGCCTCCAACTCGGCACCACCCCCCTGACCTGTCCATCACCTTTCTAATCTATCTGCTCCACCCCCTTCTCTGACCTATCAGCCTCTCCCTCAGCTTCATTGACCTATTGCATTCCCAGCTACCTTCCCCACAGCCTCAGCCCCCTCCCATTTACCTCTCCACCCCCTTGGCCCACAAGCCTCATTCTGGTGATGGGCTTATGCCCAAAACATCGATTCTCCTGCTCCTCAGACACTGCCTGACCTGCTGTGCTTTTCCAGCACCACACTCTCAACAATTTAAATTAAAGTTTGGTTGTGGGGCTGGTGACACATTGTAGTCTCTCCAGGTCACACCAGTCACATTAACCTTCAAGAATACCAGAGATAGTAGACTCTTTCTTCAGATCGTTTTAGAAAACGCATAAAACAAATGCAGCCAAATCATGTGAGCAAGCCTCTGTACCTCCCAGTAACATCCCAGAAAAACTTTTAAATGACAAATTTGGTTTTCTGGAGTGACTGTGCACTCGAACCATTATGGGAGCTACAGTCACTGAAAACCTCCCGTGGACACTGCAGTGTCTCTTTCTAAGTGCTCGAAGCTTTTTGTATCGACCTGTTCTGATGTACCACTGGGGCAGGTCTGAACTCGAGTCAAAGTTTCTGACTCAAACACTACCACTGAACCACAAAGGCCTCAAGATATCTTCAACTCAACCTGTTGAGATATAATGAGATCTTGAACCCAGGTGTCCTGGCTCAGGGGGATGGACACTATAACCCACAATATGAGACCTTATAAGCGCTTTGAGATATTTTAAATCAACCTGCCTAGGGATGTTATGACACAGGTCTGAAGCAGATGGAATTTGAAAACTGGCCTTCTGGCTTAGAGATAGGGATGCTACCACAAAATAAAGGCTCTAGGTGCTTTTTCTATAGTATGTGCTCTAAGTATTTTATTAAACAATGTCTTTTATCTCTTTATCCTTAATATTATTAAAATATTATTGACACATCACTGGTATTCCATTTTGAAAAATCCCTTTAAAACATTGACCATTGGGAGGGTTAATAAAAAGCTATGGGTTTTGCTGCTGGAACTGTCCTTCCCACTGAGCTGCTTGTCTCCTTCTGCACTCAATTATTGCCCACATAGAGAAATCTGCAGGTTATTGTTACAGGGTAACCTTTAAACAGAAACCATATGTCGACAGTAATAAGTACTCTCAATTCTTGGCGAGGTGCCATGACTACACTGGTAACTTAATCCAGTCTGCCTGAAAGAACGGAAAAGTAAAACCAGCAATTAGACGGGACCTTGGAGTTTTACCTTTGGGCTTGGTCATCCTGGAGGCTTTGAAAATTCAGGCTATGCTCTTTGTTCAATTACAGCTCCACATTTTTATGTTCTTTCACAAAGGGGCATCCATGAAACAGACACAATTCAATCAACGTTATGCTGTTTGAATTCAGAAATTCACGCACATAAGCATGGACATTATAAATTGTTGAATATTTATCTCAAAAATATTTTTAAAGAGAATAGCAGCAGGGAATTCTTAAAAAGAAACTCACATTTTCTGCCATTTTCCAAACACACAAGTGGTCTGTTGGAGGAGGAATGCAATCCACGTGTACACAGAAATACTGACCCTTCACCCAATCAGGCCCTTCGAGGTTTGAGGACATGGGAAATCAGAGCAGGGGCCTGAGGCCACTTTGCCATTCAGTAGATCAAGGCTGATATCCCATTTCAGCACTACTTTCCTGCACTATCCCTGTGTTTTCATAAGTAGAAATTTATCAAACAGAGTCTTGAACATCTTCAAGGACTGAGCTTCCCCAATCTGTGGAGCAGAGTTGGCCAAACATTCACTCCCCTTCGAACAAGGGATTCTCCTCATCTCAGTCGTAAATGACCTGCCCTACATTCTTAGGTAATTACTTCCAGTTCTAAACACAACACCACAACTGCACCTCCCCCCCCCCCCCCCGCCCCCCCCACCACAGCTCAGTACCTCAGCCAGGGACTAACATCCTTCCTGTATCTCCAACTCCTCCACCACTGACTCCTAAAACAGATCAACTCTCATTCAATGGGATGAGGAAGGAATTGGCTAAATTAAACTGAGAACACAAGTTATACGGTGCAGCAGTTGAGAAGCAGCAGAGGACTTTCAAAGGGATTTTTCACAGTGCTCAAGGAAAGTATATTCTGGTCAAAAACAAGGCTAGCAAGGGGAGGAAGAGCCAGCCTTGGATAACCAGGGAAATAAAGGAAGGCATCCAAATAAAAGCTCAGGCTTATAAAGTAGCCAAGTGGGAAATTGGAGGATTGGGAAAACCGTAAAAAGCAACAAAGAACCACCAAGCAGGCAATAAAGAAAGGAAAGCGAGATTATGGATGTAAACCAGCACAGAATATAAAACCAGGTAGGAAAAGGTTTTATAAATATATTAAATGGAAAGAGTTGGCTAAAGTGGACGTAGGTCCCTTGCAGGATGAGAAAGGGGAATTAATATTGGGTGATGCTGAACCAGCCGAGGCCGTGAATAACTATTTTTTGTCAGTCTTCAAAGTGGAAGATGTGTCAAACACGCCAAAGAAGGATGTTAGGGATACAATGGGAGGTGAGGACCTCAATTCAATTGTTATCACTAAAGGGATGGTGTAGAACAAACTTGATGGTGTCAAGGTAGAGAAGTCCCCTAGTCCCAGGGTGCTGAAAGAAGTGACAGAAGTTATAGTCGATGTGTTTGTGGTAATTTCCCAAAATTCACTGGCAGGTCCCAGTGGACTGGAAGACAGCGAATGTCACACCGTTGTTTAAAAAAGGGTGTAGGCAAAAGGCAGGTAACTCTGTAATTGAGTAAATGCTGAAGGCTATCGTTGAAGAAGAAATGGTGAGACACCTGGATGGAAAGGGTTCCAACAGACAGACACAGCATGGATTCAGGAAGGGAAGATTGTGTTTGACAAACTTACTGGAGTTCTTTGAGGATGTAACAAGAGCAGTGGATGGAGGGGAACAGGTGGATGTTGTATACTTGGATTTCTAGAAGGTGTTCGATAAGGTGCCACATAAAAGACTCATCCCTAAGATAAGAATGCATTGGAGCTGTGGAGAATATACTAGCATGGATAGAGGACTGGCTAACCAATAGACAGCAGAGAGTTGGAATAAATGGGTGTTTCTCAGGTTGGAGATCAGTGGTGAGTGGGGTGCCACATGGGTCAGTGTTGGGCCTGCAATGTTCATGATGTATATCAATGGTTTGGAGGAGGAGACCGAGTGTAGCATATCCAAGTTTGATGGTAACACTAAACTGAGTGGAAAGGCAAACTGTACAGGGGATGTGGAGGGTCTGCAGAGAGATTTAGATTGGTGAAGTGAGTCGGCAGATGGAGCACAATGTTGGTAAATGGGAGGTTATCCACTTTGGAAGTAAAAATAGCAGGTCAGAGTATTATTTAAATGGTGAAAGATTGTAGCATGTTATTGTGCAGAGGGACTTCGGAGTGTTCATACATGAATTGCTAAAAGTTGATCTGCAGGTGTAACAGGTAATCAGGAAGGCCAACAGAATATTGGCTTTCATTGCTAGAGTGATTGAATTTAAGAGCAGGGGGGTTCTGCTGCAATTGGACAAGGTGTTGGTGACAATGTATGCAGGCTTGGTCTACTTAACTAAGCAAAGATCCACTTGCTATTGAAGGATTCCACTTGGAGTATTGTCTGCAGTTCTGGTCTCCTTACTTGAGGAAGGATATACGGGCTTTGGAGGCAATGCAGAGGAAGTTCACCAGGTTGATTCCAGAGATGTGGGGGTTACCCTGTGAGGGGAGGTTGGGACTGTACTTGCTAGAATGAGAGGTGATCTTATAGAAACATGTAAAATTATGAAAGGGATAGATAAGACAGAGGCAGGCAAGTTGTTTCTGCTGGTGGGTGACACTAGGACTAGGGGACATGGCCTCAAGATTAGGGGGAGTAGATTTAGGACAGAGATGAGGAGGACCTGCTTTTCCCAGAGAGTGGTGCATCTATGGAATTTTTGACCCAAGGAAGCAGCTTCAATAAATATATTCAAGACACAGTTGGATAGGTTTTTGTAAGCTAGGGGTATTAAGGGTCATGGGGATAATGCAGGTAGGAGGAGCTGAGACGATGGTTAGGACAGCCATGATCTTAATGAATGGTGGAGCAGGGTCGATGGGCCAAATGGCCTACTCCTGCTTCTGTTACTAAGAAACTATGAATAATTCTTCTAAACTCTAGAGAATACAATCCCACTTTATTTAATCTTCCCTGCTCGGACATTCCCTCTGTTCCAGGGATTGGATTAGCAAATACGCAGTGCAACCCTTCAATAGCTAGTGGATCTTTGCTTAGTTAAGGAGACCAAGCCTGCACACATTACTCGGAGCGTACCTCACCAAGATGCTACCTCGTCGATGGATAGTTTGGAAAGATTTAAAGAGAAGGGGAAGAAGAAGCTTGTGAAAAGCTTAGAAGCAAGGAACAATATTCATCCAGCTTTGAAGAAAGAGGACTCAGAACCTAGACAACATTTTTCCCGATGTGTTGATGCAGCAGTGGCTCCTGCGCTGGTGGAGACTTTGTAAATGATCCAGGGCTGGAAGTGTTTGTGTTCACATACCTGCTACCCTTCGACCCTAACATCGGTCCTTAAATATACTACGAGATTACAGAAATACTCCTGCAGGGAAGGAACCAGCTTCTACTTTCTACATTGGAACTGACCAGGTACTGTCCACATCAGTGAGCATTGCAATTCCACTTAACCAGATTGATCAATGCAACAACAAAAACCTTGAATTTATGTAGCACCTTTAACATCCTATCGTGCTTTACCAAGCAAAATTTGGCATTGAGCCACATTAGGAGAGATTGGGAATGATAATCTCAAGCTTGCTGAAAGATTTTGGAAATGTTTAAAAATGAGGCAAAGATGGATAAGATGGAAATTCCAGAATATGTTCCAGGAAGCTGCAGATTCTACTGTCAACGGTGGAGCAGTTACAATGGGGGTTGTACAAGAGGGCAGACTTACAGGAGGACTAAGATGTCTGAGTGTTGTGGGATGGGTTGTGCTGACACAGAGAGGAATGTAGGGACTGGTGGAGATGACAGTGATAAGAAGGAGCGAGATTGTACAGGGATTTGGAACAATCAGATGTTGCCTAATCAGGAGGCGGTGTTGGTCAGTGAGCACAGAAAGGCTTTGATGAATTGGATGGAAGAGGAGCTGAGGGGCAAGAGCTGGTCGAATAAACCAAATTTTTGGATCGTTCACCATGCATGTTTCTAATTCTGTCCATAGACAATGATGTCATTTCCTGTAGCCCATTGTCATCAGAGAAGAACTGGAGACAGAATGGAGCTAATCCCCTCAAGGACGGTCAGCTCATCCCCAAAAAGCCTGGAATTTGGAGAGAGGGTTGGATACTTTTGGTAAAAGACAAAGCAGGAGTGACTGAATTCAATCTCCCTGGTTTCTGGGTACAATGTGCACGCTGTAGGCATGGAAAACATGGACAATCTTCTTTTCATCTTGTTTGCTAAAGAATTCTAACCATCATTTCCCATGGCCCAAACCCCATATCCTGTCGATGTGCCCAGTGCCATGATGGTATTTCTCTCTTACCCACATTGTCCTCAATGACAGGGAAAAACCTCCCAATCCTGGAGGGTGAATTTGCAGCTTCCAGAGGAACCTCGGCTGTGGAGCTGGATGTTACCTGCCCCTGTGGAGGGTGTGTTTGGGGTAGTAGGAGGTCAGCATGTACCATTGGGAGGTTACATGTCTAATCCAGCAAAGACTAGCCACAATTTCCGGGGTGGGGTGGGGGGGGGGTCGGGCTCTAGATCTAACTTTCTCTAGAATCCCTGGTATTTACAATGTGGAGCGGCCTTTTGCCCTGGCACTGCCCATGGTCAAACTCGGACTCTGCCAGGACCTTGTCCAGAGGATGGGCAGAGGAGCTCCATTTACCAGCCACAGTTGGCTGGGCACTGACCTTCCTTCAGTGGTTCGGTCACATTGTCTGGAGTCAATGGGAGACTGTCAAGCAAACACTAATCTCAGTCTTGAAGTAAGCTCCACAAACATTCAGATAAATCTCCTGCAACATCAGCCCTGATGGACAAGGCACTGAAAAGCGCTTCTCCCATCAGGTCCTGTTTTCTTAATTATCAAACAGGCAATGTTGCACATGAGCTGAAAATGTGTTGCTGGAAAAGCGCAGCAGGTCAGGCAGCATCCAAGGAACAGAAATTTCGACGTTTCGGGCATAAGCCCTTCATCGGGAAACGTCGATTCTCCTGTTCCTTGGATGCTGCCTGACCTGCTGCGTTTTTCCAGCAAGACATTTTCAGCTCTGATCTCCAGCATCTGCAGTCCTCACTTTCCCCTCGAATGTTGCACATGAGGACAAAACATAAACATTACAAAGACTTTCTGGGACGTTCCTCGAAGCTCAACATTGACGTTAATGATTGGGAGCAACTTGTTACCAACCACCCAAAATGGTGGTGTCTTGTCCATCAAACCATATCCCACTTTGGGTCCAAATAACTCAACGATGAGACAGAACAGCAGCCCAGAGAGAAACTACAGGAAGTAAATTTTGCTGTCCAGATCCCGTTGCCATGGAGACATTCAGTTCCAGTCACAGGTTGAGAACCATCCGGTTCAGACACACAACAACCACAGCAGAAAATTATCACATTGATCGATATCAGCCTCAAACTGAGGGCCAGTCCATGATGACTGGTCCCTTCCCAAGCAGCCTGTGTTAGGAGGGACCTGAGCACTGAATGAGGGGTGATGGGGAGCATTAAATGAGTCACATATTGTCTTCACACTGATTCCCAATGAAAGTCACATTTCTCAACCAGTGCAGGATCATGGGAAATAAATTGAAAATTAAGCTATATTCCTTCAGAACTGCTGGACAATCATGAAACATTTATCATTTGCAGCTTATGTAAATAATGTAAAAATTCTTTCTGAACTAAATTACATATTTTAGTGCAAATCACACATGGCAATAAAAGCAATGGCATGATGTTTTTAAAATAGACTGTGCTCCATTCATGGAATGGAACCAAATTTTCTGAAGAAATTGAATTGGTGGAGGGAAATGTTGATTGAATCACATTCGGAAACTGGAGATTCAAGTTTCAGATTCTAAAGACTGTTTTTCACAGCTCCAAGCCGAGACTTTGAATTCCAGTCTCCAATTAATCCATTCATTTGGCAGGTTGAAGTTCTGTTTGCTGTAACATTTCAGAATTAAGTCTACAACAAAAAGGAAACACATGCCTTTGGCTTCAGGACCAGGTGAAGGTGATTCAGATTAAGCTGCTTTTCCTGCACAAGATTGTAGAGAGTTGTAGGAACAGGGCAATGGGGCATCGATGCACTGGGATTGAGTGGCAGCTGTGAAAAGGGAACAGGGGAGGACTGACTGGGGGAGGAGGAGAGAGAGAGAGTTGGCAGATCAAAAAGGCTGCTTGGAGATACAGCAGTAAAGCTGAATTACATAGGGAAGGTCATTGTCCACAGGCTGAAGGTCAAGTAAGATCGTACCTTTGACAGAGGTTCGATCCCACTGTCAGGAACCTGTGAGTGAGGTCAGGAGTTGGCCACCAGAATCTGACATTTGACAAATGCATGTTGGATAAACTTAAATCACATCACAACAATCTGATATGGAATGAAGTCAAAAGGGAATCAATATTGGATTCGGTAACAAATTTGAAACTCTGTGTAAAATGATTAGCTGTACTAACGATACCAACAGCAATGCAATCAAACAGGGACAGTTGAAAAGGCACTTAACAAAAGGTACAAATGGCTCCAACAATGGTTTTAAGACAGAGGGATGCAAGGTGTTGCTTGTTTAAAAGAGCAATTGGAAAGATGCAGGTTTTATAAATGATGATGAATTTTCTACTGAACGAATTTGATAAAAGCTGTATTGTTAGTAGAAACACTGCTCAGTGTGTTCAGTTAATGCACAGCAATAATCGCCAAAGTTAATCACAGATTTAACTCTGCAATTAAAACAGTAAATGATAAATCCGAGGAAGCTCTTGTCAAGTCAGACAATGCTGAGGTTTGAGCCCACCCTGGTCACTGTCCAGTTTGGCTTTTTTGTTCATTCCTGGGATGGGGAGCATCACTGGCTGGGTCAGCAATTAATACCCATCCCCAATTGCCCTGGAGGCTGCTGAGAGAAGGAGAGATTCCATGACAGGGCAACGTGGGCAAGAGGAACAGAGCTGATCCATGGCAGCAAGGTCTACATTATGAGAAAATATTAGACAAACTTTGACTTTTCAGAAACAAACTATTTGCCATTTAGATAATGTTAACTATTTCTCAACCCATGACCTTCACAGCTGGGTGGACACGCCCCCAGCCCTGATTGGATGCTCGATACTCCCAACTGATCTCAGACTGGATTCCGATTCATCTTCAGTAAGTGGATGTAGGATTGCTCACTGAGCTGAAAGGTTCATTTCCAGACATTTCGTTAACTTACTCGGTAACATCTTAAGTGGGCCGCATGTGAAGCAAAGCTGAAAATTCCTGCTTTCGATTTATATGTTTGGGTTTCTTTGGGTTGGTGATGTCATTTCCTGTGGTGATGTTATTTCCTGTGTTGAGGTCACTTCCTGTTCCTTTTCTCAGGGGGTGGTACATGGAGTCTAACTCGATGTGTTTGTTGATAGAGTTACTGTTGGAATGCCGTGCTTCGAGGAATTCTCGTGCGTGTCTTTGTTTGGCTTGTCCTCGGATGGATGTGTTGTCCCAGTCAAAGTGATGTCTTTCCTCATTTGTATGTGAGGATACTAGTGAGAAAGGGTCATGAACACCAACTAGCCACAAAAAAAACATGATCCACTCTCACTAGTATCCTCACATACAGACGAGGAAGGACATCACTTTGACTGGGACAACACATCCATCCGAGGATAAGCCAAACAAAGACACGCACGAGAATTCCGAGAAGCATGGCATTCCAACCATAACTCTATCAACAAACATATCGAGTTAGACCCCCATCTACCACCCCCTGAGAAAAGGAACAGGAAGTGACCTCAACACAGGAAATAACATCACCAACCCAAAAAAACCCAAACATATAAATAGAAAGCAGGAATTTTCAGCATTGCTTCGCATGAGGCCCACTTAAGATGTTACCGAGTAAGGTAACGAAATGTCTGGAAATGAACCTTTCAGCTCAGCGAGCAATCCTACATCCAAAACCTCACACTGAGTTACAGATCTTCTCAAAATCTTCCATAAATGACCTCAGATGAGTTGAGTACTCCTACTCTTTGACTGACTGGACCCTATCCTTTCAGTTGCTGACTCTCCTGTTGCAGGTGTCAGCTGTGGCTCAGATTTTAATGCTCTGCTCTCTGTGGTGGAAATCACTGGGTTCAAATCCCACAAACAGGAGGCTGCTCTTCAGTGTAGGTGAACGTGCCATTTTTCTGATGAGATCTCTTTATAGGCCCCCATTGATGGGCTTGAGAACATCTCGTGGCATGAGGAGGGCAATTAGCCCCAAAGTCCTGTCAAATGTTTACCCCATCGGTCTCTATCATTCAAGTGGGTAGCTGGTTATTAACACACTGCTCCTTGTGCAGTTTTTCTGTGCGTTGACTGCTGCATTTACTTCAAAGGAAACCACCCGAAAGTCCTTCATTGATCAGAAACTGAGATGTCTAGTGTTTGTGAAAAGTGGATATTTATAAATAAGTTGTTTTCTCCTTTTCTTTTTCAATCAGCCATTGTAAAAGATCAATTGTTTTAACTGTTGGTAAATTGCAATCATTAAACAGTTTTCATATTATCAAGTCTTCTTTCATTTGACTGGTGGAAAGAAGCTTGTATGATTAGATAATTAATGAGGTGATAATTGAATTGAATTAGCTTTATTGTCATGTGCTCTAATGAGTCCAGGAAATGTGTATAGTCAATGCATTACAGCACCATTTTACATGCGAAGGCCCCAGGTTGTCTCATCACTGACTATCTGCAAAAAGTACTAACTTCAAGCTCGTTTATTTTTAAGTTACAACTGTTATGGGGACAGTAATTTATTGGGACCTGACTGTTATGTGTTTATTGGGATCTGATCTTTCCCAGTTGGCCCACAGTGTAACATACCAGTTAAGGTTTCGAGATATTCCTTCAACTTGACATAATCCAAAAAGTCTTCAAAATGACAATGTTACTTATTGAATTTGTTGGTGGAATTGTTGTGCTGTCAAGAAGGTATGCTCTTTCTCCTTCAGGAGAATCACATTAAATCCAACCCTGTACACATTCATAGTCAATAATTGCCTGGTGATTATACAGAAAGGGCTCTGTGACAACAAGTAATTACAGAGTGCGAGCTTCTGAAATCTACAACATGTTTTGGCCAAAATGTGTTTGTATTTTTCTCAGCTCTATCCTTTTAACCGACTTTACAAAAGGAAATGATTTCAAATTGTCTTCCAGTCAGGAGAGGAGGGGACACAGCTCCTTCTGCTTTCCTTTTTAACTCTGTCTCATTCAGTCACGACATTTAGCTTTTTAATCTATCCCTTTCTCAACATGTAAGGATCACAGTTTAAAGGTTTTTAACCAGACTAATAAAGAATAGGAACCAAGTCCAAATTTGTTTTTGTATGAAAGAGACTGGAATGTTATTTTCAGAAGAATCAAAGACATGACAATGAACACACACAAATCCTGCTCCTCGGATGCTACCTGACCTGCTGCGCTTTTCCAGCACCACTCTAATACAGACTCTGGTTTCCAGCATCTGCAGTCCTCACTTTTGCCTACCCCAGTGTGGTGGGGTGGGGTGGGGGAGGGGAGGGGAGGGGAGGGGGTGGTCAGGACTATCAAGTACAAATGGAAAGGTAGAGGTCACTAGAGTTTACAAAGTAAAACCTGACTTCCAGCTGCTTAGCTGGCATCTGATTTCTTCAGGAATGGCAAGATTTGCAGATACCAGATTTCTGAATAAATAGTGGTTTGTCCAAGTTGCTTTATTCCTACCATGAATTGGAGATGCCGGTGTTGGACTGGGGTGTACAAAGTTAAAAATCACACAACACCAGGTTATAGTCCAACTGGTTTAATTGGAAGCACACTAGTTTTCAGAGCAATGCTTCTTCATCAACCACCTGATGAAAATTCGGTGCTCCGAAAGCTAGTGCTTTCAATTAAACCTGCTGGACTATAACCTGGTGTTGTGTGATTTGGAATTTTATTCCTACCAGCCTTTGTTTGCTGAGATTGAGAGAGAGTGTGTGTGTGAGAGAGAGAAACAGAGACAGAGAGAAACAGAGAAAGACAGGGGTTTCTGTATCCTTGTTGGGATAAATCCATGTCATTTTCTCTTCCTTTGTTGGTGCAGGAAAGCTACTGAAATGTGGCTCATTTGTTTATTCCCAGTCTAGCTTCATTGTTTTTTTGCAAACTGAAAATTCCGGAGGTAACCTTTCATTTCTCAATCTGAAAACCTATTTTGCAAGTCTGAATAAAACAAGAGAAATGAGCTTCTTGATGCCTCACTGAGATTCAATATGGCTCAATTAAAATGTTAATTCAGAGAGAGTCAGTTTTGTATATTCCATGTGGGTTCCTGAACTTGTCAGGTGATCATGATGTGGAGATGTCAGTGTTGGAGCAGGTCGGCTACACCTGACAAGGAGCAGAGCTCCCAAAGCTTGTGATTTCGACTAAATCAGTTGAGTATAACCTGGTGTCATGTGTCTTCTGACTTTGTCAGGTGATCACAGCAGCCATTTCAAAGTCTGGAAGTATCACATCTTGAAGTCAAATGATGAAAGTTGAATACTGACAGCCCATTTTTACCATCATCATAACAATAGTTATTAATTTCTTGATGTTTATAGAATTATGTTGAAAGTAAAACAGATGCTGTGTTGGCGACGTAACGATGGTGACAGTTCCACTGAAACATCATGAACTGGAGCTGGTGGAGGATGTGAGATACCCTGAGGCATCGACAAACTGCAATGTACATTGTCATTCACTTTATCATTCTGATTGCTGACTAGCCCATGGTCAAACCCTTCCCCCAAACAGAAATGGATTGGAACTGCAGAGGCTGGTAAACACACATCAATTATTCTGATGATGGTCGAGGAATAAGTAATGGTGATATATCCAGACAGTTCGCCACCTAAAGACAACCAGGTTCATCAAATACTTAACAGTTATTCACTGCTCAAGTGAGTGCATTTATGATCTGGAACTCCATGCAGTTTTATTTTGCTCTAATGGTAATTAAATGCACAATTAAGGAACTGTCTGTCAAATTAATGTGATTGAGAAGTTTGTGATGATTTCTTTGAAAAGTTTCCAAAAATAAAAAACGAGACCATGTGACGTTAACTATGGAACCAAATCCCAGTGAACATCAAAGTTATCAAAGACATCTTTGAAGATTGAAATTTTTAAAAACAGCAATGTTTATATATAATATAAAATATACATACGTGTATCCAAGGGAAATAGTCTGAGGGCATCTGAGGTAGCCAGATATAACAATATTATTATAAAAAGGACAAGCTTCTCAGTTGTTCCATTTGCCTTTATTGCATTGGCCTTAGTCTCTCGCTCTCCTTTACACCCTGGAGAGTGTGGAATAGTTGTGGGGAGGTGGTGGGTTAGTGGGAAACTCTCTGGATCAGTAATCCAGAATCCCAATCAAATAGAAATGGAAATTGCTGGATAAACTCAGCAGGTCTGGCAACTTTTGTGGAGAAAGAATAACAGAGTTAATGTTTCAAGTTCAGTGACACTGCTCTGAACTTGTTCTGAAGAAGGGTCAATGGACTTGAACCATTGACTCTATTTTTCTCTCTCCACAAATGTTGCCTGACCTGCTGAGTTTCTCCAGCACTGTCTGTTTACACTTGCTTCAGATTTCCAGCATCCACAGGTTCTTTGTTTTATTTGAATGCTCTGAAACCATGGGTTCAAATCCTTTGGTTCACGAATCTTCATTAGGGAAGGAAATCTCCCATCCTTACCTGGTCTGGTCTATACGTGACTCCAGACCCACAGCAATGTAGTTGATTCTTGACTACCCTCAGAAATGGTTCAGTGATGCATTCAGTTCAAGGGCAACTCGGAATGGACTATCTATGTTGGCTTTGCCTTTTCTGATACAAGAAAGTGATGAACCTGAAATTCATTTAATTTCTTCCATTGTCTGATTTAGGAGCAACACCCACAGTTATCCAACTGTCACTGCAATCAATGTCAACATTTAAAGGCATGTTCTACCCTGCCCCATCCCATAATCATAAAATAATTCCTCATTTTTCTATTTCAATACATCACTTTATTTTAAGAATGATTTCAAACTGACGCCGTGCTCAGGATAATTCGGAAATTCCTGTTGTGAGTGTGACCCTGCTGACCTTTAATGAGGAATCGTTTGGCTATTGGCCCAGTTGTTGGGAGTAATTTGAAAATGAATTGAGTATTGGGGGTAGGGATGGTTTCAGGGGTTGGTGAGGAGGCACCAATCCATCTTCTGGTGTCCCAAAATATCATCTCTCCAAAACACGCGGGAGCAGAGAAAGGCCATTCAACCCACTGAGTCTGCTCTACCATTCAACGAGATTATCGACTGTTAGCAAGTAACTGGGCAACTGGCAAGTGGGAGGCTTTCAAAAGTGAGATAACAAGAGTTCAGAGACTGTATGTTCCTGTTAGAGTGAAGGGCAAGGCCAGAAGGAGTAGGGACCATTGGATGACTAGAGATAGCTGATCATGAATAAGAAGAAGGCATATATTAGGTACAGACCAGTAGGACCAAGTGAATCACTTCAAGAGCATAAGGAGAGTAAGGGCATTCTTAAATGGGAAATCAAAAGGTCAAACAGGGGCTATAAGATAGCCTTGGCAGTTAAGGAGAAGGGTCATGCAAAGAGATTCTACAAGGACATGAAGAACAACTAAGAAGAGAATAGAGCCTCTTAAAGATCAACCAGGTCATCTTTGTGTGGAACTACAGGAGATGGGAGGGGGAAAATTGCAGGACCCCTGGCAGCGATATTTGTATCACCTTTGGCCTTGGGGGAGGTGGTGGAGGACTGGACAGTGGCTAATGTTGTGCCCCTTTTTCAGAAAGGCTGTAAGGAGAAGCCTGGGAACTATTGACTGGTGAGTCAACGCCAGTGGGGAGTAAGTGGTTGGACAGGATTTGGGGATTCAGGAGGTGAGTTACTCACAGCTGGGTTCCTCACCTCTGCCTTGCCCTTATAACATTGCAGTTAGGTGCTGAGTTCAGTTGAGTTTCTGGTCATTGGTAACCACCAGGATGTTGTCAGTGGGAGGATAGAGTGATGCTAACACCACTGAATGTCAAGGAAGGTGTTGGATTGTCTCTTATTGAAGATGGTCATTGCCCGGCCTTTCTGTGACATGAATGTTACTTGTCAGACCCAGCCTGGATGTTGTCTAGACCTTGTTCCGTTTGGCTATGGACTGTTTCAGTATCCGAGGGGCTGTGCGTGGTGCTGAACATTGTGCAATCATCAGCAACAATCCCCATTTCTGACCTTATCATGGAGGGAATGATGAAGCAGGTGAAGATGGTTGGGCCTGGGACACTACCCTGAGGGACTCCTGCAGAGATGTCTGGAGCTGAGAGGACTGACCTCCAACAACCACAAACACCTACCTATGTGCCAGATATGATGCCAACCAACAGACAGTTTGTCCCCTGATACCCAGTTTTGCTTGGGGCTCCTTGATGCCACACTCAGTCGAATGCAGCCATCCCTCTCCCCTCCCCTCTGGAATTCAGCCCTTTTGTCCAGGTTTGACCCAAGGCTGTACTGAGGTTAGGGGCTGAGTGGCCCTGGCAGAATCCAAACTGGGCATCACTGAGTGGGTTATTACTGAGCAGGTGCTGCTTGATAGCTCTGTTGGTGACACCTTCCATCACTTTACTGAGGATCGAGAGTCGACTGATGGGGTAGGAGTTGGCCGGGTTGGATTTCTCCTGCTTTCTGTGTGCAGGACATCCCTGGGCAGTTTTCCACGTTGTCGGGTAGATGCCAATGCTGTAACTGGAACTGCTTGGTGAGGGGAGCGGCAGGTTCTGGGGCACAAATCTTTAGTACAATTGGCTGAACATCCTCCTTCAGCTCGGTACAATTCTGTGAATCTGTGAACTATTTAAGCTTAAGCAATATTAATGCAAGAGAAAGTGAGGTCTGCAGATGCCGGAGATCAGAGTTGAAGAGTGTGGTGTTGGAAAAGTGCAGCAGGTCAGGCAGGATCCCAGGTGGAGGAGAATCGACATTTCAGGCATAAGCCCTTCATCAGGAATCAATATTAATGCAGTCAATATCTCCTCTTCCAGCAACAATCTGCATTCATATAGCACTTATACCAAATAAAACATTGGAAAGAATGTCACAGGAACATTAACATTGTCACTGTCTCGAAAAGGTTGAGCTTTTTGTGGAGGGACAGGGAAAGACTTGGCCGCTTCCTGATGAAGGGCTTTTGCCTGAAACATCGATTCTCCTGCTCCTTGGATGCTGCCTGACCTTGACCTGCAACACATTTTCAGCTCAAGGTGAAACAACTGAAATGGGTGATACCCTAAAGTCTCAAATTGTTGGAATGATTCTCAAAGAGTTGAAAGACAGGGAGAAGTTCTAAACATCAAAATGTGTCGTAGCAAAAAAATATTCATCCCCAGTCATCTCCCTCTCTTATGCCCGTAACACAAAAATACCAATGTCCTGGTGTTTTCCCACTGCCTCTAAATCCATGGAAACTCATGTTTTGGTCCTCCCCCAGCAAACATCTCAAACTTAATCGATGAAGACTGTCAGTAAACCTTTCAGAGAGATGTCGATCATTTTGTTGTCCACAGTGAGCTGAATGGTGCCACTCAGACAGACATTGACAGAACAAATAAAACTGATGCTTCGTGAGCAAAGACAGCATTTCCTTTCGGACCTGCTTACAGCTACACAGTTAGGACTTTAACGAAAGTCTGAAATTCTGCTTGTCCTGTCTGGGTTTGTGTTGGGAGACTGAGCACCTGTGAGTGCAGTAGGTGCCTTTGTGAGAAGCCAGTAGTGTATTCACAACTCCCTCAATGATGTGTTCACAAGACCAAACGTGATGTAGTTACAGCTGGAGCAAGTGAAAGGGATTAATCATCACAACTTGTAATTTCCAAAGAAATGTTTTCAGTTTTCTGTTGCCTCTTAGGTAGGAGAATGGAAGCTGGAAAAACACTGTAAAATGACTGTTTCTCAATGTTAATCCTCGCTTTCTCCCAGTCACCTTATAGAGTCATAGAGTCAGATAGCATGGAAACAGGCCCTTCGGTCCAACTCATCCGTGCTGAACACGTTACCCAAATTAAACGAGTCCCATTTGCCTCCATTTGGCCCCTATCCCTCTAAGCCTTTCTTACTCATGTACCTATCCAAATGTTATTTAAATATTGTAACTGAACCAGCATCTACCGATCATTCCACACACAAACCATTCTCTGTGTGAAAAGGTTGTCCCTCAGGTCCCTTTTAAATCTTTCTCCTCTCACCCAAAACATATGCCCCTTAGTTTTGAACTCCCCCACCCTGGGGAAAAGACCTTCGCTATTCACCTTATCTATGCCCCACATAATTTTATAAACCTCTGTAAGGTCAACCCCCTACACTCCAGTGATAAAAGTCTCAGCCTATGCAGCCTTTCGTTATAATTCAATCCCTCCAGTCCCAGCAACATCCTGGTAAATCTTTTCTGAACCCTCTCCAACTTAATAATATCCTTCGGGATAGCAGAGTGACCAGTATGATTAGATTAGATACAGTGTGGAAACAGGCCCAACAAGTCCACACCGATCCGCAACCCAACCAGACCCATTCCCCTACATTTACTCTTTCACCTAACACTACGGGCAATTTAGCATGGCCAATTCACCTAAGCTGCACATTTTTTTTGGACTGTGGGAGGAAACTCACACAGACATGGGGAGAATGTGCAAACTCCATACAGAGAGTCGCCTGAGGCGGGAATTGAACCCGGGCCTCTAGCGCTGTGAGGCAACAGTGCTAACTACTGTGTCACCATGCCGCCCAAAGTACTTCCACGGTATTCCAAAAGTGGCCTCCCCAACATCCTATACAACCTCACTGTGACATCCCAACTCCTATACTCAATGTTATGAGTAATGGTGGGGCGTATGGTAAACTCCTTCTTAACCAACCTGTCTACCTGTGATGCAATTTTCAAAGAACTATGTACCTGAATCCTTATGTCACTGTGTTTCACAAAACTGCCCCAGACTGTACCATTAACTGTGTAACTCCCACCCTGGTTTGTTTTACCAAATTGCAATACCTCCCATCGATCTAAATTAAACTCCATCTGCCACTCCTCTGCCCATTGGCCAAATTGATCAAGATCCCTTTGTAATCTTCGATAACCTTCCTCACTGTTGAAATGATGACAGTGATTTAAAAATTACAGAAGTCAGGAACCAGAGAATGAGCAACAATAGATCAAAAACAAATGCAGAAATTGCTGGCAAAACTCAGCAGGTCCGCAGCATCTGTGGTGAGAGAAAGAGTTAATGTTTTGAGTCTGGAATGACGCTTCTTAAGAGCTCAATTGCTCTCCAACAGGTGCTGCCAGACTTACTGAGTTTCTCCTGCAATTTCTGAGTTTGTTTCAGTTTGGCAGCATCTGCAGTATTTTGCCTTTCTTTGCGATGTTTCATGGTAACAAAGTGTGGTTCATGGAAATAAAATCAGACGTGATACTGACAGAAAACAAACTGTCCTCAAGAGTGCAACTTAAATTAACCCGATCAACGGAGATCCACATATAGGATCATGGAATTGTGAAGATCAGATAGCTCATGGAGTACAAGGGACAGAGACAATGTGGATACAAAATTGGCTGGAGGTTTGCAAACAGAAGGTAAAAGTCAATAGGTATTTCCCAATTGCGGAAATGTGGGTTAAAATCTTGGATCTTCCTCTCTAACAGCACTGTGGAGTCCCTACACCACACAGACAACAGCGGTTCAACAAGGCAGCTCATGAACACCTTCTCAAGTTAGTGAGAGATGGAGAATAAACGTTGACCCAGCCAGGGATATCCACATTCCTTGAATGTCAAAGAAAATCCAGGGTGTGTTTGGTGATGAAGAAGAGCACTCAGCCCGCTGGGTGCATGAGCAACTTGTCTCATTCCATTGCACTGCTGCTGTCTCTGAACTGGGATTTTCCTGCATTACAAATGGAGAACAATGCATTGTTTGTTGACCTGTCTGAGGATTTCCTGCCATTGAATGAAGGATAATGGGCCATTCCACAGGTTGAGATTAGTACAACCACTTATCAAATCAGACATTTCTGAAAGGAAATGGAAATTGATCACTTGTCCTTCAACCCTGGGCTGACTCTATCGCTGTATGACTTTTGTCGCGGTCTCCATTCTTGAAAGAATTCCAGCAGGAAGTTTCTTAAAAGTAGAAGCTCTTCCCAAAGTGAAGGCAGATGACATTTGAGGATAATAACACGTTGTGATTTTCAAGATTGCTTCCATTATATCCTCTGAAATTTCAAAAGCACAAAACTAGCCAGTAGATAGAAATACGAATTATGATGTTTCCTTGTAGACACATCTATAAATATAAAACAAAATAAAATGATTCAGGTTAATTCAAAGTTAGAAAAGTCATTACCTTAAAAAACAATATCAGATGCTGACATTTTTTTGTCATTGTCTGATGACTCAGGGTTTGTACTTTTGAGTAGACCATATCTTTGTCAGATTAAAAAAAACTCTTCAAGTTGAACAGATCAATGAATATGAGCAATGAGCTGTTCTTATCACAGACCTGACATCACTGAAGTCTCAAGAATAAACCTGACCTTGCTACTGACTGCATTTGTGGTTAGGAGAAAATATCCATGTATAGAGAAATAATTAGTCGAACAAATAAACCAATATCAGTTGGGCAAAGTTCCGAGGTGTGGGGCTCTTGTGGTGCAGTGGGCAGTGCCCACTCTGTATCTCGTTCTGACCCTGAACAGTGACAGAGCAAGATCGAACCACCCGACACTCACCACTCTAATCTGGTTTCTGATCTGATGATAACACATCCACTAGACAGAGATATGTGAGATGGTGAATGTGAGTGGGGATCCTATGATGTAATGACACTTGTGTTGAGTGATGTATAAACTCTTTCTTATTGTCATTTCAGGGTCTTAATCAACTCCATTAGCATCTGAGAAAAAGGAACCGCGTGGCCTAATTCACTTCGAATTTGCCGTTTTATGTAGTCACTTCCTTTAGCCAATAATAGGATTGGATGGAAATGTTAAACAGAGGCAAATATGATAGTGGCATTTATGGGACTTTCAGCACATGAATATGCAGGGAATGGAGGGGCAATGGACCAAGGATAGGCAGAAGGGATTGGTTTAATTTGGTATCCTGTTTAGCACGCCATTGTGGGCTGAAGGGCCTCTACCTGTGCTGTACTGTTCCCTCAGTATCAGCAGAATGAGCCTGGACGGAGGGGATTTAGAGTGCACGGAAGTGTCCGGGCAGTCATTTTCTTTAAGAACGTTAGTAGATTTCTGATCAATTATGAGAATTCTTTAACCTCATTCAGTATTTGTTCATGTTTGAGTTCAGTGGAGCGTTCTCTAACGGTGTGTTGTTAGTGTGGATATGTGGAAGGAGCGACACACGGTCAGAACCAGGAACAAGTAATTACAAGGAGCACCTCGATATCCACTTGGAAAACTCGTTACATCAATCCACGAGAATTCGGTTCAGCTTAGAGTGTATCGCCCAGGTTACAGTCTATCGCCCAGGTTACAGTGTATCGCCCAGGTTACAGCGTATCATTCGGGTTACAGTGTATCACCCAGGTTACAGCGTATCACCCAGGTTACAGCGTATCGCCCAAGTTACAGTGTATCGCCCTGGTTACAGTGTATCGCCCAGGTTACAGTGTATCACCCAGGTTACAGTGTATCGCCCAGGTTACAGTGTATCACCCGGGTTACAGTGTATCACCCGGGTTACAGTGTATCACCCAGGTTACAGTGTATCGCCCTGGTTACAGTGTATTGTCCAGGTTACAGTGTATCACCCAGGTTACAGTGTATCACCCAGGTTACAGTGTATTGTCCAGGCTACAGTGTATCATGCAGGTTACAGCGTATCACCCAGGTTACAGCGTATCGCCCAGGTTACAGTGTATCGTCCAGGTTACAGTGTATTGTCCAGGCTACAGTGTATCACGCAGGTTACAGTGTATCGCCCAGGTTACAGTGTATCACCCGGGTTACAGCGTATCGCCCAGGTTACAGTGTATCGCCCTGGTTACAGTGTATCGCCCAGGTTACAGTGTATCACCCGGGTTACAGCGTATCACCCGGGTTACAGTGTATCGCCCTGGTTACAGTGTATCGCCCAGGTTACAGTGTATCGCCCAGGTTACAGCGTATCGCCCAAGTTACAGTGTATCGCCCTGGTTACAGTGTATCGCCCAGGTTACAGTGTATCACCCTGGTTACAGTGTATAGTCCAGGCTACAGTGTATCACCCAGGTTACAGTGTATCACCCAGGTTACAGTGTATCGCCCTGGTTACAGTGTATTGTCCAGGCTACAGTGTAGCACCCAGGTTACAGCGTATCACCCAGGTTACAGCGTATCGCCCAGGTTACAGTGTATCGCCCAGGTTACAGTGTATTGTCCAGGCTACAGTGTATCACGCAGGTTACAGTGTATCGCCCAGGTTACAGTGTATCACCCGGGTTACAGTGTATCACCCAGGTTACAGTGTATCGCCCTGGTCACAGTGTATCACCCGGGTTACAGTGTATCACCCAGGTTACACTGTATCGCCCTGGTTACAGTGTATTGTCCAGGCTACAGTGTATCACCCAGGTTACAGTGTATCACCCAGGTTACAGTGTATCACCCGGGTTACAGTGTATCACCCAGGTTACAGTGTATCGCCCTGGTTACAGTGTATCACCCGGGTTACAGTGTATCGCCCTGGTTACAGTGTATTGTCCAGGCTACAGTGTATCACCCAGGTTACAGTGTATAACACAGGTTACAGTGTATCACCCGGGTTACAGTGTATCACCCAGGTTACAGTGTATCGCTCTGGTTACAGTGTATTGTCCAGGCTACAGTGTATCACCCAGGTTACAGCGTATCGCCCAGGTTACAGTGTATTGCCCAGGTTACAGTGTATTGTCCAGGCTACAGTGTATCACCCAGGTTACAGTATATCGCCCAGGTTACAGTGTATCACCCAGGTTACAGTGTATCGCCCTGGTTACAGTGTATCGCCCAGGTTACAGTGTATTGTCGAGGCTACAGTGTATCACCCAGGTTACAGTGTATCGCCCGGGTTACAGTGTATCACCCGGGTTACAGTGTATCACCCTGGTTACAGTGTATCGCCCTGGTTACAGTGTATTGTCCAGGCTAAAGTGTATCAGCCAGGTTACAGTGTATCACCCGGGTTACAGTGTATCACCCAGGTTACAGTGTATTGTCCAGGCTACAGCGTATCACCCAGGTTACAGCGTATCACCCAGATTACAGTGTATCGCCCAGGTTACTGTGTATCACCCAGGTTACAGTGTATCGCCCAGGTTAGAGTGTATAACCCAGGTTACAGTGTATCGTCCAGGTTACAGTGTATCGCTCAGGTTACAGTGTATCACCCAGGTTACAGTGTATCGTCCAGGCTACAGTGTATTGCCCAGGTTACAGTGTATCGCCCAGGTTACTGTGTATCACCCAGGTTACAGTGTATCGCCCAGGTTACAGTGTAAAACCCAGGTTACAACGTATCACCCAGATTACAGTGTATCACCCAGATTACAGTGTATCACCCAGGTTACAACGTATCACCCAGATTACAGTGTATCACCCAGGTTACAGTGTATCGCCCGGGTTACAGCGTATCGCCCAGGTTACAGTGTATCGCCCGGGTTACAGCGTATCAGCCAGGTTACAACGTATCACCCAGATTACAGTGTATCACCCAGGTTACAGTGTATCACCCAGGTTACAGCGTCTCACCCGGGTTACAGCGTATCACCCAGATTACAGTGTATCACCCAGGTTACAGTGTATCACCCAGGTTACAGTGTATCACCGAGGTTACAGCGTATCACCCAGGTTACAGCGTATCGCCCAGGTTACAGCGTATCGCCCAGGTTACAGTGTATGACCCAGGTTACAGCGTATCACCCAGGTTACAGCGTATCGCCCGGGTTACAGCGTAACGCCCAGGGTACAGTGTATTGTCCAGGTTACAGTGTATTGTCCAGGCTACAGTGTATCACCCAGGTTACAGTATATCGCCCAGGTTACAGTGTATCACCCAGGTTACAGTGTATCGCCCTGGTTACAGTGTATCGCACAGGTTACAGTGTATTGTCGAGGCTACAGTGTATCACCCAGGTTACAGTGTATCGCCCAGGTTACAGTGTATCGCCCTGGTTACAGTGTATCGCCCTGGTTACAGTGTATTGTCCAGGCTACAGTGTATCACCCAGGTTACAGTGTATCGCCCGGGTTACAGTGTATCACCCGGGTTACAGTGTATCACCCTGGTTACAGTGTATCGCCCTGGTTACAGTGTATTGTCCAGGCTAAAGTGTATCAGCCAGGTTACAGTGTATCACCCGGGTTACAGTGTATCACCCAGGTTACAGTGTATTGTCCAGGCAACAGCGTATCACCCAGGTTACAGCGTATCACCCAGATTACAGTGTATCGCCCAGGTTACTGTGTATCGCCCAGGTTAGAGTGTATCACCCAGGTTACAGTGTATCGTCCAGGCTACAGTGTATCGCTCAGGTTACAGTGTATCACCCAGGTTACAGTGTATCGTCCAGGCTACAGTGTATCGCCCAGGTTACAGTGTATCGCCCAGGTTACTGTGTATCACCCAGGTTACAGTGTATCGCCCAGGTTACAGTGTAAAACCCAGGTTACAGTGTATCGTCCAGGCTACAGTGTATCGCTCAGGTTACAGTGTATCACCCAGGTTACAGTGTATCGCCCCGGTTACAGTGTATCGCCCAGGTTACAGCGTATCACCCAGATTACAGTGTATCACCCAGGTTACAGCGTATCGCCCAGGTTACAGCGTATCACCCAGGTTACAGCGTATCGCCTGGGTTACAGCGTATCACCCAGGTTACAACGTATCACCCAGATTACAGTGTATCACCCAGGTTACAGTGTATCGCCCGGGTTACAGTGTATCACCCAGGTTACAGCGTATCGCCCAGGTTACAGTGTATCACCCGGGTTACAGTGTATCACCCAGGTTACAACGTATCACCCAGATTACAGTGTATCACCCAGGTTACAGTGTATCGCCCGGGTTACAGTGTATCACCCAGGTTACAGCGTATCGCCCAGGTTACAGTGTATCGCCCGGGTTACAGCGTATCAGCCAGGTTACAACGTATCACCCAGATTACAGTGTATCACCCAGGTTACAGTGTATCACCCAGGTTACAGCGTCTCACCCGGGTTACAGCGTATCACCCAGATTACAGTGTATCACCCAGGTTACAGTGTATCGCCCAGGTTACAGTGTATCACCCAGGTTACAGTGTATCACCGAGGTTACAGCGTATCACCCAGGTTACAGTGTATCACCCAGGTTACAGCGTATCACCCAGGTTACAGCGTATCGCCCAGGTTACAGTGTATGACCCAGGTTACAGCGTATCACCCAGGTTACAGCGTATCGCCCGGGTTACAGCGTAACGCCCAGGGTACAGTGTATTGTCCAGGCTACAGTGTATCGCCCAGGTTACAGTGTATCACCCGGGTTACAGTGTATCACCCAGGTTACGGTGTATTGTCCAGGTTACAGTGTATCACCCAGGTTACAGTGTATCGCCCAGGTTACAGTGTATCACCGAGGTTACAGCGTATCACCCAGGTTACAGTGTATCACCCAGGTTACAGCGTATCGCCCAGGTTACAGTGTATCGCCCGGGTTACAGCGTATCGCCCAGGTTACAGCGTATCACCCAGGTTACAGTGTATCACCCAGGTTACAGTGTATCACCCAGGTTACAGCGTATCGCCCAGGTTACAGCGTATCGCCCAGGTTACAGCGTATCGCCCGGGTTACAGCGTATCACCCGGGTTACAGCGTATCACCCAGATTACAGTGTATCGCCCGGGTTACAGCGTATCACCCAGGTTACAGCGTATCACCCAGATTACAGCGTATCACCCAGGTTACATTGTATCACCCAGGTTACAGCGTATCACCCAGATTACAGTGTATCGCCCAGGTTACAGTGTATCGCCCAGATTACAGTGTATCACCCGGGTTACAGTGTATCACCCAGGTTACAGTGTATCACCCAGGTTACAGTGTATCGCCCAGGTTACAGTGTATCACCCAGGTTACAGTGTATCGCCCAGGTTACAGTGTATCACCGAGGTTACAGCGTATCACCCAGGTTACAGTGTATCACCCAGGTTACAGCGTATCGCCCAGGTTACAGCGTATCACCCAGGTTACAGTGTATCGCCCGGGTTACAGCGTATCACCCAGGTTACAGCGTATCACCCAGATTACAGTGTATCACCCAGGTTACAGCGTATCGCCCAGGTTACAGCGTATCACCCAGGTTACAGTGTATCGCCCGGGTTACAGTGTATCACCCAGGCTACAGCGTATCGCCCAGGTTACAGTGTATCACCCAGGTTACAGTGTATCGCCCAGGTTACAGTGTATCACCCAGGTTACAGCGTATCGCCCAGGTTACAGTGTATCACCAGGTTACAGTTTATCGCCCGGGTTACAGCGTATCACCCAGGTTACAGTGTATCACCCGGGTTACAGCGTATCACCCAGGTTACAGTGTATCGTCCAGGCTACAGTGTATCGCCCAGGTTACAGTGTATCGCCCAGGTTAATGTGTATCACCCAGGTTACAGTGTATCGCCCAGGTTACAGTGTATCACCCAGGTTACAGTGTATCGTCCAGGCTACAGTGTATCGCTCAGGTTACAGTGTATCACCCAGGTTACAGTGTATCGCCCCGGTTACAGTGTATCGCCCAGGTTACAGCGTATCACCCAGATTACAGTGTATCACCCAGGTTACAGCGTATCGCCCAGGTTACAGCGTATCACCCAGGTTACAGTGTATCGCCTGGGTTACAGCGTATCACCCAGGTTACATCGTATCACCCAGATTACAGTGTATCACCCAGGTTACAGTGTATCGCCCGGGTTACAGTGTATCACCCAGGTTACAGCGTATCGCCCAGGTTACAGTGTATCGCCCGGGTTACAGCGTATCAGCCAGGTTACAACGTATCACCCAGATTACAGTGTATCACCCAGGTTACAGTGTATCACCCAGGTTACAGTGTATCGCCGGGTTACAGCGTATCACCCATGTTACAGCGTATCACCCAGATTACAGCGTATCACCCAGGTTACAGTGTATCACCCAGGTTACAGCGTATCACCCAGATTACAGTGTATCACCCAGATTACAGTGTATCGCCCAGGTTACAGTGTATCACCCGGGTTACAGTGTATCACCCAGGTTACAGTGTATCGTCCAGGTTACAGTGTATCGCCCAGGTTACAGTGTATCGCCCAGGTTACAGTGTATTGCCCAGGTTACAGTGTATCACCGAGGTTACAGCGTATCACCCAGGTTACAGTGTATCACCCAGGTTACAGCGTATCGCCCAGGTTACAGCGTATCACCCAGGTTACAGCGTATCGCCCGGGTTGCAGCGTATCACCCAGGTTACAGCGTATCACCCAGGTTACAGTGTATCACCCAGGTTACAGCGTATCTCCCAGATTACAGTGTATCACCCAGGTTACAGCGTATCACCCGGGTTGCAGCGTATCACCCAGGTTACAGCGTATCGCCCAGGTTACAGTGTATCACCCAGGTTACAGAGTATCGCCCGGGTTACAGCGTATCACCCAGGTTACAGCGTATCACCCAGATTACAGTGTATCACCGAGGTTACAGCGTATCACCCAGGTTACAGTGTATCACCCAGGTTACAGCGTATCACCCATATTACAGTGTATCACCGAGGTTACAGCGTATCACCCAGGTTACAGTGTATCGCCCGGGTTACAGCGCATCACCCAGGTTACAGCGTATCACCCAGGTTACAGTGTATCACCCAGGTTACAGTGTATCGCCCAGGTTACAGTGTATCACCCAGGTTACAGTGTATCGTCCAGGTTACTGTGTATCAACCAGGTTACAGTGTATCGTCCAGGCTACAGTGTATCGCTCAGGTTACAGTGTATCACCCAGGTTACAGTGTATCGTCCAGGCTACAGTGTATCGCCCAGGTTACAGTGTATCACCCAGGTTACAGTGTATCGTCCAGGCTACAGTGTATCGCCCAGGTTACAGTGTATCACCCAGGTTAGAGTGTATCGCCCCGGTTACAGTGTATCGCCCAGGTTACAGCGTATCACCCAGATTACAGTGTATCACCCAGGTTACAGCGTATCGCCCGGTTTACAGCCTATCACCCAAGTTACAGTGTATCGCCTGCGTTACAGCGTATCACCCAGGTTACAACGTATCACCCAGATTACAGTGTATCACCCAGGTTACAGTGTATCGCCCGGGTTACAGTGTATCTCCCGGGTTACAGTGTATCACCCAGGTTACAGCGTATCGCCCAGGTTACAGAGCATCGCCCGGGTTATAGCGTATCACCCAGGTTACAACGTATCACCCAGACTGCAGTGTATCACCCAGGTTACAGTGTATCACCGAGGTTACAGCGTATCACCCAGGTTACAGTGTATCGCCCAGGTTACAGCGTATCACCCAGGTTACAGTGTATCGCCCAGGTTACAGTGTATCGCCCGGGTTACAGTGTATCACCCGGGTTACAGTGTATCACCCAGGTTACAGTGTATCGCCCGGGTTACAGCGTATCAGCCAGGTTACAACGTATCACCCAGATTACAGTGTTTCACCCAGGTTACAGTGTATCGCCCAGGTTACAGTGTATCGCCCAGGTTACAGTGTATCGCCCGGGTTACAGTGTATCACCCAGGTTACAGTGTATTGTCCAGGTTACAGTGTATCACCCAGGTTACAGTGTATCGCCCAGGTTACAGTGTATCACCCAGGTTACAGTGTATCACCGAGGTTACAGCGTATCACCCAGGTTACAGTGTATCACCCAGGTTACAGCGTATCGCCCAGGTTACAGCGTATCACCCAGGTTACAGTGTATCGCCCCGGTTACAGCGTATCACCCAGGTTACAGCGTATCACCCAGATTACAGTGTATCACCCAGGTTACAGCGTATCGCCCAGGTTACAGCGTATCACCCAGGTTAAAGTGTATCGCCCGGGTTACAGTGTATCACCCAGGATACAGCGTATCACCCAGATTACAGTGTATCACCCAGGTTACAGCGTATCGCCCAGGTTACAGTGTATCACCAGGTTACAGTTTATCGCCCGGGTTACAGCGTATCACCCAGGTTACAGTGTATCACCCAGGTTACAGCGTATCACCCAGGTTACAGTGTATCGTCCAGGCTACAGTGTATCGCCCAGGTTACAGTGTATCGCCCAGGTTACAGTGTATCACCCAGGTTACAGTGTATCACCCAGGTTACAGTGTATCGTCCAGGCTACAGTGTATCGCTCAGGTTACAGTGTATCACCCAGGTTACAGTGTATCGCCCCGGTTACAGTGTATCGCCCAGGTTACAGCGTATCACCCAGATTACAGTGTATCACCCAGGTTACAGCGTATCGCCCAGGTTACAGCGTATCACCCAGGTTACAGTGTATCGCCTGGGTTACAGCGTATCACCCAGGTTACATCGTATCACCCAGATTACAGTGTATCACCCAGGTTACAGTGTATCGCCCGGGTTACAGTGTATCACCCAGGTTACAGCGTATCACCCAGATTACAGTGTATCACCCAGGTTACAGTGTATCGCCCAGGTTACAGTGTATCACCCAGGTTACAGTGTATCACCCATGTTACAGCGTATCACCCAGATTACAGCGTATCACCCAGGTTACAGTGTATCACCCAGGTTACAGCGTATCACCCAGATTACAGTGTATCACCCAGGTTACAGTGTATCGCCCAGGTTACAGTGTATCACCCGGGTTACAGTGTATCGCCCAGGTTACAGTGTATCACCCGGGTTACAGTGTATCACCCAGGTTACAGTGTATTGTCCAGGTTACAGTGTATCGCCCAGGTTACAGTGTATCGCCCAGGTTACAGTGTATCACCCAGGTTACAGAGTATCGCCAAGGTTACAGTGTATCACCGAGGTTACAGCGTATCACCCAGGTTACAGTGTATCACCCAGGTTACAGCGTATCGCCCAGGTTACAGCGTATCACCCAGGTTACAGCGTATCGCCCGGGTTACAGCGTATCACCCAGGTTACAGCGTATCACCCAGGTTACAGCGTATCGCCCGGGTTACAGCGTATCACCCAGGTTACAGCGTATCACCCAGATTACAGTGTATCACCGAGGTTACAGCGTATCACCCAGGTTACAGTGTATCACCCAGGTTACAGCGTATCACCCAGGTTACAGTGTATCGCCCGGGTTACAGCGCATCACCCAGGTTACAGCGTATCACCCAGGTTACAGTGTATCACCCAGGTTACAGTGTATCGCCCAGGTTACAGTGTATCACCCAGGTTACAGTGTATCGCCCAGGTTACAGTGTATCAACCAGGTTACAGTGTATCGTCCAGGTTACAGTGTATCGCTCAGGTTACAGTGTATCACCCAGGTTACAGTGTATCGTCCAGGCTACAGTGTATCGCTCAGGTTACAGTGTATCACCCAGGTTACAGTGTATCGTCTAGGCTACAGTGTATCGCCCAGGTTACAGTGTATCACCCAGATTACAGTGTATCACCCAGGTTACAGCGTATCGCCCGGTTTACAGTGTATCGCCCAGGTTACAGCGTATCGCCCAGGTTACAGTGTATCACCCAGGTTACAGTGTATCGCCCCGGTTACAGTGTATCGCCCAGGTTACAGCGTATCACCCAGATTACAGTGTATCACCCAGGTTACAGCGTATCGCCCGGTTTACAGCCTATCACCCAAGTTACAGTGTATCGCCCAGGTTACAACGTATCACCCAGATTACAGTGTATCACCCAGGTTACAGTGTATCACCCAGGTTACAGTGTATCTCCCGGGTTACAGTGTATCACCCAGGTTACAGCGTATCGCCCAGGTTACAGTGCATCGCCAGGGTTATAGCGTATCACCCAGGTTACAACGTATCACCCAGACTACAGTGTATCACCCAGGTTACAGCGTATCGCCCAGGTTACAGTGTATCACCCAGGTTACAGTGTATCACCCAGATTACAGTGTATCACCCAGGTTACAGCGTATCACCCAGGTTACAGTGTATCGCCCGGGTTACAGTGTATCACCCAGGTTACAGCGAATCGCCCAGGTTACAGTGTATCGCCCGGGTTACAGCGTATCACCCAGGTTACAGTGTATCACCCAGGTTACAGCGTATCGCCCAGGTTACAGCGTATCACCCAGGTTACAGTGTATCGCCCGGGTTACAGCGTATCACCCAGGTTACAGTGTATCACCCAGATTACAGTGTATCACCCAGGTTACAGCGTATCGCCCGGGTTACAGCGTATCACCCAGGTTACAGCGTATCGCCCGGGTTACAGCGTATCGCCCAGGTTACAGTGTATTGTCCAGGCTACAGTGTATCGCCCAGGTTACAGTGTATCGCCCTGGTTACAGTGTATCACCCGGTTACAGCGTATCACCCAGGTTACAGTGTATTGTCCAGGCTACAGTGTATCACCCAGGTTACAGTGTATCACCCAGGTTACAGTGTATCGCCCAGGTTACAGTGTATCACCGAGGTTACAGTGTATCACCCAGGTTACAGTGTATCGCCCTGGTTACAGTGTATCACCCAGGTTACAGTGTATCACCCGGGTTACAGCGTATCACCCAGGTTACAGTGTATCACCGAGGTTACAGCGTATCTCCCAGGTTACAGCGTATCGCCAACGTTACAGCGTATCACCCAGGTTACAGTGTATTGCCCGGGTTACAGCGTATCACCCAGATTACAGTGTATCGCCCGGGTTACAGCGTATCGCCCAGGTTACAGTGTATCACCCAGGTTACAGTGTATCGCCCGGGTTACAGCGTATCACCCAGGTTACAGCGTATCACCCAGATTACAGTGTATTACCCAGGTTACAGCGTATCGCCCGGGTTACAGTGTATCACCGAGGTTACAGCGTATCACCCAGGTTACAGTGTATCGCCCGGGTTACAGCGTATCACCCGGGTTAGAGCGTATCACCCAGATTACAGCGTATCACCCAGGTTACAGTGTATCACCCAGGTTACAGTGTATCACCGAGGTTACAGCGTATCACCCAGGTTACAGCGTATCGCCCAGGTTACAGTGTATCACCCAGGTTACAGCGTATCACCCAGGTTACAGCGTATCGCCCGGGTTACAGCGTATCGCCCAGGTTACAGTGTATTGTCCAGGCTACCGTGTATCGCCCAGGTTACAGTGTATCACCCAGGTTACAGTGTATTGTCCAGGTTACAGTGTATCACCCAGGTTACAGTGTATCGCCCAGGTTACAGTGTATCACCCGGGTTACAGTGTATCACCCAGGTTACAGTGTATTGTCCAGGCTACAGTGTATCACCCAGGTTACAGTGTATCACCCAGATTACAGCGTATCAGCCAGGTTACAGTGTATCACCCAGGTTACAGCGTATCGCCCAGGTTACAGTGTATCACCCAGGTTACAGTGTATCGCCCAGGTTACAGCGAATCACCCAGGTTACAGCGTATCACCCAGATTACAGCGTATCACCAAGGTTACAGCGTATCGCCCAGGTTACAGCGTATCGCCCAGGTTACAGCGTATCGCCCAGGTTACAGCGTATCGCCCGGGTTACAGCGTATCACCCAGGTTAGAGCGTATCACCCAGATTACAGCGTATCACCCAGGTTACAGTGTATCACCCAGGTTACAGTGTATCACCGAGGTTACAGCGTATCACCCAGGTTACAGCGTATCGCCCAGGTTACAGTGTATCACCCAGGTTACAGCATATCACCCAGGTTACAGCGTATCGCCCGGGTTACAGCGTATCGCCCAGGTTACAGTGTATTGTCCAGGCTACCGTGTATCGCCCAGGTTACAGTGTATCACCCAGGTTACAGTGTATTGTCCAGGTTACAGTGTATCACCCAGGTTACAGTGTATCGCCCAGTTTACAGTGTATCACCCGGGTTACAGTGTATCACCCAGGTTACAGTGTATTGTCCAGGCTACAGTGTATCACCCAGATTACAGCGTATCAGCCAGGTTACAGTGTATCGCCCAGGTTACAGCGAATCACCCAGGTTACAGCGTATCACCCAGATTACAGTGTATCACCAAGGTTACAGCGTATCGCCCAGGTTACAGCGTATCGCCCAGGTTACAGCGTATCGCCCAGGTTACAGCGTATCGCCCGGGTTACAGCGTATCACCCAGGTTACAGCGTATCACCCAGATTGCAGCGTATCAGCCAGGTTACAGTGTATCACCCAGGTTACAGCGTATCACCCAGATTACAGTGTATCACCCAGGTTACAGCGTATCGCCCAGGTTACAGTGTATCACCCAGGTTACAGTGTATCGCCCAGGTTACAGCGTATCACCCAGGTTACAGCGTATCACCCAGGTTACAGCGTAGCACCCAGTTTACAGTGTATCACCGAGGTTACAGCGTATCACCCAGGTTACAGTGTATCACCCAGGTTACAGCGTATCACCCAGATTACAGTGTATCACCGAGGTTACAGCGTATCACCCAGGTTACAGCATATCGCCCAGGTTACAGCGTATCACCCAGGTTACAGCGTATCACCCAGGTTACAGTGTATCACCCAGGTTACAGTGTATCGCCCAGGTTACAGTGTATCGCTCAGGTTACAGTGTATCACCCAGGTTACAGTGTATCGCCCGGGTTACAGTGTATCACCCAGATTACAGTGTATCACCCAGGTTACAGTGTATCACCCAGGTTACAGTGTATCGCCCCGGTTACAGTGTATCGCCCAGGTTACAGCGTATCACCCAGGTTACAGCGTATCGCCCGGGTTACAGCGTATCACCCAGATTACAGTGTATCACCCAGGTTACAGCGTATCGCCCAGGTTACAGCGTATCACCCAGGTTACAGTGTATCGCCCGGGTTACAGCGTATCACCCAGGTTACAGTGTATCACCCAGGTTACAGTGTATCGCCCAGGTTACAGTGTATCGCCCGGGTTACAGTGTATCACCCAGGTTACAGTGTATCGCCCAGGTTACAGTGTATCGCCTGTGTTACAGTGTATCACCCAGGTTACAGTGTATCGCCCAGGTTACAGTGTATCGCCCGGGTTACAGTGTATCACCCAGGTTACAGCGTATCACCCAGGTTACAGTGTATCGCCCGGGTTACAGCGTATCACCCAGGTTACAACGTATCACCCAGATTACAGTGTATCACCCAGGTTACAGCGTATCGCCCAGGTTACAGTGTATCACCCAGGTTACAGTGTATCACCCAGGTTACAGTGTATCGCCCGGGTTACAGCGTATCACCCAGGTTACAGCGTATCACCCAGATTACAGTGTATCACCCAGGTTACAGCGTATCGCACAGGTTACAGTGTATCACCCAGGTTACAGCGTATCGCCCAGTTTACAGTGTATCACCAGGTTACAGTGTATCGCCCGGGTTACAGCGTATCACCCAGGTTACAGTGTATCACCCAGTTTACAGCGTATCACCCAGGTTACAGCGTATCGCCCGGGTTACAGCATATCGCCCAGGTTACAGTGTATTGTCCAGGCTACAGTGTATCGCCCAGGTTACAGTGTATCGCCCTGGTTACAGTGTATCACCCGGGTTACAGTGTATCACCCAGGTTACAGTGTATTGTCCAGGCTACAGTGTATCACCCAGGTTACAGTGTATCACCCAGGTTACAGTGTATCGCCCAGGTTACAGTGTATCACCGAGGTTACAGCGTATCACCGAGGTTACAGCGTATCACCCAGGTTACAGTGTATCGCCCAGGTTACAGTGTATCGCCCAGGTTACAACGTATCACCGAGGTTACAGTGTATCACCCAGGTTACAGCGTATCGCCCAGGTTACAGCGTATCACCCGGGTTACAGTGTATTGCCCGGGTTACAGCGTATCACCCAGATTACAGTGTATCGCCCGGGTTACAGCGTATCGCCCAGGTTACAGTGTATCACCCAGGTTACAGTGTATCGCCCGGGTTACAGCGTATCACCCAGGTTACAGCGTATCACCCAGATTACAGTGTATTACCCAGGTTACAGCGTATCGCCCAGGTTACAGCGTATCACCCAGGTTACAGCGTATCGCCCTGGTTACAGAGTATCGCCCGGGTTACAGTGTATCACCGAGGTTACAGCGTATCACCCAGGTTACAGTGTATCGCCCGGGTTACAGCGTATCACCCGGGTTAGAGCGTATCACCCAGATTACAGCGTATCAGCCAGGTTACAGTGTATCACCCAGATTACAGTGTATCACCCAGGTTACAGCGTATCACCCAGGTTACAGCGTATCGCCCAGGTTACAGTGTTTCACCCAGGTTACAGCGTATCACCCAGGTTACAGCGTATCGCCCGGGTTACAGCGTATCGCCCAGGTTACAGTGTATTGTCCAGGCTACAGTGTATCGCCCAGGTTACAGTGTATCACCCGGGTTACAGTGTATCACCCAGGTTACAGTGTATTGTCCAGGTTACAGTGTATCACCCAGGTTACAGCGTATCGCCCAGGTTACAGTGTATCACCCAGGTTACAGTGTATCACCCAGGTGACAGTGTATCGCCCAGGTTACAGTGTATCACCCAGGTTACAGCGTATCACCCAGGTTACAGTGTATCACCCAGGTTACAGCGTATCGCCCAGGTTTCAGCGTATCGCCCAGGTTACAGCGTATCACCCAGGTTACAGCGTATTGCCCGGGTGACAGCGTATCACCCAGGTTACAGCGTATCACCCAGATTACAGTGTATCACCCAGGTTACAGTGTATCGCCCAGGTTACAGTGTATCACCCAGGTTACAGTGTATCGCCCAGGTTACAGCGTATCACCCAGGTTACAGCGTATCACCCAGATTACAGTGTATCACCAAGGTTACAGCGTATCGCCCAGGTTACAGCGTATCACCCAGGTTACAGCGTATCGCCCGGGTTACAGCGTATCACCCAGGTTACAGCGTATCACCCAGATTGCAGCGTATCAGCCAGGTTACAGTGTATCACCCAGGTTACAGCGTATCACCCAGATTACAGTGTATCACCCAGGTTACAGCGTATCGCCCAGGTTACAGTGTATCACCCAGGTTACAGCGTATCGCCCAGGTTACAGCGTATCACCCAGGTTACAGCGTATCACCCAGGTTACAGCGTAGCACCCAGGTTACAGTGTATCACCGAGGTTACAGCGTATCACCCAGGTTACAGTGTATCACCCAGGTTACAGTGTATCACCCAGATTACAGTGTATCACCGAGGTTACAGCGTATCACCCAGGTTACAGCATATCGCCCAGGTTACAGCGTATCACCCAGGTTACAGCGTATCACCCAGGTTACAGTGTATCGCCCAGGTTACAGTGTATCACCCAGGTTACAGTGTATCGCTCAGGTTACAGTGTATCACCCAGGTTACAGTGTATCGCCCAGGTTACAGTGTATCACCCAGATTACAGTGTATCACCCAGGTTACAGTGTATCACCCAGGTTACAGCGTATCGCCCCGGTTACAGTGTATCGCCCAGGTTACAGCGTATCACCCAGATTACAGTGTATCACCCAGGTTACAGCGTATCGCCCAGGTTACAGCGTATCACCCAGGTTACAGTGTATCGCCCAGGTTACAGTGTATCACCCAGGTTACAGTGTATCGCCCAGGTTACAGCGTATCACCCAGATTACAGTGTATCACCCAGGTTACAGCGTATCGCCCAGGTTACAGCGTATCACCCAGGTTACAGCGTATCACCCAGGTTACAGTGTATCGCCCAGGTTACAGTGTATCACCCAGGTTACAGTGTATCGCCCAGGTTACAGTGTATCACCCAGGTTACAGCGTATCGCCCCGGTTACAGTGTATCGCCCGGGTTACAGCGTATCACCCGGGTTAGAGCGTATCACCCAGATTACAGCGTATCAGCCAGGTTACAGTGTATCACCCAGATTACAGTGTATCACCCAGGTTACAGCGTATCACCCAGGTTACAGCATATCGCCCAGGTTACAGTGTATCACCCAGGTTACAGCGTATCACCCAGGTTACAGCGTATCGCCCGGGTTACAGCGTATCGCCCAGGTTACAGTGTATTGTCCAGGCTACAGTGTATCGCCCAGGTTACAGTGTATCACCCGGGTTACAGTGTATCACCCAGGTTACAGTGTATTGTCCAGGCGACAGTGTATCACCCAGGTTACAGTGTATCACCCAGGTGACAGTGTATCGCCCAGGTTACAGTGTATCACCCAGGTTACAGCGTATCACCCAGGTTACTGTGTATCACCCAGGTTACAGCGTATCGCCCAGGTTTCAGCGTATCGCCCAGGTTACAGCGTATCACCCAGGTTACAGCGTATTGCCCGGGTGACAGCGTATCACCCAGGTTACAGCGTATCACCCAGATTACAGTGTATCACCCAGGTTACAGCGTATCGCCCAGGTTACAGTGTATCACCCAGGTTACAGTGTATCACCCAGGTTACAGTGTATCGCCCAGGTTACAGCGTATCACCCAGGTTACAGCGTATCACCCAGATTACAGAGTATCACCCAGGTTACAGCGTATCGCCCAGGTTACAGCGTATCACCCAGGTTACAGCGTATCGCCCGGGTTACAGCGTATCACCCAGGTTACAGCGTATCACCCAGATTGCAGCGTATCAGCCAGGTTACAGTGTATCACCCAGGTTACAGCGTATCACCCAGATTACAGTGTATCACCCAGGTTACAGCGTATCGCCCAGGTTACAGTGTATCACCCAGGTTACAGCGTATCGCCCAGGTTACAGCGTATCACCCAGGTTACAGCGTATCACCCAGGTTACAGCGTAGCACCCAGGTTACAGTGTATCACCGAGGTTACAGCGTATCACCCAGGTTACAGTGTATCACCCAGGTTACAGCGTATCACCCAGATTACAGTGTATCACCGAGGTTACAGCGTATCACCCAGGTTACAGCATATCGCCCAGGTTACAGCGTATCACCCAGGTTACAGCGTATCACCCAGGTTACAGTGTATCGCCCAGGTTACAGTGTATCGCTCAGGTTACAGTGTATCACCCAGGTTACAGTGTATCGCCCAGGTTACAGTGTATCACCCAGGTTACAGTGTATCACCCAGGTTACAGTGTATCACCCAGGTTACAGCGTATCGCCCCGGTTACAGTGTATCGCCCAGGTTACAGCGTATCACCCAGGTTACAGTGTATCGCCCGGGTTACAGCGTATCACCCAGGTTTCAGTGTATCACCCAGGTTACAGTGTATCGCCCAGGTTACAGTGTATCGCCCGGGTTACAGTGTATCACCCAGGTTACAGTGTATCGCTCAGGTTACAGTGTATCGCCTGCGTTACAGGGTATCACCCAGGTTACAGTGTATCGCCCAGGTTACAGTGTATCGCCCGGGTTACAGTGTATCACCCAGGTTACAGCGTATCACCCAGGTTACAGTGTATCGCCTGCGTTACAGCGTATCACCCAGGTTACAACGTATCACCCAGATTACAGTGTATCATCCAGGTTACAGTGTATCGCCCAGGTTACAGTGTATCGCCCGGGTTACAGTGTATCACCCAGGTTACAGTGTATCACCCAGGTTACAGTGTATCGCCCGGGTTACAGCGTATCACCCAGGTTACAACGTATCACCCAGATTACAGTGTATCACCCAGGTTACAGCGTATCGCCCAGGTTACAGTGTATCACCCAGGTTACAGTGTATCACCCAGGTTACAGTGTATCGCCCGGGTTACAGCGTATCACCCAGGTTACAGCGTATCACCCAGATTACAGTGTATCACCCAGGTTACAGCGTATCGCCCAGGTTACAGCGTATCACCCAGGTTACAGTGTATCACCCAGTTTACAGCGTATCACCCAGGTTACAGCGTATCGCCCGGGTTACAGCGTATCGCCCTGGTTACAGTGTATCACCCGGGTTACAGTGTATCACCCAGGTTACAGTGTATTGTCCAGGCTACAGTGTATCACCCAGGTTACAGTGTATCACCCAGGTTACAGTGTATCGCCCAGGTTACAGTGTATCACCGAGGTTACAGCGTATCACCGAGGTTACAGCGTATCACCCAGGTTACAGTGTATCGCCCAGGTTACAGTGTATCGCCCAGGTTACAACGTATCACCCAGGTTACAGCGTATCGCCCGGGTTACAGCGTATCGCCCAGGTTACAGTGTATTGTCCAGGCTACAGTGTATCGCCCAGGTTACAGTGTATCACCCGGGTTACAGTGTATCACCCAGGTTACAGTGTATTGTCCAGGCTACAGTGTATCACCCAGGTTACAGTGTATCACCCAGGTTACAGTGTATCGCCCAGGTTACAGTGTATCACCCAGGTTACAGCGTATCACCCAGGTTACAGTGTATCACCCAGGTTACAGCGTATCGCCCAGGTTACAGCGTATCGCCCAGGTTACAGCGTATCACCCAGGTTACAGCGTATTGCCCGGGTTACAGCGTATCACCCAGGTTACAGCGTATCACCCAGATTACAGTGTATCACCCAGGTTACAACGTATCGCCCAGGTTACAGTGTATCACCCAGGTTACAGAGTATCACCCGGGTTACAGCGTATCACCCAGATTATAGTGTATCACCCAGGTTAAAGCGTATCACCCAGATTACAGTGTATCACCCAGGTTACAGCGTATCACCCAGATTACAGTGTATCACCCAGGTTACAGCGTATCACCCAGATTACAGTGTATCACCGAGGTTACAGCGTTTCACCCAGATTACAGTGTATCACCCAGGTTACAGCGTATCACCCAGGTTACAGTGTATCACCGAGGTTACAGCGTATCACCCAGGTTACAGCGTATCGCCAACGTTACAGCGTATCACCCAGGTTACAGTGTATTGCCCGGGTTACAGCGTATCACCCAGATTACAGTGTATCGCCCGGGTTACAGCGTATCGCCCAGGTTACAGTGTATCGCCCGGGTTACAGCGTATCACCCAGGTTACAGCGTATCACCCAGATTACAGTGTATTACCCAGGTTACAGCGTATCGCCCAGGTTACAGTGTATCACCCAGGTTCCAGCGTATCACCCAGGTTACAGCGTCTCGCCCGGGTTACATAGTATCGCCCGGGTTACAGTGTATCACCGAGGTTACAGCGTATCACCCAGGTTACAGTGTATCGCCCGGGTTACAGCGTATCACCCGGGTTAGAGCGTATCACCCAGATTACAGTGTATCACTCAGGTTACAGTGTATCACCCAGGTTACAGTGTATCACCGAGGTTACAGCGTATCACCCAGGTTACAGCGTATCGCCCAGGTTAGAGTGTATCACCCAGGTTACAGCGTATCACCCAGGTTACAGCGTATCGCCCGGGTTACAGCGTATCGCCCAGGTTACAGTGTATTGTCCAGGCTACCGTGTATCACCCAGGTTACAGTGTATCACCCGGGTTACAGCGTATCACCCGGGTTACAGTGTATCACCCAGGTTACAGTGTATTGTCCAGGCTACAGTGTATCACCCAGGTTACAGTGTATTGCCCAGGTTACAGTGTATCACCCAGGTTACAGCGTATCACCCAGGTTACAGTGTATCACCCAGGTTACAGCGTATCGCCCAGGTTACAGCGTATCGCCCGGGTTACAGCGTATCACCCAGGTTACAGCTTATCACACAGGTTACAGCGTATCGCCCGGGTTACAGCGTATCACCCAAGTTACAGCGTATCACCCAGATTACAGCGTATCAGCCAGGTTACAGTGTATCACCCAGGTTACAGTGTATCGCCCAGGTTAAAGTGTATCACCCGGGTTACAGTGTATCACCCAGGTTACAGTGTATTGTCCAGGCTACAGTGTATCACCCAGGTTACAGTGTATTGCCCAGGTTACAGTGTATCACCCAGGTTACAGTGTATCACCCAGGTGACAGTGTATCGCCCAGGTTACAGTGTATCACCCAGGTTACAGCGTATCGCCCAGGTTACAGCGTATCACCCAGGTTACAGCGTATTGCCCAGGTTACAGTGTATCACCCAGGTTACAGTGTATCACCCAGGTTACAGTGTATCTCCCGGGTTACAGTGTATCACCCAGGTTACAGCGTATCGCCCAGGTTACAGTGCATCGCCAGGGTTATAGCGTATCACCCAGGTTACAACGTATCACCCAGACTACAGTGTATCACCCAGGTTACAGCGTATCGCCCAGGTTACAGTGTATCACCCAGGTTACAGTGTATCACCCAGATTACAGTGTATCACCCAGGTTACAGCGTATCACCCAGGTTACAGTGTATCGCCCGGGTTACAGTGTATCACCCAGGTTACAGCGAATCGCCCAGGTTACAGTGTATCGCCCGGGTTACAGCGTATCACCCAGGTTACAGTGTATCACCCAGGTTACAGCGTATCGCCCAGGTTACAGCGTATCACCCAGGTTACAGTGTATCGCCCGGGTTACAGCGTATCACCCAGGTTACAGTGTATCACCCAGATTACAGTGTATCACCCAGGTTACAGCGTATCGCCCAGTTTACAGCGTATCACCCAGGTTACAGCGTATCGCCCGGGTTACAGCGTATCGCCCAGGTTACAGTGTATTGTCCAGGCTACAGTGTATCGCCCAGGTTACAGTGTATCGCCCTGGTTACAGTGTATCACCCGGGTTACAGCGTATCACCCAGGTTACAGTGTATTGTCCAGGCTACAGTGTATCACCCAGGTTACAGTGTATCACCCAGGTTACAGTGTATCGCCCAGGTTACAGTGTATCACCGAGGTTACAGTGTATCACCCAGGTTACAGTGTATCGCCCTGGTTACAGTGTATCACCCAGGTTACAGTGTATCACCCGGGTTACAGCGTATCACCCAGGTTACAGTGTATCACCGAGGTTACAGCGTATCTCCCAGGTTACAGCGTATCGCCAACGTTACAGCGTATCACCCAGGTTACAGTGTATTGCCCGGGTTACAGCGTATCACCCAGATTACAGTGTATCGCCCGGGTTACAGCGTATCGCCCAGGTTACAGTGTATCACCCAGGTTACAGTGTATCGCCCGGGTTACAGCGTATCACCCAGGTTACAGCGTATCACCCAGATTACAGTGTATTACCCAGGTTACAGCGTATCGCCCGGGTTACAGTGTATCACCGAGGTTACAGCGTATCACCCAGGTTACAGTGTATCGCCCGGGTTACAGCGTATCACCCGGGTTAGAGCGTATCACCCAGATTACAGCGTATCACCCAGGTTACAGTGTATCACCCAGGTTACAGTGTATCACCGAGGTTACAGCGTATCACCCAGGTTACAGCGTATCGCCCAGGTTACAGTGTATCACCCAGGTTACAGCGTATCACCCAGGTTACAGCGTATCGCCCGGGTTACAGCGTATCGCCCAGGTTACAGTGTATTGTCCAGGCTACCGTGTATCGCCCAGGTTACAGTGTATCACCCAGGTTACAGTGTATTGTCCAGGTTACAGTGTATCACCCAGGTTACAGTGTATCGCCCAGGTTACAGTGTATCACCCGGGTTACAGTGTATCACCCAGGTTACAGTGTATTGTCCAGGCTACAGTGTATCACCCAGGTTACAGTGTATCACCCAGGTTACAGCGTATCGCCCAGGTTACAGTGTATCACCCAGGTTACAGTGTATCGCCCAGGTTACAGCGAATCACCCAGGTTACAGCGTATCACCCAGATTACAGTGTATCACCAAGGTTACAGCGTATCGCCCAGGTTACAGCGTATCGCCCAGGTTACAGCGTATCGCCCAGGTTACCGCGTATCGCCCGGGTTACAGCGTATCACCCAGGTTAGAGCGTATCACCCAGATTACAGCGTATCACCCAGGTTACAGTGTATCACCCAGGTTACAGTGTATCACCGAGGTTACAGCGTATCACCCAGGTTACAGCGTATCGCCCAGGTTACAGTGTATCACCCAGGTTACAGCATATCACCCAGGTTACAGCGTATCGCCCGGTTACAGCGTATCGCCCAGGTTACAGTGTATTGTCCAGGCTACCGTGTATCGCCCAGGTTACAGTGTATCACCCAGGTTACAGTGTATTGTCCAGGTTACAGTGTATCACCCAGGTTACAGTGTATCGCCCAGTTTACAGTGTATCACCCGGGTTACAGTGTATCACCCAGGTTACAGTGTATTGTCCAGGCTACAGTGTATCACCCAGATTACAGCGTATCAGCCAGGTTACAGTGTATCACCCAGGTTACAGCGTATCGCCCAGGTTACAGTGTATCACCCAGGTTACAGTGTATCGCCCAGGTTACAGCGAATCACCCAGGTTACAGCGTATCACCCAGATTACAGTGTATCACCAAGGTTACAGCGTATCGCCCAGGTTACAGCGTATCGCCCAGGTTACAGCGTATCGCCCAGGTTACAGCGTATCGCCCGGGTTACAGCGTATCACCCAGGTTACAGCGTATCACCCAGATTGCAGCGTATCAGCCAGGTTACAGTGTATCACCCAGGTTACAGCGTATCACCCAGATTACAGTGTATCACCCAGGTTACAGCGTATCGCCCAGGTTACAGTGTATCACCCAGGTTACAGTGTATCGCCCAGGTTACAGCGTATCACCCAGGTTACAGCGTATCACCCAGGTTACAGCGTAGCACCCAGTTTACAGTGTATCACCGAGGTTACAGCGTATCACCCAGGTTACAGTGTATCACCCAGGTTACAGCGTATCACCCAGATTACAGTGTATCACCGAGGTTACAGCGTATCACCCAGGTTACAGCATATCGCCCAGGTTACAGCGTATCACCCAGGTTACAGCGTATCACCCAGGTTACAGTGTATCACCCAGGTTACAGTGTATCGCCCAGGTTACAGTGTATCGCTCAGGTTACAGTGTATCACCCAGGTTACAGTGTATCGCCCGGGTTACAGTGTATCACCCAGATTACAGTGTATCACCCAGGTTACAGTGTATCACCCAGGTTACAGTGTATCGCCCCGGTTACAGTGTATCGCCCAGGTTACAGCGTATCACCCAGGTTACAGCGTATCGCCCGGGTTACAGCGTATCACCCAGATTACAGTGTATCACCCAGGTTACAGCGTATCGCCCAGGTTACAGCGTATCACCCAGGTTACAGTGTATCGCCCGGGTTACAGCGTATCACCCAGGTTACAGTGTATCACCCAGGTTACAGTGTATCGCCCAGGTTACAGTGTATCGCCCGGGTTACAGTGTATCACCCAGGTTACAGTGTATCGCCCAGGTTACAGTGTATCGCCTGTGTTACAGTGTATCACCCAGGTTACAGTGTATCGCCCAGGTTACAGTGTATCGCCCGGGTTACAGTGTATCACCCAGGTTACAGCGTATCACCCAGGTTACAGTGTATCGCCCGGGTTACAGCGTATCACCCAGGTTACAACGTATCACCCAGATTACAGTGTATCACCCAGGTTACAGCGTATCGCCCAGGTTACAGTGTATCACCCAGGTTACAGTGTATCACCCAGGTTACAGTGTATCGCCCGGGTTACAGCGTATCACCCAGGTTACAGCGTATCACCCAGATTACAGTGTATCACCCAGGTTACAGCGTATCGCACAGGTTACAGTGTATCACCCAGGTTACAGCGTATCGCCCAGTTTACAGTGTATCACCAGGTTACAGTGTATCGCCCGGGTTACAGCGTATCACCCAGGTTACAGTGTATCACCCAGTTTACAGCGTATCACCCAGGTTACAGCGTATCGCCCGGGTTACAGCATATCGCCCAGGTTACAGTGTATTGTCCAGGCTACAGTGTATCGCCCAGGTTACAGTGTATCGCCCTGGTTACAGTGTATCACCCGGGTTACAGTGTATCACCCAGGTTACAGTGTATTGTCCAGGCTACAGTGTATCACCCAGGTTACAGTGTATCACCCAGGTTACAGTGTATCGCCCAGGTTACAGTGTATCACCGAGGTTACAGCGTATCACCGAGGTTACAGCGTATCACCCAGGTTACAGTGTATCGCCCAGGTTACAGTGTATCGCCCAGGTTACAACGTATCACCGAGGTTACAGTGTATCACCCAGGTTACAGCGTATCGCCCAGGTTACAGCGTATCACCCGGGTTACAGTGTATTGCCCGGGTTACAGCGTATCACCCAGATTACAGTGTATCGCCCGGGTTACAGCGTATCGCCCAGGTTACAGTGTATCACCCAGGTTACAGTGTATCGCCCGGGTTACAGCGTATCACCCAGGTTACAGCGTATCACCCAGATTACAGTGTATTACCCAGGTTACAGCGTATCGCCCAGGTTACAGCGTATCACCCAGGTTACAGCGTATCGCCCGGGTTACAGAGTATCGCCCGGGTTACAGTGTATCACCGAGGTTACAGCGTATCACCCAGGTTACAGTGTATCGCCCGGGTTACAGCGTATCACCCGGGTTAGAGCGTATCACCCAGATTACAGCGTATCAGCCAGGTTACAGTGTATCACCCAGATTACAGTGTATCACCCAGGTTACAGCGTATCACCCAGGTTACAGCGTATCGCCCAGGTTACAGTGTTTCACCCAGGTTACAGCGTATCACCCAGGTTACAGCGTATCGCCCGGGTTACAGCGTATCGCCCAGGTTACAGTGTATTGTCCAGGCTACAGTGTATCGCCCAGGTTACAGTGTATCACCCGGGTTACAGTGTATCACCCAGGTTACAGTGTATTGTCCAGGCTACAGTGTATCACCCAGGTTACAGTGTATCACCCAGGTGACAGTGTATCGCCCAGGTTACAGTGTATCACCCAGGTTACAGCGTATCACCCAGGTTACAGTGTATCACCCAGGTTACAGCGTATCGCCCAGGTTTCAGCGTATCGCCCAGGTTACAGCGTATCACCCAGGTTACAGCGTATTGCCCGGGTGACAGCGTATCACCCAGGTTACAGCGTATCACCCAGATTACAGTGTATCACCCAGGTTACAGTGTATCGCCCAGGTTACAGTGTATCACCCAGGTTACAGTGTATCGCCCAGGTTACAGCGTATCACCCAGGTTACAGCGTATCACCCAGATTACAGTGTATCACCAAGGTTACAGCGTATCGCCCAGGTTACAGCGTATCACCCAGGTTACAGCGTATCGCCCGGGTTACAGCGTATCACCCAGGTTACAGCGTATCACCCAGATTGCAGCGTATCAGCCAGGTTACAGTGTATCACCCAGGTTACAGCGTATCACCCAGATTACAGTGTATCACCCAAGTTACAGTGTATCGCCCAGGTTACAACGTATCACCCAGATTACAGTGTATCACCCAGGTTACAGTGTATCACCCAGGTTACAGTGTATCTCCCGGGTTACAGTGTATCACCCAGGTTACAGCGTATCGCCCAGGTTACAGTGCATCGCCAGGGTTATAGCGTATCACCCAGGTTACAACGTATCACCCAGACTACAGTGTATCACCCAGGTTACAGCGTATCGCCCAGGTTACAGTGTATCACCCAGGTTACAGTGTATCACCCAGATTACAGTGTATCACCCAGGTTACAGCGTATCACCCAGGTTACAGTGTATCGCCCGGGTTACAGTGTATCACCCAGGTTACAGCGAATCGCCCAGGTTACAGTGTATCGCCCGGGTTACAGCGTATCACCCAGGTTACAGTGTATCACCCAGGTTACAGCGTATCGCCCAGGTTACAGCGTATCACCCAGGTTACAGTGTATCGCCCGGGTTACAGCGTATCACCCAGGTTACAGTGTATCACCCAGATTACAGTGTATCACCCAGGTTACAGCGTATCGCCCAGTTTACAGCGTATCACCCAGGTTACAGCGTATCGCCCGGGTTACAGCGTATCGCCCAGGTTACAGTGTATTGTCCAGGCTACAGTGTATCGCCCAGGTTACAGTGTATCGCCCTGGTTACAGTGTATCACCCGGGTTACAGCGTATCACCCAGGTTACAGTGTATTGTCCAGGCTACAGTGTATCACCCAGGTTACAGTGTATCACCCAGGTTACAGTGTATCGCCCAGGTTACAGTGTATCACCGAGGTTACAGTGTATCACCCAGGTTACAGTGTATCGCCCTGGTTACAGTGTATCACCCAGGTTACAGTGTATCACCCGGGTTACAGCGTATCACCCAGGTTACAGTGTATCACCGAGGTTACAGCGTATCTCCCAGGTTACAGCGTATCGCCAACGTTACAGCGTATCACCCAGGTTACAGTGTATTGCCCGGGTTACAGCGTATCACCCAGATTACAGTGTATCGCCCGGGTTACAGCGTATCGCCCAGGTTACAGTGTATCACCCAGGTTACAGTGTATCGCCCGGGTTACAGCGTATCACCCAGGTTACAGCGTATCACCCAGATTACAGTGTATTACCCAGGTTACAGCGTATCGCCCGGGTTACAGTGTATCACCGAGGTTACAGCGTATCACCCAGGTTACAGTGTATCGCCCGGGTTACAGCGTATCACCCGGGTTAGAGCGTATCACCCAGATTACAGCGTATCACCCAGGTTACAGTGTATCACCCAGGTTACAGTGTATCACCGAGGTTACAGCGTATCACCCAGGTTACAGCGTATCGCCCAGGTTACAGTGTATCACCCAGGTTACAGCGTATCACCCAGGTTACAGCGTATCGCCCGGGTTACAGCGTATCGCCCAGGTTACAGTGTATTGTCCAGGCTACCGTGTATCGCCCAGGTTACAGTGTATCACCCAGGTTACAGTGTATTGTCCAGGTTACAGTGTATCACCCAGGTTACAGTGTATCGCCCAGGTTACAGTGTATCACCCGGGTTACAGTGTATCACCCAGGTTACAGTGTATTGTCCAGGCTACAGTGTATCACCCAGGTTACAGTGTATCACCCAGATTACAGCGTATCAGCCAGGTTACAGTGTATCACCCAGGTTACAGCGTATCGCCCAGGTTACAGTGTATCACCCAGGTTACAGTGTATCGCCCAGGTTACAGCGAATCACCCAGGTTACAGCGTATCACCCAGATTACAGTGTATCACCAAGGTTACAGCGTATCGCCCAGGTTACAGCGTATCGCCCAGGTTACAGCGTATCGCCCAGGTTACCGCGTATCGCCCGGGTTACAGCGTATCACCCAGGTTAGAGCGTATCACCCAGATTACAGCGTATCACCCAGGTTACAGTGTATCACCCAGGTTACAGTGTATCACCGAGGTTACAGCGTATCACCCAGGTTACAGCGTATCGCCCAGGTTACAGTGTATCACCCAGGTTACAGCATATCACCCAGGTTACAGCGTATCGCCCGGGTTACAGCGTATCGCCCAGGTTACAGTGTATTGTCCAGGCTACCGTGTATCGCCCAGGTTACAGTGTATCACCCAGGTTACAGTGTATTGTCCAGGTTACAGTGTATCACCCAGGTTACAGTGTATCGCCCAGTTTACAGTGTATCACCCGGGTTACAGTGTATCACCCAGGTTACAGTGTATTGTCCAGGCTACAGTGTATCACCCAGGTTACAGTGTATCACCCAGATTACAGCGTATCAGCCAGGTTACAGTGTATCGCCCAGGTTACAGCGAATCACCCAGGTTACAGCGTATCACCCAGATTACAGTGTATCACCAAGGTTACAGCGTATCGCCCAGGTTACAGCGTATCGCCCAGGTTACAGCGTATCGCCCAGGTTACAGCGTATCGCCCGGGTTACAGCGTATCACCCAGGTTACAGCGTATCACCCAGATTGCAGCGTATCAGCCAGGTTACAGTGTATCACCCAGGTTACAGCGTATCACCCAGATTACAGTGTATCACCCAGGTTACAGCGTATCGCCCAGGTTACAGTGTATCACCCAGGTTACAGTGTATCGCCCAGGTTACAGCGTATCACCCAGGTTACAGCGTATCACCCAGGTTACAGCGTAGCACCCAGTTTACAGTGTATCACCGAGGTTACAGCGTATCACCCAGGTTACAGTGTATCACCCAGGTTACAGCGTATCACCCAGATTACAGTGTATCACCGAGGTTACAGCGTATCACCCAGGTTACAGCATATCGCCCAGGTTACAGCGTATCACCCAGGTTACAGCGTATCACCCAGGTTACAGTGTATCACCCAGGTTACAGTGTATCGCCCAGGTTACAGTGTATCGCTCAGGTTACAGTGTATCACCCAGGTTACAGTGTATCGCCCGGGTTACAGTGTATCACCCAGATTACAGTGTATCACCCAGGTTACAGTGTATCACCCAGGTTACAGTGTATCGCCCCGGTTACAGTGTATCGCCCAGGTTACAGCGTATCACCCAGGTTACAGCGTATCGCCCGGGTTACAGCGTATCACCCAGATTACAGTGTATCACCCAGGTTACAGCGTATCGCCCAGGTTACAGCGTATCACCCAGGTTACAGTGTATCGCCCGGGTTACAGCGTATCACCCAGGTTACAGTGTATCACCCAGGTTACAGTGTATCGCCCAGGTTACAGTGTATCGCCCGGGTTACAGTGTATCACCCAGGTTACAGTGTATCGCCCAGGTTACAGTGTATCGCCTGTGTTACAGTGTATCACCCAGGTTACAGTGTATCGCCCAGGTTACAGTGTATCGCCCGGGTTACAGTGTATCACCCAGGTTACAGCGTATCACCCAGGTTACAGTGTATCGCCCGGGTTACAGCGTATCACCCAGGTTACAACGTATCACCCAGATTACAGTGTATCACCCAGGTTACAGCGTATCCCCCAGGTTACAGTGTATCACCCAGGTTACAGTGTATCACCCAGGTTACAGTGTATCGCCCGGGTTACAGCGTATCACCCAGGTTACAGCGTATCACCCAGATTACAGTGTATCACCCAGGTTACAGCGTATCGCACAGGTTACAGTGTATCACCCAGGTTACAGCGTATCGCCCAGTTTACAGTGTATCACCAGGTTACAGTGTATCGCCCGGGTTACAGCGTATCACCCAGGTTACAGTGTATCACCCAGTTTACAGCGTATCACCCAGGTTACAGCGTATCGCCCGGGTTACAGCATATCGCCCAGGTTACAGTGTATTGTCCAGGCTACAGTGTATCGCCCAGGTTACAGTGTATCGCCCTGGTTACAGTGTATCACCCGGGTTACAGTGTATCACCCAGGTTACAGTGTATTGTCCAGGCTACAGTGTATCACCCAGGTTACAGTGTATCACCCAGGTTACAGTGTATCGCCCAGGTTACAGTGTATCACCGAGGTTACAGCGTATCACCGAGGTTACAGCGTATCACCCAGGTTACAGTGTATCGCCCAGGTTACAGTGTATCGCCCAGGTTACAACGTATCACCGAGGTTACAGTGTATCACCCAGGTTACAGCGTATCGCCCAGGTTACAGCGTATCACCCGGGTTACAGTGTATTGCCCGGGTTACAGCGTATCACCCAGATTACAGTGTATCGCCCGGGTTACAGCGTATCGCCCAGGTTACAGTGTATCACCCAGGTTACAGTGTATCGCCCGGGTTACAGCGTATCACCCAGGTTACAGCGTATCACCCAGATTACAGTGTATTACCCAGGTTACAGCGTATCGCCCAGGTTACAGCGTATCACCCAGGTTACAGCGTATCGCCCGGGTTACAGAGTATCGCCCGGGTTACAGTGTATCACCGAGGTTACAGCGTATCACCCAGGTTACAGTGTATCGCCCGGGTTACAGCGTATCACCCGGGTTAGAGCGTATCACCCAGATTACAGCGTATCAGCCAGGTTACAGTGTATCACCCAGATTACAGTGTATCACCCAGGTTACAGCGTATCACCCAGGTTACAGCGTATCGCCCAGGTTACAGTGTTTCACCCAGGTTACAGCGTATCACCCAGGTTACAGCGTATCGCCCGGGTTACAGCGTATCGCCCAGGTTACAGTGTATTGTCCAGGCTACAGTGTATCGCCCAGGTTACAGTGTATCACCCGGGTTACAGTGTATCACCCAGGTTACAGTGTATTGTCCAGGCTACAGTGTATCACCCAGGTTACAGTGTATCACCCAGGTGACAGTGTATCGCCCAGGTTACAGTGTATCACCCAGGTTACAGCGTATCACCCAGGTTACAGTGTATCACCCAGGTTACAGCGTATCGCCCAGGTTTCAGCGTATCTCCCAGGTTACAGCGTATCACCCAGGTTACAGCGTATTGCCCGGGTGACAGCGTATCACCCAGGTTACAGCGTATCACCCAGATTACAGTGTATCACCCAGGTTACAGTGTATCGCCCAGGTTACAGTGTATCACCCAGGTTACAGTGTATCGCCCAGGTTACAGCGTATCACCCAGGTTACAGCGTATCACCCAGATTACAGTGTATCACCAAGGTTACAGCGTATCGCCCAGGTTACAGCGTATCACCCAGGTTACAGCGTATCGCCCGGGTTACAGCGTATCACCCAGGTTACAGCGTATCACCCAGATTGCAGCGTATCAGCCAGGTTACAGTGTATCACCCAGGTTACAGCGTATCACCCAGATTACAGTGTATCACCCAGGTTACAGCGTATCGCCCAGGTTACAGTGTATCACCCAGGTTACAGCGTATCGCCCAGGTTACAGCGTATCACCCAGGTTACAGCGTATCACCCAGGTTACAGCGTAGCACCCAGGTTACAGTGTATCACCGAGGTTACAGCGTATCACCCAGGTTACAGTGTATCACCCAGGTTACAGTGTATCACCCAGATTACAGTGTATCACCGAGGTTACAGCGTATCACCCAGGTTACAGCATATCGCCCAGGTTACAGCGTATCACCCAGGTTACAGCGTATCACCCAGGTTACAGTGTATCGCCCAGGTTACAGTGTATCACCCAGGTTACAGTGTATCGCTCAGGTTACAGTGTATCACCCAGGTTACAGTGTATCGCCCAGGTTACAGTGTATCACCCAGATTACAGTGTATCACCCAGGTTACAGTGTATCACCCAGGTTACAGCGTATCGCCCCGGTTACAGTGTATCGCCCAGGTTACAGCGTATCACCCAGATTACAGTGTATCACCCAGGTTACAGCGTATCGCCCAGGTTACAGCGTATCACCCAGGTTACAGTGTATCGCCCAGGTTACAGTGTATCACCCAGGTTACAGTGTATCGCCCAGGTTACAGCGTATCACCCAGATTACAGTGTATCACCCAGGTTACAGCGTATCGCCCAGGTTACAGCGTATCACCCAGGTTACAGCGTATCACCCAGGTTACAGTGTATCGCCCAGGTTACAGTGTATCACCCAGGTTACAGTGTATCGCCCAGGTTACAGTGTATCACCCAGGTTACAGCGTATCGCCCCGGTTACAGTGTATCGCCCGGGTTACAGCGTATCACCCGGGTTAGAGCGTATCACCCAGATTACAGCGTATCAGCCAGGTTACAGTGTATCACCCAGCTTACAGTGTATCACCCAGGTTACAGCGTATCACCCAGGTTACAGCATATCGCCCAGGTTACAGTGTATCACCCAGGTTACAGCGTATCACCCAGGTTACAGCGTATCGCCCGGGTTACAGCGTATCGCCCAGGTTACAGTGTATTGTCCAGGCTACAGTGTATCGCCCAGGTTACAGTGTATCACCCGGGTTACAGTGTATCACCCAGGTTACAGTGTATTGTCCAGGCGACAGTGTATCACCCAGGTTACAGTGTATCACCCAGGTGACAGTGTATCGCCCAGGTTACAGTGTATCACCCAGGTTACAGTGTATCACCCAGGTTACTGTGTATCACCCAGGTTACAGCGTATCGCCCAGGTTTCAGCGTATCGCCCAGGTTACAGCGTATCACCCAGGTTACAGCGTATTGCCCGGGTGACAGCGTATCACCCAGGTTACAGCGTATCACCCAGATTACAGTGTATCACCCAGGTTACAGCGTATCGCCCAGGTTACAGTGTATCACCCAGGTTACAGTGTATCACCCAGGTTACAGTGTATCGCCCAGGTTACAGCGTATCACCCAGGTTACAGCGTATCACCCAGATTACAGTGTATCACCAAGGTTACAGCGTATCGCCCAGGTTACAGCGTATCACCCAGGTTACAGCGTATCGCCCGGGTTACAGCGTATCACCCAGGTTACAGCGTATCACCCAGATTGCAGCGTATCAGCCAGGTTACAGTGTATCACCCAGGTTACAGCGTATCACCCAGATTACAGTGTATCACCCAGGTTACAGCGTATCGCCCAGGTTACAGTGTATCACCCAGGTTACAGCGTATCGCCCAGGTTACAGCGTATCACCCAGGTTACAGCGTATCACCCAGGTTACAGCGTAGCACCCAGGTTACAGTGTATCACCGAGGTTACAGCGTATCACCCAGGTTACAGTGTATCACCCAGGTTACAGCGTATCACCCAGATTACAGTGTATCACCGAGGTTACAGCGTATCACCCAGGTTACAGCATATCGCCCAGGTTACAGCGTATCACCCAGGTTACAGCGTATCACCCAGGTTACAGTGTATCGCCCAGGTTACAGTGTATCGCTCAGGTTACAGTGTATCACCCAGGTTACAGTGTATCGCCCAGGTTACAGTGTATCACCCAGATTACAGTGTATCACCCAGGTTACAGTGTATCACCCAGGTTACAGCGTATCGCCCCGGTTACAGTGTATCGCCCAGGTTACAGCGTATCACCCAGATTACAGTGTATCACCCAGGTTACAGCGTATCGCCCAGGTTACAGCGTATCACCCAGGTTACAGTGTATCGCCCGGGTTACAGCGTATCACCCAGGTTTCAGTGTATCACCCAGGTTACAGTGTATCGCCCAGGTTACAGTGTATCGCCCGGGTTACAGTGTATCACCCAGGTTACAGTGTATCGCTCAGGTTACAGTGTATCGCCTGCGTTACAGGGTATCACCCAGGTTACAGTGTATCGCCCAGGTTACAGTGTATCGCCCGGGTTACAGTGTATCACCCAGGTTACAGCGTATCACCCAGGTTACAGTGTATCGCCTGCGTTACAGCGTATCACCCAGGTTACAACGTATCACCCAGATTACAGTGTATCATCCAGGTTACAGTGTATCGCCCAGGTTACAGTGTATCGCCCGGGTTACAGTGTATCACCCAGGTTACAGTGTATCACCCAGGTTACAGTGTATCGCCCGGGTTACAGCGTATCACCCAGGTTACAGCGTATCACCCAGGTTACAACGTATCACCCAGATTACAGTGTATCACCCAGGTTACAGCGTATCGCCCAGGTTACAGTGTATCACCCAGGTTACAGTGTATCACCCAGGTTACAGTGTATCGCCCGGGTTACAGCGTATCACCCAGGTTACAGCGTATCACCCAGATTACAGTGTATCACCCAGGTTACAGCGTATCGCCCAGGTTACAGCGTATCACCCAGGTTACAGTGTATCACCCAGTTTACAGCGTATCACCCAGGTTACAGCGTATCGCCCGGGTTACAGCGTATCGCCCTGGTTACAGTGTATCACCCGGGTTACAGTGTATCACCCAGGTTACAGTGTATTGTCCAGGCTACAGTGTATCACCCAGGTTACAGTGTATCACCCAGGTTACAGTGTATCGCCCAGGTTACAGTGTATCACCGAGGTTACAGCGTATCACCGAGGTTACAGCGTATCACCCAGGTTACAGTGTATCGCCCAGGTTACAGTGTATCGCCCAGGTTACAACGTATCACCCAGGTTACAGCGTATCGCCCGGGTTACAGCGTATCGCCCAGGTTACAGTGTATTGTCCAGGCTACAGTGTATCGCCCAGGTTACAGTGTATCACCCGGGTTACAGTGTATCACCCAGGTTACAGTGTATTGTCCAGGCTACAGTGTATCACCCAGGTTACAGTGTATCACCCAGGTTACAGTGTATCGCCCAGGTTACAGTGTATCACCCAGGTTACAGCGTATCGCCCAGGTTACAGCGTATCGCCCAGGTTACAGCGTATCACCCAGGTTACAGCGTATTGCCCGGGTTACAGCGTATCACCCAGGTTACAGCGTATCACCCAGATTACAGTGTATCACCCAGGTTACAACGTATCGCCCAGGTTACAGTGTATCACCCAGGTTACAGAGTATCGCCCGGGTTACAGCGTATCACCCAGATTATAGTGTATCACCCAGGTTAAAGCGTATCACCCAGATTACAGTGTATCACCCAGGTTACAGCGTATCACCCAGATTACAGTGTATCACCCAGGTTACAGCGTATCACCCAGATTACAGTGTATCACCGAGGTTACAGCGTTTCACCCAGATTACAGTGTATCACCCAGGTTACAGCGTATCACCCAGGTTACAGTGTATCACCGAGGTTACAGCGTATCACCCAGGTTACAGCGTATCGCCAACGTTACAGCGTATCACCCAGGTTACAGTGTATTGCCCGGGTTACAGCGTATCACCCAGATTACAGTGTATCGCCCGGGTTACAGCGTATCGCCCAGGTTACAGTGTATCGCCCGGGTTACAGCGTATCACCCAGGTTACAGCGTATCACCCAGATTACAGTGTATTACCCAGGTTACAGCGTATCGCCCAGGTTACAGTGTATCACCCAGGTTCCAGCGTATCACCCAGGTTACAGCGTCTCGCCCGGGTTACATAGTATCGCCCGGGTTACAGTGTATCACCGAGGTTACAGCGTATCACCCAGGTTACAGTGTATCGCCCGGGTTACAGCGTATCACCCGGGTTAGAGCGTATCACCCAGATTACAGTGTATCACTCAGGTTACAGTGTATCACCCAGGTTACAGTGTATCACCGAGGTTACAGCGTATCACCCAGGTTACAGCGTATCGCCCAGGTTAGAGTGTATCACCCAGGTTACAGCGTATCACCCAGGTTACAGCGTATCGCCCGGGTTACAGTGTATCACCCAGGTTACAGCGTATCACCCAGGTTACAGCGTATCGCCCGGGTTACAGCGTATCGCCCAGGTTACAGTGTATTGTCCAGGCTACCGTGTATCACCCAGGTTACAGTGTATCACCCGGGTTACAGCGTATCACCCGGGTTACAGTGTATCACCCAGGTTACAGTGTATTGTCCAGGCTACAGTGTATCACCCAGGTTACAGTGTATTGCCCAGGTTACAGTGTATCACCCAGGTTACAGCGTATCACCCAGGTTACAGTGTATCACCCAGGTTACAGCGTATCGCCCAGGTTACAGCGTATCGCCCGGGTTACAGCGTATCACCCAGGTTACAGCTTATCACACAGGTTACAGCGTATCGCCCGGGTTACAGCGTATCACCCAAGTTACAGCGTATCACCCAGATTACAGCGTATCAGCCAGGTTACAGTGTATCACCCAGGTTACAGTGTATCGCCCAGGTTAAAGTGTATCACCCGGGTTACAGTGTATCACCCAGGTTACAGTGTATTGTCCAGGCTACAGTGTATCACCCAGGTTACAGTGTATTGCCCAGGTTACAGTGTATCACCCAGGTTACAGTGTATCACCCAGGTGACAGTGTATCGCCCAGGTTACAGTGTATCACCCAGGTTACAGCGTATCGCCCAGGTTACAGCGTATCACCCAGGTTACAGCGTATTGCCCAGGTTACAGTGTATCACCCAGGTTACAGTGTATCACCCAGGTTACAGTGTATCTCCCGGGTTACAGTGTATCACCCAGGTTACAGCGTATCGCCCAGGTTACAGTGCATCGCCAGGGTTATAGCGTATCACCCAGGTTACAACGTATCACCCAGACTACAGTGTATCACCCAGGTTACAGCGTATCGCCCAGGTTACAGTGTATCACCCAGGTTACAGTGTATCACCCAGATTACAGTGTATCACCCAGGTTACAGCGTATCACCCAGGTTACAGTGTATCGCCCGGGTTACAGTGTATCACCCAGGTTACAGCGAATCGCCCAGGTTACAGTGTATCGCCCGGGTTACAGCGTATCACCCAGGTTACAGTGTATCACCCAGGTTACAGCGTATCGCCCAGGTTACAGCGTATCACCCAGGTTACAGTGTATCGCCCGGGTTACAGCGTATCACCCAGGTTACAGTGTATCACCCAGATTACAGTGTATCACCCAGGTTACAGCGTATCGCCCAGTTTACAGCGTATCACCCAGGTTACAGCGTATCGCCCGGGTTACAGCGTATCGCCCAGGTTACAGTGTATTGTCCAGGCTACAGTGTATCGCCCAGGTTACAGTGTATCGCCCTGGTTACAGTGTATCACCCGGGTTACAGCGTATCACCCAGGTTACAGTGTATTGTCCAGGCTACAGTGTATCACCCAGGTTACAGTGTATCACCCAGGTTACAGTGTATCGCCCAGGTTACAGTGTATCACCGAGGTTACAGTGTATCACCCAGGTTACAGTGTATCGCCCTGGTTACAGTGTATCACCCAGGTTACAGTGTATCACCCGGGTTACAGCGTATCACCCAGGTTACAGTGTATCACCGAGGTTACAGCGTATCTCCCAGGTTACAGCGTATCGCCAACGTTACAGCGTATCACCCAGGTTACAGTGTATTGCCCGGGTTACAGCGTATCACCCAGATTACAGTGTATCGCCCGGGTTACAGCGTATCGCCCAGGTTACAGTGTATCACCCAGGTTACAGTGTATCGCCCGGGTTACAGCGTATCACCCAGGTTACAGCGTATCACCCAGATTACAGTGTATTACCCAGGTTACAGCGTATCGCCCGGGTTACAGTGTATCACCGAGGTTACAGCGTATCACCCAGGTTACAGTGTATCGCCCGGGTTACAGCGTATCACCCGGGTTAGAGCGTATCACCCAGATTACAGCGTATCACCCAGGTTACAGTGTATCACCCAGGTTACAGTGTATCACCGAGGTTACAGCGTATCACCCAGGTTACAGCGTATCGCCCAGGTTACAGTGTATCACCCAGGTTACAGCGTATCACCCAGGTTACAGCGTATCGCCCGGGTTACAGCGTATCGCCCAGGTTACAGTGTATTGTCCAGGCTACCGTGTATCGCCCAGGTTACAGTGTATCACCCAGGTTACAGTGTATTGTCCAGGTTACAGTGTATCACCCAGGTTACAGTGTATCGCCCAGGTTACAGTGTATCACCCGGGTTACAGTGTATCACCCAGGTTACAGTGTATTGTCCAGGCTACAGTGTATCACCCAGGTTACAGTGTATCACCCAGGTTACAGCGTATCGCCCAGGTTACAGTGTATCACCCAGGTTACAGTGTATCGCCCAGGTTACAGCGAATCACCCAGGTTACAGCGTATCACCCAGATTACAGTGTATCACCAAGGTTACAGCGTATCGCCCAGGTTACAGCGTATCGCCCAGGTTACAGCGTATCGCCCAGGTTACCGCGTATCGCCCGGGTTACAGCGTATCACCCAGGTTAGAGCGTATCACCCAGATTACAGCGTATCACCCAGGTTACAGTGTATCACCCAGGTTACAGTGTATCACCGAGGTTACAGCGTATCACCCAGGTTACAGCGTATCGCCCAGGTTACAGTGTATCACCCAGGTTACAGCATATCACCCAGGTTACAGCGTATCGCCCGGGTTACAGCGTATCGCCCAGGTTACAGTGTATTGTCCAGGCTACCGTGTATCGCCCAGGTTACAGTGTATCACCCAGGTTACAGTGTATTGTCCAGGTTACAGTGTATCACCCAGGTTACAGTGTATCGCCCAGTTTACAGTGTATCACCCGGGTTACAGTGTATCACCCAGGTTACAGTGTATTGTCCAGGCTACAGTGTATCACCCAGATTACAGCGTATCAGCCAGGTTACAGTGTATCACCCAGGTTACAGCGTATCGCCCAGGTTACAGTGTATCACCCAGGTTACAGTGTATCGCCCAGGTTACAGCGAATCACCCAGGTTACAGCGTATCACCCAGATTACAGTGTATCACCAAGGTTACAGCGTATCGCCCAGGTTACAGCGTATCGCCCAGGTTACAGCGTATCGCCCAGGTTACAGCGTATCGCCCGGGTTACAGCGTATCACCCAGGTTACAGCGTATCACCCAGATTACAGCGTATCAGCCAGGTTACAGTGTATCACCCAGGTTACAGCGTATCACCCAGGTTACAGTGTATCACCCAGGTTACAGCGTATCGCCCAGGTTACAGCGTATCACCCAGGTTACAGCGTATCACCCAGGTTACAGCGTAGCACCCAGTTTACAGTGTATCACCGAGGTTACAGCGTATCACCCAGGTTACAGTGTATCACCCAGGTTACAGCGTATCACCCAGATTACAGTGTATCACCGAGGTTACAGCGTATCACCCAGGTTACAGCATATCGCCCAGGTTACAGCGTATCACCCAGGTTACAGCGTATCACCCAGGTTACAGTGTATCACCCAGGTTACAGTGTATCGCCCAGGTTACAGTGTATCGCTCAGGTTACAGTGTATCACCCAGGTTACAGTGTATCGCCCGGGTTACAGTGTATCACCCAGATTACAGTGTATCACCCAGGTTACAGTGTATCACCCAGGTTACAGTGTATCGCCCCGGTTACAGTGTATCGCCCAGGTTACAGCGTATCACCCAGGTTACAGCGTATCGCCCGGGTTACAGCGTATCACCCAGATTACAGTGTATCACCCAGGTTACAGCGTATCGCCCAGGTTACAGCGTATCACCCAGGTTACAGTGTATCGCCCGGGTTACAGCGTATCACCCAGGTTACAGTGTATCACCCAGGTTACAGTGTATCGCCCAGGTTACAGTGTATCGCCCGGGTTACAGTGTATCACCCAGGTTACAGTGTATCGCCCAGGTTACAGTGTATCGCCTGTGTTACAGTGTATCACCCAGGTTACAGTGTATCGCCCAGGTTACAGTGTATCGCCCGGGTTACAGTGTATCACCCAGGTTACAGCGTATCACCCAGGTTACAGTGTATCGCCCGGGTTACAGCGTATCACCCAGGTTACAACGTATCACCCAGATTACAGTGTATCACCCAGGTTACAGCGTATCGCCCAGGTTACAGTGTATCACCCAGGTTACAGTGTATCACCCAGGTTACAGTGTATCGCCCGGGTTACAGCGTATCACCCAGGTTACAGCGTATCACCCAGATTACAGTGTATCACCCAGGTTACAGCGTATCGCACAGGTTACAGTGTATCACCCAGGTTACAGCGTATCGCCCAGTTTACAGTGTATCACCAGGTTACAGTGTATCGCCCGGGTTACAGCGTATCACCCAGGTTACAGTGTATCACCCAGTTTACAGCGTATCACCCAGGTTACAGCGTATCGCCCGGGTTACAGCATATCGCCCAGGTTACAGTGTATTGTCCAGGCTACAGTGTATCGCCCAGGTTACAGTGTATCGCCCTGGTTACAGTGTATCACCCGGGTTACAGTGTATCACCCAGGTTACAGTGTATTGTCCAGGCTACAGTGTATCACCCAGGTTACAGTGTATCACCCAGGTTACAGTGTATCGCCCAGGTTACAGTGTATCACCGAGGTTACAGCGTATCACCGAGGTTACAGCGTATCACCCAGGTTACAGTGTATCGCCCAGGTTACAGTGTATCGCCCAGGTTACAACGTATCACCGAGGTTACAGTGTATCACCCAGGTTACAGCGTATCGCCCAGGTTACAGCGTATCACCCGGGTTACAGTGTATTGCCCGGGTTACAGCGTATCACCCAGATTACAGTGTATCGCCCGGGTTACAGCGTATCGCCCAGGTTACAGTGTATCACCCAGGTTACAGTGTATCGCCCGGGTTACAGCGTATCACCCAGGTTACAGCGTATCACCCAGATTACAGTGTATTACCCAGGTTACAGCGTATCGCCCAGGTTACAGCGTATCACCCAGGTTACAGCGTATCGCCCGGGTTACAGAGTATCGCCCGGGTTACAGTGTATCACCGAGGTTACAGCGTATCACCCAGGTTACAGTGTATCGCCCGGGTTACAGCGTATCACCCGGGTTAGAGCGTATCACCCAGATTACAGCGTATCAGCCAGGTTACAGTGTATCACCCAGATTACAGTGTATCACCCAGGTTACAGCGTATCACCCAGGTTACAGCGTATCGCCCAGGTTACAGTGTTTCACCCAGGTTACAGCGTATCACCCAGGTTACAGCGTATCGCCCGGGTTACAGCGTATCGCCCAGGTTACAGTGTATTGTCCAGGCTACAGTGTATCGCCCAGGTTACAGTGTATCACCCGGGTTACAGTGTATCACCCAGGTTACAGTGTATTGTCCAGGCTACAGTGTATCACCCAGGTTACAGTGTATCACCCAGGTGACAGTGTATCGCCCAGGTTACAGTGTATCACCCAGGTTACAGCGTATCACCCAGGTTACAGTGTATCACCCAGGTTACAGCGTATCGCCCAGGTTTCAGCGTATCGCCCAGGTTACAGCGTATCACCCAGGTTACAGCGTATTGCCCGGGTGACAGCGTATCACCCAGGTTACAGCGTATCACCCAGATTACAGTGTATCACCCAGGTTACAGTGTATCGCCCAGGTTACAGTGTATCACCCAGGTTACAGTGTATCGCCCAGGTTACAGCGTATCACCCAGGTTACAGCGTATCACCCAGATTACAGTGTATCACCAAGGTTACAGCGTATCGCCCAGGTTACAGCGTATCACCCAGGTTACAGCGTATCGCCCGGGTTACAGCGTATCACCCAGGTTACAGCGTATCACCCAGATTGCAGCGTATCAGCCAGGTTACAGTGTATCACCCAGGTTACAGCGTATCACCCAGATTACAGTGTATCACCCAGGTTACAGCGTATCGCCCAGGTTACACTGTATCACCCAGGTTACAGCGTATCGCCCAGGTTACAGCGTATCACCCAGGTTACAGCGTATCACCCAGGTTACAGCGTAGCACCCAGGTTACAGTGTATCACCGAGGTTACAGCGTATCACCCAGGTTACAGTGTATCACCCAGGTTACAGTGTATCACCCAGATTACAGTGTATCACCGAGGTTACAGCGTATCACCCAGGTTACAGCATATCGCCCAGGTTACAGCGTATCACCCAGGTTACAGCGTATCACCCAGGTTACAGTGTATCGCCCAGGTTACAGTGTATCACCCAGGTTACAGTGTATCGCTCAGGTTACAGTGTATCACCCAGGTTACAGTGTATCGCCCAGGTTACAGTGTATCACCCAGATTACAGTGTATCACCCAGGTTACAGTGTATCACCCAGGTTACAGCGTATCGCCCCGGTTACAGTGTATCGCCCAGGTTACAGCGTATCACCCAGATTACAGTGTATCACCCAGGTTACAGCGTATCGCCCAGGTTACAGCGTATCACCCAGGTTACAGTGTATCGCCCAGGTTACAGTGTATCACCCAGGTTACAGTGTATCGCCCAGGTTACAGCGTATCACCCAGATTACAGTGTATCACCCAGGTTACAGCGTATCGCCCAGGTTACAGCGTATCACCCAGGTTACAGCGTATCACCCAGGTTACAGTGTATCGCCCAGGTTACAGTGTATCACCCAGGTTACAGTGTATCGCCCAGGTTACAGTGTATCACCCAGGTTACAGCGTATCGCCCCGGTTACAGTGTATCGCCCGGGTTACAGCGTATCACCCGGGTTAGAGCGTATCACCCAGATTACAGCGTATCAGCCAGGTTACAGTGTATCACCCAGATTACAGTGTATCACCCAGGTTACAGCGTATCACCCAGGTTACAGCATATCGCCCAGGTTACAGTGTATCACCCAGGTTACAGCGTATCACCCAGGTTACAGCGTATCGCCCGGGTTACAGCGTATCGCCCAGGTTACAGTGTATTGTCCAGGCTACAGTGTATCGCCCAGGTTACAGTGTATCACCCGGGTTACAGTGTATCACCCAGGTTACAGTGTATTGTCCAGGCGACAGTGTATCACCCAGGTTACAGTGTATCACCCAGGTGACAGTGTATCGCCCAGGTTACAGTGTATCACCCAGGTTACAGCGTATCACCCAGGTTACAGTGTATCACCCAGGTTACAGCGTATCGCCCAGGTTTCAGCGTATCGCCCAGGTTACAGCGTATCACCCAGGTTACAGCGTATTGCCCGGGTGACAGCGTATCACCCAGGTTACAGCGTATCACCCAGATTACAGTGTATCACCCAGGTTACAGCGTATCGCCCAGGTTACAGTGTATCACCCAGGTTACAGTGTATCACCCAGGTTACAGTGTATCGCCCAGGTTACAGCGTATCACCCAGGTTACAGCGTATCACCCAGATTACAGTGTATCACCAAGGTTACAGCGTATCGCCCAGGTTACAGCGTATCACCCAGGTTACAGCGTATCGCCCGGGTTACAGCGTATCACCCAGGTTACAGCGTATCACCCAGATTGCAGCGTATCAGCCAGGTTACAGTGTATCACCCAGGTTACAGCGTATCACCCAGATTACAGTGTATCACCCAGGTTACAGCGTATCGCCCAGGTTACAGTGTATCACCCAGGTTACAGCGTATCGCCCAGGTTACAGCGTATCGCCCTGGTTACAGCGTATCACCCAGGTTACAGCGTAGCACCCAGGTTACAGTGTATCACCGAGGTTACAGCGTATCACCCAGGTTACAGTGTATCACCCAGGTTACAGCGTATCACCCAGATTACAGTGTATCACCGAGGTTACAGCGTATCACCCAGGTTACAGCATATCGCCCAGGTTACAGCGTATCACCCAGGTTACAGCGTATCGCCCAGGTTACAGTGTATCGCTCAGGTTACAGTGTATCACCCAGGTTACAGTGTATCGCCCAGGTTACAGTGTATCACCCAGATTACAGTGTATCACCCAGGTTACAGTGTATCACCCAGGTTACAGCGTATCGCCCCGGTTACAGTGTATCGCCCAGGTTACAGCGTATCACCCAGATTACAGTGTATCACCCAGGTTACAGCGTATCGCCCAGGTTACAGCGTATCACCCAGGTTACAGTGTATCGCCCGGGTTACAGCGTATCACCCAGGTTTCAGTGTATCACCCAGGTTACAGTGTATCGCCCAGGTTACAGTGTATCGCCCGGGTTACAGTGTATCACCCAGGTTACAGTGTATCGCTCAGGTTACAGTGTATCGCCTGCGTTACAGCGTATCACCCAGGTTACAGTGTATCGCCCAGGTTACAGTGTATCGCCCGGGTTACAGTGTATCACCCAGGTTACAGCGTATCACCCAGGTTACAGTGTATCGCCTGCGTTACAGCGTATCACCCAGGTTACAACGTATCACCCAGATTACAGTGTATCATCCAGGTTACAGTGTATCGCCCAGGTTACAGTGTATCGCCCGGGTTACAGTGTATCACCCAGGTTACAGTGTATCACCCAGGTTACAGTGTATCGCCCGGGTTACAGCGTATCACCCAGGTTACAACGTATCACCCAGATTACAGTGTATCACCCAGGTTACAGCGTATCGCCCAGGTTACAGTGTATCACCCAGGTTACAGTGTATCACCCAGGTTACAGTGTATCGCCCGGGTTACAGCGTATCACCCAGGTTACAGCGTATCACCCAGATTACAGTGTATCACCCAGGTTACAGCGTATCGCCCAGGTTACAGCGTATCACCCAGGTTACAGTGTATCACCCAGTTTACAGCGTATCACCCAGGTTACAGCGTATCGCCCGGGTTACAGCGTATCGCCCTGGTTACAGTGTATCACCCGGGTTACAGTGTATCACCCAGGTTACAGTGTATTGTCCAGGCTACAGTGTATCACCCAGGTTACAGTGTATCACCCAGGTTACAGTGTATCGCCCAGGTTACAGTGTATCACCGAGGTTACAGCGTATCACCGAGGTTACAGCGTATCACCCAGGTTACAGTGTATCGCCCAGGTTACAGTGTATCGCCCAGGTTACAACGTATCACCCAGGTTACAGCGTATCGCCCGGGTTACAGCGTATCGCCCAGGTTACAGTGTATTGTCCAGGCTACAGTGTATCGCCCAGGTTACAGTGTATCACCCGGGTTACAGTGTATCACCCAGGTTACAGTGTATTGTCCAGGCTACAGTGTATCACCCAGGTTACAGTGTATCACCCAGGTTACAGTGTATCGCCCAGGTTACAGTGTATCACCCAGGTTACAGCGTATCACCCAGGTTACAGTGTATCACCCAGGTTACAGCGTATCGCCCAGGTTACAGCGTATCGCCCAGGTTACAGCGTATCACCCAGGTTACAGCGTATTGCCCGGGTTACAGCGTATCACCCAGGTTACAGCGTATCACCCAGATTACAGTGTATCACCCAGGTTACAACGTATCGCCCAGGTTACAGTGTATCACCCAGGTTACAGAGTATCGCCCGGGTTACAGCGTATCACCCAGATTATAGTGTATCACCCAGGTTAAAGCGTATCACCCAGATTACAGTGTATCACCCAGGTTACAGCGTATCACCCAGATTACAGTGTATCACCCAGGTTACAGCGTATCACCCAGATTACAGTGTATCACCGAGGTTACAGCGTTTCACCCAGATTACAGTGTATCACCCAGGTTACAGCGTATCACCCAGGTTACAGTGTATCACCGAGGTTACAGCGTATCACCCAGGTTACAGCGTATCGCCAACGTTACAGCGTATCACCCAGGTTACAGTGTATTGCCCGGGTTACAGCGTATCACCCAGATTACAGTGTATCGCCCGGGTTACAGCGTATCGCCCAGGTTACAGTGTATCGCCCGGGTTACAGCGTATCACCCAGGTTACAGCGTATCACCCAGATTACAGTGTATTACCCAGGTTACAGCGTATCGCCCAGGTTACAGTGTATCACCCAGGTTCCAGCGTATCACCCAGGTTACAGCGTCTCGCCCGGGTTACATAGTATCGCCCGGGTTACAGTGTATCACCGAGGTTACAGCGTATCACCCAGGTTACAGTGTATCGCCCGGGTTACAGCGTATCACCCGGGTTAGAGCGTATCACCCAGATTACAGTGTATCACTCAGGTTACAGTGTATCACCCAGGTTACAGTGTATCACCGAGGTTACAGCGTATCACCCAGGTTACAGCGTATCGCCCAGGTTAGAGTGTATCACCCAGGTTACAGCGTATCACCCAGGTTACAGCGTATCGCCCGGGTTACAGCGTATCGCCCAGGTTACAGTGTATTGTCCAGGCTACCGTGTATCACCCAGGTTACAGTGTATCACCCGGGTTACAGCGTATCACCCGGGTTACAGTGTATCACCCAGGTTACAGTGTATTGTCCAGGCTACAGTGTATCACCCAGGTTACAGTGTATTGCCCAGGTTACAGTGTATCACCCAGGTTACAGCGTATCACCCAGGTTACAGTGTATCACCCAGGTTACAGCGTATCGCCCAGGTTACAGCGTATCGCCCGGGTTACAGCGTATCACCCAGGTTACAGCTTATCACACAGGTTACAGCGTATCGCCCGGGTTACAGCGTATCACCCAAGTTACAGCGTATCACCCAGATTACAGCGTATCAGCCAGGTTACAGTGTATCACCCAGGTTACAGTGTATCGCCCAGGTTAAAGTGTATCACCCGGGTTACAGTGTATCACCCAGGTTACAGTGTATTGTCCAGGCTACAGTGTATCACCCAGGTTACAGTGTATTGCCCAGGTTACAGTGTATCACCCAGGTTACAGCGTATCACCCAGGTTACAGTGTATCACCCAGGTTACAGCGTATCGCCCAGGTTACAGCGTATCACCCAGGTTACAGCGTATCGCCCGGGTTACAGCGTATCAGCCAGGTTACAGTGTATCACCCAGGTTACAGCGTATCACCCAGATTACAGTGTATCACCCAGGTTACAGCGTATCGCCCAGGTTACAGTGTATCACCCAGGTTACAGTGTATCGCCCAGGTTACAGCGTATCACCCAGGTTACAGCGTATCACCCAGATTACAGTGTATCACCCAGGTTACAGCGTATCACCCAGGTTACAGCGTATCACCCAGGTTACAGCGTATCGCCTGGGTTACAGCGTATCACCCAGGTTACAGCGTATCACCCAGATTACAGCGTATCAGCCAGGTTACAGTGTATCACCCAGGTTACAGCGTATCACCCAGATTACAGTGTATCACCCAGGTTACAGCGTATCGCCCAGGTTACAGTGTATCACCCAGGTTACAGTGTATCGCCCAGGTTACAGCGTATCACCCAGGTTACAGCGTATCACCCAGGTTACAGCGTAGCACCCAGTTTACAGTGTATCATCGAGGTTACAGCGTATCACCCAGGTTACAGTGTATCACCCAGGTTACAGCGTATCACCCAGGTTACAGTGTATCACCCGGGTTACAGTGTATCACCCAGGTTACAGTGTATTGCCCAGGTTACAGTGTATCACCCAGGTTACAGCGTATTGCCCAGGTTACAGTGTATCACCCAGGTTACAGCGTATCGCCCGGGTTACAGCGTATCAGCCAGGTTACAGTGTATCACCCAGGTTACAGCGTATCACCCAGATTACAGTGTATCACCCAGGTTACAGCGTATCGCCCAGGTTACAGTGTATCGCCCCGGTTACAGTGTATCGCCCAGGTTACAGCGTATCACCCAGATTACAGTGTATCACCCAGGTTACAGCGTATCGCCCAGGTTCCAGCGTATCACCCAGGTTACAGTGTATCGCCTGCGTTACAGCGTATCACCCAGGTTACAGTGTATCACCCAGGTTACAGTGTATCGCCCAGGTTACAGTGTATCGCCCAGGTTACAGTGTATCACCCAGGTTACAGTGTATCGCCCAGGTTACAGTGTATCGCCTGCGTTACAGTGTATCACCCAGGTTACAGTGTATCGCCCAGGTTACAGTGTATCGCCCGGGTTACAGTGTATCACCCAGGTTACAGCGTATCACCCAGGTTACAGTGTATCGCCTGCGTTACAGCGTATCACCCAGGTTACAACGTATCACCCAGATTACAGTGTATCACCCAGGTTACAGTGTATCGCCCAGGTTACAGTGTATCGCCCGGGTTACAGTGTATCACCCAGGTTACAGCGTATCACCCAGGTTACAGTGTATCGCCCGGGTTACAGAGTATCACCCAGGTTACAACGTATCACCCAGATTACAGAGTATCACCCAGGTTACAGCGTATCGCCCAGGTTACAGTGTATCACCCAGGTTACAGTGTATCACCCAGGTTACAGCGTATCGCCCGGGTTACAGCGTATCACCCAGGTTACAGTGTATCACCCAGGTTACAGCGTATCGCCCAGGTTACAGCGTATCACCCAGGTTACAGTGTATCGCCCGGGTTACAGTGTATCACCCAGGTTACAGCGTATCACCCAGGTTACAGTGTATCGCCTGCGTTACAGCGTATCACCCAGGTTACAACGTATCACCCAGATTACAGTGTATCACCCAGGTTACAGTGTATCGCCCAGGTTACAGTGTATCGCCCGGGTTACAGTGTACCACCCAGGTTACAACGTATCACCCAGATTACAGTGTATCACCCAGGTTACAGTGTATCACCCAGGTTACAGTGTATCGCCCAGGTTACAGTGTATCGCCCGGGTTACAGTGTATCGCCCGGGTTACAGTGTATCACCCAGGTTACAACGTATCACCCAGATTACAGCGTATCACCCAGGTTACAGCGTATCGCCCAGGTTACAGTGTATCACCCAGGTTACAGTGTATCACCCAGGTTACAGCGTATCGCCCGGGTTACAGCGTATCACCCAGGTTACAGTGTATCACCCAGGTTACAGCGTATCGCCCAGGTTACAGCGTATCACCCAGGTTACAGTGTATCGCCCGGGTTACAGTGTATCACCCAGGTTACAGCGTATCAACCAGATTACAGTGTATCACCCAGGTTACAGCGTATCGCCCAGTTTACAGTGTATCACCAGGTTACAGTGTATCGCCCGGGTTACAGCGTATCACCCAGGTTACAGTGTATCACCAGATTACAGTGTATCACCCGGGTTACAGCGTATCACCCAGTTTACAGCGTATCACCCAGGTTACAGCGTATCGCCCGGGTTACAGCGTATCGCCCAGATTACAGTGTATTGTCCAGGCTACAGTGTATCGCCCAGGTTACAGTGTATCGCCCTGGTTACAGTGTATCACCCAGGTTACAGTGTATCACCCAGGTTACAGTGTATTGTCCAGGCTACAGTGTATCACCCAGGTTACAGTGTATCACCCAGGTTACAGTGTATCGCCCAGGTTACAGTGTATCACCGAGGTTACAGCGTATCACCGAGGTTACAGCGTATCACCCAGGTTACAGCGTATCGCCCAGGTTACAGTGTATCGCCCGGGTTACAACGTATCACCTAGGTTACAGTGTATCACCCAGGTTACAGCGTATCGCCCAGGTTACAGCGTATCACCCGGGTTACAGTGTATTGTCCGGGTTACAGCGTATCACCCAGATTACAGTGTATCACCCGGGTTACAGCGTATCGCCCAGGTTACAGTGTATCACCCAGGTTACAGTGTATCGCCCGGGTTACAGCGTATCACCCAGGTTACAGCGTATCACCCAGATTACAGTGTATTACCCAGGTTACAACGTATCACCCAGGTTACAGTGTATCACCCGGTTACAGCGTATCACCCGGGTTACAGCGTATCGCCCAGGTTACAGCGTATCACCCAGGTTACAGCGTATCACCCAGGTTACAGCGTATCACCCAGGTTACAGTGTATCACCGAGGTTACAGCGTATCACCCAGGTTACAGTGTATCACCCAGGTTACAGCGTATCACCCAGATTACAGTGTATCACCGAGGTTACAGCGTATCACCCAGGTTACAGCATATCGCCCAGGTTACAGCGTATCACCCAGGTTACAGCGTATCGCCCAGGTTACAGTGTATCGCCCAGGTTACAGTGTATCACCCAGGTTACAGTGTATCGCCCAGGTTACAGTGTATCACCCAGATTACAGTGTATCACCCAGGTTACAGTGTATCACCCAGGTTACAGCGTATCGCCCCGGTTACAGTGTATCGCCCAGGTTACAGCGTATCACCCAGATTACAGTGTATCACCCAGGTTACAGCGTATCGCCCAGGTTACAGCGTATCACCCAGGTTACAGTGTATCGCCCGGGTTACAGCGTATCACCCAGGTTTCAGTGTATCACCCAGGTTACAGTGTATCGCCCAGGTTACAGTGTATCGCCCGGGTTACAGTGTATCACCCAGGTTACAGTGTATCGCTCAGGTTACAGTGTATCGCCTGCGTTACAGCGTATCACCCAGGTTACAGTGTATCGCCCAGGTTACAGTGTATTGTCCAGGTTACAGTGTATCACCCAGGTTACAGTGTATTGCCCAGGTTACAGTGTATCACCCAGGTTACAGCGTATCACCCAGGTTACAGTTTATCACCCAGGTTACAGCGTATCGCCCAGGTTACAGCGTATCACCCAGGTTACAGCGTATCGCCCGGGTTACAGCGTATCAGCCAGGTTACAGTGTATCACCCAGGTTACAGCGTATCACCCAGATTACAGTGTATCACCCAGGTTACAGCGTATCGCCCAGGTTACAGTGTATCACCCAGGTTACAGTGTATCGCCCAGGTTACAGCGTATCACCCAGGTTACAGCGTATCACCCAGATTACAGTGTATCACCCAGGTTACAGCGTATCACCCAGGTTACAGCGTATCACCCAGGTTACAGCGTATCGCCTGGGTTACAGCGTATCACCCAGGTTACAGCGTATCACCCAGATTACAGCGTATCAGCCAGGTTACAGTGTATCACCCAGGTTACAGCGTATCACCCAGATTACAGTGTATCACCCAGGTTACAGCGTATCGCCCAGGTTACAGTGTATCACCCAGGTTACAGTGTATCGCCCAGGTTACAGCGTATCACCCAGGTTACAGCGTATCACCCAGGTTACAGCGTAGCACCCAGTTTACAGTGTATCATCGAGGTTACAGCGTATCACCCAGGTTACAGTGTATCACCCAGGTTACAGCGTATCACCCAGGTTACAGTGTATCACCCGGGTTACAGTGTATCACCCAGGTTACAGTGTATTGCCCAGGTTACAGTGTATCACCCAGGTTACAGCGTATTGCCCAGGTTACAGTGTATCACCCAGGTTACAGCGTATCGCCCGGGTTACAGCGTATCAGCCAGGTTACAGTGTATCACCCAGGTTACAGCGTATCACCCAGATTACAGTGTATCACCCAGGTTACAGCGTATCGCCCAGGTTACAGTGTATCGCCCCGGTTACAGTGTATCGCCCAGGTTACAGCGTATCACCCAGATTACAGTGTATCACCCAGGTTACAGCGTATCGCCCAGGTTCCAGCGTATCACCCAGGTTACAGTGTATCGCCTGCGTTACAGCGTATCACCCAGGTTACAGTGTATCACCCAGGTTACAGTGTATCGCCCAGGTTACAGTGTATCGCCCAGGTTACAGTGTATCACCCAGGTTACAGTGTATCGCCCAGGTTACAGTGTATCGCCTGCGTTACAGTGTATCACCCAGGTTACAGTGTATCGCCCAGGTTACAGTGTATCGCCCGGGTTACAGTGTATCACCCAGGTTACAGCGTATCACCCAGGTTACAGTGTATCGCCTGCGTTACAGCGTATCACCCAGGTTACAACGTATCACCCAGATTACAGTGTATCACCCAGGTTACAGTGTATCGCCCAGGTTACAGTGTATCGCCCGGGTTACAGTGTATCACCCAGGTTACAGCGTATCACCCAGGTTACAGTGTATCGCCCGGGTTACAGCGTATCACCCAGGTTACAACGTATCACCCAGATTACAGCGTATCACCCAGGTTACAGTGTATCGCCCAGGTTACAGTGTATCACCCAGGTTACAGCGTATCACCCAGGTTACAGAGTATCGCCCGGGTTACAGCGTATCACCCAGGTTACAGTGTATCACCCAGGTTACAGCGTATCGCCCAGGTTACAGCGTATCACCCAGGTTACAGTGTATCGCCCGGGTTACAGTGTATCACCCAGGTTACAGCGTATCACCCAGGTTACAGTGTATCGCCTGCGTTACAGCGTATCACCCAGGTTACAACGTATCACCCAGATTACAGTGTATCACCCAGGTTACAGTGTATCGCCCAGGTTACAGTGTATCGCCCGGGTTACAGTGTATCACCCAGGTTACAGCGTATCACCCAGGTTACAGTGTATCTCCCGGGTTACAGCGTATCACCCAGGTTACAACGTATCACCCAGATTACAGCGTATCACCCAGGTTACAGCGTATCGCCCAGGTTACAGTGTATCACCCAGGTTACAGTGTATCACCCAGGTTACAGCGTATCGCCCGGGTTACAGCGTATCACCCAGGTTACAGTGTATCACCCAGGTTACAGCGTATCGCCCAGGTTACAGCGTATCACCCAGGTTACAGTGTATCGCCCGGGTTACAGTGTATCACCCAGGTTACAGCGTATCAACCAGATTACAGTGTATCACCCAGGTTACAGCGTATCGCCCAGTTTACAGTGTATCACCAGGTTACAGTGTATCGCCCGGGTTACAGCGTATCACCCAGGTTACAGTGTATCACCAGATTACAGTGTATCACCCGGGTTACAGCGTATCACCCAGTTTACAGCGTATCACCCAGGTTACAGCGTATCGCCCGGGTTACAGCGTATCGCCCAGATTACAGTGTATTGTCCAGGCTACAGTGTATCGCCCAGGTTACAGTGTATCGCCCTGGTTACAGTGTATCACCCAGGTTACAGTGTATCACCCAGGTTACAGTGTATTGTCCAGGCTACAGTGTATCACCCAGGTTACAGTGTATCACCCAGGTTACAGTGTATCGCCCAGGTTACAGTGTATCACCGAGGTTACAGCGTATCACCGAGGTTACAGCGTATCACCCAGGTTACAGCGTATCGCCCAGGTTACAGTGTATCGCCCGGGTTACAACGTATCACCTAGGTTACAGTGTATCACCCAGGTTACAGCGTATCGCCCAGGTTACAGCGTATCACCCGGGTTACAGTGTATTGTCCGGGTTACAGCGTATCACCCAGATTACAGTGTATCACCCGGGTTACAGCGTATCGCCCAGGTTACAGTGTATCACCCAGGTTACAGTGTATCGCCCGGGTTACAGCGTATCACCCAGGTTACAGCGTATCACCCAGATTACAGTGTATTACCCAGGTTACAACGTATCACCCAGGTTACAGTGTATCACCCGGTTACAGCGTATCACCCGGGTTACAGCGTATCGCCCAGGTTACAGCGTATCACCCAGGTTACAGCGTATCACCCAGGTTACAGCGTAGCACCCAGGTTACAGTGTATCACCGAGGTTACAGCGTATCACCCAGGTTACAGTGTATCACCCAGGTTACAGCGTATCACCCAGATTACAGTGTATCACCGAGGTTACAGCGTATCACCCAGGTTACAGCATATCGCCCAGGTTACAGCGTATCACCCAGGTTACAGCGTATCGCCCAGGTTACAGTGTATCGCTCAGGTTACAGTGTATCACCCAGGTTACAGTGTATCGCCCAGGTTACAGTGTATCACCCAGATTACAGTGTATCACCCAGGTTACAGTGTATCACCCAGGTTACAGCGTATCACCCCGGTTACAGTGTATCGCCCAGGTTACAGCGTATCACCCAGATTACAGTGTATCACCCAGGTTACAGCGTATCGCCCAGGTTACAGCGTATCACCCAGGTTACAGTGTATCGCCCGGGTTACAGCGTATCACCCAGGTTTCAGTGTATCACCCAGGTTACAGTGTATCGCCCAGGTTACAGTGTATCGCCCGGGTTACAGTGTATCACCCAGGTTACAGTGTATCGCTCAGGTTACAGTGTATCGCCTGCGTTACAGCGTATCACCCAGGTTACAGTGTATCGCCCAGGTTACAGTGTATCGCCCGGGTTACAGTGTATCACCCAGGTTACAGCGTATCACCCAGGTTACAGTGTATCGCCTGCGTTACAGCGTATCACCCAGGTTACAACGTATCACCCAGATTACAGTGTATCATCCAGGTTACAGTGTATCGCCCAGGTTACAGTGTATCGCCCGGGTTACAGTGTATCACCCAGGTTACAGTGTATCACCCAGGTTACAGTGTATCGCCCGGGTTACAGCGTATCACCCAGGTTACAACGTATCACCCAGATTACAGTGTATCACCCAGGTTACAGCGTATCGCCCAGGTTACAGTGTATCACCCAGGTTACAGTGTATCACCCAGGTTACAGTGTATCGCCCGGGTTACAGCGTATCACCCAGGTTACAGCGTATCACCCAGATTACAGTGTATCACCCAGGTTACAGCGTATCGCCCAGGTTACAGCGTATCACCCAGGTTACAGCGTATCACCCAGTTTACAGCGTATCACCCAGGTTACAGCGTATCGCCCGGGTTACAGCGTATCGCCCTGGTTACAGTGTATCACCCGGGTTACAGTGTATCACCCAGGTTACAGTGTATTGTCCAGGCTACAGTGTATCACCCAGGTTACAGTGTATCACCCAGGTTACAGTGTATCGCCCAGGTTACAGTGTATCACCGAGGTTACAGCGTATCACCGAGGTTACAGCGTATCACCCAGGTTACAGTGTATCGCCCAGGTTACAGTGTATCGCCCAGGTTACAACGTATCACCCAGGTTACAGCGTATCGCCCGGGTTACAGCGTATCGCCCAGGTTACAGTGTATTGTCCAGGCTACAGTGTATCGCCCAGGTTACAGTGTATCACCCGGGTTACAGTGTATCACCCAGGTTACAGTGTATTGTCCAGGCTACAGTGTATCACCCAGGTTACAGTGTATCACCCAGGTTACAGTGTATCGCCCAGGTTACAGTGTATCACCCAGGTTACAGCGTATCACCCAGGTTACAGTGTATCACCCAGGTTACAGCGTATCGCCCAGGTTACAGCGTATCGCCCAGGTTACAGCGTATCACCCAGGTTACAGCGTATTGCCCGGGTTACAGCGTATCACCCAGGTTACAGCGTATCACCCAGATTACAGTGTATCACCCAGGTTACAACGTATCGCCCAGGTTACAGTGTATCACCCAGGTTACAGAGTATCGCCCGGGTTACAGCGTATCACCCAGATTATAGTGTATCACCCAGGTTAAAGCGTATCACCCAGATTACAGTGTATCACCCAGGTTACAGCGTATCACCCAGATTACAGTGTATCACCCAGGTTACAGCGTATCACCCAGATTACAGTGTATCACCGAGGTTACAGCGTTTCACCCAGATTACAGTGTATCACCCAGGTTACAGCGTATCACCCAGGTTACAGTGTATCACCGAGGTTACAGCGTATCACCCAGGTTACAGCGTATCGCCAACGTTACAGCGTATCACCCAGGTTACAGTGTATTGCCCGGGTTACAGCGTATCACCCAGATTACAGTGTATCGCCCGGGTTACAGCGTATCGCCCAGGTTACAGTGTATCGCCCGGGTTACAGCGTATCGCCCAGGTTACAGTGTATCACCCAGGTTCCAGCGTATCACCCAGGTTACAGCGTCTCGCCCGGGTTACATAGTATCGCCCGGGTTACAGTGTATCACCGAGGTTACAGCGTATCACCCAGGTTACAGTGTATCGCCCGGGTTACAGCGTATCACCCGGGTTAGAGCGTATCACCCAGATTACAGTGTATCACTCAGGTTACAGTGTATCACCCAGGTTACAGTGTATCACCGAGGTTACAGCGTATCACCCAGGTTACAGCGTATCGCCCAGGTTAGAGTGTATCACCCAGGTTACAGCGTATCACCCAGGTTACAGCGTATCGCCCGGGTTACAGCGTATCGCCCAGGTTACAGTGTATTGTCCAGGCTACCGTGTATCACCCAGGTTACAGTGTATCACCCGGGTTACAGCGTATCACCCGGGTTACAGTGTATCACCCAGGTTACAGTGTATTGTCCAGGCTACAGTGTATCACCCAGGTTACAGTGTATTGCCCAGGTTACAGTGTATCACCCAGGTTACAGCGTATCACCCAGGTTACAGTGTATCACCCAGGTTACAGCGTATCGCCCAGGTTACAGCGTATCGCCCGGGTTACAGCGTATCACCCAGGTTACAGCTTATCACACAGGTTACAGCGTATCGCCCGGGTTACAGCGTATCACCCAAGTTACAGCGTATCACCCAGATTACAGCGTATCAGCCAGGTTACAGTGTATCACCCAGGTTACAGTGTATCGCCCAGGTTAAAGTGTATCACCCGGGTTACAGTGTATCACCCAGGTTACAGTGTATTGTCCAGGCTACAGTGTATCACCCAGGTTACAGTGTATTGCCCAGGTTACAGTGTATCACCCAGGTTACAGCGTATCACCCAGGTTACAGTTTATCACCCAGGTTACAGCGTATCGCCCAGGTTACAGCGTATCACCCAGGTTACAGCGTATCGCCCGGGTTACAGCGTATCAGCCAGGTTACAGTGTATCACCCAGGTTACAGCGTATCACCCAGATTACAGTGTATCACCCAGGTTACAGCGTATCGCCCAGGTTACAGTGTATCACCCAGGTTACAGTGTATCGCCCAGGTTACAGCGTATCACCCAGGTTACAGCGTATCACCCAGATTACAGTGTATCACCCAGGTTACAGCGTATCACCCAGGTTACAGCGTATCACCCAGGTTACAGCGTATCGCCTGGGTTACAGCGTATCACCCAGGTTACAGCGTATCACCCAGATTACAGCGTATCAGCCAGGTTACAGTGTATCACCCAGGTTACAGCGTATCACCCAGATTACAGTGTATCACCCAGGTTACAGCGTATCGCCCAGGTTACAGTGTATCACCCAGGTTACAGTGTATCGCCCAGGTTACAGCGTATCACCCAGGTTACAGCGTATCACCCAGGTTACAGCGTAGCACCCAGTTTACAGTGTATCATCGAGGTTACAGCGTATCACCCAGGTTACAGTGTATCACCCAGGTTACAGCGTATCACCCAGGTTACAGTGTATCACCCGGGTTACAGTGTATCACCCAGGTTACAGTGTATTGCCCAGGTTACAGTGTATCACCCAGGTTACAGCGTATTGCCCAGGTTACAGTGTATCACCCAGGTTACAGCGTATCGCCCGGGTTACAGCGTATCAGCCAGGTTACAGTGTATCACCCAGGTTACAGCGTATCACCCAGATTACAGTGTATCACCCAGGTTACAGCGTATCGCCCAGGTTACAGTGTATCGCCCCGGTTACAGTGTATCGCCCAGGTTACAGCGTATCACCCAGATTACAGTGTATCACCCAGGTTACAGCGTATCGCCCAGGTTCCAGCGTATCACCCAGGTTACAGTGTATCGCCTGCGTTACAGCGTATCACCCAGGTTACAGTGTATCACCCAGGTTACAGTGTATCGCCCAGGTTACAGTGTATCGCCCAGGTTACAGTGTATCACCCAGGTTACAGTGTATCGCCCAGGTTATAGTGTATCGCCTGCGTTACAGTGTATCACCCAGGTTACAGTGTATCGCCCAGGTTACAGTGTATCGCCCGGGTTACAGTGTATCACCCAGGTTACAGCGTATCACCCAGGTTACAGTGTATCGCCTGCGTTACAGCGTATCACCCAGGTTACAACGTATCACCCAGATTACAGTGTATCACCCAGGTTACAGTGTATCGCCCAGGTTACAGTGTATCGCCCGGGTTACAGTGTACCACCCAGGTTACAGCGTATCACCCAGGTTACAGTGTATCGCCCGGGTTACAGCGTATCACCCAGGTTACAACGTATCACCCAGATTACAGCGTATCACCCAGGTTACAGCGTATCGCCCAGGTTACAGTGTATCACCCAGGTTACAGTGTATCACCCAGGTTACAGCGTATCGCCCGGGTTACAGCGTATCACCCAGGTTACAGTGTATCACCCAGGTTACAGCGTATCGCCCAGGTTACAGCGTATCACCCAGGTTACAGTGTATCGCCCGGGTTACAGTGTATCACCCAGGTTACAGCGTATCACCCAGGTTACAGTGTATCGCCTGCGTTACAGCGTATCACCCAGGTTACAACGTATCACCCAGATTACAGTGTATCACCCAGGTTACAGTGTATCGCCCAGGTTACAGTGTATCGCCCGGGTTACAGTGTACCACCCAGGTTACAGCGTATCACCCAGGTTACAGTGTATCGCCCGGGTTACAGCGTATCACCCAGGTTACAACGTATCACCCAGATTACAGCGTATCACCCAGGTTACAGCGTATCGCCCAGGTTACAGTGTATCACCCAGGTTACAGTGTATCACCCAGGTTACAGCGTATCGCCCGGGTTACAGCGTATCACCCAGGTTACAGTGTATCACCCTGGTTACAGCGTATCGCCCAGGTTACAGCGTATCACCCAGGTTACAGTGTATCGCCCGGGTTACAGTGTATCACCCAGGTTACAGCGTATCAACCAGATTACAGTGTATCACCCAGGTTACAGCGTATCGCCCAGTTTACAGTGTATCACCAGGTTACAGTGTATCGCCCGGGTTACAGCGTATCACCCAGGTTACAGTGTATCACCAGATTACAGTGTATCACCCGGGTTACAGCGTATCACCCAGTTTACAGCGTATCACCCAGGTTACAGCGTATCGCCCGGGTTACAGCGTATCGCCCAGATTACAGTGTATTGTCCAGGCTACAGTGTATCGCCCAGGTTACAGTGTATCGCCCTGGTTACAGTGTATCACCCAGGTTACAGTGTATCACCCAGGTTACAGTGTATTGTCCAGGCTACAGTGTATCACCCAGGTTACAGTGTATCACCCAGGTTACAGTGTATCGCCCAGGTTACAGTGTATCACCGAGGTTACAGCGTATCACCGAGGTTACAGCGTATCACCCAGGTTACAGCGTATCGCCCAGGTTACAGTGTATCGCCCGGGTTACAACGTATCACCTAGGTTACAGTGTATCACCCAGGTTACAGCGTATCGCCCAGGTTACAGCGTATCACCCGGGTTACAGTGTATTGTCCGGGTTACAGCGTATCACCCAGATTACAGTGTATCACCCGGGTTACAGCGTATCGCCCAGGTTACAGTGTATCACCCAGGTTACAGTGTATCGCCCGGGTTACAGCGTATCACCCAGGTTACAGCGTATCACCCAGATTACAGTGTATTACCCAGGTTACAACGTATCACCCAGGTTACAGTGTATCACCCCGGTTACAGCGTATCACCCGGGTTACAGCGTATCGCCCGGGTTACAGAGTATCGCCCGGGTTACAGTGTATCACCGAGGTTACAGCGTATCACCCAGGTTACAGTGTATCGCCCGGGTTACAGCGTATCACCCGGGTTAGAGCGTATCACCCAGATTACAGTGTATCACCCAGGTTACAGTGTATCACCCAGGTTACAGTGTATCACCGAGGTTACAGCGTATCACCCAGGTTACAGCGTATCACCCAGATTACAGTGTATCGCCCAGGTTACAGTGTATCACCCAGGTTACAGCGTATCACCCAGGTTACAGCGTATCGCCCGGGTTACAGCGTATCGCCCAGGTTACAGTGTATTGTCCAGGCTACAGTGTATCACCCAGGTTACAGTGTATCACCCGGGTTACAGTGTATCACCCAGGTTACAGTGTATTGTCCAGGCTACAGTGTATCACCCAGGTTACAGTGTATCACCCAGGTTACAGTGTATCGCCCAGGTTACAGTGTATCACCGAGGTTACAGCGTATCACCCAGGTTACAGTGTATCACCCAGGTTACAGCGTATCGCCCAGGTTACAGCGTATCACCCAGGTTACAGCGTATTGCCCGGGTTACAGCGTATCACCCAGGTTACAGCGTATCACCCAGATTACAGTGTATCACCCAGGTTACATTGTATCGCCCAGGTTACAGTGTATCGCCCAGGTTACAGGGTATCGCCCAGGTTACAGTGTATCACCCAGGTTACATTGTATCGCCCAGGTTACAGTGTATCGCCCGGGTTACAGTGTATCGCCCGGGTTACAGTGTATCACCCAGGTTACAGTGTATCACCCAGGTTACAGGGTATCGCCCAGGTTACAGTGTATCACCGAGGTTACAGCGTATCACCCAGGTTACAGCGTATCGCCCAGGTTACGGCGTATCACGCAGGTTACAGTGTATCGCCCGGGTTACAGCGTATCACCCAGGTTACAGCGTATCACCCAGATTACAGTGTATCACCCAGGTTACCGCGTATCGCCCAGGTTACAGTGTATCACCCAGGTTACAGCGTATCACCCAGATTACAGCGTATCGCCCAGGTTACAGCGTATCACCCAGGTTACAGTGTATCGCCCGGGTTACAGCGTATCACCCAGGTTACAGCGTATCACCCAGATTACAGTGTATCACCCAGGTTACAGCGTATCGCCCAGGTTACAGTGTATCACCCAGGTTACAGTGTATCGCCCGGGTTACAGCGTATCACCCAGGTTACAGCGTATCACCCAGATTACCGTGTATCACCCAGGTTACAGCGTATCGCCCAGGTTACAGTGTATCACCCAGGTTATAGCGTATCACCCAGGTTACAGCGTATCGCCCGGGTTACAGCGTATCACCCAGGTTACAGCGTATCACCCGGTTACAGCGTATCACCCAGGTTACAGTGTATCGCCCAGGTTACAGTGTACCACCCAGGTTACAGTGTATCACCCAGGTTACAGTGTATCACCCGGGTTACAGTGTATCGCTCAGGTTACAGTGTATCACCCAGGTTACAGTGTATCACCTGGGTTACAGTGTATCGCCCAGGTTACAGTGTATCACCCGGGTTACAGTGTATCGCCCAGGTTACAGTGTATCACGAAGGCTGTGTGCAGTTCCTGGGCTGCCCCCGTTTCTGTACAATGTTCTGCCCAATGACTGGCTGGGTTCGGCAGTACGTTTGGATCGGCCCCGGCCTGTTCGCGCTGACCGGCCTGTTCTGGGGCTGTATTTTTTCTTTGTTCTTCGTACAGAGGACGGAGGCAGGTGTCACTGACAGGCTTCATGGTGAGCTGTTTCCAGGAGATTCCGTGCAAGTCTATCAGCATCACTGCTAATAAGCTTTTATAATAACACCGAGGTATCTTACAAATGCAATATATTATCCTAAAATCCCGTTCCAGCTGTATCAATCATAGAACTATGTAAAAGCTGCTGCATCTTTTACCATCCTGTATTCAGAATCTATCGTCTGTGTGCGTGTGTATGTGCACATGTGTGTGTCCGTGACCAGGAGTGAGCATCGAACATAGAACACAGAACCGGACAGGAACAGGCCCTTCAGCCCACCATATCTGTGCTGACCAGTCTCATCCCATCTGCCTCCACATGGGCCACATCCCTCTATTCTGTGTCTGTTCATGTGTCTCTCTAAATCCCTCTGAAACATTGTTAATCTATCTGCTTCTACTATTTCCTTTTGAGCATCTCCTTTCAGTATTCCCCCTCACTTTAAACCCATGCCCCATAATTTTATACATTTCCACCTGGGAAAGGGATGGGAGACTATCCATCTCCACCTGATTTCATGTCTCTCATCA